>NC_091995.1:39523785-40123785 GCF_044704955.1 Pristiophorus japonicus | reverse complement strand
GAAGGGAGGACCTTGAGACAATCACTATCACTAGGGGGATAGTGCTGGACAGGCTAATGGGACTCAAGGTAGACAAGTCCCCTGGTCCTGATGAAATGCATCCCAGGGTATTAAAAGAGATGGCGGAAGTTATAGCAGATGCATTCGTTATAATCTACCAAAATTCTCTCGACTCTGGGGAGGTACCAGCGGATTGGGAAGCAGCTAATGTAACGCCTTTATTTAATAAAAGGGGGCAGACAAAAAGCAGGTAACTATAGGCCGGTTAGTTTAACATCTGTAGTGGGGAAAATGCTTGAAACTATCATTAAGGAAGAAATAGCAGGATATCTAGATAGAAATAGTGCAATCAAGCAGACGCAACATGGATTCATGAAGGGGAAATCATGTTTAACTAATTTACTGGAATTCTTTGAGGATATAACGAGCATGGTGGATAGAGGTGTACCGATGGATGTGGTGTATTTAGATTTTCAAAAGGCATTCGATAAGGTGCCACACAAAAGGTTACTGCAGAAGATAGAGGTACGCGGAGTCAGTGGAAATGTATGAGCATGGATAGAGAATTGGCTGGCTAACAGAAAGCAGAGAGTCAGGATAAATGGGTCCTTTTCGGGTTGGAAATTGGTGGTTAGTGGTGTGCCACTGGGATCGGTGCTGGGACCACAACTGTTTACAATATACATAGATGACCTGGAAGAGGGGACAGAGTGTAGTGTAACAAAATTTGCAGATGACACAAAGATTAGCGGGAAAGCGGGTTGTGTAGAGGACACAGAGAGGCTGCAAAGAGATTTAGATAGATTAAGCGAATGGGCTAAGGTTTGGCAGATGGAATACAATGTCGGAAAGTGTGAGGTCATCCACCTTGGGAAAAAAAACAGTAAAAGGCAATATTATTTGAATGGGGAGAAATTACAACATGCTGCGGTGCAGAGGGACCTGGGGGTCTTTGTGCATGAATCCCAAAAAGTTAGTTTGCAGGTGCAGCAGGTAATCAGGAAGGTGAATGGAATGTTGGCCTTCATTGCGGGAGGGATGGAATACAAAAGCAGGGAGGTCCTTCTGCAACTGTATAGGGTATTGGTGAGGCCGCACCTGGAGTACTGTGTGCAGTTTTGGTTACCTTACTTAAGGAAGGATATACTAGCTTTGGAGGGGGTACAGAGACGATTCATGAGGCTGATTCCAGAGATGAGGGGGTTACCTTATGATGATAGATTGAGTAGACTGGGTCTTTACTCGTTGGAGTTCAGAAGGATGAGGGGTGATCTTATAGAAACATTTAAAATAATGAAAGGGATAGACAAGATAGAGGCAGAGAGGTTGTTTCCACTGGTCGGGGAGACTCGAACTAGGGGGCACAGCCTCAAAATACGGGGGAGCCAATTTAAAACCGAGTTGAGAAGGAATTTCTTCTCCCAGAGGGTTGTGAATCTGTGGAATTCTCTGCCCAAGGAAGCAATTGAGGCTAGCTCATTGAATGTATTCAAGTCACAGATAGATAGATTTTTAACCAATAAGGGAATTAAGGGTTACGGGGAGCGGGCGGGTAAGTGGAGCTGAGTCCACGGCCAGATCAGCCATGTTCTTGTTGAATGGCGGAGCAGGCTCGAGGGGCTAGATGGCCTACTCCTGTTCCTAATTCTTTTGTTCTTATGTTCTTATGCTATGATTCTGCTTTTGTAACCCCATTATTTAAATAAAATATCAGGGGATGGCCCATGAACCATTGAATTAATTTGTATCCTATGACGCTTCCAAATTAAATGAAGGAAAATCAGAAAAGAATTGTATGTCTGGAATGCAATGGGCGCTTATACAAAAATGCCCGTTTCTTGCCATTAATTTCAAAGGGCGGTTAATCAGCAGCAATCTGCCAAGTTGCCTGCTTCATGCGAGGAGCGCCCCTGGCTCTGTGCCTCGGAACATTCGGCCCAGTATCTTAGTGATGCTGCCACAGACTGGGTGAGTAGCAAGTTCCTTCATACTAATTAAAACACATCCCTGCCATTTCACTTTAGATTAAGCTGCGCCATATGGTAAATAGAAGGTCGTGTCTCACCAGGGGAGATGATCTCTTTCATTTCTTTCCATATTGTGTACAGTAAAGGTCCCCTGAACAGTCCCAGTGTTAGAGCTCTGAATCCCACTGGATTTTTAGCAGCTTCTTCAGAAGATCCACTCTCACATTCTTCATCATTTCCCCCACTTTCATCATCATCATCAGCATCGCCATCATCATCATCATCATCGTCATCATCAGCATCGTCATCATCATCATCATCATCATCAGCATCAGCATCATCAGCATCATCATCATCATCATCAGCATCATCATCATCATCATCGTCATCATCAGCATCGTCATCATCATCATCATCATCATCATCATCAGCATCAGCATCATCAGCATCGTCATCATCAGCCTCAGCATCATCAGCATCTTCATCATGACTTCCATCTTCCTCCTCACTTTCATTTTCTTCATTGCAAAGGTATCTGAATGGGATTTGCTAATCGGTTAATTTCTGAAAATAACACTCCAAAGCGTTGTCAGTTATCAAATTATGGGATTAGATCACATACCCACCTTTCTGGCAATCTTTTCATTTCCTGTATGAAGAAAATTAAAAATGAGAATGGTATCGCTATATGATATGACTTCAGTTCTACTTTGCCATGTATTTTAATCACTGGTTAATACCTTGCGATGGTCTACTGTGAAATCTGGACGAATGTTTCCGGCAATCTGAAACCTGACAGCTTAACAGCAGCAAATGAGAGTAGGCATATATTTCAACACATTTTGGTACTCATTCCTTTGTATATTAATATCTATCGATTATATTAGAAATCTTATATCTGCATTTGTTTCCTGCCAACTGAATTTTACTGTTTATTGTTATATTTTTGTCACACTTCTGTATCACTTTCAATTATATATTCCTATGTCCATGTTAATAATGGAAACTCCCTATTTAAACTAGTCACACTGTAATTGCACCTTCCTGCCAGTGGTGACACTGCACTGCCTCGATTTTGTAAGTCGCTTGTCCGAGGCTCCCAGAAACTTACTTCTCCTTCTCAAATTGGTTTAATCAGTCTGATTTAATTGAAGAATAATATAAAATCAAAGTATGATGTAAAAACTAAGGACAGAATATACCACCTTACAATCAGACTAAATTATGTCTGCACACACTGGTCCCATTATCCGTTGCATTTCAATCCTGCTACACCACAGATTTGCACTCATGGGGGTGATTTTAATTGTCAGTGCTTAAAGCATGGGTTTCAGTTATTGTCCCACCTGCCCGCGACAATATCAAACAAGAAATTAGGAATGCATGCAATAAAGGTTACCATGGGCGATTTTAACCTGCATATAGATTGGTCTAACCAACCTGGTAGCAATACGGTGGAGGAAGATTTCCTGGAGTATATTAGGGATGGTTTTCCAGACCAATATGTCGAGGAACCAACTAGAGGGCTGGCCATCCTAGACTGGGTGATGTTTAATGAGAAAGGACTAATTAGCAATCTTGTTGTGCAAGGCCCCTTGGGGAAGAGTGACCATAATATGGTAGAATTCTTTATTAAGATGGAGAGTGACACAGTTAATTCAGAGACTAGGGTCCTGAACTTAAGGAAAGCTAACTTCGATGGTATGAGACATGAATTGGCTAGAATAGATTGGCAAATGATACTTAAAGGGTTGATGGTGGATAGGCAATGGCAGACATTTAAAGATCACATGGATGAACTTCAACAATTGTACATCCCTGACTGGAGTAAAAATAAAACGGGGAAGGCTAACAAGGGAAATTAGGGATAGTGTTAAATCCAAGGAAGAGGCATGTAAATTGGCCAGAAAAAGCAGCAAACCTGAGGACTGGGAGAAATTTAGAATACAGCAGAGGAGGACAAAGGGTTTAATTAGGAGGGGGAAATAGAGTATGAGAGGAAGGTTCCTGGGATTATAAAAATTGACTGCAAAAGCTTTGATAGATATGTAAAGAGAAAAAGCTTAGTGAAGACAAATTTAGGTCCCTTGCAGTCAGAACCAGGTGAATTTATAATGGGGAACAAAGAAATGGCAGACCAATTGAACAAATACTTTGGTTCGGTCTTCACGAAGGAAGACACAAATAACCTTCTGGAAATACTAGAGGATCGAGGGTCGAGTGAGATGGAGGAACTGAAGGAAATTCTTATTAGTCAGGAAATTTTGTTAGGTAAATTGATGGGATTGAAGGCCGCTAACTCCCCGGGGCCTGATAGTCCCATCCCAGAGTACTTAAAGTGGCCCTAGAAATAGTGGATGTATTGCTGATCATTTTCCAACAGTCTATCGACTCTGGATCAGTTCCTATGGACTGGAGGGTAGCTAATGTGACACCACTTTTTAAAAAAGGAATGAGAGAGAAAATGGGGAATTATCGACTGGTTAGCCTGACATTGGTAGTGGGGAAAATGTTGGAATCAATTATTAAAGATGAAATAGCAGCGCGTTTGGAAAACAGTGACAGAATCGGTCCAAGTCAGCATGGATTTATGAAAGGGAAATCATACTTGACAAATCTTCTCGAATTGTTTGAGAATGTAACTAGTGGAGTGGATAAGGGAGAACCAGTGGATGTGGTGTATTTGGACTTTCAAAGGGTTTTGACAAGGTCCCACACAAGAGATTAGTGTGCAAAATTAAAGCACATGGTACTGGGGGTAATGTATTGACGTGGATACAGAACTGGTTGATAGACAGGAAGCAGAGAGTCAGAATAAACAGGTCCTTTTCAGAATGGCAGGCAGTGACTAGTGGGGTGCCGCAGGGCTCAATGCTGGGACCCCAGCTATTTACAATATACATCAATGATTTAGATGAAGGAATTGAGTGTAATATTTCCAAGTTTGCAGATGACACTAAGCTGGGTGGCGGTGTGAGCTGTGAGGAGGATGCTAAGAGGCTGCAGGGTGACTTGGACAGGCAGGTGATTGGGAAATGCATGGCAGATGCAGTATAATGTGGATAAATGTGAGGTTATCCACTTTGGTGGCAAAAACAGGAAGGCAGAATATTATCTGAATGGCGACAGATTAGGAAAAATGGAGGTGCAACAAGACCTGTGTGTCATGGTACATCAGTCATTGAATGCTGGCATGCAGGTATAGCAGGCGGTGAAGAAGGCATATGGCATGTTGGCCTTCATAGCTAGGGGATTTGAGTATAGGAGCAGGGAGGTCTTACTGCAGTGTTACAGGGCCTTGGTGAGGCCTCACCTGGAATATTGTGTTCAATTTTGGTCTCCTAATCTGAGGAAGGACATTCTTGCTATTGAGGGAGTGCCGTGAAGGTTTACCAGATTCCCGGGATGGCTGGACTGACATATGAGAGACTGGATCGACTGGGCCTGTATTCATTAGAGTTTAAAAGAATGAGAGGGGATCTCATAGAAACATATAAAATTCTGACGGGTTTGGACAGCTTAGAGGCAGGAAGAATGCTCCCGATGTTGGGGAGGTCCAGAACCAGGGGTCACAGTCTAAGGATAAGGCATAAGCCATTTAGGACTGAGATGAGGAGAAACTTCTTCATCTCAGAGAGTTGTTAACCTGTGGAATTCTTTGCCGCGGAAAGTTGTTGAGGCCAGTTCGTTAGATATATTCAAGAGGGAGTTAGATTTGGCCCTTATGGCTAAGGGGATCAAGGGGTATGTAGAGAAAGCAGGAAAGGGATAGGGTCAGAATTTTATATGTTTATAAAACATATATGAGATCCCCTCTCATTCTTCTAAACTCCAGTGAATACAGGCTTGGTTGATCCAGTGTCTCCTCATATGAGGTGAATGATCAGCCATAATCTTATTGAATGGTGGTGCAGGCTCGAAGGTCCGATTGGCCTACTTCTGCACCTATTTTCTATATTTCTATGTTTCTAATACGAGGCCATGGCGATTTCAACTGCTGAGACTCATTAACGTATAGCCAGTCCATTTGAAATCAACTGCTGGCCTCTGGATTATCAACTGCTGTTGGCCACACACCAGCACTCGGGTAAGTGTCAGAAGGTGTTGTGGGCGGGGTGAGGGGGCGGTGGGGGGGGGCTGCGCGGGGAGAGGAGGTTCTAATGGCAGGAAAGGAGAGGATTACATAGGACATGCGACAGAGAAACAGGCCTTTCATCCCAACCAGTTCATGCCGGTGTTCATGCTCCACTGGAGCCTCCATCTATCTTTCCTCATCTAAATCTATCAACATAACCCTCTATTCCCATCTCCCTCATATGCATGTGTAGACTCCCCTTAACTCTTTTCCTCCTGGCCCACAAATGGGGCTAACACTTATTTAGCTGAGCGTCTCTTCAGCTTACCCATGTTCCACGCCTTCACCTGGCGGGAAGTCCATAACCGCTTCCCGGCTCAGGCGATGTTAAAATTGCTCTAGGGGCCAATTACATCATCGGAAGTCTATGAAACTATAGGAAGAATGACCCCACCAGCTTTGGGCAGATGGCTATTCCTGAAAGGAGGGTGAGAGAAAACAGGGAACTACTGACAAGTTAGCCTAACATCAGTCATTGGGAAAATGCTGGAATCCATTGTAAAGGAAGTGATATCAGGGCACTTAGATAATCATAACATGATTAGGCAGAATCAACATGGTTTTTTAACGGGAAATCATGTTTGACAAATTTATTAGAGTTTTTTGATGATCTAACTGGCAGGGTAGATAAAGGGAAACCAGTGGATGTAGTATACTTGGATTTCCAAAAAGCATTCGATAAGGTGCCACTTAAAAGGATATTACACAAGCTAAGGGCTCATGGGATTGGAGTTAATGTATTAGCATGTATAGAGGATTGATCAATGGACAGAAAATAGAGAGTAGTGATAAACGTGTCTTTTTCAGGTTGGCAGGCTGGAACTAGTGGGTTGCTGCAAGGATCAGTGCTGAGCCTCAGCTACTTACAATCTATATTAATGACCTAGATGAAGGGACTGAGTGTAATGCTGATGATACAAAGCTCGGTGGGGCAGTAAGCTGTGAGGAGAACGCAAAGTGTCTGAAAAGGGATTACAGATAGACTAAGTGAGTGGGCAGTAAAGTGGCAAATGGAGCATAATGTGGGGAAATGTGAGGTTATTCACATTCATAGGAAAAATAGAAAAACAGAATATTCTTTCCACTGGTGAGAAACTTTTAAATGTGGGTGCAGCAAGCAATAACGAAGGCAAGTGGCATGTTGACATTTATTGCAAGGGAGTTGGAGTATAAGAGTAATGAAGTCTTGCTGTAATTGTACAGGACCTTGGTGAGAGTGCACAGTTTTGGTCTCCTTATCTAAGGAAGGGTATACTTGCCTTGGAGGCTTTACAACGGAGGTTTACTAGATTGATTTTTGCGATGAGAAGGCTGTCTTATGATGAGATATTGTGTAGAATGGGCCTATACTCGCTGGAGTTTAGAAGATTGAGAGATGATTTCATTGAATTACACAAGCTTCTGAGGGGGATTGACAGGGTAGATGCTGAGATGTTGTTTTCCCTGGCTGGAGTGTCTAAAATTAGGGGGCACAGTCTCAGGATAAGGTGTTGGCCATTTAAGACAGAGATGAGGAGGAATTTATTCACACAGAGAGTTGTGAATCTTTGGTGTTCTCTTCCCCAGAGTGCTGTGGATACTGAGTCTCTAAATATATTCAAGGCTGAGATCGATAGATTTTTGGAGTCCAGAGGAATCAAGGGACATGGAGATTAGGCGGGAAAGTGGAGTTGAGGTCGATGATCAGCCAAGATCTTATTGAATGGCGGAGCAGGCTCAAGGGGTCGTTGGGCCTACTCCTGCTCCTATTTATTATGTTCGTATGACTAGCTAGCTCTCCAGGAATTTCCGTTAAAATTTGAAATTGTGGCTTTTTAGCTGTAAGAAACCCAGAGCATTTTAACTGTCCACCCAACGCGTGCTTGTCGGGTTTGTCAGATCACAGAAAGTGAACCTTCTCACTGAAAACCTGGTTTGTAAAGCATTACCGTGAGAAAAGCAATGTTGTCTTGCTGGTCGATAATAGCATGAAGGTTCGACATATCCTCTTCAAGGCATCTTAATTCTTCTTCAACTGTTGCAAAGTTTACCTCCATTAATTGAACATCTTCCTCCCGTTGCCTTCTGAGTGCTTCAATTAAACCTTTTTCTTTGTCTTCAAGATATCGATGGATTTTGGCAAATTGTGCAGAGATGTCTTGCTCCAGGGATTCCTTGAGTTCCTAAGGTGGTGAGAGATAATACAAGAAGCGGGTTATATAAGAGTGACATTTAAATTGGTACCGAGCAGTAGTGCTAAACGGGTGGTAACCCTGTCCTACGTCCCGCTTGATATTCCATTCTATTGAAGGAAATGGGAGTGGATATTGTGCATGGAGCAAAACAGGTGGCCAATACCAGACCCCTTTAGCACTACCACCCAAGTTGGATTTCTACTCTGCTGTGTTTACAATAACACTGATAGGACTCACATCCAGTTCTGAAATGTTCTCCTCCTGTTGACGTTTCAATTCACTCTTAGTTTCCTTTTTACCTTCCAGGGAATCCAAGGAGGATCTCAGCTGGTCCTAAAAATGGAAACAGGTCTTGTCAAAAGCCATCATATTTTTATTTTTATTTTGTCTAGTTTTATATAGTTGGAGTTTAAGATGGAGGCAACACATTCACTCAGCTACAAACTCGAAGATAATAGTCACACACTCTGTGATTACCAGGCGATGATGCTCATTAGAGACTGGTTAACATAAAGATGCTTTGGTCTATGGGTGAGTTGTATTTACGAAAGTGCTACATAAGAGATTTATTGCAAAGATAATAGTGCAATGATTTAAGGAGGATTTGACCACCATGGGATTAAAACGTTAGCTCCTGGACTCCTGGCTCATGCCAGAATCACATGCTGCAGAATTGTACACCAGCAGCCCGGGATCTGCCATCCATTCACCTTCAGCGAAATGTTTAACTCATGGATTTTGATATGGTTGGAGGGCAAAAAGCAAATTGTAGGGGATAAGAGAATGTTTTTAATCTGGAAATAAACGATGAGTAGTGTTCTGCGAAGGTCAGTGTTGCTGATGACACTAAATGGGAAACATGATGAGAATTCCAAGACTAAGTAGATGGGCCAGCAGGAAATAAGTGGCAGATGCAGTTTAATGGAACAAAATCCAAAAGAATGCAGTTCTGCAGTATTTATAGAAAAAGGAAACGCACTTAACAGAAACCATCTACAATGGAGTAGAGGAGAAGAGTGATCTTATCAGTAAGCAAACAGTGCTAGTAGATAAGGCCATAAAAAGCAAATATCTTTGATGTTATATTGATAGATATAGAGTACAAAACAATTAATTCGTATTGAACTTAGCCCGCAATAGCTGCATTGTGGGTCATTTTATGGACCCAATTATAGGAAGATCTAAAAGCAACAGGAAGGTGCAGTGTGCCGTGTACTCTGGATGAGGGGTTACAGTTATGACGCGAGACTCAAGAGGTTCGAGCAATTTTCACGGGATCTGAGTAAGTTCCGCAGGACACGCATAGACCTCGTCAACATTACTAAAGGTAAAATAATAGATGCCACCACTGCTAGGCCAGGTAGTAAAGAACGGATGGAAATGGAAGATAATCACATAAATAAAAGAGTGGCTGGGAAAGAGTGCGGTTTGCGTGTTCCAAACCAATTACACTGGGGTAAAAGTATCTCTATCAGGGCATCTGATGAGCATATCATCAAACTGCAGACCACCAGCCCGAGACCATCCATCAATTGGTTTGAATTGATGAGGAGATCAAATACGAACATGATATTCACACACATCCCAAACTACATGAGAAGTCAAGTATTACAATCATAGGCAGTCCCTCAGAATCGAGGAAGACTTGCTTCCACTCTAAAAGTGAGTTCTCAGGTGAGTGAACTGCCCAATACATGAATTACAGTCTCTGTCACAAGTGGGACATACAGTCGTTGAAGGAAAGGGAGGGTGGAACTGGTTTGCCGCACACTCCTTACGCTGCCTGCACTTGTTTTCTGCATGCTCTCGGCGATGAGACTCGAGGTGCTCAGTGCTCTCCCGGATGTTTTTCCTCCACTTAGGGCGGTCTTTGTCCAGGGACTCCCAGGTGTCAGTGGATATGTTGCATTTTATCAAGGATGCTTTGAGGGTGTCCTCGAAATGTTTCCTCTGCCCACTTGGGGCTTGCTTGCCATGTAGGAGTTATGAGTAGGGCACTTGCTTTGGGAGTCTCGTGTCTGGCATGCGAACAATGTGGCCCGCTCAACGGAGCTGGTCGAGTGTGGTCAGTGCTTCGATGCTGAGGATGTTGGCCTGATCGAGGACGCTAATGTTGGTGCCTCTGCCTTCCCAGGGCATTTGTAGGATCTTGCGGAGACATCATTGGTGGTAGTTCTCCAGCGATTTCAGGTGTCTACTGTATATAATCCACGTCTCTGAGCCATACAGGAGGGCGGATATCACTACAGCCCTTGAGCTTGATGGCAGATTTAAGGGCCTGATCTTCGAACACTCTTTTCTGCAGGCAGCCGAAAGCTGTGCTGGCGCACTGGAGATGGCGTTGAACCTCGTTGTCGATGTCTGCCCTTGCTGATAATAGGCTCCCGAGGTATGGAAAGTGGTCCACGTTGTCCAGGACCACGTCATGGATCTTGATGACTGGGGGAGGCAGTGCTGTGTGGCGGGGTCAGGTTGGTAGAGGACCTTTGTCTCATGGATGTTTAGTGTAAGGCCTATGCTTCCGTACACCTCAGTGAAGATATTGACGTTGACTTGGAGTTCTACAAAATCCGGAGTGGTATCACATATAGTAACCATTAAAATTTTGGAGTACGGGCTAAATGTTGTAATGAAGAATTTCTGTTTAGTGAATTTGTTTGTGGTTTTGTGTATTTAAAAAAAAACAGACTAGTAGTTATAACCTGAAAAAAGTGATCTAATTATTGAAAGGAGACTAGAGCCTGACAGATATGCTCCAGTAAACAGCGTACTGGAATTAAAACAGAAAATGCTGGAACTCTCAGCGGGTCAGGCAGCATCTGTGGAGAGAAACAGAGTTAACGTTTCAGGTCGATGACTCTTGGAATTAATAGTTTAGCCTCGCCTACACAATTTCAGACATCGCAAAGGAGAAGGACCTAAATTTCCGCTCATCAGTGATTTCGCCCATTTATGACATTTTTTAATCAACCATTTATATGAGAAGAAGTTGCTGAGGAAAACCAAGCAAAAGGATAAGATAAACATGTAATAGAGACATAACGCCTGCCCCCCGCACCCCTCCCCTCTAACTGCACACAGACACAAAGCTATAGTGAAACACACTGAAATAATCAAATAGATACTGACACTCACACAGGCAAACACACAAACACACATAGACACACACAGATACCCACACTGATACACACACAGACCCAAACAGACACACAGACAGACACACAATCACATACAGTTACAGAGAGAGACATCAACATAGTCAAACACACACACGCATACACACAAAGGCTCAGAGACACACCAAAATAGTCAAATGCACACACATACAGACACACACATGGAAAAATACACACACACACACACACACAATCACAGACACACACACAATCACAGACACACACACACATACATGCACACAGACACAAATTCACACAGAGACACCAAAATACTCAAACAGAAACCTATACACACACACACAAAGACACAGAGAGAGACACCTAAATAGTCAGATCCACACACATACAGACATACACACACACACACACACAGACAGACAGACACATACACACACAGACACACACACAGACAGACAGACACATACACATATAGGCACAGACACACACCAATATTGCAACACAGAGACACACACATCATCCATCATAGGCAGTCCCTCAAAGTGAGGATGACTTGCTACTATGCCAAAAAGCGATTAGTTCACAGGTGCTTCAATGAAGGTCCTAATATTCCAGATCTCGAACTATATGTTGAAGTGTGGAAGATGCCCATGCGTGGATTTTTTTAACGTGTGATGGCCATTGCACACTAGCCACCACACGGGCTTGACAGAGCTAGGTCTTGTTCCAGTGGCAAGGGTTAACCAAGTCAACTGGAGACCAGCTCTGCTGCATGGAGCTAGCACACATACATATTGCAGGGTGGGCTATACACACTCAAAAATATACACATCTATACACACTCCAGGACATAGTCGACGTATTTACTGAGGTGTACGAAAGCATGGGGCTTACGCTAAGCATCCATAAGACAAAGGTTCTCCAGCAGCCTGTCCTCACCGCACAGCATTGCCCCTTAGTCATCAGGATCCACGACGCAGCCCTGGACACCGTGGACCACTTCCCGTATCTCAGGAGCCTCCTATCCACAAGAGCAGGCATCGATGACGAGATCCAGCACCGCCTCCAGTGCGTCAGTGCAGCCTTTGGCCGCCTGAGGAAAAGAGTGTTTGAAGACCAGGCCCTCAAAACTGCCACCAAGCTCATGGTCTACAGGGCTGTTGTAATACCCGCCCTCCTGTATGGCTCCGAGACATGGACCATGTACAGTACACACCTCAAGTTGCTGGAGAAATATCACCAATGATATCTCCGCAAGATCCTACAAGTCCCCCGGGAGGACAGGTGCACCAACATCAGCGTCCTCATTCAAGCCAGCATCCCCAGCATTGAAGCACTGACCACACTTGATCAGCTCCGCTGGGCAGGTCACATAGTCTGCATGCCAGACACGAGACTCCCAAAGCAAGTGCTCTACTCGGAGCTCCTTTATAGCAAACGAGCCAAAGGTGGGCAGCGGAAACGCTACAAGGACACCCTCAAAGCCTCCCTGATAAAGTGCAACATCCCCACGGACACCTGGGTGTCCCTGGCCCAAGACCGCACTAAGTGGAGGAAGTGCATCTGAGAGGGCGCTGAGCACCTTGAGTCTCAAGGCCGGGAGCATGCAGAAATCGAGTGCAGACAGTGGAAAGAGCATGCGGCAAACCCATCCCACCCACCCCTTCCCTCGATGACTATCTGTCCCACCTGTGACAGAGTCTGTGGTTCTCGTATTGGACTGTTCAGCCACCAAAGAACTCACGTCAGGAGTGGAAGCAAGTTTTCCTTGATTCCGAGGGACTGCCTATGATGACGATACACACTCACACACACAAAGGCACAGAGAGAGGCACCTAAATAGTCAGATACATACACACACAGACAAACACAGACACATACACACACCAACATTGAAACACACAGACACACACACACAGACACGCACACATACATACAGGCACACACACACATATAGACACAAACACACACATAAAGTCACATACAGAGATACCAAAATAGTCAAGCACGCACCGATACACACACAGGCACACACACACACACACACACACACAGACACATAGGCACAGAGAGAGATACCTAAATAGTCAGACCCACACACATACAGACATACACACAGACACACATACATACACACACCGACATTGAAACACACAGACACACTCATAAAGACTCACACAAACATACAGGCACAAACGCACACACAAAGTTACATAGACACTAAAATAGTCAAGCACGTACCGATACACACAGGCACAGAGAGAGACACCTAAATAGTGAAACACACACGTACAGATACACACACAGACACACACTAACAGACACATACAGACATAAACAGACACATATATACAGATACAGATATACACACACACACACACACAGATACAGACACACACACAACTTCTATGTGTTGCTTTGCAGCAATTGGCCTCCGATGAAAAGATGAGTTTATGTGCTAATAACAGCGTGCATGCGGGCGATCGGTCAGTGCCCATCTCCTGGTGGTGAAGCATAAATGTCGGCATGGTTTGATTGGGCCGAATGGACTGTTTCTGTGTCTGATAATGTATTAAATCCTATGTGATCATTCGGTCCATCTGGTGTTTATGGTCCACACGAGCCTACTCCCACAATTCCCCATCTCATCCTATCAGCATAACCTTTGATTCCTTTCTCGCTCGTGTGTTTATCTATCTTCCCCTTTAATCCATTTGTGCTATTTGCCTCAACCACTCTCTATGGCAGCGTGTTCCACATTCCCACCAATCTCTGGGTAAAGAGGTTTATCCTGATTTCCCTATTGGATTGATTAGTGACTATCTTATATTTATGGACTCTGAAGTGGAAATGCCTACCCTATCAAACCACTTCATCATCTTAAGGCCTCTATCAGGTTAATCATCAGTCATCTCTTTTCTTGAGAAAAGTGCCCCAGCCGGTTTAATCTTTTCTGATATAAGCTCTTAGTTCTGGTATCATCCATCCAAATCTCTTGTGCACCTTCCCATGTACTATAAGTTTAAGATAACTTCTCTGCTTTTCAATTCTAACCCTATAGAAATGAACCCCAGTGCTTTGATTGAGTCTTTCTAATGGCCTTATTAACCTGTGATTTGTGTGTCTGTACCTCTAGAACCCTTTGCTTCTCCACCCCATTGAGACACTTTTTTCCAAGCAGTAGGTGGCCTCCTTATTCTTCCTACCAAAATGCACCACTTCAAAATTATATGAACATACGAGCAATGACAGACAGGTTAAAAACCCTCTGGTCCAACCTGCCTGTCCCAATTGCAACACCTTGTGTATCAGAATGTATACACTCCCCAACCCACCCGAAACCATGTGATCTCCTGGGAGAGGCAAAACACGAGGTTAAAACCCAGGGTGATTTGGGGGGAAAAACCTGGGAACAGTCCTCTCCATCCTATCTAGGCGATCAGAACTAGTCCAGATCACTCTGCCATGAATTCCCTGAAATACCTGCAAAAGGTAATATCCCCCACCCCGATCAGTAAAGGTACAGCTCTGGCTTAAAGGAATTCAGTGGATCTACTTCCACCGAACAAGCCACCAGCCTGTTCCCGAGGTCCCCTATTCTCTGAGAAAGGAGCCATCACCTGACATCTAACCTAGATCTGGCCTTGCACAACTTAAATGTGTAGCCCCTGTCCTCCATAACCTATTTAATCTCACCAACTGTCAACTAGAACATACCCTAAACCATAAGCTTTGTAATTACCTCCCAGCCCTCTCCATGTCTCTACCTCTCTTTCCTTCTTTAAGACACTCCTTAAAACCTATCGCTATCACTCAGTAAAATACTCGGTAAAATAATGGGACTAAAGGTGGACAGGTACCCGGCACCTGATGGCTTGCATCGTAGGGTCTTAAAATACGTAGCTGCAGATATATTGGATGCATTGGTTGTAATCTACCTAAGTTCCCTGGATTCCACAGAGATCCCAGCGGATTGGAAAACCACAAATGTAACATCCTTATTTAAAAAACGAGGCAGACAGAAATCAGGAATTTATAGATCAGTTAGCCTAACATCTGCCATTTGGAAAATGCTGGAGTCCATTATTAAGGAAGCAGTAGCAGGACATTTGGAAAAACAATACAGTCAAGCAGAGACAGCGTGGCCAGCATGGTCTTATGAAAGAGAAATGAGGTTTGACAAATTTACGGGAGTTCTTCGAGGATGTAACGAACAGATGGATAAGGGAGAACCAGTGAATGTGCTGCATTTGGATTTCCAGAAGGCATTCAATAAGGTGCCACATAAAAGGGTACTGCACAAGATAAAAGCTCATGGGGTTGGAGGTGATATAATAGCATGGAAAGAGGATTGACTAACTAACAGAAAATAAAGAGTCGGTATAAATGGGTAATTTTCCGTTTGGCAAATGGTAATTAGTGGGGTGCCATAGGGATCGGTGCTGTGGCCTCAACTATTTGCAATCTATATTAATGACTTGGATGAAGGGACCGAGTGTAATGTAGCCAAGTTTTCTGCTGATACAAAGATGGGTGGGAAAGCAAGTTGTGAGGAGGACACAACAAATATGCAAAGGGATTATAGACAGGTTAAGTGAAAAACATTTGGAAGATGTAGTATAGTGTGGGAAAGTGTGAGGTTATCCACTTTGGTAAAAAAAATAAAAAAGCAACTTATTATATAAATGGAGATAAATTACAAAAGGCTGCAGGACAGAGGGAACTGGGGGTCCTTGTGCAAGAAACACAAAAAGTTAGTATGCAGGTACAGCAAGTAATCAGGGAGGCAAATGGAATGTTGGCCTTTAATGCAAAAGGGATGGAGTATAAATGCAGGAAAGTCCTGCAACACTGTACAGGGTATTGGTGAGGCCACACCTAGAATACTGCATACAGTTTTGGTCACCTTATTTAAGGAGGGATATTCTTGCATTGGAGGCAGTTCAGAGAAGTTTCACTAGGTTGATTCCTGAGATGAAGGGGTTGACTTATGAAAAAAGGTTGAGTAGGTTGGGCCTATACTCACTGGAGTTTAGAAGAATGAGGGCTGAACTTATTTAAACATATAATATACTGAGGGGGATCGACAAGGTAGATGCAGATATGATGTTTCCACTTGTGGGTGTATCTAGCACTAGGGGGCATAGTTTTTCAATAAGTGGTCACCCATTTAGAACTGAGATGTGGAGCAATTTCTTCTCTCGGAGGGTCGTAAATCTGTGGAATTCTCTGCCCCAGAGAGCTGTGGAGGCTGGGTCATTGAATATATATAAGGTGGAGATTGACAGATTTTTGAGTGGTAAGGCAGTGAAGGGTTATGGGGAGCGGGTAGGGAAGTGAAGCTGAGCCCAGAATCTGATCAGCCATGATCTTATTGAATGGCAGAGCAGGCTGGAGGGGCTAGAAGGCCTACTCCTGCTACTACTTCTTCTGTTCTGATGTTCTGATGTTGACCTCATCTGCTGGAATATCTTGTTGAGTAGGTCGATGTCAAATTTGGTGTTATAATATTGTTGTGAAGCACCTTGGGATGTTTTACTATGTTATCGGCTCTATATTGTTGTTGGTGGTGATTTTATATTCAATTCCCTTCATTATCTTATAAACTTCAATCAAATCTTTCCTAAGTCTATGCTTCTCTAAAGTGTAGAGTCCCAACTGTTTTAGTCTATCTTGCTAAGTAAAATGCTTTAGACTGGGAATTATTCTAGTGGCACTCCTCTGCACCCTTTCCAAAGCCTCAATATCACCCACCATGTGAGGAGACCAAAACTGGACACAGTATTCCAGATGAGGCCTGGCCATGTACGAGAACAATATAGAATGCATGGTCTTACACTTAATTATCCTGTGAATGTACCCCAACAGTTTATTTGCTCTAGCTATCGCTTCACGGCATTGCTCATGTAACTTTAGAGTTCTATGCACTAGAACGCCCAGATCTCTTTCCTCCTCCACCTTGTTTAATGCTTTTCCCTTTAGGGTGTATGAATATTGAGCACTAGCCCTGCCCACATCTATAACACTGCACTTATCCAAATTAAACAGAATTTGGCAGTAATGAGCCCAATCTCCCAACACCTCCACCTGGAGAAGTCCTGCCAGACAGTTCTCAATCCAGCTCAATGTATTACCATTAATAGAAGAGACTCTTGTAGAGAAGCCTCTTGTGAAGCACCTTATCAAATTTTTTTTTGTAAGTCTAAGTCGACGATGTTTACTGGGCTTCCCTCATCCACTAATTTCGTAACTTCTTAAAAAATACAATTAGATTTGTAGGACATGGCCTCCTTTTATGAGGTCATATTGAAATTTATATTAAAATTAGTTTGCCAAATACATGAATATCTTCCTTCATTTTGTCTCAGTCTTTTTCAGTATTAATTAAGCCCTCCAATTTAATGTCATTCGCATATTTTGAAATTGTACTTATGATTCCAGAGTCCAAATCGTTTATGTGATGAGCGCCAAAGTACAGCAATCGCAGCAATTTTCCACACTATCAGCTCCCATATTTTAAATCTAGCCACTACTGGGACGTGAGGTTTAAAATCAAACGATGCAGCACAGAAGGAGGCCATTCGGCCCATTATGCTTGTGCCAGCCCTTTGGTAGAGCAATCCAATTAGTCCCACTGCCCTGAGTAAAAGACTGAGAACTTGAAACGACTCCACTTCGAAAGAACAGTAACATCACAAACAGTCCGTGGGGTCGAAGACACTTCCGTCTCTTTACCTTATACTTTCTCACCGCATCCCCGACCGGCAGGAACCTGTGCTCTGAATGTGCCGGAGAATCTCTACAAATGACACAGATCAGAGTCCGATCATTCTCACAGAACAGTTTCAGCTTCTCATCGTGTTCCTCACAGTGAGACTGGCCCTTCTCCGGGTTCGGGGTCAGCTCCAGCTGCCGAGCTTTCTCGGAGAGATTGGCCAACACCCTGGTATTTTTATAACATTTCTGGGGGAAGACTGCACGACATTCCGGGCAGGACACGGCCTGCTCCTTGTTTTCCCAATACCGGTCGATACAGGATTTACAGAAGTTGTGATCACAGTTCAGTCGCACCGGCTCCACAAAGAGAGACAGGCAGATGGAGCAGGTTAAATCCTCGGTCAGGGTGAAGACCTGTTTGTTGGCAGCCATTTCGTCTCCACTGCCTCTTATTCCGGAATCTACACTTTCACTTTCATTTCTTCAATTATTGCATATCAAAGAGCAATTGACCAATAACAGGTCGGTGGATTTTAGATTTGAAACCTATGGAGCTGAAACTCACCATCTGACTGGAGCAGGAAATGGGAAAACTGCTCCCCATCTATTAACAGGATGGAGGTGTTGGAGTGCAAACTGCTCATTACCAAAGGACGGTATTCCCATCACTCAAGTGTCCCACTCCTGGACAGAAGAGTGCATATCTGCTTCTAAAATCATATTCATAAACGTAAACTAATCTTGAAACATAAATTCTGCTGTTTAGAACAACTTAAAAATACACATTCGTTTTCACAATTATGACTTAAAATTGGTATCGGGGAACAAACAGTTTCCTTTTCACCATTAATTTATTAAAACCAAAGTCAAAGTGAGCACAATAAGGGTGACTTCAGGGCGACTTCAATATCCATCACCAAGTGTCGCTCAATAGCATCACTACTGACCAATCATTTTTTTTATTCGTCCCGGGGATGTGGGTGCCGCTGGAAGGCCAGCATTTATTGCCCATCCCTAATTGCCTTTGAGATGGTGGTGTGAGCCGCCTTCTTGAACCGCTGCAGTCCATGAGGTGAATGTACAGCCTCAGTGTACTTCCTTGTAACGATTTGGGACAACTGGACAAACTGCTAGGCTATTTCAGAGGGCATTTATGAGTCATCCACATTGCTGTGGGTCTGGAGTCACATATGACCAGACTGGAAAGGACGGCAGAATTCCTTCTTAAAGGACATTATGAACGAGTTGGATTTTTATGACATGGAGACTACATGGTGATCATTCCTACCAATACTGTCACGGTTTCGTGGTCACCATCATTGATACTACCTTTGTACAATTCCAGATTAACTGAATTTAAATTTACCCCGTTGCCGTGGTGGGATTTGAACTCACGTCTCACTATCATTAGTCTAAGCCTCTGGATTACTCGTAACTTACACCAGTAACAAAAGCACTATGCAATCCCTGATCTGTACTAGTGCTGAAGGAAAGGACTGCCAGACTAGGTCTGCCGCAGGTGGTGAGAGAATTAACATGAGCGAAATATCTACTTGAACTCATCCTCAGGAGCTTACCTGTCACAGATGCATCTGCCCATGACACTGTTGATAGGAATTACCACAACACAGTCGTTGTGGAGACAAGGTACCATCTTCACACTGAGGGCACCCTCCATTGAGTTGTGTGACAGTACCAAAGTGCTCAATTCAGAACGCAACTTGCAGCTCAAAATTGGGCATCAATGAGGCACTGTGGGCCATCTGCAGCAGCAGAATTGTATTCCACCACAATTTGTAACCAGCATCTCCTCACTCTACCATTACCATCAAGCCAGGTGACCAACTCTGGTTAAACAGCATGCCAGGAGCTGCACCAGCCTTGCCTGAAAATTAGGTGTCAACCTGGTGAAGCTACAACATAGGAATACATGCATGATGAAGAGCAGAAGCAGCATGCTAGAGAAAGAGTTAAGCAATCCCATAACTGATGGATCAGATCAAGGCTATGCAATCCTGCCACATCCAGTCGTGGCAATCCTGTTAACTGAACAATCAAAAGGAGGGGGAAGCTCTATGGACATCCTCATCCTCAATTCTGGCAGAGCCCAGCACATGAGTGCAAAAGACAAAGCTTAAGCATTTGCAACTATCCTCAGCCGGAAGTGCTGAATGATCCATATCGGCCTCCTCCTGAGGTCCCCACCATCACAGATGCCAGACTTCAGCAGATTCGATTCACCCCATGTGATACCAAGAACGACTGAGCGCACTGTATACAACAGTCTATGGGCCCCGACAAGTTTCTAGGTGTAGTGCAGAAGACTTGCACTCCAGAACTAGCTGTACCTCTAGCCAAGCTGTTCCAATACAGCTAGAACACTGGCATCTACCTGTCAAAGTGACACATGCCCAGGTATGCCCCTTCAACAAAAAGCAGGCCAATTACAGCCCCATCAGCCTACTCTCAATCATCAGCAATGTGATAGACATTATCATCATCATCATTATAGGCAGTCCCTCAGAATCCAGGAAGACTTTCTTCCACTTGAGTCCTTAGGTGGCTGAACAGTCCAATATGAGAACCACAGACCCTGTCACAGGTGGGACAGATAGTCATAAAGGGATAGGGTGGGTGGGACAGCTTTGCCACATGCCCTTTCCACTGCCTGCGCTTAATTTCTACATGCTCTCGGCGATGTGACTCGAGGTGCTCAGCGCCCTTCCAAATGCACTTCCTCCACTTAGGGCGGTCTTTGGCCAGGGACTGCCAGGTGTCAGTATGGATGTTGCATTTTTTCAGGGAGGCTTTGAGGGTGTCCCTGTAACGTTTCCTCTGCCCACCTTTCGCTCATTTGCCATGAAGGAGTTCCGAGTAGAGTGCTTGCTGTAGGTGTCTCGTGTCTGGCATGCGAACAATGTGGCCTGCCCAGCAGAGCTGATCGAGTGTTGTCAGTACTTCAATGCTGTGGATGTTGGCCTGGTCAAGAGCACTAATGTTGGTGTGTCTGTCCTCCCAGGGGAGTTGTATGATCTTGCGGAGGCATCGTTGGTGATATTTCTCCAGTAACTTGAGGTGGCTACTGTACTTGGTCCATGTCTCTGAGCCATGCAGGAAGGGCGGGTATTATTACAACCTTGTAGACGATGAACTTGGTGGGTCTTGTCTTCAGACACTCTTTTCCTCAGGCAGCCGAAGGCTGCACTGACGCACTGGAGGTGGTGTTGAATCTTGTCATCAATGTATGCTCTTGTTGATAAGATGTTCCCGCGGTATGGAAAATGGTCCACCTTGTCCTCGTTATCATTGACAGTGATATTAAATGGCACTTACTCGCCAATAACCTGCTCACCAATACTCAGTTTGTGCACCACCAAGACAACTCAGTTCCAGTACCTCATTACACCCTTGGTCCAAACGTGGATAAAAGAACTGCATTTCAGAGGTGAGGTGAGAGTGATTCCCTTTGATATCAAGGCAACATTTGACTAACTGGTACATCAAGGAGCCCTGGTACAATTGCAGTCAATGTGCATCAGGGTGAAAAGTCTCCAGTAGCTGGAGTCATAACTAGCTTCAAGGAAGATGCATGTGGTTGTTAGAGACCAATCCTTTCAGCCCCAGAACGTCATTAGAGGAGTTCCTCAGAGCAGTGTCCTAAGCCAAACCATCTTCAGCTGCTTCATCAATGACCTTCGCTGATGATTGCACAATATTAATTACCATTCACTATTTGCCTGATAATGAAGTAATCAGTGACTGCATGCAGAAAGACCTGGACAACATTCAGGTTTGTGCTGATAAATGGCAAGTAACATTCACTTTCCAAGTGAGCAGCTCAGGGTGGGTTTACTGGCCGCGTGAGCAGCTCAGGGGGGTGGGGTCTTTCCTTCCCGGGTGCGGGTCATTCCTCACTTATAAGAGCAACACAGATTTAAAGTGGGAACCCACATTCGGCGGTGTTTAAAAGGGCCAGCAGATGATGGGTCGGCTGCACATGCGCTGTTGAGGCACAGATTGGAGGAGGGGCAAGGATTCATCAACAAGAACCAGGTGTAGTAGAAATGGAAAAATGTTTGTTCATCATAAGGAAAGGAAGTAGATGGTGTGGGCACTGAGGATGGTCAATTGAGGCGAGAGGTCCTTGAGGGCAAGGATTGGTCAGTGAGACATCAGAGGTCAGTGAAGCGGCCGGGTTGGTTCTATACCCTGAGAGCGAATTGCCAGGGATCAGAGCTGGAAGATGGAACAACCAAGGACCGGGAGGCTATGAAATGAAGGCAAATGTTGGGGGAAACCTAGAAAGTGGGGACCTGAATGGAGTACGGTTGGAAAAAGTAGATACAAAGGCAAGGAAGCTGGTGATACTGGTCAAGGTATTATATTTAAAGCCTCTGAAATTGCCTTGCATATTACTTTAGTTAACAGGTTTCAGGCAGTGCCCAATAAAGCAGATTGATATAAGAAAGAATTTTCCTTTATATATATATATTTTAGGCCACGCCTCCAACAGCTCTACAACTATTTTTGTAGAAAAAACAGAAAATCAAGTGCCCCATGATTAAAGGGGGGACACACCAAACATTTTCAAACAAATGCTCAGGATATAACCGCGGAGGAGAGGCAGGCAGTCGGGCTGAACGACCCACTCAACCACCCGCTGCCTGGACCCGCTGAAGGCCAGCTAGATCAGTGCCAAGAAGGTTATCAGAAGGGAGCTGAGATGTAGAGAGCTGGAGGGGTTCAGGGAAGGAGGCCCAGGGAGTGTGGCTGAGGAGACAGATGTTTCTGCTACTAATAGTGGGATGAAGTGAAGGAAGGATGCAATAAGCCAAGTCGGAGGACTGAAGGGTGTGGGATGGGAGGCAACACTGGAGGAGTCCAGTGGAGATTTTCTTCTGCTTGTGCAGGAATCTCGAACCCCAGGGTAGAGTGGTGAAAGTATGGAACACTCTCCCACAAAAAGCATTAGATGCTAGCTCAATTAGTAATTGTAAATCTGAGATTAATAGATTTTTGATGGCCAGGGTAATTAGGGTTTATGGAGCCAAATGGATTGATGGAGCTGGATAAAGATCAGCCATCATCTCATTGAATGACAGAAATGGCTTCCACTGCTGAATGGCCTACTCCTGTTCAAATGTTTCGAAAATGAGCCGAGGTGCTTCATAGCAGCAATTATGAAACAACATTTGACACCAAACCATGCAAGGAGATATCAGGAGAGCTAAGCAAAAGCTTGGTCGACGAGGTCAGTTTGAGGGAGCAGCTTACAGGATGAGAGAAAGCTGAAGAGATGCAGAGGTTTAGGGAATTTCACAGCTTGAGGCCTATGCAACTGAAGGCATGGCTGCCAATGGTGGCACGATTAAAATTGCTGCTGCGGAAGAGATCAGATTTGGAGGAATGAGAGATCTCGGAGGGTTCGAGGGCTGGAGGAGGTTACAGAGCTCACCTTGAAATGGTGCAAGATCGGGAGGAGTGGCACACCTTGAAACAGGACGAGATCGGGAGGAGTGGCACACCTTGAAACAGGACGAGATCGGGAGGAGTGGCACACCTTGAAAGAGCGTGAGATCGGGGAGAGTGGCACACCTTAAAACAGCCAGCCCAACTAGCATCAACTGACCTGGGAGGATACGAAATAAAAAGAATCAAAGTGTGACATCACATGAAAACAGCGAAGTGATTGGTTGGTCAATTTTTCTCTCCTTTCTTGGATATTAGTTTAAATTAAAAGCTGGGATAAAAAACTAAACGTTCAGAAATTGAAAACTTAATTAATTAAATGCATTAAAGATAGCAGGGCAGGCGATGTGTTACTGCTGCTGCATGTGGGAGCTGCTTGACACCATTGATGTCCACAACGACAACATCTGTACTAAGTGTCTGCAGCTCGAGAAACGTCAGCTCCATGTTGATGAGCTGGAGTCCGAGCTGCGGACAGTGCGACACATCAGGGAGGGGGATAGTTACCGGGATGCTGTGTTCCAGGAGGCAGTCACACCCCTTAGATTAATTAAATCAAATTTGGTCCGTGGTCAGGGACAGGAGGGAGTGACTACGAGAGATGCAGGTATGGGGACTGTGGAAATGTATTTTTATCTAAGCTGATACCAAACGGTATTTGTGTGCCTTTTGATTAAAATGGAGTCCTGGCCCTTCCAGAACTTTCTGCATTTTAGCAGCCAGCTTGTTTTAAACAGCTAAACCTGCTGTTAGATGGCTGATGGTTATCAGACAGCTAGGAGACAAGTCATGCTGAGACAAGTAACCCCCCCCATGGTGCTCTCCTATTGTCTACACTACAGGAGTTCCATGTCACCCCACCCTTATCTTCTAGCCATTATCTCTTCCCTTTACCTCATCCATTTGAAGCAAACAGGTAAACTGACCAGGAAATTGGATAATCCTGATACAATACAAGACAGGTGATAGCCCATTACCTATGACTCATGGAGTAATGGCCGTTTGGCTTTCTGATAACCCTGACAAAAGGAAATATCTTGACACCATTTCAGTACCAGGATATAGTAATTAACTCTTTATCTGTATTCACTGACTGTGAGACAGAGCAATACACAGGGAGAGGCCAGAACTTGGGTTTTACTGTATAAATATCTTGTGAAGCTGTACCATTGCGGAGGTTTCATTTTAGCCCTTGACTGAGTGAAACCTACCCCTTGCGAGCAAGTAAATTAAAAGGGAAACTTCCATCGGAGCTGTAAGTGTCGGAGTCATTCTTTTCTGAGGTCGAGATTTCGACAGTTATTGGAGGTTCCACCGAGATGCATACTCTCTGTTCTGTGAGTAAAACGGATACAGGCATAGTGCCTCTCCAGTGAAAGGCTTCGGTGGCCAAACAAGGTGAGCCTTTGCTCACAAGAGGTTTCTTCACTGTTGAATCGCAGATGTAATCTGTTGTCCACAGCTGAGGTACTGCATCTACAAGACTCGGCATTTAAAAGTTAAAGGTATTTTTTTTATAACCATTTCTTTCTCAGCTCGCCAGCAGAAGAGAACAGGTTCTGGAAAAAATCTCGAGACAGCCCGGGGAAGGTTTCAGTAGGTAAGGAAGCGCTAGTCGATCGAAAAGGGTTCCAGGTTCTTATATGATAAGATTTTTATTGTTTTTAATTCGGAAGGGGTTCTTATGTGATAAGACTATTAAAAGAAAAAAAAAAGGAAAGCGCTAATAATCGATCGAAGGTTCTTATGTGATAAGATTTTTATTGTTTTTAATTCGGAAGGGGTTCTTTTGTGATAAGACTATTAAAAAAAAAGAGCGCAATCGATCAAAGAGTTTGGGTACGGAACCTTAAGTTTTATCAGCTGTTATTAGGATAAGTTAAGGACTCGGTCTGTAGTGGCGTACAACGCAGACTGAGAATTTGTTTAGAGGTTATGATTTGTGTACTCACGGGAATATTGTTTGTTGTCCTTGTATTACTGTTGTGTGCAATACCTTTGTGAGTCATTGCCATTAGAGAAACGGGAAGAGTCACTAGGGAAAATTGTGATTCGGGATAAAAAAAAAAACACAAGGATTGATTAAGAAAAGAAACAGTAACTGATTGATCAACTACGGTTGGTTCGTGCCAACATATCTCACACACCCAGACTGAGCCCGAATTAAGAGCCTTTTCAGGCCACGTAACGGCCAGGAGAAGTGGGCGTAGAGAACTCGGTTGGCCGAAAGGATTGTGAGATCAGAAACTGTGGGAAAATCTTAATCATCCAGAATGGGTGCCGGAGCAAGTTAAAACACCACAAAAGGCACACCAGCCTATGTCATGCTCCAGAATTGTGGTCAGTCTTCAATTGACCAAAGAAACAAAAACGGTAAAGTGGACTAAGGGTGAAAACAGGCCATTTCCACCCGATGGGTCATTTAATTTAGAGAGAACAACTTGTCTCCAGGAGTGTCTTATAAACAGAGATCCAGGTAAAAAAAAAAAGGAAAGTAATAGAAAAGTCCTGGGTTCCGATTCTTCAAGCCCATGTAAAATTAACAGAGGAAGTAAATCAAATGAAAAAAAAAGAGAACCTGATAGTGACTTATGAAAAAAAAAATGAAGCTAGTAAAAGAAAAAGCTTTATTGAATGGAGAGAGACTTGTGAATGTCTTGTCTTTGAATGAGAGTGCGTGAATGTCTTGTCTTTGAATGAGAGTGCTTCTGTCTTTTTTCCTTGTGTCTGGAAACCTGTTTGGAAAAGTTGTGGAGCTGCCTGTTTGTTTTAGCTCCACCCACTTTTTCAAACAAAGTGAAGTTTTTTAACCCTTCATAGTGTTGTCCTGTATGTGGGAAGTTTAAGACATTTTAAGTTAGAAGCGCAGGTGTGGATTTATTCGGATGAGAGGTTACGGAGCTAGGAAATGCACAAAGGATAGGTTTGTTGAGACATGGTCCCGGTGGTTAAAAGTTGTAATGCTTTTTTTTTAAAAAAGCCTTTGTGGGTCTTTCGAGGTGCAGGCTGGGGGAGGACACTCTCATTGTCCTTGGTGTAAAATCTTGGTACAAAAGCTTCTAGCTCAGTCAGAGGATTTTTTTTGATAAAGAGTGACAGTACAATAGTTGAATTGGGATTTGAGATATTTCAGGTGATCTCTTGATCAACATTTTGGGTGTATTGGAAAAATCTTGGGTTTGGAAGCCTTTTAATAAGATTAGAAAACAAGTACTTTACATTCTGTGATCTGTGAATCACTATAAGCATAAATGAGAAGTCCGTGTAACACACAGATTTGTCCAGTTCAGAAGCCCACATAAATGGAGGTTTGTCCATGACCTACGAGCTGTGAATGAATCTACTATATTCTCACAATGCTTAAAGGATGTGGAATGAAGTATCCCGGAATGCTTTTCAGAACCTTAAACAGTCCCTCACTTCAGCACCAGCCTTGGGATTATCAGATTACACTAAGCTATTCAACTTATTTGTGCATCACAAGTCGGGTTTTGCACAATCTGTTTTGACTCAGTTACATGGGGACAGGCAGCGACCGGTAGCGTATTTCAGTACCCAACTAGACCCAGTGGCACCGGACTACCAGGATGTCTTCCTTCATTGGCAGCAGCTTATTATGCTATGCAACAGGCTCAGACAATAACTCTAAATCATCAGACCATTTTATATATCCCACACTCTGTTGAGATTTTACTTACTAAGTGTGCCACCTAACCTCCGCAAGAACCACTAAATACGAGGTCGAACTGTTATCAAATCCGAACCTTGTCATCAAAAGATGCACTACCTTAAATCCAGCCACTCTACTCCCCACGGAAGGCGACGGCGAACCCCATTCATGTGAAATGGTAACCGAATTAGTGACTAAAGCACGTATCAATCTAACAGATGTACCAATGTGTAACCCTGATCTAGTGTACTATGTTGACGGATCAGCCTTACGAAATGATAGGGGCCAACCTAGAGCGGCTTATGCAATTGTAGCTCAGTTTAATGTTGTCGAAACAGCCTCTCTTCCAGACTCCTTTTCAGCCCAACAAGCCGAATTGTTTGCGTTAACTCGAGCCTGTATTCTGGCTGAAGGACACACAGTTAATATCTACACTGACTCCAGGTATGCTTTTGGGGTATCACATGACTATGGACAAATTTACAAGATTCGCGGGTACCTGACTTCTTCAGGAACCCCTATCAAAAATGCAGAACAAGTGGAAAATCTCCTGCGAGCCATTCAATGCCCCTTGAAACTTGCCATTATCAAATGCCAAGCACATACAGGCCAGTCGAATGAGGTGGCACTTGGGAATGCCAGAGTTGATAATGTAGCTAAGTCAGCAGCTCTGTCAAAAGGGGGGATGCAGGTGTCATTGTTCCCACTAAGGAAAAATAATTGCTCAGACCCGCCACCCACTATTAATGACGTGCTGGCCTTTCAGACACAGGCCAGTACGGAGGAGGAGGAGGAGACAGACCCACCACCCACTATTAATGACGTGCTGGCCTTTCAGACACAGACCAGTACGGAGGAGGTGGTGACCTGGACGAAGGATCAATGTTATAAAAATCCAGAAGGAATATGGGTTCACCATGACGGCCGCGTGGTGGCCCCTAGATCCTTACTTCCATGGATTGCCCGATGTGTTCATACATTCACACATGCAGGCAAAGGGGGATTGGCAGATTATATTTTGGCAACTTGGTATGCACCAGGTATTTCGGCAATTGCAAAACAAATCTGTGAAAATTGTGTTACCTGTCAGACAATGAATCCGGGTAAGACGGAAAAAGTAGAATCTGCCTCCCACCCAAATCCAGTCGGGCCTTTTGTACATTTACAAATGGATTTTATTGAATTACCTATGTGTATGGGATTCAAGTATGTATTAGTTATTGTAGATGTGTTCTCTAGATGGATTGAAGCCTTTCCATGTAAAAAGGCCGATGCCACTACTGTTGCTAAATGTTTGTTAAAAGAAATTGTACCGCGCTTCGGAATCCCTGCTAAGCTTTCCAGTGATAACGGGTCACATTTCACGGGAACTGTCATAAGAGAAATGTGTAAAGCTTTACAGATTAATCAACGTTTTCATTGCAGTTATCATCCACAATCAGCTGGACTTGTTGAAAGATATAATGGAATGCTTAAAAATAAGCTGGCAAAACTATGCAATGACACTGGACTGAAATGGACAGAACTGCTGCCCTTAGCTTTAATGGTAATGTGATCTGCAACCAACAGAACAACAGGCCTGTCACCGCATGAGATAGTTATGGGACGTCCCCAACGACTACCTTTTACAGCACCATTTACTGCAAAACAGATGGACATCCACAAAATGGAGGAAAATATGTTGAATTATTGTATTGCACTAACCAAATGTATTTCCAGCTTTCATTCACAGGTAAAGGAAGCCCAAGTCAAGCCAGCGGAAGGGAAGTGTCATAACCTGGAGCCAGGGGAATTCGTTTACATCAAGATTTTTAAAAGGAAAAGCAGTCTACAGCCAAGATTCGAAGGACCATACCAGGTCCTGCTGGCAACCAATACTGCAATCAAGGTAAAGGAAAGACCAACATGGATCCACGCATCCCATTGCAAACGGGCACCCGACCAGGAGGAAGGGACGAAGGAATCAGAGGAACAGAAAAAGGAAGACTGAATAAGGAACTGTATGGACTATGGGGACAGATGGTGCTGGGCTTGACAGGGTTTTACTTCACATTATTGATTACACCAGGGGTACAGACCCGCCACCGAAGGGAATTGCACGTAAACGTATTTATGGCACTGAGTCATAAGTATGCTCAAGAAAGAAACTTGTCGAGTTGCTGGATATGTTCCCATGTACCTGTCCACTCCAGGGGGGGTATTCCCCTGAGATCTGTCCCCTTTAACGAATCAGAAATGGTCGAATGGTTGACAGTGCAAAACAGGACAAACCTAACTAAGGGGCTAGAAACAAAGGAGCAAACAGAATGGAGGTCGGCAGGGTATAAACTTACAGCCTTCCAGGGATGGTACCAGCCCAATTATGATAATAACCATCAGCCTCCCTTCCTAAGCATTACTCCCAGAATAAGAAATCCTGAAGGTATAATATGCCTCGTGAGTAATGAGACAAAAGGACCAGAAATGGGACGCAGCAAGTGTTCCCAAATGATTAAATGGCAAGCCACAACTAATCCCACTGAGAGAAAGATAGCAACCGTTAGCTGGACAACGGTCCATAACAAAGCCCCAGGTGAAGGGTGGGAAGGTGAGACCACTCGAGTAGGGACAGTGCGAAAGGACCAGGAGCTGACGCCCTATAATTGCACCTACTTTATTTGTGGCCATAAAGCCTACCCATGGTTACCAGCCAACTGGACAGGGTCCTGTTACTTAGGATATGTGGTACCCCTTATCAGATCAGTAAGGACTGTAAGGGAGGCCTATGGAAGCCACAGATTTAAACGGGATTTAACGTGGCTAAACGGAATATTCAAGGTAATGGTGCCACCCTATGGAATAGCATCGACCGAATGGCAGTTACGGGAACTGGCTAACTTAGTAGAATCAGTAGCCAACGCAACTTCCCAAGCCTTTGAAGGGATAAATGACGAAATGGTAGCTATTCGAACAGTGGCTCTCCAAAATCGTATGGCCTTAGATTATCTCCTAGCCAAGGAGGGAGGGACATGCGCATTAATAGGTGAAGAATGCTGTACATATATCCCAGATAAATCAGAAGATATCGGCAGTCTAGCTGAAAACATCAGGAAAAAGGTAATAGAGTATAAACAGACAGTTGGCCAGGAGGGTATCACCTTGTGGGGTTGGGCATCAGGATGGTTGGGAGCCCTGGGGAAATCTGTGGTACAGGGTTCGATCATATTCCTGCTGATAGTCTTCGCCCTGTATCTATTATTTGTCGTCATTAAGTGTTGCTGTGCCAGGGTTGGAGAAACTATGTTACCTACCGAGACCACGGCTAGAGTTATGGTAGCAACAACTGCTGAAGGCTCTTGTATAGAAATGGAAATGGAGAGACTGTACAAGATCAGAATGGATTGAGTTGTCCTTGTGAAGGACAAAATGGGGGAATGTGGAAATGTATTTTTATCTAAGCTGATACCAAACGGTATTTGTGTGCCTTTTGATTAAAATGGAGTCCTGGCCCTTCCAGAACTTTCTGCATTTTAGCAGCCAGCTTGTTTTAAACAGCTAAACCTGCTGTTAGATGGCTGATGGTTATCAGACAGCTAGGAGACAAGTCATGCTGAGACAAGTAACCCCCCCCATGGTGCTCTCCTATTGTCTACACTACAGGAGTTCCATGTCACCCCACCCTTATCTTCTAGCCATTATCTCTTCCCTTTACCTCATCCATTTGAAGCAAACAGGTAAACTGACCAGGAAATTGGATAATCCTGATACAATACAAGACAGGTGATAGCCCATTACCTATGACTCATGGAGTAATGGCCGTTTGGCTTTCTGATAACCCTGACAAAAGGAAATATCTTGACACCATTTCAGTACCAGGATATAGTAATTAACTCTTTATCTGTATTCACTGACTGTGAGACAGAGCAATACACAGGGAGAGGCCAGAACTTGGGTTTTACTGTATAAATATCTTGTGAAGCTGTACCATTGCGGAGGTTTCATTTTAGCCCTTGACTGAGTGAAACCTACCCCTTGCGAGCAAGTAAATTAAAAGGGAAACTTCCATCGGAGCTGTAAGTGTCGGAGTCATTCTTTTCTGAGGTCGAGATTTCGACAGGACCCGCGAGGTAGTGATGGAGGAGCCTCAGCCTTTGCTCTTGTCCAACAGCTACGAGATTCTTGCTTCCTGTTTGGATGAGGGCAGAGACTGCAGTGAGGATGAGCAAACTGACCACAGCACCATGGTACAGGAGACCATTCAGGTGGGGGGATTAAAGAGAAATGTTGTAGTGGTACAGGAGAGTAACATTAGAGGGATGGATCATGTTCACTGCAGCTGAGAGCGTGAGTCCCGAAGATTGTGTTGCCTGTCCTGTGCCAGGGTTAAGGACATCTCCTTTGGGCTGGAGAGAAACTTGGAGTTTTAGGGGGAAGACCCAGTTACCATGGTCCACGTAGGTACCAATGACATAGGTAGAACAAAGAAAGAGATTCTGCTGAGGGAGTATGAGCAGCTAGGGGCTAAATTAAAAAGCAGAACCACAAAGTTAATGATCTCTGGATTGACACCTGAGCCACGAGCACATTTGCATCGGGTAAATAAGATCAAAGATTTGAACACATGGCTCAAAGACTGGTGTAGGAGACATGTGTTCCGATTTATGGGGCACTGGCACATGTACTGTGGTAAGACAGAGTTGTTCCGTTGAGACGGGCTTCACTTGAACAATGCTGGGACTAGTGTCATAGCGAATCAAATATCTAGAGTTGTAATGAGGGCTTTAAACTAAATAGTGGGGCAGAGGGTTTAGGTGAGTGGAAATTTAAAAAGTCAAAGAGCAAGGAGAAGGCAATAGAGGAGAGTAGCACTGGGGGAAATGCTAACCAGAGTGTGACAGGAAGGGACAGAAAGTATAACAATAAGAGAGTATCCAAAAGGGGGGTAAAAGCAGGGAAAAATGGTAAAAAGACAAATTTAAAAGCTCTTTATCTGAATGCACGCAGTATTAGTAACAAGATAGATGAGTTGACGGCACAAATGGATATAAATGGCAGTGCGTAGTCAGTGATAGTGAGGGTACATCTTCAAGCACCAATCACGAATAGAAGTTTGGAGATGGAGATGCCACGTGAGTATCTGATCGCTGTCATCTGGAAGGGCAGCAACTACGTGAACTCATCTGAGAAGCCTATGGATTTGGATCTTAGGCCTACTGACTTTAAGGAAGGATTTTATCAGAAGATCAAATGCATGAAGGCGGCAGATGGGGAACTCTGTTGGAGAAGGCCACTAACTACACTTCTGTTATCATAATGTCTGTATTGAAAAGCAATAATGTCAATTGGAACTTCGCCATCAGAGAATTAATACCATTAACGCCTTTTGTAATAGAAACTCTGATGGTCATCTGATTAGCTTTGGAGATCAGAGCAGAGTGATTGCACTCTCGGTGACTCGACTAAATGCTACTATTTGCACTGGAGGCGGAAGCAGATTCAAACCCCGGCATATTTGACCTGACAGGTGAAAACATGCAGGATGATGCTATGTTTCAGTTTAGTGCAGTCAGTCAACCTTCCTTCAACCGCTTCAGAGACCACTACGTGTGGGAATCATTAGTCAGGTGTAGAATGCCTTACTTCGGCATTGAAGATGCAGCCACCAGCTGACCTCTCATGATTCTGCCATAAGGCAAAGGCCACTTCAGTTCCAGAGTGCGTTCGCTCGTGCTGCAAGACGTCAGCTATCCACCTCTGAACCTACTGCCACCGAGGGAACGATACAGATAAGTAAGATGACGGACATTAAATACTAGAGTGAAGTCGCCAAAGCCGGGCGCAGTGGAAGTAAGAAAACTATGAATATAATAAAGAAGTGTTAATAATATTCCACATCCTGGAGAGATGTGTGTTGTACATCTTGCGGAGTTAAGGGTTAATAGACGACATTCTTGGTATCTTGGAGCAACAGGTAAACAGGAGAGCTTTGAAGTCACCAGAGCAGAATGCAAAGATTTTCTTCTGATATGTAAAGTGTTTCTGTAAGCAAATAAGTGACAGTAATAACTACGTGTGATTAAAGTATAACTTTCGGGACTAGGGTTAATAAACACAAAGGAATCCATTCGCTCTAGTGCAGAAATAGAACAGTTAATAAAGCCTATTCTTCAAAATGATTCACAACAATTAGGTCAGGAAGTCCTTTTTGCGGGAAATACCTTTTCAATAATCAACTACAACTGTTTAAATTAGAGGCTGTCTTTAAAGGATTTGAGAATAGAAACATCATGCGGTCTTGTCTATGATATGCACATGTGACGTCGGCAAAATATGTTGTGTAAAGGAGCAGGTTTTCAGCAGTTCTTCGGAGAGCTCGAAATATAGAGAAACCGAAAAGCTACTCCCTCTGTATACAGTTAGACCGATCACTGTGCTGTACATCAATAAAATCTGTTCCGTACACTCCACCATCAAGTGTTCCTTGCTTATTGGAAACGTGCTCCTGTGAACGATAGAAGGACGAAAGTTGAATGCTAACATTTACCACTGTAATATAGAAACTAAGAAACTTAGAAAATAGATGCAGGAGTAGGACATTCAGATCTTCGAGCCTGCACCACCATTCACTATGATCATGGCTGATCATGCAGCTTCAGTACCCCATTCCTGCTTTCTCTCCATACCCCTTGATCCCTTTAGCCGTAAGGGCCATATCTAACCCCCTTTTGAATATATCTAACCAACTGGCCTCAACAACTTTCTGTGGTAGAGAATTCCACAGGTTCACAATTCTCTGAGTGAAGATGTTTCTTCTCATCTCGGTCCTAAATGGCTTACTCCTTATCCTTCGACTTTGCCCCTGATTCTAGACTTCTCCAACATCGATAACATTCTTCCTGCATCTAATCTGTCCAATCCCGTCAGAATTTTATATGTTTCTATGAGATCCCCTCTCATTCGTCTAAATTCCAGTGAATATAAGCCTAGTCGATCCAATCTTTCTTCATATGTCAGTCCTGCCATCCCCGGAATCAGTCTGGTGAACCTTCGCTGCATTCTCTCAATAGCAAAAATGTCCTTCCTCAGATTAGGAGACCAAAACTGCACACAATATTCAAGGTGTGGCCTCACCAAGGCCCTGTAGAACTGCAGTAAGACCTCCCTGCACCTATACTCAAATCCTCTCGCTATGAAGGCCAACATGTCATTTGCCTTCTTCACCGCCTGCTGTACCTGCATGCCAACTTTCAATGACTGATGCACCATGATACCCAGGTCTCGTTGCACCTCTGCTTTTCCTAATCTGTTACCATTCAGACAGTATTCTGCCTCCCTGTTTTTGCCATCAAAGTGGATAACCTCACATTTATCTACATAATACTGCATCCGCCAAGCATTTGCCCACTCAACTAACTTGACCAAATCACCCTGCAGCCTCTTAGCATCCTCCTCACAGCTCACACTGCCACCCAGCTCAGTGTCCTCTGAAAACGTGCAGATATTACATTCAATTCCTTCATCCAAATCATTAATGTATATTGTAAATAGCTGGGCGCCCAGCATTGAAACTTGTGGTACCCCACTAGTCACTGCCTGCCATTCTGAAAAGGACCAGTTTATTCCTCCTACGCTTTGCTTCCTATCTGCCAACCAGCTCTCTATCCATGTCAATACATTACCCCCAATACCATGTGCTTTAATTTTGCACACTAATCTCTTGTGTGGGATCTTGTCAAAAGCCTTTTGAAAGTCCAAATACACCACATCCACTGATTCTCCCTTGTCCACTCTACTAGTTACATGCTCAACGAATTCTAGAAGATTTGTCAAGCATGATTTCCCTTCCATAAATCCACGCTGACTTGGACCGATCCTGTCACTGCTTTCCAAATGTGCTGTTATTACGTCTTTAATAATTGATTTCAACATTTTCCCCACAACTGATATCTGGCTAATCGATCTATAATTCCCTGTTTTCTCTTCCCTCCTTTTTTAAAAAGTACTTTTATATTAGCTACCCCCCAATCCATAGGAATTGATCCATAGTCTATAAAATGTTGGAAAATGACCACCAATGCATCCACTATTGCTAGGGCCACTTCCTTAAGTACTCTGGGATGCAGACTATCAGGCCCAGGGGATTTATCGGCCTTCAATCCCATCAATTCCCCCTACACAATTTCCTGACTAATAAGGATTTCCTTCAGTTCCTACTTCTGGCGAGACCCTCGGTCCCCTAGTTTTTACAGAAGGCTATTTGTGTCTTCCTTAGTGAACACAGAACCAAAATATCTGTTCAATTGGTCTGCTATTTCTTTGTTCCCCATTATAAATTCACCTGATTCTGACTGCAAGGGACCAACATTTTGTCTTCACTAATCGGTTTCTCTTCATATATCTATAGAAGCTTTTGCAGTCAGTTTTTATGTTCCCTTCAAGTTTACACTCATACTCTATTTTAACCCTTCCTAACTAAACCCTTTTTCCTCCACTGCTGAATTCTAAATTTCTCCCAGTCCTCAGGTTTGCTGCTTTTTCTGGCCAATTTATATGGCTCTTCCTTGGATTTAACACTACCCCTAATTTCCCTTGTAAGCCACGGTTGAGCCACCTTCCCCGTTTTATTTTGTACACCAGACAGGGATATCCAATTGTTGAAGTTCATTGAAGTGATCTTTAAATGTCTGTCAGTGCCTATCCACCGTCAATCCATTAAGTATCATTCGGCAGTCTATCCCAGCCAATTCACATCTCATACCATCGAAGTTATCTTTCTTTAAGTTCAGTACCATAGTCTCTGAATTAACGATGTCACTCTCCATCTTAATGAAGAATTCTACCATATTATGGTCACTGTTCCCCAAGGGGCCTCGCACAACAAGATTGCTAATTAATCCTCTCTCATTACACAACACCCAGTCTACGATGGCCTGCTCTCTAGTTGGTTCCTCGACGTATTGGTCGAGAAAACTATCCCTGATACACTCCAGGAAATCTTCCTCCACCATATTGCTACCAGTTTGGTTAGCCCAATCTGTATGTAGATTAATGTCACCCATGATAACTGCTGTATATTTATTGCACGCATCCCTAATTTCCTGTTTGCTGCCATCCCCAACCTCATTACCACTATTTAGTGGTCTGTACACAACTCCCACTCGTGTTTTCTGCCCTTTGGTGTTCCACAGCTGTACCCATACAGATTCCACATCATCCAAGCTAATGTCGTTCCTTACCATTGCATTAATCTCCCCTTTAACCAGCAACGCTACCCCACCTCTTTTCCTTTCTGTCTATCCTTCCTGAATACTGAATACCCCTGGATGATGAGCCATGTCTCCATAATCCCAATTACATCATACCCGTTAACAGCGATCTGCGCAGTTAACTCATCCACCTTATTTCGAATGCTCCTCGCATTGAGACACAGAGCCTTCAGTCTTTTTTTTAAACACTCTTTGTCCTTTTTGAATGAAGTTGTAATGTGGCTCTTTTTGATTTTTGCCTTTGATTTCTCTGCCCTCCACCTTTCCTTATCTTCTTTCTACATTTTGCTTCTGCCCCCATTTTACTTCCATCTGAATCCATAGATTCCCAGCCCCCTGCCACATTAGTTTAAACCCTTCCCAACAGCACTAGCAAACACTCCTCCGAGGACATTGGTTCTGGTACTGCCCAGATGCAGACCATCCGGTTTGTACTGGTCCCACCTCCCCCAGAACCAGTTCTAATGTCCCAGGAATTTGAATCCCCCCCTCTTTCATCATTCCTCAAGCCACGTATTCATTTTAACTATCCTGCTATTTCTACTCTGACTAGCACGGAGCACTGGTAGCAATCCTGAGATTACTATCTTTGAAGTCCTACTTTTTAATTTAACTCTTGTCTCTCTAAATTCAGTTTGTCGGACCTCATCCCATTTTCTACCTATACCGTTGGTACCTATATTCACCACAACAACTGGCTGTTCACCCTCCCCCTCCAAAATGCCCTGCAGCAGCTCTGAGACATCCTTGAGCCTTGCACCAGGGAGGCAACATACCATCCTGCAGTCTCGATTGTGGCCATTGAAATGCCTATCTATTCCCCTTACAATAGAATCCCCCTACCACTATAGCTCTCCCACTCTTTTTTCCTTCCCTCCTGTGTAGCAGAGCTACCCATGGTGCCATGAGCTTGGCTGCTGCTGCCTTGCCCAGATGAGACATCTCCCCCAACATTATCCAAAATGGTATATCTGTTTTGGAGGGAGATGACCGCAGGGGCCCCCTGCACTACTGTCCTTCCACTGCTCTGCCTGATGGTCACCCTTTCCCTATCTGCCTGAGTAACCTGTACATGCCGTGTGACCAACTCACTAAATGTGCTATTCATGATATCCTCAGCAGATGCTCCAGAGTGAATTCATGCTCAGCTCCAGAGCCACAATGCGGTCTGTCAGGAGCTGCAGCTGGACACACTTCCTGCACACATAGTAGTCAGGGACACTGGGAGCGTCGTTGACTTTCCACATAGCACAGGAGGAGCATGACACGGGTCTGGGCTCTCCTGCCATGACTTAACCATTACATTAACTTAATTTGTCAACAATGCCAAAGATTACCTACTGATAAGGAAATGAAAAAGAAAAAGATTATATACTCACCAATTCACCAGCCAATCACTTACTCGCTTGGCTGTGACATCACACTTCAATTTCTTATTACTTTTTTGTTTTACCTTTGGCCTCTGCACCAGCTAGCTGCTCCGATCTACTGCCGCTCCCAGTTGTTGCCGCCACCCTTTGCAGTCCTGCGCCGCTGCTCTCGCGATGCTGGTCCCCTCCGATCTAGTTGTTGTGACTGATTAGCGAGATTGGTTCAATGCCAGGGAGAAATGCCATGGATTTCCGACATGGTGCTGCTGCTAAAGGGTCAAGGTGAGAGTGTGATTCAGATGAAACTGTTGTCATGGGGGTCACTATAATGTTAGGACTGTTCATGCTTAGGATTTGGAAATTATTCTGGTGAAGTTGTTCCGAATCAGATGTTGTCGCCTCTGTGCATGACCAGGATTCCAGGCTTATCCCACAAGCTCCACCTTCTATTCTGGCTACTGACCCTGATTTCTTGGGGCATCATCTAAGACCTCGTCGGAATCAGCCAGGTGTTTGCAGCATTGTGTAACATGCTCCAGGTCTCTATGCTGCAGGAGATTGTGATGACCAGTCCCGCAGGCTATCCAGGCACCTGACACATGCTCTTACCTGTGGATCAGTAGGATCATGAATTCTCATCTGAGTCGAACAAGTAGTCCTTGCATTTCCCCTACCTTGGGCTGCTCCCTTCCCTGACCACGTTCTTCATCCATCCACTTACCTTGTGTTAGGAAGCGGTTCCTTGAAGGTCCAAAGCTGCACCCTCCTGCCACGTGGCTTTACGAGCAGCAGCTTGCCACCGACTTCCCCGCAGTTTCCGGGAGATAACATGGCAGATGGCCAACTAATTATTGCCGGCCGTCAAAATCGGCGGAGCCGGTCCCAAACAGGCGCGCCACTCACTCTCAACATTAATTGGTCTATCGTTTGTGTCCAGCATTTCAGAACATCAGTCAGAACTAAAGGCATGAAATACTGAAACGTGGTGTGTACAGTGAATAATAAATGAAATATTTGCATCTCTATGAACTAACAGAAAACAGAGAGTCGGGATAAATGGTTCATTCTCTGGTTGGCAACCAGTTACTAGTGGGGTGCTGCAGGGATCAGTACTGGGACCCCAACTATTTACCATCTATATTAACGACTTGGAAGAAGGGACTGAGTGTAATGTAGCCAAGATTGCTGACGTTACAAAGATGGGAGGAAAAGCAATATGTGAGGAGGACAGAAAAATCTGCAAAAGGACATAGACAGGCTAAGTGAGTGGGCAATCATTTGGCAGATGCAGTATAATGTTGGAAAGTGTGAGGAAGATAACACAGCAGAAAAAAATTGAAGAGTAAGTTATTTTTTAAATGGAGAAAGTTTACAAAGTGCTGCAGTACAGCGGGACCTGGAGGTACTTGTGCATGAAACAAACAAGGATAGTATGCAGGTACAGCAAGTGATCAGAAAGGCCAATGGCATCTTGGCCTTTATTGCAAAGGGGATGGAGTATAAAAGCAGGGAAGTCTTGCTACAGCTATACAGGCTATTGGTGAGGCCAAACCTGGAATACCGTGTGCAGTTTTGGTTTCCATATTTACGAAAGGATATACTTGCTTTGGAGGCAGTTCAGAGAAGGTTCACTGGATTGATTCGGGAGATGAGCTGGTTGACTTATGACGAAAGTTTGAGTAAGTTGGGCATCTATACATTGGAATTCAGAAGAATGAGACTGATCTTATCGAAACGGGGCTTGACAAGGTGGATGCGGAGAGGCTGCTTCCACTGATGGGGAGACTAGAACTAAAGAGCATGATCTTAGAATAAAGGGCCGCCTATTTAAAACTGAGATGAGCAGAAATTTCTTCTCTCAGACGATTGTAAATGTGTGGAATTTGCTGCCTCAGAGAGCTCTGGAAGCTGGGTCGTTGAGTAAAAGTAAGACAGAAATAGACAGTTTCTTAAATGATAAAGGGATAAGGGGTTATGGGGAGCGGGCAGGGAAGTGGAGCTGAGTCTTTGATCGGATCAGCCATGATCTTATTGAATGGCGGAGCAGGCTCGAGGGGCCATGTAGCCTACTCCTGCTCCTATTTCTTATGATCTTATGTTCTTATATAGCGGCTAACACGACCACCATCCATCCAAAAGTAACCTGCATCCAATAAAGTACAGTCACTATTGTAATTAAGGAAACGCACAAGCCAATATGCACAAAGCAAGCTCTGACAAATGTAGCAATGACCAGAGCTTCAGATTGTTTTATTGATGAAAAATGAGGGATAGATATTGCCAGGACACCGGAGAGATCTTCCCTGCTTTTCTTTGAAATAGTGCCATTGGATCATTTATGCCTAGCGGAAAGGGCAGAGGGGGCCTCAGTTTAACGTCTCATGCGAAAGACGGCAGCTCCGATAGTGCAGCGTTCCCTCAGCTCTGTACTGGAGTGGCAGCCTAGATTTTTGTGCCTTAATGTTTTTATCTATTGGCTCCTTCCATAAAGGCTAGTTTAATCGTTTCCCAATCAGATTCATTAAATCCACCGATTGTTAATCCATGTATATTAACATTGCAAATGGATAGTCCTCTTCAAAATACAACTAGTTACATTTCTGCTTCACGACCTTCCAAGCAAAGGCATGGACAAAGACTATTACAATCCCATAACAATGATATGATATTCATTTTTACACAGACTGACAGATATGCACAGTTAACGTCATCACTGCCATGAGAACAATGCAATTTTCAGAATGAAATTTCACCATCACGTATGGCTACGTGTTTTAGACTGTTTACTCAAATGACATTCGGCTGGTCAAGCTGTCCATCTAACTGTTAATCCCTTTTTTTAACCTCCAGCAAGGACCGTTAATACGTCCAGCAATCTAATATTTCTGTACATCTGTGGGGCTGTTCAGCTGTATACAACTTAGTTTATCATGTTCTGTGCGTATCTGTATGGTCTTCGATCTCACACATAGCATTGATGTATCTTAATATTAATTATACATGTTATAAATTATAAATGGTCGGGAAAATTCTCGATATAACTAAGATCTAAAGAAAGTGAATCCATCACAAATATGCTCCTTTGTTCCACCAAGTGCCTCGCATGAATCTATAAATAAATATACCCAGCGTCAGCAGTCTTGCAGTCAGATCAGTAGCAGTAACTATAAATCGCCCTAATCTGTTTGTTCACATGATTTTAACTAATGAGAATCATTGTGTAATGGTCTTGTGTCACGAGAGGTTTATCTCAGGTATAAATAAGAGCTTAGTTTGAAAGCATAAATCTGCCTGTTCATAACAGTTACAGGTAGCGTCGCTTCTCTGCGAATATGGGACAGCCGGTAATCATCCAGATAGAAAACATTTACTATCCTATTCTTGCAATAGTTGGTCTTCCTGGTAAGCCGCTTACAATCAGTTAATGCTCGTCTTTAATAGTGCTTCAATGTGTTACTCTTCCTGCTGTCGCTGTAATGATATTATCTGTTTGTTTTGGTGTGTTTGATTTGCGGAGACTGATTACTGGCATCAAAGAAATATCTCAAATGTCTCCAAGTTTCTGTGATTTTATTAATGTAACAACCTGAGAGGAAGCACATCTTATTCTGACTATATCATTTCAGTAGTTTATTGGGGATGTCTCGGCCTTGATAGTCAGACTTGTAGTTTCTGTATCTGGGGCAAATATTAGTATCGATCGAGTAGCCAAACAAACAATTCTTGAAGGGATTCCCGCACGCTGCTCAAGAAAAGGCAAAGGGACTTCCTGTTATATTTTTGTCAACCCAGGAGAAAGTAAAGATTGTACCGGTACCACATGTACATTCTGGCCCACTATTGTCGTATTGTAGCCTTCCTGGGATTATATCCCGCTCACAGACCTAACCAGCTGCTAGATAAGCATCGGAGATGACTGGTTCCCACCTAGTCAGCTGGCTAGCAGCGTGTCAACAAGGCTGAAAGCCGGGCCTCATCTGGTATTTCTCTTGTGAAGAATCCACTTGTATTGTAACTCGAGGCTTTCGCTATATTTATACCGTAACTCTAGACTATAGTGTAGATTTTGGTCATTACCACCTGGTCATTTTAAATCACTTTGGTGGCGCGCAGAGTGGTGCGGGGCAGTTAATCGAAATTGAATTTGGCTAAAATGGGTAGTCAATTCCCTATCGCCAGATTTCCGCCATTGTACATGACCAATTTCACGCCCATATTGGCACTAATTTTCCGTGTTGGGACTGGAGCAATGAGTTTTCTCATTGTTACTGGCCATGGGTATCCATGGGTATTTGTTCTGGTGTCAAGCGAGGTCATTCATTGCTGGCAACTGGTCGGCAATAGAACTTATAGCGCAAGCTGAAGTGCTCGATACTGTAACTGTGCGATATATTCTGTTGCTTTAAGTTGGAGTCAGTTAGTGTGCTAAGGCCGCAAAGCAAAATGAGACAAGTGCTACTAAAATGCGTCCAGCTACTGCTGCGCTGTTTTAATTTTAAATCTAAGTGGTGACTGCTCCGGTAACCATGTGATAGATTTAAATATTTACATCCGGGATGTTCCGCACTGCCTGGGCCAAGCACAATAAGCCAAATCCGCGGAGGATAGGCTTTCCTAAAAAACAGCGGATTGTTCTCTGCTACTATCTATGGAAGAAATTCGGGCAGGTTCTGTTAACACCTGCGGTCACAGCTGCCAGATTTCCCTTCCTACACACAAGGGTAGAACGGTGCTATCGTGTCTGTCTCGCACTCCATCTGATGTTCGGTTCCATTGACTTTAATAGAACTTCAAGCCAGGCGTATAACAGGTGGCCGCTGCATTACCTCCTGTTCAGCGTTACTTCCAAAAACCAGTTTCTACCCCACAATTTCTTCCGATGTTTAATACCCAGGCGATTAAGACTGCAATCTATCCCACGTTTCCTATGCATGGTAGAAGTAGAGTGACTCCAATCGGTCTTCTTCCGATATCTCACCACAGCTGCGATAGAAGATCTTTGTAATCCGGGAGAAACAGTATAAATGGTTGAAGTAATCTCAGGAGATCGGCCGATCCCTCCCCAGTAATGGTATTCAATAATGTTGGGACAGACACAACACCCCTGATGCAGGGACCATTTCCACCTCAATAACGGGATGAATATCGGGCGGGGATTATAATGGGCAGGCCGCTCGTACTTCACAATTTCATCCATGTGGTGATGGTGAACATTTCCCTCTTTGCTGTTTCTATCGGCGCGTTCGATAAACCAAGAGATATATAGTTCAAATCAATAATAGTCTTTAATCCATCTGTTAGGAGTTTTTTTAAAAATGTTTATTATTTACGAAAACGGGAGGAAAGAGAAATCCCGCGTCACACATCAAGCACAGAAGGTCGGTCTATAAAGTGGGAAATGATCATTACATAGGATGTCCGTACAGTCACAGGGGTTTCCAATGCTATGTTTGTGCAAAGTACAGTACCCAAAGCTTACATTTCCACTCTTGACAGAGATTTGGATACCAGTCAAAACCTATTGCTGTTTACATTATTCTTCTCTGCTTGGACGCCAAAGAACCGATTTTATTTCGTCAAATGGGGGAAAAAATTATTTTGTCGGCAGGTCGTCGACAACAAACGATAACTCTGTTTATCTCTCCAGAAAAGCTGTTGAGTATTTTCAGCATTTTCTGGTTTTAGTTCAGATTTCTGGCATTCCCATTGTTTTGCTTACGACAATAATTATACCCGGATTCAAATGTTGGGCTTAAAATACATTTAGGATAATTGTTGAGAAATTATTTTAGGAGATCTAAACATGTCGCAGCAACTATCTGGGTGTAAAAATCCTTAGGCGGAATGGCACCGGTGTCCTGTGATAAGTCCCTCCCGATATTCAGCTCCATTGGTCTAAGCAACTGGACTTCGAGCGGAGACAGAACGGGCGGCCCGCGCATTACAACCCAAGCCAATCCTGGCCCTGTTTGCAAAGCACTGTCCCCTTGATAATAATAGATATTGCACATTACTAATCCACTACATTGCAAATGCGCTTTAAATGTTTGTATCTGAGACAACTGAATCCACATTTCTAAATGTAAGTGATATCTCATAAAATACCAGCTGCCCATATTTAAACCCCACGTATCGCTCGTCATTTAACCGGCTGCTTTGAGGTAACAATTCGAATGGTACATGGTTGGGGTACAACCCATAATTAAATGTTTGTCATTATATTTTGTATATGAAACAATGTATCACTCAGAAATCCTCCTTTGCTGGTCATTTGCTGAGGAAGAGCACGGGAAGGACACCAGGTAAGAATTATCAGTTGCTTCCAGAAAACTGAATGGTAGAATATTGCAGTTAGAGTCGTGTTATCTCACTGAAACCTACAGTGCATGATTAGTGAGGATATTGGCAATGAGCAGATATTGGGGTGCATTTTCAACGTGACGTTTGGCTTAAAACTGGCGTTGGGGGTTCGGGCGTCCACTATTATCTGTTAGTGGATCCGCAACGCCGGTTTTTACCAGGAAGTACAGATGGAAAGCTGCCCGACGATGAGTTTTGAGGGACAGGGATAAGAAAATCAGCCACCCTTTTGGCTTTTTGCGCCAAACTGGTCATTCCTCTCTGTTGAAGTGAATGGAAATGAAAATCGGGCGGATCCAATTGCGGCCGCCAGTCGGAAAAGCCCATTTTTGGTGCGTTGGAAAGTTGGAAATCCAACCATGTCAGTCACCGCAGCATTTTCATTCCTTATGAAGTAACTCAGAATAAGTTAGCGACGTGTATCCACAGAGAAATGTATTTTTCTAGAATCATTAATCTTCCCCACTGAATTGGGAGAAATAGAGAGATTTGAGTGACAGGAAAATTTAAATGAATTTCAAACAAAGAACTGTCGACTGATCATTCTTTCAGAGAAAGGAGAGTTAGTAATTTAATTTCCTCTCTTTTGCAGCTAATTTGGTGACAATCATCATTTTCTCCCGTGGAAGGTGCGGTCTCTCCAAATGCATCACCCGTTACCTGGTGGCCATGGCAGCTGCTGATTTAATGGTCATGATATTTGAACTAATTATGTATGAGATTCATGATGCTTATTTCCCATATTCCTTCCTAAACTATACTCCCATTTGTAGTCTCAATCTCGCCCTGTATTATTATTTTATTGATTGTTCTGTCTGGCTAACTGTGGCTTTCACATTTGATCGATTTGTCGCTATTTGTTGCCAAACCTTGCAAACAAAATATTGCACCGAAAGGACTGCGGTTGTGGTGATAGCAGTGATATGTTTCTTAAGCATTTTAGAAAATATTCCAATCTACTTTGTATTTGAACCTCGGGAAATTATTGACAATGTTCCATGGTGCTGCTATGTAAAATCAAGCTTCTATACCTCACCCACATGGATAGCATTTTTGTGGTTGGAAACGATTATAACCCCATTTGCGCCATTTGTGCTGATCATGTTGCTCAATGCCCTCACCATCAAGCACATTGTACTGGCCAATAGAGTGAGGAGGAGTCTCCGAGCAAACAACAATGGTGAGAAACACACTGATGTAGAGATGGAGAGCCGAAGGAAATCCATCATTTTACTGCTCGCTATATCTGGCAATTTCATACTATTATGGATGGTAAATTTTATCGTTTTCACATATGTGCAATTTACAGATACTCAATTTATGGAAGCAAATTACTACGACTCTTTTACCATTGCAGAACTATCCGGGGATATGTTAAGGTCTTTGAGCGCTTGCACAAACACGTTTATTTATGCAGTGTCCCAGGGAAAATTCAGAGAGGAATTAAAGAATGTGATTAAACTGCCCCATGCTCTCTTTACTAATTTAATCAAATAAGTTAAATGGCTTCAGAGCTGAAATGTAATTACATCCATCGGAAGAGAGCAGAAGTTTTTCAATTGACATCTACACACAATATCCAAAGCAAATTGAAGCTGCCATCTGTTCCCCATATTAGATATCATATTGTAGATGATCAAAGATGCTTGGAATATTATTAACTTTTGGCGAGAGTGTAAGACAGGTGATGTTGTCTCTGAAGAAACACATACGAAATTTTCAGATCGGCAATAAAATCAAGTAAACAAACATATCTGTTGCGTTTAACTGATCTAAACCCAAGACTGTTTTCCTGAACATATGCCTCAATCCCTACTCCCAGCAGTAACACATCTGTTGAAACAGCCAGCTATTCCCATCAATGTTGTAAATGATCCCCCGGCCGTTCGAATCTTTCAATCATCAGGACATTCCTGACTGCCCTGTTGCTCCCACGTTGCCAATTTGCAACTTTTGTTCACAATTTATATTATTGATTCACTCTTTGGAATGAAAAACACAATTTTTAAATTTGCAGAGGATGCCAAATTTTGGAGAAGGATTAGTCACTACACTGGGGAATTGTAACATATTGCAGGGGAACATTAACAAACTTGCAGGTTTTGCAAATAATTGGCAAATATATTTTAATATAGATAAATGTGAGGTATTATATATTAGTAAGAAATAATAGGTGGTCAGAAATTACTTGGAAAATAAGAATCAAACAGGTTAGAAGTGAAACGTGATATGCAAATACAAATTCACAAATCACGTCAAGTTGTGACACAGGTCAATAAGTATATAACAAAAGCAAACCAAGCACTGGGGTTTATTTAGAGAGGGATAGAACTGACAAGTAGAGAGGTTATGCTAAACGCATATTTAATCTTGATTAGACTACTCTTGGAATAATGTGTACGGTTTTAGTCGTCATGTTATAAAAAGGATAGAAAGGCACTGGAGAGGGTGAAAAATACAATGTTAATATCATAACTGCAGGTTAAACAGAATCTGCAGTTTAGACAGACAGGAAAAGGTCTCTTTTCTCTTGAAAAGATAAATCGGAGGGTTTACCTTTTCGAGGCCTTTGAAATTATGACAAGTTATGATAGCGTAGACACAGAGCCAGTGTTGCCACTTCTGTGGAAGATAGCAACGAGCGACCATAAATATAAGTTAGTCACCAAGAAATCAAATAGGGTCATCAGCAGAAACGTCTTTTCCCAGACAGTGGTGAGAATGAGGAACTCGCTTTCACATGGAGCAGTTGTGGCGAATAGTATAGTTGGATTTAAGGGCAAGCTATATAAGCATATGAGGGAGAAGAATATAGAGGCTTACTTTTAGATAGACTTAGATGAGAAAGTATGAGAGGTGGCTCAAGTAGAGCATAAACGCCAGCATTCACCGGTTGGGACGAATGGCATATTCCTGTGCTGTTCATTCTATGTAAATCTATGTAAATCCAGAGTTCAGATCTCCAGTCAGCATTAACGTCAAGGCGAAACTGAAATGTTACAGTGGAAATTAATCCTGCTACGGACATTAACTTGAAGATGACAAAATGGAATGTCGACTGACTCCAAAGCTTTTGAGGCAATGTTTTAATGTTGACATATTTTGGCTCCTTCCACTAAATGTTGCCTTAATTGATCCACAAATAGAGGGATTAAATCAATCAACTACATGGCAGGACTGACATATCAAGAAAGACTGGATCAACTGGGCTTGTATTCAGTGGAGTTCAGAAGAATGAGAGGGGATCTCATAGAAACGTTTAAAATTCTGATGGGTTTAGACAGGTTAGATGCAGGAAGAATGTTCCCAATGTTGGGGAAGTCCAGAACCAGGGGTCACACTAAGGATAAGGGGTAAGCCGTTTAGGACCGAGATGAGGAGAAAATTCTTCACCCAGAGAGTGGTGAACCTGCGGAATTCTCTACCTTAGGAAGTTGTTGAGGCCAATTCACTAAATATATTCAAAAAGGAGTTAGATGTAGTCCTTATTACTAGGGGGATCAAGGGGTATGGCAAGAAAGCAGGAATGGGGTACTGAAGTTGCATGTTCAGCCATGAACTCATTCAATGGCGGTGCAGGCCTGAAGGGCCGAATGGCCTACTCCTTCACCTATTTTCTATGTTTCTATGTTTCTATGATTCTTAGTCCAATTTCACTCGCTTTACAACTAGGCTGTTCACTTCATTAAACATTATTTTCCCCCTTAATTTGTTTCCAAACAAAGGCACAAACGAAATCAAAGAAACCCCATCAGATTCGACATTTCTATTTGCTCAGACTGACAGATCTGTACAGTTACCTCATCACTGGCATGTAATAAATTGAATTCTCGTAATGATGCAGTTTGGTCAATCTGCGTAAAAGTCATATTTCCGCTTCCTATTTCAAATCATGGAAGTTAAAAAACAAAAAAGTTTCATTTTGTTACAGAATCACAGAAAAATATCCCATCAAATTTTAACAACATACACACTTGAAGAGGGGCCTCTAATATCAATTTGGAAAGGGAAGCAGAGAAGATTTTCCAAAATAATGGAAGGGAGCTGAGACTCATTGTAATGGCTGAAATCGCTGCCCTGACTGGGATCAGCTGCCTCAGTTCCAACTGAGGATATAACTTTGGAACAAGTTTGGATAGGACTTTTGGAAAGTATATGAAACTAACATGCAAGTTGTATAAAGTGGAGAATCTAACATTCATAGACAAAACTGGCAGCACTTCCCGCGAGATTCATGCAACACCCCCTCCCATTCCCAATACCTGCTGCTGTGAGAATCGTCATCCCTTTGGGAACCAAACTGATGGTATAGCGCGTTTTTGATGAGGTAACAGAGAATGTTGGAAAGGGTAATGTGGTTGATGTAGTATACATGGATTTCCAAAAGGTGTTTGATAAAGTACCACATAAATAGCTTGCCAGCAATGTTGAAGCCCATGGAATAAAAGGGACTGTGGCAACCTGGATATGAAATTGGCGAAGTGAAAGGAAACAGAGTGGTGAATGTTTGTGTATCGGACTGGAGGAATGTATCGAGTGGTGTTTCCCAGGGCTCGGTTCTAGGACCACTGCTTTTTCTGATATATATTAATAACTTGGACTTAGGTGGACAGGACACAATTACGACATTTTCAGATGCCACAAAAATTGGCAGCATAGTGAAGTCATGAGGAGGATAGTGATCGACTTCAGAAATACATAAACAGGCTGGTGAAATGGGCGGACACGTGGCAGATGAAATTTAATGCTGAAAAGTGTGAAGTGATATATTCTGATAGAAAGCACGAGGAAAGGACATTTATAGTAAATGGTACAATCCTAAATGGGGTGCACGAACAGAGAGACATGGGGGTATGCGTGCAAAAATCATTGAAGATGGCAGGGCAGATTGAGGAAGCAGTTAAAAAGGCTTACCGGTTCCTGGGCTTCATAAATCAAGGTATAGAGTAGAACAGTATGGACATTGTATTGAACCTATCTAAATTGCTAGTTCAACCCTAACTGGAGTTCTCTGTCCAATACTGGGCACCACACTTTATGAAGGATGTGAAGGCTTTAGCGAAGGTACATGAAAGATTTACGAGAATGATTACAGGAATGAGGGACTTCAGTTACGTGGATAGACTGGAGACGCTGGGGTTATTCTCCTTGGAGAAGTGAATATTGAGAGGAGATTTGATAGACGTGTTCAAAATCATGAGGCGTATGGAAAGCATAGCTAGAGAGAATCTGTTCCCATTGGCAGAAGGGGCGAGAACCAGAGGACGCAGATTTAAGGTGATTGGCAAAAGAACCAAATGCGATATAAGAATAAACGTTTTTCAGTGGTTGGGATCTGAAATGCACTGTCTGAGAGGGTGGTGGAGGCAGACTCAATTTTGTCTTTCAAAAAGCAGTTGGATAAGTATCTGAGGGAAATAATTTGCAGGACTCTAGGGAAAGGGCAGGGGAGTGGGACTAGCTGAGATTCGGCACAAGCTCAATTGGCCGAATGGCCTTCTGTGCTGTAACCAATCTATGATTCTACTCTATCCTTTTATTATAAATCACAGTAAAATATCCAGAAAGGTGACGGGCTTTAGGGATGTGTGCCATATTTCTAAAATGTCTCGGCTTCAGGCAAGTGCCATTTGCCCGAGGGGTGTAACCGGATCCCGCTCCTAATTCCGGCTGAAGAGCCGGCGTGGCGTATCCTTTTTGCTCTCCAACTCCTCATAATTTGAGGGCCATAATCTCACAGAGCCCTTCCAAACGGCTACTGAGATGGATATCCACATTTATCTTTCCCACACACGGTAAATATCAGACCAGAGCATGTCTCCCATCCCGTCCTCCCAGCGCCTGTTGATGCTCAAATCCAACATCTCAGCATATCCACGGGGTTGCTCAGCTGTTTACAACAGACGAGATAATTTACTTCATGTATCAGTGAACACTCTTCGAACTAACGTGCACCAAGGAGTCTCCTTATATTGTTATTATATCGAACATACATTTAAAATACATTTATGGTGGATCTAACTTGTAGATGTTACTTGTTTACCACTAATATGCACAGTTATTTCATCAAATGCCTTCCATGGACCTATAATAGAACGAACTCAGCTTCAGAAGTATGTGCTTTTACTGTAGGAGTGCAGACTTAAAAATAATTCATTTTAAAATATGATCAATGTAATATTCTTAACTTTTTTTGAATGGAAATTTGCTGCTCCCTGATAAGTAGGAACGAATACTGCTCGGCTTAAACTGTTCAAATGATTTTCACTGATACTGAATGTGCAATTCTCTTTTATCACTTGAGCTTTCTCTCAGATCTTAATCGGACCTCATTATAAAAGCAGAATATATCTGTGTCCATAACACTGAAAGAGGGCAACGCTTCTCTCCAAAAGTAAGACAGCTGGTAATATTCATACAAATAGAAAGCATATAAACTGCCGCATTCTTACTAAAGTTGTGTTCAAAATAAGCCGCTTATATTCAGTTAATATTCATCTTTAGCAGTATTTGACTGTATCACTGATCCAAGTATTGTTGTAATAATATTATCTGATTGTTTTGATGTGGTTGATGTGCAGACATTAATGATCGCCAGCAAATAAATAACAATGGGAAAACTCAAATTTTCCGACATATCCCTCATGTAATAACTAGACGGCAGCACAATTTGTTCTGCAGCTAGAAATGAAACAGTCTAGTGTGGATTTCGCAGCATTTGTCGATAATCTTGTACTTTTCTTTCGGAGCCAAGTATTAGTAACACAGTTTGGTTCTGGTTGGTTAATGTTATTGAGTAAATTCAGAGCTGATCTGAAGAACATGATTTATCGTCCCATAGCTCCAATAGCGGATTTATTTAAATAAGTTAAATAGCTTCATCTCGTTAAAGAAAAACAATAGGAAATAATCTTTGGGACATATTTTAAAAGAGGCCCTTTGTAATTGCACGTCCATTTTGCGCATCGCCCAATTATCCCTTCATTTACTTCAATGGAAAGGACAATCAGGTGAGGAGCACAAAAGGAGCAAATTCGCAATTATCCATTTTACACTTTCTCCCAAAGTTAGAATGAATCAAATCCATCCGCCAACCATATTCACACAGGAATGACCCATTGAATTGCTCACACTCAGTGGAAGCAGGTGCCCCGGCGCCTCGTGTTTCCGCGCTCGCCAGCCTAGTTTTTGACAATTAAGTTGAATAAATGGCGATGAGAAGTCGAGAGCGCTCACACTGAAAACCCCGGCCGTGTTATTTGGAGCAAAAGATGGGATATTCGCAATAAGACAAAATTCAATACTGAATGATGGTAATTCAGTATCGTTCATGTTACACTATCGCTTAAATTCAAATTTTGTTTTAAATGTGTAATTAAATTGTATTGAAATTAATTTTAAAGATGTAATTTTTCTTCTATTTATTTGTTATGAAAATGCGTTTTTTATGTGATCGCCATTCATGCTTATGGGGATTCCGTACGTATGTACATCCCCTTTTTTCAATTGTTGGGCTCAGCCATATGATCCCAGGATTGCTTGCGAACGACCTGCGCCTCTGGGATACATGGGTCTCGTCGCAGGCATATGCTTCGAGGTCCAGCAGTGCAAGTTGCGATAGAGAGAGCTGGAGTGCAGCTCTACGAAGCCAGCTGTAGCGAAGTTATTTAAAGGCATCAGCATTAATCACACCAAGCTGCTAATTAGTTTCAGTGGTTTCTCATCAGCTTCACCCACTAGAACAGTTCCTATGAGTAATTTCACGCACCCTTTGTATCAGCAGTCTTCTGGCAAATACAAAGAAACGATATGTATTGTTCAAATATTCAAAGTGCTGCACTAATGGGGGCTGTACCCCATGCCAACTCGCCCTCCAGGACCTAAGGTGGAGGGAGCAGAGGCAGTCAGAAATATGGGAACATATGCAGAGAGGGATGAGGAAGGACATCAGGGCTCTTACCAGGAGGCCGTACCCTTTGAGGATATTCTGACAGAACTTATCCTACCTTCAAGTAAGCCAGGAGTAGTGTATTAGACGGCTCTGCATCAGCAAGTTAGTGGTCACAGAATTCTGCCACGTCCACCGAACAGATCTTCAGCCTCACACAATGATGACTTAAACCCCAGAAACCTTTTGCTCACCAAATTCCAATCATACCATCCCTGTGTCATGCCCTATCACGGCACCCCCTTCGTGCAAAGTGAAATGAAAGAGACCACAAAATACTGGAAACTCCATGAATAAATGTTTGCAGAAACATATCAGAGATATCACATTCATTCTAACAACTAATGGCCCTTGTGCCTGCCATTGTTGAATAGCTGTCATTATGTGCAAGGTGTGAGATGTGGGTGTGAGTGTTGGTCGGTAAAGACTGTTGGTGGGTGAGTTCTAGGGATCTGATGCTTTGGGCAGTGTGTGAAGCTTGAGTTACAGATTGTGGTACGTAGCATTTGTTGAAGCATTCAATCACCCTGACCACCCGACTGAGGTGGATCTGCCATGAACACACCTGCTTCAGTCCTCAGGCTCCTTCTCCTTTGTGGTCTACTTCCCGAGGCAGCTGCACAGCCAGCAAAGCGGAGAATGAGCTACTGTAGTTTAAATGAACCTTCCCTTTAAGTACTGTGAAAAACCTGTGGCAATGATGAGTTGAGATTAGACTGCACCCAATATATTGGTCCACCCGTGTATGTAACACCAATGTGCTAGGACATAAAGATTTGAATTAGTGCTCCAATCATTTATTTGAGCAGTGAAAATTAATTTTGTAATCTGAGGAATTAGCACCTGGCGTTAACTCTCAAAACCTCTGCAATGATACCACCCATTACTGGGCTGTAATGAATTTATTTTGCTGCCATTATTCCCTGTTTCCACCTTAATAGCTGATGAACTATTACAGTTAAACTCTCTGTCACTTCCTGTCACACTCTGCTTATGTTAAATCGCTACACTGCTCTCTGCCTTGACCTCACTCTTTAAGCTTCTAAATTTGCCCTCACCTGACCCCTCCCCTTTTACTTTAAAACAATTGGAGGCTGAGGTTGAATGGGACGAAGGTGCTGTCATAGTAACATTGTTAAGTTGTTGCAGTAGATTGTCTCTACTGCAGAAACAGGGCGCTGATGGTGGCTACTGAGTCCAATGTCAGTCATAAAGGGAACAATCTGCTGGCCGGTATAGATGTGCTTCTGTTATTACAGGTGAACCCATCCAGGCAACTGCAACAATAACCACAACCTGCATTGATACAGCACCTCAAATGTCGTCAAGGCAGATGCTTCATAGGAATGCGAGGAAAGTAAATTTTGCACCGAGCCATCACAAGGAGATTTTAGGAAAGTTCACCAAAAGCTTGGTCAAAGAGTTATGTTTTAAGGAGCGTCAGAGAGAGGAAGAGAGGATGTGCCAGAGCTGAGGGCCTTGGCAGCTGAAGGCATGGCTGCCAATGATGGGGCAATTTAAATCAGGGGAACCCAAAAGGCCAGAATTGGAGGAGTGCAGAGATCTCAGAGGGTTGTAGTACTGGATGATGTTGCAGAGATAGAGAGGTGCGAGACAATAGAGGGATTGCAAAACCTTGATGAGAATTTTAAAATGTAGTCATTGACAAACACCGAGCCTATATAGGTCTGCGAGCACATGGATGATGGTCGAACAGGAGTTATTACATGTTAGCATACGGGAAGCAAAGTTTTGGATGAGCTGAAGTTTATGTCGGGTAGAATGTGGGAGGCCAATCAGGAATGCGTTGGAACAATCAACTCTCGAGGTAAAAAAGGCATGGATGAGGGTTTCAGCAACGGATGAACTAAGACAATGGCAGAGATGGGCGATTTAAGAGAGGTGGAAATAGGTGGTCTTAGTTATGCTGCAGATATGTGGTCAAAAGCTAATTTCAGTAGTCAAGTAGACACCAAGGTTGCGAAGAGTCTGGTTCAGCCTCGGACAGCAGTTGGGGAGAGGGATAGTCAGTGGCTAGGAAACGGAGTTTGAGACGGGACCGAAAACAATGGCTTCGGTCTTCCCAATATTCAATTGGAGAATATTTCTGCTAATCCAGAACTGCATGTCCGGCAATTTAGAGACCGTGGGTGAGTCGAGAGAAATGGTAGTGAGTTACAGCTGGGTATCAGCAACATACATGTGATAACTCGCTGTGTTTCCGGATGATTTCGCCTCCAGGCCCCACTGCAGTCCGGTGAAAGCTGCTTCATTATTTCATAAGCTTATGTGGTAAACATGCACAGTGATTGGGCTCAGAATCTGGGCACAGGAATTGCCGCTAATTCTACACCTGCTTAACATTGGTTTTTGATTCACATCAATGGAAAGGAAAATCGGGCGAAGTCCATAACTGACGGCCGATTCGCTGCGGCGTGTTTTGAGTCCCCTTCAAAGTTGAATTTCACCTCTAGCCTATCTCGTTGTCTTTGCAGATGATGTTCCGCAAATCTGCTTTTTTTTTAACTAGTCCTCTTTTGTTACCGTTTGGCGCACATGTCCCCCAGACAAGACGGATTTATTCTTTCAGTGATATCTGCTGATTTAGAGGTTTATTTGGAAGTATAGTAAACAGTAATTGACTTAATAGCAGTGGACCAAGTCCCTTTTTATGAGTTAGAATTTAGTAAGGCTAGTGCCGTGTGATTTCATTATTGTAGCGTGACTTTTACACCTTGTGCCTTGTCTTCAATTACTGAGTGCCGCCAAGTGATTGTTTGTAGGCCACAACAAGCAGATGGTTGACATGTCTAATGTTCACCTTAGTGAGGTGTCGGCCTCTCTCCAGTCTATCAATAGGATGAGCAAGACTGAGTACCACTGGTTGATATGGACGGTGTGAACGGTAGATTAGACCAAAGGATATTGTACTTGCCTCAATGCCCAAACGAATCATTACAGAGAGCTCTTGTTCAAGGGGTTCATCTTTAACAGCAGTGCAGTTCAAACTTTCAAAATATTACCTTGCTTTGGAAATTCAACCATCTTCTCTATGTAGGCCTCATCAATGTCTCCGGTAATTGAAGATGCGAATTCAAACCTTCTTGTTGCATTGAGAGATATTGGAAGCAGGGGACAATGCTGTCACTTCCACTTTCCTTCAGATAATATGAACAGACGAACAATGTTGGACAGGTAAAGACCCTCTTGTCTATTTAAACTTTCCCACATCATTGTGCTACGTCCTGTATAAAAAAAACACTCTCCATCCATCCCAACCCATATGATCTCCTGGAACCGGCGAAAAAAAAGATTTAAAAAAACACAGGCCAATTTGGTAGAAATAATCTGGGAAATTCCTCTCTGACCCATCTCAGCGATCGAAACTAGTTCCGTTGGTCACTCTGACACTGCATTTCCTGAAGTACCTATCTTTTATAACAGGTGATATCCACGCCAACCAGAACCAACTCCATTCCATTTGTATCCTTATTCTATTAAGCAACTTGATAACTTGAGTTTATATAAATAAGCTGTAAAAATATACAGCAGACGACTTGTTGGTTTCAGTGCTAATTTTCGAATGTTGAGAATTATATTGCTGTATTTAATCCATAACCACTATAAATAACAATGAAAGCTCCCGTGTAACATGCGGTAACTGAATTGTTTTCGATTCTTTCATTACAGCCCGGTAGCCCTGATTTTGACCGACCAGATGCGGTGTAAATCGGATGGGCCACCCAATTTGCATCCTGATTTTACTTTCCAATGATTGCGCCCGCCTACAGCGCACGCTCTGGAGTGACCTACCTCAATTCCCTCATTCTCTCTACTTCACCCTCCTCATTTAAAATCCATCATATCGATGACGCGTTTAGAATATCCTCTGAATATCTCCTGTGGCTCCTGGTTTTTATTTTTCTTTAAGCATCTGTCAAGTGTCTTTAAAGGCAAGTTGTTGCTGGCCAGAGACATATTCTAGCCATTACAGGGACGTGGTTGCAAGGTGACCAAGACTGGGAACTGAATAACGAGGTCCAAGTCAGCATAGATTTTTGAAAGGGAAATCATGCTTGACAAATATTCTAGAATTTTTTGAGGATACAACTATTAGAGTGGACAAGGAAGAACCAGTGGAGGTGGTGTATTTGGATATTCAAAATACTTTAGACAAGGTACCACTCGAGAGATTTGTGTTCAAAATTAAAGCACATGTTATTGGGAGTAATGTATTGACATGGGTAGAGAACTGGTTGGCAGACAGAAAGCAGAGTCGGGATAAACGGATCCTTTTCATAAAGGCAGGCAGTGGCTAGTGGGATGCCGCAGGGCTCAGTGCTGGGTCCTCAGCTCTTTATAATATACATCAATGATTTAGATGAAAGAATTGAGTGCAATATCTGAAAGTTTGCAGATGACACTAAGCTCGGTGACGGCGTGAGCTGTGAGGAGGATGCTAATAGGCTGCAGGGTGACTTGGACAGGTTAGGTGAGTGGGCAAATGCATGGCAGATGCAGTATAATGTGGATAAGTGTGAGGTTATCCACTTTGGTGACAAAAACATGAAGGCAGAATATTAACTGAATGGCAGCAGATTAGCAAAAGGGGAGGTGCAACGAGACCTGGGTGTCATGGTGCATCAGTAGGTGGTGGAGAAGGCAAATGGTATGTTGGCCTTCATAGCTAGGGAATTTGATTAGAGGATCGAGGAAGGTCTTACTGCATTTGTACAGGGCCTTGGTGAGGCCTTAGCTGGTGTAAGGGGGAGATGGGAAGGCTTCCTCTCCCACGAGTGGGCCTACTGATATAGAGGGTCGACGCTCGCCCCAGCCCACGTAGCAATTCTCGAAGTTAGCAGACAGAGACGGATGGCAAAGTATAACGATCTTTATTACAAATGTCCGGGAACACCTCTTATCACAATCGCCTGTGAGTGGAGATGCTCCCCAAACAGCACAATCATACAACTTTTATACATTTCAAAACCCCTCTGTTCCTGGACAAGACCTCCCTAGATTTCTAATTGAACTACCTTATCAGTGCTACTTCTCTAATTGGACTACCTTATTAGTGCTACTTTGGATTGACAGGCCAAGACCTTCGTGACCGCTTTAGGCCGTGACGAGAATGACTTCATTAGGTCGCAATTTGTTATACATTTCCTTGGTGCCCGTGAGTCGCCTCGAGCCTCTTCGCAAGGTCTTATCAATGTCTGTTTAGGTTCTCACATCGTATCCTGTCGGAATATTATTGAATTGATAACTTCTAGAGCCTTGGTACAAGGCCGAAGAGAGGCCTTTTACCTCCTTATGCGCCATTGCAGGAACCAGCACTTTAACCCTTGTCCCGCTGGTACCCCTAATGCCAAATTTCTCTTACAATTCCCCCCTTTTGGCCCTTGGCTATACGCCAAGTTGGCCATATTTCCCGATAACTATCTCCCTGTAGGCGAGTTCCAGATAGGTTCGTTCACCTGGGTGGCCATCTCCCAAGCTTCGGGACCTCCTGAAACCTTCCCACAGAGTTATATAAGGTAAGTCCTTCCTGTAGGACTGCTTAAATTTTCATCCCTTATGGCCTTAATCATAGTGCGTGCCCTGACATATTGTTTGACCTGTTTAATTCGTGCACATGTTAATCCCATCATGACCATCAGAACCAGGCCCTGTATTACTATAAGTACATGTGATATTATTTTTATCCATGGGTGAATTTGATTATCAAGTCCAATGTCCCACAGCTTTGAGTACCAGGGCTGATCAGCCAGCATTGCTTTAGTGTCTCTCTGTAAGTTGTCTATTTCTTCCATCAGCCGGATATACTGTCATCTTTGATTCTAGATTCTTTGCACCAGACGTAATTGTTCCTCATTTAATTCCGGTATTGTTCCATGGATGATTTCCGTTGGCTCGGGATGTATATGGTTAAGCTGGCTGCCCCCATGCTCATGCACCATTCTCCGTTCCCTTGCGGGGCAGTGATGGTCTCCACATCGTGTTTAACAGGAGTAATACTCAGCATATATCCGTTTATCTGGTGGAATCCGCAATCATCATTCGTCATTCGTGGCGTACCTCGACATAAAACCACTTGGTTATTTTTATAACAGTCGGTTATGGCAATGCCTCTGGTGCTATTGTTAACTTTAATCACCCGTCTGGCAGGCTGATGGTAATGCAACCGAGTTTGGTTTCTTACTTCACTGATATTATCGATCTGGTATAAGGGGTCTCCGTTTGTTACATCATATGGGCCACCTGTAACAGATCCCCTTCCACGCCATCTCCCCACCGCGCATGTAGGGCTTGGTTATCCAAGTCCCTCCCCAGTAAACCCCTCAAGACTACGCCATTAAGTTGTTAGCCCGGTCAGGTATTGCATACAGGTCTATGGAATTCATCGTCGTAACCCCTGCCGCATCTCAGGGTAGTGGATTCTGGGCCTTTGAGGATCCGTTGTGCCAGGTTCTGGTATAGACTTTATAGTTTCATTCCCACAGAAGCTAGGAAGAATGATATCCATTAGATTTAGGTTAAGTAGTCGCTGACGCATCCTAATTATATCCTTTCTTTAGATTATTTTATTACTAGCCCACTTTTGGCTTCAGTCTTTATGGACAGGCTTATGGGGGGACTTGCGTGGTTATGCTGGGAAGATTTTTTTTTAACTTCTAATTCAAGTACTTGCCAAAGATTATTTTTTTGATTTAAAACGAGACCTCACATTTTTAATAGCTATTTTGTTTACTGAAATCCAATTGTCACACAAGCTGTATACATTCCAACATTTCGTTTTAGTTTACGGTCCTGTTCGCTGGGCAAATCTTGTGTTTTATTTCTCTCTCTCTCAGCACAAAATCTAAACTTCTGTGCCAGTTCCATAAGAATTTAAAAATTCAGTAAGGTTCTCTAATTCCCAGTTTTCCTTTCCGTGCTGAGTTCACATAGCTTAGATCTTTTCTCCTCGTTATTTTCAAAACCCTCCTGCTTGTTTAGACTGTTCGGGACTTTTCTTGATAAACAACATCCATCAATGGAGAGTGTCTTTTACCTCTTCAAATTCTTTATTTTTCCAATTAAACCAATATTCTTTTCACAGCCGATATCAACTAATATGTCTTTTTCCATCGCAAACACCACTTTTTTTTTGTCAGCACCTATTTAGTATGTTACGTCTTTTTTTTTCAGATCCCCTTTCTTCAAATTAAGTTTTGTATATTACACGGAGGGCTGCTTTTTATTATCTCAAATTCCAGTTTCAAGGTCGTTACAATGTCTCTTCTAAACTGCTAAAGCTTCCTGTTTTCTGCTCAACAAACCTATCCTTTGTGCATTTCCTAGCTCCATAACTTACCGAATAAATCCACACCTGCGTTTCTAACTTAAAATGTCTTAAAACTTCCCAGATACAGGACAACACTACAAGGGGTTAACATGGAAAACATGAAAAGTTCATTCCGCAGTCAAAAAATCACAGAGGGACTCTCACTCAATGACATTCACAAAAGTCTCTCTTCATTCAACAAAGCTTATTAATTGGTTGGCCGGTTCTATTTTTGGATCCATATGTCACTTAAGATAGTCATTGTCAGCTTTTTTTGGCCTTACGTAATTCCGCAAGTTACAATTAATGATTGATTTTATTCGCCTTTTTACTAGCCATGTTACCCATCTTCTTCGGGCTTTGAGGGTCTTGGGTACTCCCTTAAATTCGTGTCAGGTATGCAGGACGCTATTTATATGTCTTCACTTGGCGCCGTGCATTCGTACCACTGCACGCTTTGGGTCAATATATCCCGTCACTGCTCAGGGACGTTGTCTCTATTCCCTCTCTCTCTCGTCTCAGCACCGTGTGCTCGTACCGCTTTGGGTCAATCGACCTCCCTCTCCCTCTATATCTTCCCTTGCGTCGTACCCTGATCACACTGCCGTTCTCTCGTCCCAGTACCGTGCGCTCGTACCGCTTCGGGTCAATAGACCTCCCTCTCTCTCTATATCTTCCCTTGCATCGTACCCTGATCGCACTGCCGTTCTCTCATCCCAGCACCGTGTGCTTGTACTGCTTCGGGTCAATAGACCTCCCTCTCCCTCTATATCTTCCCTTGTGTCGTACCCTGATCACAGTGCCGTTCTCTCGTCCCAGCACCGTGCGCTCATACCGCTTTGGGTCAATAGACCTCCCTCTCCCTCTATATCTTCCCTTGCGTCGTACCCTCGCACTGCCGTGCTACCTCCACGCACGCATTTAAGGATGCACCTTTTGATCCCCTTTTACCCCTAGATCGTCCTTGTCCTCCATCTCCATCCCTCCGGGACTCACTACAGATGGTTCTTTTGCATGGATGTCCTTCCCTTGCGGCTTACAATGCCACAGCTCTAACTTGAAGGTGGTAAGTTAAAACATACTCACCCAAACAGCTTTGTCCCGTTCGGGAAGTCCGTACCCTGCTTGCAGCACCAAATGTAAGGGGGAGATAGGAAGGCTTCCTCTCCCACAAGCGGGCCCACTGATATAGAGGGTCGATGCTCGCCCTAGCCCACGTAGCAATTCTCGAAGTTAGCAGACAGAGATGGATGGCAAAGTATAACGATCTTTTTTACGAACGTCCGGGAATACCTCTTATCACAGTCGCCTGTGAGTGGAGATGCTCCCCGAACAGCACAATCATACAACTTTTATACATTTCAAAACCCCTCTGTTCCCGGACAAGACCTCCCTAGATTTCTAATTGAACTGCCTTATCAGTGCTACTTCTCTAATTGGACTACCTTATTAGTGCTACTTTGGATTGACAGGCCAAGACCCTCATGACCGCTTTAGGCCGTGACTAGAATGACTTCATTAAGTCGGAATTTGTTATACATTTCCTTGGTGCCTGTGAGTCGCCTCGAGCCTCTGCGCAAGGTCTTATCAATGTCTGTTTAGGTTCTCACCTCGTATCCTGTCAGAATATTATTGAATTGATAACTTCTAGAGCCTTGGTACAAGGCCGAAGAGAGGCCTTTTACCTCCTTATGGGCCATTGCAGGAACCAGCACTTTAACGCTTGTCTCGCTGGTACCCCTAATGCCAAATTTATCTTACACTGGAATATTATGTCCAGTTTTGGTCTCCTAATCTGAGGAAGGACGTTCTTGCTGTTGAGGGAGTGCAGCAAAGGTTCACCAGACTGATTCCCGGGATGGCAGGACTGTCATATGAGGAGCGAGTGGATCGAGTGGGCCTGTATTCACTGGAGTTTAGAAGAATGAGAGGGGATCTCATTGAAACATTTACAATTCTGTCGCTACCGGACAGGTTAGATGCAGGTAGAATGTTCCCGATGTTGGGGGTGTCCAGAAGCAGGGGTCACAGTCTAAGCATAAGTGGTAAGCTATTTAGGACCGAGATGAGGAGAAACTTCTTCACTCAGATAGTTGGTAACCTGTAGAATTCTCTACCACAGAGAGTTGTTGAGGCCAGTTCGTTAGATATATTCAAGAGGGAGTTAGATATGACCCTTATGGCTCAAGGGCTCAATCGGTATGGAGAGAAAGCAGGAAAGAGGTACTGAAGTGCGTGATCAGCCATGATCTTATTAAATGGTGGTGCTGGCTTGAAGGACCGAATGGCTTACTCCTGCACCTATATTCTATGTTTCTATTTTTACTTTCGGAAGTATAGGCAGAAAGGAAAAGGCGGAGGTAGCTCTGTTAATAAGGCATGAGATCAGTGCAGTCATGAGAAATGATTTTGGCTCAGAAGATCAAGATGTTGAATCAGTTTAGGTGGAGATAAGAGCCCCCCAACAGTAGCTAAGCTGTAGCACAGAGTATAAATCAAGAAATAATGGGTGCTTCTAAGAGAGGCATGGCAATAATTATGGGTGATTTTAATCTTCATATTGACTTGACAAAGCTATCCTTGAGGAAGATTTCATAGAGTGTATTCAGGATAGTTTCTTAGAAAATTACATTGAGGAACCAACCAGTGAGCATACTATTTTAGATCTGGATTAATTAATGATCTCAAAGTAAATGATCCTCTTGGGAAGAATGATCATACCATGGTAGAATTCAATTAACGCTTTGAGGGTGAGAAAGCTTGGTCTCAAACTAGTGTCCTAAACCTATATAAAGGTAACTGCAAAGACATGAAGGCAGAGTTGGCTAAAGTGGACTTTGAAAATAGATTAATGTGTTAAGATGGTAGATGAGCTGTGACATACATTGAAGGAGTTATTTCAAAACTCTCAACAAATATATATTCCAGTGAGAAAGAAAGACTGTAAGAGAAGGATGAACCATCAGTGGCTAACTAAGAAAGTAAAGCTAGTTTCAAATTGAAAACAAAGGCATAAAATGTTTGCCAAGAATAATGCAAGGCCACAGGATTGGGAAATGATTAGAAACCAGCAACGGACGACTAAAAAAATAATAGAGAGAGAAGATAGTTTATGAGAGTAAACTAGCAAGAAATTATGAAAACAGACAATAAGAGCTTCTACATGTATAAAAAAGGAAGAGAGTTCCTAAAGTAATCGTTGGTCCCTTAGAGGATGAACCTGGTTAAATCATAATGTAGAATAGCAAAATGGCAGAGACTTTGAACAAATATTTTTTATCTGTCTTCATGGTAGGACACACTAAAATCATACCAACAATTGATAATCAAGGGGCTACTGCGCGGGTGGAACAATCACTGTTACTAGAGAAAAAGCACTAGGCAAACTAATGAGACTAAAGGTGGACAAAACCCCTGGACCTGATGGCCTGCATCCTAGGGTCGTAAAAGAATTGACTGCAGAGATAGTGGATGCATTGGTTGTAATCTACCAAAAATTCCTGAATTCTGGAAAGGTCCGAACAGATTTGAAAACTGCAAATGTAACACACCTATTTAAGAAAGGATCGAGACAGAAAGGAGTAAACTATAGACCAGTTAGCCTAAAATCCGTTATTGGGAAAATGCTGGAGTCCATTATAAAGGAAGTTATATCAGGACATGTAGAACATCATAATACAGTCAAGCCGAGTCAGCTTGGTTTTCTGAAAGGGAAATCATGTTTGATGAATTTTCTGGAGTTCTTTGAGGATGCAACGAGCAGACTGAATCAAGATGAACCCATAGATGTTGGGTATTTGGATTTCCAGAAGGCATTCGATAAGGCGCCATATAAAAGATTACTGCACAGGATCGGAGCTCACTGGGTTGGGGGTAACTTATTGCTGTGGATAGAGGATTGTCTATCTAATAGAAAACAGAGAATCGGGATAAATGGGTCATTTTTGGTTTGGCAAACTGAAACTACTAGGGTGCCACAGTGATCAGTGCTGGGGATTCAACTATTTACAATCTATATTCATGACTTGGATGAAGGGACCGAGAGTACTGTAGCCAATTTGTTGATGATACAAAGATAGGTGGGAAAGCAAGTTGTGAGGAGGATGTAAAAATTCTGCAAAGGCATATAGATAGGCTAAGCAAATGGGAAAACATTGAGCAGATGGAGCATAATGTGGGAAAATGTGAGGTTATCCACTTTGGTAGGAAAAAATACAAAAACAAATTATTATTTAAATCGGGAGAGATTATAAAATGCTGAGATACAGAGGGATCTGGGGGTCTTTGTACATGAAATGTTAGCATGCAGGTACAGCAAGTAAGTAGCAAGTAAATGGAATGTTGACCTTTATTGCAAGGGGGAAGGAATAGAAAAGTACGGAATTCCCTTCATACCTGGAGTACAGCCTACAGTTTTGTTCTCCTTATATCAGGAGGGATATATTTACATTTAGGCAGTTCAGAGAAGGTTCAGGAAGTTGATTCTTGAGAAGAAGGAGTTGTCTTACGAAGAAACGTTGAGCAGGTTGGGCCTATACTCATTGGAGATTAGAAGAATGAGAGAGGATCTTATTGAAACATTGATGATTCTGAGGGGGCTGGGCAGGATAGACACAGAGAGGTTGTTGCGCTTCATATGGGAATCTAGAACTAGGGGGAATAGTTGCAGAATAAGGAGTCGCCCATTTAAAGGGGCGTGAATCTTTGGACTTCTCTACCCCAGAGAGCTGTAGAGGCTGTGCCATTGAATATATTTAAGGTGGAGATAGACAGATTTTTGAATGATAAGTGAGTCAATAGTTATGGGGAACGGGCGGGGAAGTGGCTAAGATCACATCAGTCATGATCTTATTGAATGTCGGAGCAGGCTCGAGAGGCCAAATGGCCTACTCCTGCTCCTATTTCTTATGTTCTTATGTTCTTTCTTTCTAATCTACGTTGTGCTTAGTTGCAATGCTGAATATAAAGACAGCATACTTTATTGGAATTTTTGTATTTTCAGAACACATGCTAACTGCTTCAGGTAATTTTTTGCGATGACTTACTTGTTCTCAGAAGATATCTGATGAATAGCATCAACGCTCACAGTATTGTGTGAGGGTGGACGAAGTATTAGCCTCTAAAAGGCGCGCTGTTAACATATTCAGTTCCAAATCTCAGCTCGAGGCGGGAGGCTTGAGAGTTACCTCTGAATATAACTGCGAGCACTCCTGTCTCTGCTGTAAAACCTCAAACCTGGACATCATTTGTTTGGAAAAACAAATGTTTTTTTTCAAGCTTCGCAAAAGGATACATTTATACATATAGGTTGCACAATTAAGGATGGGATAATCAAATTTTAGTATAAAAAGCTGTCCAGTCTAGCTAGTTCCTGCACAACGTTGGGCATGAAGTAAGATTGGAACATAGGAAACATTATTTTTCATGCCACCTTAGCTTTGAGCGCGTGCACACAACTTCTACTGCAGAACCTATGTTCAGCTTGCATGGATATAATTTATTTAATTCTCTGAAGTAATTACCTATTTAATTGGCTTAATAATTACAACCCGAAGCTATTAATCATATTCTTCAATGCATCTCTGAATTCCCACTGGGACACTGATAAATAAACCTGTATGTGCAGGAACTCAAAGTTCTAATCTTAATTTCCATTTGTATCCATGCTGGTGAGAGGATAAGAATAATCTTTGTCTTAGTATTGAGCGTCTGTAAATTGCACACTTCTGAAATGTTGGAAAATTATCCTCCATAAAAGTATAAAATATAAGACGTAGACAGAAGTAAAATGACAGATTTTATTCGGTTCTCCAGCTCTGAATCACTATGATTCTCACCCTTCTTGTTTCCCTGGAGACTCTTCCTGATTCTATTGGCCAGTACAATGTGCCTATTGGTCAGAGCATTGAGCAGTAAAATCAACACAAATGGAACCAATAGGATTTATATGGTTTCCAACCAGAAAAATGCTGCCCAGATGGGTACGGTCCTGCAGCTTGATTTTACATAGCTGGACCAGCTCTTCATGGTCTGCACGTCCCAATTGAAAATTTATCGGGTATTGTTGACAAGATTATCAGAGGCTGTCCTTGTCTAAAGGCCTGATATTCTGTTAACAGCAAGTAACTGCTGAAAAATAATTACTTCCTGTCTTGACCAAGGAGGCAGGTCAAATATTTGTGGTTCCAGATGTCTTTCAGGCAATCGTCACGAACAGAATAAAAACAAAGTCAATATCCTCTTTACCCTAGCTTACCTTTTGAACAAATGCTCCGGTCATTTTAAGATGTAAGCATTAAACGAAATGGAGCTTTAAATAAACTTAAGATACGGCCAATTATGTTAATTTTCATTTCGGGCTGAAACTGAAGCTTTTATACCCGCCTACTTTCGTTTGCATTGAAGTGAATGAACAGAAAATGGGAAAGAGTGAAACAATTGCAGCCAATTGGCTATTGTCTGTTGTCCGCTACTGCCCAATATTATTTCAGCACTTTGGACAATGATGTAAATGGAGGATAACAAAGTAAGTGCCCATTATATTGAAGCCGATAAAGATAAAAACTGGCATGCATAATGGGAAGTCAAGTCCATAACACCCGACTTACACTAACGCTAATGTTAACTTAGCACTTAATTCGGTAAAAACCTGTGTGTCATTACTTAAGGCATATTATTCTCATGTTATTTCATCATAGTGAGAATGATAAAATAATTAATAAGTTCCAATGAAATGATTACATTAGCTGAGCACCTGCTCTCTGTCAAAATGGGTTAAAAATAAACTCCATTAAATTTAAATTCAAACGACTAGCGGGGAACTAATGACATCGATTTGCCCGCCGCTTTACGCCCCACAGGAAGTAAAATCGGGTGCAGTGGAAACAGGCGGTCGATCCAAACGATTTATTCTCCCCGGCCTGTTTGTTCACAATCCGTTGAATCATGGTTTCCCCTGCGTACATCTAATAATTGTATACACTTATTTTGAAACAAATCAATGGAAAAACATTGTTGAAGTTAATTGATCAGGAAGCTAATTTCAACTTCCATTAGAGGGTAAGAAAGATAATCTGGCTCAGAGATATTTCCGTGTTTAAAGCACTTACTCCCTGGGTTGTCTCCCTGATAAGGGTCTTCAAGATAAGGAAAGGTTTTGATAGGTTAAGCGTAGAGATAATGTGTCCACTTGTGATTGGGTTGGGGCGGGTCCAATAGTATAAGTCATGAATATAAGATTGTCATTAAAAATCCAATAGTGAAAGCAGAAGAAACTTACTTATGCAAATGTTGGTAAGTACGTTGAGTGTGCTACCACAATGAACAATTGAATCAGACAGCATACATGGATTTAAGGGGAAGCTGGATAAGCACAGGAGGGAAAACATTACCAACCACATTGTTGTGCGTATAGGCCAGACCTGGTAAGGACAGGAGCTACCCTTCCAATAGGTCAATACTGCCTTTGACAATTGTACTGCATCATGGTCAGTTTTATTGTTACCAGCATTTTAACTCCAGTGTTTTCTTAAAAGCAATAAACTAAGATTAAACTCACAAACTATCATAGTGTCCAAAGAACGGGAGTTCAATTAACATTCACTTTCAATCCTCTGGATTTCGACTCCTCTAATGTAATCACTATGGTGCCATACCTACTGCTGCTGAAGAGCATCTGGGGCCTGCTAACAAAGTTGGGGGACCTGTGCTACGAGCAACAGCCTGAAATCGTGAGATTGAGTAGACTAAGTCTATATCACCTAGAGTTTAGAGGAATGAGAGGTGATCTAATTGAAACGTTCAAAATTCTTAAGCAGATTGATGCTGTAAAGGTGGGAAAGAAGCTTCCCCAAACTGGAAAATCTAGAACTAAGGGTCACAGTCTCAGAATAAGGAGGCGCACATTTGTGACTGAAAGCTGTACTAATTTCTTCACTCAAAATTTTATCATAGAATCGTAGAAATTTACAGCATAGAAAGAGGTTATTTTGGCTCACCGTGTCCGCGCCAGCTGACCAAGAACTATACACCCTATTGTCATTTTCCAGCTCTTGGTCCATAGCCCTGTAATTTATGGCAATTTAAGTGCCCATCCAAGTAATTTTTTAATGGGTTGAAACTTTCTGCCTCTATCATCCTTTCAGGCAGTGAGTTCCAGACCCTTACCACACTCTGGGGAAAGAAATTGCCCCTCATATCTCCTGAAAACCTCCCCCCAATTATTTTAAATCTATGCCCTCTGGTTGTTGACCATCTGCGAAGGGAAACGGATCCTTCCTATCCAGTCTATCCAGGGCCCTCATAATTGTATATACTCAATCAGGTCTCCTCTCATCCTCCTGTGTTTCAAAGAAAACAGACCAGCATCTCAATCTTTCCTCATAGCCAAAATTCTCCAGTCCAGGCAATAAGCTTGTAAATCTCCTCTGCCCTTTTCCAGTGAAATCACATCTTTCCTGAAAGGTGGTGAGCAGAACTGCACACAATACTGCAGCTGTGGACTAACCAGTGTAATATACAGTTCAAGTATAACGTCATTGCTCTTGTATTCCATGCCTCAACTAATGAAGGCAAATATTCTATATGCCTTCTTAACCAACTTATCTACCTGGCCTGATAGGTTCAGGGATCTGTGGACCTGCACTCCAAGGTCCCTTTGTTGCTCTAAACTTTTCAGTACCATAGCGTTTAATATGTATTCCCTTGCCTTGGTAGACCTCCTGAAATGCATGACCTCACACTTATTCGGATTGATTCCATTTGCTACTGTTCTGCCGACCCGATGAGTATATTGATACTTGCTGCAATCCGCATCTTTCGTCTTTTCTATCAACCACACAGCCTATTGTCGTGTCATCTGTATATTTGGATATTAAAGGAACTAATGGATATGTATATAGGGTGGAAGGTGGTGTTGAGATAAAGGATCTGCCATGATTTTATTGGATGGCAGAGCAGGCTCGAAGGGCCGAATGGCCTACTCCTACTCCTATTTCGTATGTTTTTATTCTGATAAAATTTGGATTTTAAGTGAAAAAGGTGACGTTGGATCAGCTGTGTATTAGCAACTTTTCCCGATTGTCATCTCTATTGAAGTCAATGGAAAGGAAAAGCGGGAGACAGGGGATGATATAGTTACAACATGACAAGATTGCACAGAGAAAGTTTCCATTACAAATGTAGACATCAAAACTTATATCAGAAATATAGATAGAAGTACACAATGTTGGTCTTTATAAGCGGGATTCAATTATAACTGCATTCCCTGAACAATTAATTCCTCGACTCTAACCCGGCTTCACCCAAAGAACAAACTTGTCAGTAAAAAATATATTTTGCTTCAAGGCAAGAGGTTTGTGCCATACCTTGTACTATTTATACACCCCAATCGATATTCAGTTCCACAGACTTGAATGGAAATTAATTTGTGCAGAAAGTTGAAAAGGCGCACTCTGCAATACCACTCGTTTTGTGGTAACAGACTAGTCAAATTTTTAACCTTTAGATTTATCTCTGACGGGTTGAAATTTCACACTTTATAGCCCAGTGTGCGGCTCTCTCAAAGAACTGGATGTGAGGTAACTGGTGGCAATCTCCTGCTTTGTGTGCCCCGCCCCCCTCCACCCCCTCTGCAATTTGACCCCCATATCTAATGCCATTGGAGATGGCTAAATCTGTATTTCAGATTTTATGCACCGATAGTCCAGGACTTTTCACACGAGGAGTGAAGGTGATGCGTTGGGAAATGATTGTTGCAAATGTTCAAAATACCGAAGAGTTACGATGAGATACACCAGGGAAATTATTTTCACTTTTTGCCCAGCGGTTTACAAGAGGGCAAAAATATATTGTCATCATCAAAACAATGAAGGGAAAGGTTTAAAGATGTTACTTCTATCTTGTGAATCAGTGGAATCATCATTGTCTATGAAAAGCGGCAGAGAAACACTCCACAGGACAGTGTATTCGGCTTAATTCGAATGCAAATTTTATTATGTATTTAACTCCTTGCAACCTGAATTACACTACCACCAGAGGGCCTACCTGTTGCAGTCCCAAGGGATTCCAGCATTCCTTGGGAGCACGGTATATAAGTAGGCCTCCCACGAGGTACCTGCACTCTGGAGTCTTATTAAAGGAGCTAAGGTCACACTTGCTCATTGTACAGAATACTCAGTTTCATCCTTTACTATGAGCATAGCAGATTTATGAAGCTTTAATCGAACAAGCAAACAACAGAACTAACTTCAAAGATTTTAAGAGTAGTTGCGTCGTGCTGTAAAAAGTGGTTATTTGTTTAAATGTTTCTGTTAAAATTGCACTGTAATTTAATTTACTTATGCAGCGATACTTTACCTGTAATTAAGTGGTCGTCAGGCAAGTGGCCAGGATCCTTTCTGGGCATTTTCCACCTTCATCCCTGTTTCCTGTATGCATGGTGCCCAGGTTATGCAAACAACCCAGGCAGAGGGGTGACAGAATCTGCCCACTGTCCTCTATAGAAACCATCAGAGCCAAAGTTCTCCAATCGAAAAACCGCATATATTAATCTCCACAAGTCTTCATGAAGTTCGTGAGGAACTTCAGCTCTGTGTTGATGAGAGGCAGTCCGAGCTTCAAGTACTGCGACACATCAGGGAGGGCGAGAACTGCTTAGACATTGTGTTCCAGGAGGCAGTCACAACCCTTAAATGGACAATCAAGGGTCTATAGTGGATAGTCAAGGGGCTATAGTGGATACTCAAGGGGCTATGGTGGATAATTAAGATGCTGTATTGAATAAGCTAGGGGCTATAGTGGACAATCAAGGAGTTATAAGGGCTATACTATCATTACACAAATAGTACTGGGTAAAATAATGGACTAAAGGCACTCAAGTCCCCTGGACCTGATGGTTTGCGTCCCAGGATGTTAAAAGAAGTGACTGCAGAGATAGTAGATGAATTGGTTGTAATCTACCAACGTTCCCTGGATTCTGGTGTGGTCCCAGCGGATTGAAGAACCGGAAATTAACACTCCTATTTAAAAAAGTAGGCAGACAGAAAGCAGGAATCAATAGACCAGTTAGCCTAATATCTGTCGTTGGGAGAATGCTGGAGTCTATTATTAAGGAAGCAGCAGCAGGACTTTTGGAAAAGCATGATTCAATCAAGCAGAGTCAGCATGTTTTTATGAAAGGAAAATCATGTTTGCAAATTTCTTGGAGTTCTTTGAGGATGTAACGAGCAACGTGGATAAGGGGGAACCAGTGGATGTTGTGTATTTGGATTTCCAGAAGGCATTCGATAAGATGCCACATAAAAGGTTACTGCACAGGTTCACGGGGTTGGCGTACTATATGAGCATAGATAGAGGATTGGCTAACTAACAAGGGAACAGAGAGTCGGGATAAATGGGTCATTTTCTGATTGGCAAACAGGAACTAGTGAGGTGCCACAGGGATTGGTGCTGGGGCCTCAACTATTTATAATCCATAGTAATAATTTTAATGAAGGGACCGATTCTAATGTAGCCAAGTTTGCTGATGATACAAAGATGGTTGGGTGACCCAATTGTGAGGAGGTCATAAAAAATCTGCAAAACAATATTGACAGGTTAAGTGAGTGGTCAATAATTTGGCAGATGGGATATAATGGGGGAAAATATGAGGTTATCCACTTTGGCAGCAAAAATAGAAAAGCAGATTATAATTTAAATGGAGAAAAATTGCAAAATGCTGCAATACAGTGTGCCCTGGGGGTCCTTGTGCATGAAGCACACAAAGTTAGTATGCAGGTACAGCAAGTAATCAGAAAGGCAAATGGAATGTTGGCCTTTATTGCAAGGTGGATAGAGTACAAAAGCAGATAAGTCCTGCTACAACTGTACAGGGTATTGATGAGATCACACCTAGAGTACTGCCTACAGTTTTGGTCTCCATATTTAAGGAAGGGTATATTTGCATTGGAGGCTGTACAGAGAAGTTTCAGTTGGTTGATTCCAGAGATGAGGGACTTGACTTATGACGATATGTTGAGTAGGTTGGGTCTATACTCATTGGAGTTCAGAAGATTAAGAGGTGGTTTTATCGAAACATATAAATAATGAGGGACATCGACAAGGGGGATGTAGAAAGGTTATTTCCACTCATGAGCGAAGCAAAAACTAGGGGGCATAGTCTCAGAATAAGGCGCCAACCATTTAAATCTGAGATGAGGAGGGATTTCTTCTCTCAGGGCATTGTAAATCTATGGAATTGTCTGTGGAGGCTTGGTCATTGAATATATTTAAGGCGGTGATCGACAGATTTTGAGCCATAAGGGATTAAAGGTTTATGGGGAGCAGGCAGGGGAGTGGAGCTGAATCCATAATCAGATCTTCCATGATCTTATTAAATGGTGGAGCAGGTCGAGGGGCCAAATGGCCTTCTCCTGCTCCTATTTCTTATGTTTTTATGTTCTAATTCAAATTTTGTCCGTGGGTAGGTACAGGAGGGTGTGACTATGAGTGAGGCTGGTATCGGGACCAGGTAGTAGTGATGGAGGAACCTTAGGTCTTGCACTGTCCAACAGGTATGAATGAGGCTCTTATTGCCTGTGTGGACAAGAGCAGTGACTGCAGGGAGGATAAGCAAACTGACCACAGCAACGTGATAAAGAGGGCCATTCAAGTGGGGGGAGTTAAAGGAAATATGATTGTAGTCGGGAACAGTATCATTAGGGGGGTAGATACTGTTCTCTGCAGCCCAGAGCGTGAATCCTGAAAGTTGTATTGCCAGGGTTAAGGACATCTCCTCTGGGCTGGAGAGAAACCTGGAGTGGGAGGGGAAAATCCAATTGTCGTGTTCGACGTAGGTACCAATGACATAGATAGAATAAAGAACAAGGTTCTGGTGAGTGAGTATGACTAAGTAGGATCTAAATTAAAAAGCAAAAGTACACAGGTAATAATCTCTGGATTACTAGCTGAGCCACGAGCAAATTTGCATAGGGTGAATAAGATCAGAGAGATGAACGCATGGCTCAAAGATTGGTGTGGGAGACATGGATTTCAAACCATAGGGCACTGGTACCAGTACTGGGATAACAGGGAGCTGTTCCATTGGGATGGGCTGCACTTGAACCAGGCTAGGGCCAGAGTCCTGGCGAATCGAATATCTAGTGCTCTTTATAGTACTTTAAACTAAATAGTGGGGTGGGGGAGAGGGCAGGAATCCGATGAGCAGAAATGTAACAATTAAACGAGAAGGCAAAAGTGCAGGGTAACAATAGGGGTCATGATAACCAGAATGTGATAGGAATGGAGAGGGCGTATACACATAAGACAAAATTAAAAGCTCTATATCTTATCACACGCAGCATTCATAACAAGATAGACGAGTTGAAAGGCACAAGTAGAAATACATGGGTGAGATCTGATTGCCATTACAGAGACATGTTTGCCAGGTGACCAAGGATGGGAACTAAATATTCAGTGTTATTTTCCATTTGTTAAGGATAGGTAGAATTGAAAAGGAGGTGGAGTAGTTCTGTTAATAAGCGATTGGATCAGTAGTGAGAAATGATATTGGCTCAGAAGATCGAGATGTCGAACAGTTTGGGTGGCGATAAGGAATAATAAGGGTGGGAAGTCACTGGCAGGAGTGGTCTACATGCCCCCAAACATTAGCCACACTGTAGGACAGAGCATGAATCCAGAAATAATAGAGTTGTGTAAGAAAAGTACGGCAATAATCATGGGCGTTTTAAATCTTCATATTGATTAGACAAATAAAATTGGCAAAGATAGCCTGGAGGAAGAGTTAAAAGAGTGTATGCGGGATGGTTTCTTGGAACAATATGTTGTCAAACCAACCAGGGAGCAGACTATTTTAGATCTGATAATGTGTAACGAGTCTGGATTAGTTATGATCTCGTAGTGAAGGATCCTCTTGGGAAGTGTGATCATAACATGGTAGAATTTCAAATTCAGTTTGAGGGTGTGAAAACTAAATCTCACACTAATGTCCTGAACTTATATAAAGTTAATTAAAAAGGTATGAAGTCAGTACTGGTTAAAGTGGACTGGCATTATATATTAAAGTGTCAGACTTTAGTAAGCAGTAGCAAACCTTTAAGGAGATATTTCATAACTCTCAGCAAAGTTATATTCCAGTGAGTAAAAAAGACTCTGAGAGAAGGATGAACCATCCGTGGCTAAATAAGGAAGTAAAGGATGGCATCAAATTGAAAACAAAGGCATACAATGTTGCAGTGGAAGGGCAGAGAATTGGGAATTTTTTAGAAACCAGCAAAGGACGACTAAAAACAGCTGGAGAGAAATAACCTATGAGTGTAAACTGGCAAGAAGTATAAAACAGACAGTAAGAACTTCAACAGGTATATAAAAAGGAAGTGAATAGCTAAAGTAAACATTGTTCCATTAGAGGATGAGACTGGGGAATTAATAATGGGAAACAAAGAAATGCTGGAGACTTTCAACAAATATTTTGTATTGGTCTTCATGGTGGAAGACAATGAAAGCATTCCAATCATTGATAATCAAGAGGCTATGGGGGTGTGGGGATAAAACAATCACTATCACTAGAGAAAAATGCTAGGCAAACTAATGGGGCTAAAGGTGGACAAGTACCTTGGATCTCATGGCTTTCATCCTCGAGTCTTAAAAGAGGTGGCTGCAGAGATAGTGGATGCATTGGTTGTGATGTACCAAAATTCCCTGGATTCTGGAGACGTCCCAGATGACTAGAAAACCGCAAATGTAATGCCCTTATTTAAGAAAGGAGGGAGACAGAAAGCAACAAATTATAGACCAGTTCGCCTAACATTTGTCAATGGAAAAATGCTGCAGTGCATCATTAAGAAAATAGCAGCAAGACGCGGTCGGGGGTGATCGATTAGCATGGATAGAGGATTGGCTAACTAACGGAAAATGGAGAGTTGGGATGAATGGGTCATTTTCAGCTTGCCACACTCTAACTAGTGGGGTGCCACAGGGATCAGTGCTGGGGCCTCAATTATGTACAATTTATATTAATGACTTGGATGAAGGGACCGAGTGGAATGTAGCCAACTTTGCTGATTATAAAAAGATCGGTGGGAAGCAAGTTGTGAAGAAGACACAAACAATCTTGAAATAGAGATAGATAGGCTAAGTCAGTGGGCAAAAAATTGGCAGATAGTATATAATGTGGGAAAATGTGCGGTTATCCAATTTGGTCGGAAAAATAGAAAAGCAAATTCTTATTTAAATCGGGAGAGATTACAAAATGCGGTGGTACAGAGGGATCTGGGGGTCCATGTACATGAAACACAAAAAGTTAGCCTGCAGGTACAGCATGTAATTAGGAAGGAAAGTGGAATGTTAGCCTTTATTGCAAGAGGGATCGAGTATAAAAGCAGAGAAGTCCTGTTACAAGTGTACAGGTTATTGGTGAGGCTACAACTAGAGTACTGCATACAGTTTTGGTCTCCGTATTTAAGGAAGGATATACTTGCACTGAAGTCAGTTCAGAGAAGGTTCACTAGGTTGCTTCCTCAGATGAAGGGGTTGTCATATGAAGAAAAGTTGAGCAGGTTGGTCCTATATTCATTTGAGTTTAGAAGACTTGAAGGTGATCTTATTGAAACGTATAAGATTATGTGGGGGTTTGAAAGGGTAGATGCAGAGAGGATGTTTCCCCTCGTTGGACAATGCAGAACTCGGGAGCATAGTTTCAGAATAAGGAGTTTTCCATTTAAAACAGAAATGAGGATGAATTTCTTCTATCAGAATCTTTGGAATTCTCTACCTCAGGAAGCTGGGTGATTGAGGGTGGAGATCGGCAGATTTTTGAAAGATAAGGGTGTCAAGGATTATGGGGAGTGGGCAGTGAAGTGTAGTTGAGGCCAGCATCGGATCAGCCATGATGAATTTATTGAACGGTGGAGCAGGCTCGAGAGGCCAATTGGCCTACTCCTGCTCTTATTTCTTATGTTCTTGTGCTATGTTATTATGTTCTCAATCTAGAACCTTTCACGACCACCGGACAGCTCAAGGAGCTTTGCAGCCAATAAAGTACTTTTGAAAATATAGTCACTGTTGTAATATGGGAAACGCAGCAGCGAATTTGCGCACAGCAAGCTCCAACAAATATTAATGTGACAATGAGCAGATAATCTGTTTTGGTTATGTTGAGTCAGCGATTAATATTGGCCCCAGGACGCCGGGGAGAGCTCATCTGCTCTTATTCAGGGCAATGCCATAGGATTTTTAATGTAGATGGGGCCGCGGTTATTGTCTCTTCCAAAAGACGACACCTCTGAAATTGCAGCACACCCTCTGCATTGCAGTGGAGTCTCAGCCTAGGTACATGCGAAATAACAGATAAAAAGCAAGGCTAATTTGGGAGAAATATTCTGGCATCTTCCTCTCTGATCCATGTAGGTGATCAAACCTAATTCCGTTGATCGCTCTGACCCTAAATTTATTGAAGTAGCTACCTTTTTGTAAGAGGTGATATCTGCCCCAGTCAGAAACAGCACCAGTTTATTTAAATCCTTATTCTCATTCACAAATAATAATATATGTTATTCTTTGCTTGTTTACGTCGCATACTGCCTTCTTATTTGATAAAAGAGAATATGTCTCAGGACAACAACAATTTGGCATTACATAGCACCTATAAAACAAAACCCTTGATAGAGCCTTAAAGAAAAGCAGTAATCAGAAGCCACAGAAGGAGATATTCCGAGGATAGCCTGAAAGCTTCATCAATGTGATAGTTTGTAAGGAGAGTTTTAAAGGATCAGGAGGAAGTCGAGAGAATGAAGGGATTGAGTGAGGGCATTTCAGAATGTGGACGTAGCCAATGGAAAGTCAAATCAGGTGGGTTCCTAAATGGACAGCCCATCCGATTTCTGCCACACTGGATAGGTTAAAATTAGAGCTACCGACCAATTCAGTTACCTCCATATTACACGGGAGCTTTAATTGTCATTTATTGTGGTTAGGGATTAAATACTGTAAAATAATTCTGAACATTAGCAAATTAACACTGAAAGCAACAAATTAGCTGCTCTTTATGTTGCAGCTTAATAATAATATTATATGAACTAACTTTGTTCAGTTGTGATTGAGAATGTCGACTCAGATGGAATGGACCTGTTTCTGGTTGGGGCTCAAATAACCTTTCACAAAAGGTAGATACTTCAGCAAATTCAGGGTCAGTGCGATCAACTGAACTAGTTTGTATCGCTTACATGGGTCAGAGAGTAACTTCCCAGGTTATTTCTCGGAAATTGGCCTATTTTTTAAAGTGCTTTTTTTGCATGTCCCAGGAGATCACATGGTTTGGGATGGGCGCAGTACACGAGGTCTCACAATCGTATGATGAAGTCTAAATGGACCAGAGGGTTTTCACTTGTCCGTCATTGTTCATGTTACCTGAATGAAAGTGGAAGTCACGACATTGTCCCATGCATTCAATATCTCTCAATGCAGCATGAAGATTTTGATTCATTTCTTTAAGTTATTGGAGACATTGATGAGACCGACTTGTGTCGAAGATGGTTGGACTTCCAAAGCAAGGTAATATTTGGGAAGTTTGGACTGCACTGCTGTTGAAGATGAATCCCTTGAACAAGACCTCTCTGTAATATTTTGGTTGGGTATTGAGGCAATTACAATATCCCTTGGTCAAATGTACATTTCACACCGCCCAAATCTGCAGTGGTGCTCAGTCTTGCCCGTCGATTCGATAGATTGGAGAGCGGTCTACAGCTCACTGAAGATAAAAATAGGCATGTCAGCTCTGTGCTTGTTGTGGCCGACAAACAATCACCTGGAGGCACTCATCAATGAAGAAAAGGCACACAATGTACAAGTCATTCTACAATAATAAAATCAGACGTCACCAAAATAGATTTCCAAATCATACAAAGGGACTTGGTCCATTGCTATTAGGTCAGTTACTTTTGCTACTCTTCCACATAAACCTCCAACACCACAGCTATCATTGAAATAATAAATATGTCGTGTCTGGAGGGGGATGTGTGCCAAATGGTAACAAAAGAGGATTAGTTGAAACAAAAACACGCAGATTTACGGAACATTGTTTGCAAATACAACGAGAAATTGCGGGGGAGAAATTGAACTTTAGCGGGTCACAAACCCTGCGGTAGCAAATCAGCCGCCAGTTATGCATCTCGCCCGATTTTCCTTTCCATTGCTGTGAATCAAAAAAAAATTCAAGCGGGTATAGACTGGGCGGGAAATCCTTTACCGCCCATTTTGTGTGCAACCACGGTGGAAGTTAATCTGCTTAAAATTCTGTAATATGAAGCAGCCTTCGTCAAACTACAATGGGACCTGGATAACATTTAGATAGACGATGACAAGGGGCGGCAACATTTCTACCACATACATGAAAGTTAATGACCGTCTCAAACAAGGAAAAGACCAGACATCCTCTGCTGACCTTCAATTGGCGACCATCACCGAATCATCCTTGAGAAACCTCCTTGGCATTAGTATTGATGAGATGTTAAATTGGAATGTCATATTAACACCGTGGTTTCAAGAGCAAGACAGAATATCTCCAAGTTTGCGGACAATGCAAAGCTAGGTGGGAAAGTAAGCCGTGAGGAAGACACAAAGACCCTGCAAGGTGTAGGCTGTTCTCCAGTTGATCGATACGATAGGCAAGACTGAGCACCACTGGTTAATATGGGCGGTCTGAACGGTAGATTAGACCAAGGGATATTGCACTTGCCTCAATGCCCAACCGAAGCAGTACAGAGAGCTCTTGGTCAAGGGATTAAACGAGTTGGAAATAAGGTGGCTGATGGAGGATATGTGGGGAAATGTATGATTATTCATTTTGGGAGGAAGAATAGAAAAATAGACTCATCTTTAAATGACCAGAAACTATTAAATGTTGGTGCTCAGAGATGTTTAGGGGTCCTCATGGAGGAAACACATAAAGTTAGCAAAGGTGGAGGCAAATGTCATGTTGGCCTTTATTTCAAGGAGGTTGGAGTAAAGAGTAAGTCTTGCTACAATTTTACAGGGGTTTGGAGAGACCACACGTGGAGTACTGTGCAGATTTTGCATCACCTTATCTTAGGAAGCATATACCTGCCTTAGAGGTGGAGCAACAAAAGGTTCACTAGATTTAATCCTGGGATGAGATGATTGCCCTATAAGGAGAGAATGAGTAGATTGGTCATATACTCTCTCGAGTTTAGAAGATTGAGAACTAATCCAATTGAAACATATCACATTATGGTGGTGGTGGTGGCGGAAGAGGGGGTGTGGGCGGGTGATTGACAGGGTAGACGATCAGAGGATAGATTTCTTGGCTGGAGAGTCTATAACTACTCTCAGTATGAGGAGTCAACCATTTAAGTCGGAGATGAGGAGGATATTCTTCACGTACAGGGTTTTGATTCTTTGGAATTCTCTACCCCAAGGAGCTGTGGTTGCGGTGTCAGTGAGTATATTCAAGGCTGAGATAGATATATTTGTCGATCAATGGAATCAAGCGATCTGGGGATTGGACTGGACAGTTGAGGTCGAAGATCAGCCATGATGGAGCAGTCTCGATAGCACATCTGGCTTAATCTTGCTCCTCATACATATGTTCTTATGTTACAATAGATTCAATGATGTTTGACCCATCTCCTTCCCGTTCCCCTCCAAGTATGATACTATTCTGATATGGATATATCCCACCAGTCTAGAATGAGCTACCATGCCCCAGTGTGGGCACACCATCACCATGGGTTCCACAGGTCCAAGCAGCACCACATTATCAATAATCCCAGAGCTGATCAATATTTGCAGCGTTACCAGTGTTACTCACACATCACCAACTAAAAAAAGAAACGTGATCCGGAGCGCCTATTTCTCAAAAACTTCAGACATTCACCGAGTGATACTAGGCACCCATCGAAAAGAATACACTGCAAATTTAGCAATATGGAAGGCATAGCACCTTTCATTCCCTCCCGATCAAGTGGTAGCACATCAGGAGTCTAATTCCAAGTTCATAGCACTTGGCTTTATATGTACTCAGCCGACAATTCAGTGAATGCTAATTCAGGGCAGCATGCAACTTCCGACAGGTCTCTGTACTTGACTGCAGTAATATTGGGCTTCTCCATTTGATACATCCTTACTACACAGTATAAATGCACACGAGGCCCATGCTTGAGAGAAGGTCAGTCTGTGACCTGTCCTTTATTCCTTAGCACTCAAGTGATGAAGGTGGGTGGAGCTTCCCCTTTTATACCTGAAGGTCCAAGTTAGGAGTGTCTCCCACCTAGTGGTCAGTGTTCTCACGGTGGACAACTTAGGTCAGTTTATACATGGGTTACAATGCTGGTTGAATACATGACATCACCTCCCCGCCAAAGTCTTATTGGGATCACAGGTTGAGTCTCTCTGGTGGTTTACGCTCCCTTGTAGAGCGCCTGAGTTGGGGCTCCGGTTGTTGGGCGCTGGCCTGAGTGTCTTCTATTTGCAGTGCCTCAGGCCTGTCCGGACTGCCCACAGTGACTGGGCTCTCCTCCCTTTGGTTCCGGTGTTCGGTCATCTGTGGTGGAGTGAACTCTACATCGTGTTCTTCCTCTGCTTCTTCTGTGGGGTTGCTGAACCTCCTTTTTTGTTTGATCCACATGTTTGCGGCAGATTTGTCCATTGGTAAATTTAACTACCAGAATCCTATTTCCCTCTTTGGCAACCACAGTGCCTGCGAGCCATTTGGGCCCTGCAGCGTAGTTGAGGACAAAAACAGGATCATTTACATCAATACATCGCGCCCTCGCATTTCTGTCATGGTAGTGATATTGTGACTGGCGCCTGCTCTCGACAATTTCTTTCATGGTGGGGTGAAAAAGGGATAATCAGGTTTTGAGCGTCCTTTTCATTAGTAGCTCTGCGGGTGGAACCCCTGTGAGCGAGTGTGGTCGGGATCTATAGGCCAACAGGAGGCGTGATAAGCGAGTTTGTAGGGAACCCCCTTGGAATCTGAGCATCCCCTGTTTGATTATCTGCACTGCTCGTTCTGCCTGGCCGTTTGAGGCCGGCTTGAACGGTGCCGTTTTAACATGGTTAATTCCATTGCCTGCCATGAAGTCCTGGAATTCAGTGCTTGTGAAGCACGGGCCATTGTCGCTGACCAAGATGTCCGGTAGACCGTGGGCGGCGAACATTGCCCATAGACTTTCTACCGTGGCAGAGGATGTGCTTGAATTTAAAATGTCACACTTGATCCATTTGGAGTAGGCGTCTACTACAACCAAAAACATTTTCCCCATGAAAGGACCTGCGTAGTCCACATGGATGCGTGACCAAGGCTTGGTGGGCCATGGCCAGGGGCTAAGGGGAGCTTCCCTGGGTGCATGGCCCAGCTGGGCACAGGTGTTGCACCTGCGAACACAAAGTTCCAGATCTGCGTCTATCCCTGGCCACCAAACATGTGACCTGGCAATTGCCTTTATCGTGACAATGCCTGGGTGCCCATTGTGGAGTTCTCTGATGAACACCTCTCTGCCCATCTGGGGCATGACTACGCGGTTTCCCCACAGTAGGCAATCGGCCTGAATCGAGAGTTCATCCTTGCGCCTGTGAAATGGTTTAAATTCCTCAGGGCATGCCCTGTACGTGGCTGCCCAGTCCCCATTAAGGACACATTTCTTGACTGGAGACAATAGCGGGTCTCTATTTGTGCAGACTTTAATCTGACGGGCTGTCATGGGTGAGCCTTCATTTCCGAAAGCTTCAACAGCCATGATCATCTCAGCAGCATGCTCGGTAGCCCCCTCAGTGGTGGCTAGTGGGAGCCTGCTGAGTGCATCGGCACAGTTTTCGGTGCCCGGTCTGTGCCGAATTGTGTAGTCAAAGGAAGCTAACATGAGTGCCAACCTCTGTATGCGGGCCGATACATTTGCATTTATGGCCTTGTTGTCAGACAAAAGGGACGTTAGGGGTTTGTGATCTGTCTCCAGCTCAAATTTCCTGCCAAAGAGGTACTGGTGCATTTTCTTTACCACATATACACATGCGAGCGCCTCCTTTTCGACCATCCCGTAGCCCCTTTCTGCCTGGGACAGAATCCTGGAGGCATAAGCTACTGGCTGTAACTGACCCTTGGCATTGACATGCTGCAACACACACCCGACACCATAGGACGACGCATCGCACGTTAACACAAGTTTCTTACATGGGTCATATAGCGTTAACAGATTGTTGGAACATAACAAATTGCGTGCTCTATTAAAAGCCCGTTCCGGGCTGTCCCCCCAGACCCATTCGCGACCTTTGTGTAGGAGCACGTGTAGCGGCTCTAGCAGCGTGCTCAATTTGGGAAGAAAGTTACCAAAATAGTTCAGGAGCCCCAGGAACGAATGCAACTCCATCGTGTTACAGGATCTGGGTGCTCTCTGGACCGCTTCCATCTTGGATGCAGCAGCGCTGATCCCATCTGCTGCTACCCTCATCCCCAGGAATTCTACCTCTGGAGCTAGGAAGATGCACTTCGCCTTTTTCAGTCGCAGACCTACCCGGTCCAGTCTGCGTAGCACCTCCTCCAGGTTGTGGAGGTGTTCTTCAGTTTCGTCACCCGTAATGAGGATGTCGTCCTGAAAAACCACCGTCCCTGGAATCGACTTGAGGAGGCTTTCCATATTTCGTTGGAAGATCGCGGCGGCCGAGCGAATCCCGAACGGACATCTGTTGTACTCAAACAACCCCTTGTTTGTCGTGATGGTGGTCAGCTTCTTCGACTCACTCGCCAGCTCCTGGGTCATGTAAGCTGAGGTCAGGTCCAATTTTGAAAAGAGTTTGCCACCGGATAGGGTCGCAAAGAGGTCCTCCGCTCTCGGTAGTGGGTACTGGTCTTGGAGTGACACCCGATTGATGGTGGCCTTGTAATCGCCACATATCCTGACCGACCCATCCGCCTTGAGCACCGGCACAATCGGGCTTGCCCAGTCACTGAATTCAACTGGCGAGATGATTCCTACCCTCAACAGGCGATCCAATTCACCTTCTATCTTTTCCCGCATCACGTACGGCACCGCTCTGACCTTGTGGTGTACTGGTCTGGCATCCGGGTTTATGTGAATCACTACCTTGACCCCCATGAAAGTGCCAATGCCGGGTTGAAATAATGAGTCAAATTTGTCCAGGACCTGTGAGCATGATACTTACTCCACAGAGGAAATTGCATTGACATCGCCCCATTTCCAGTTCATGACAGCAAGCCAACTCCTCCCCAGTAGTGCGGGACCGTCCCCTGAGACAATCCAGAGTGGCAACCTGTTTTCCGAATCTTTGTGGGTCACGACTACCGTGGCGCTGCCTAGCACCGGAATGATCTGCTTTGTGTAAGTCCATAGCTGTGCGTCAATCGCCGATAATTTTGGCCTCCTGGCCTTGGATTCCCACAATTTTTCGAACTGTTTGATACCCTTCAGGGACTGGCTGGCACCCGTGTCTAACTCCATTGATACTGGGATGCCATTGAGGAGCACTTTCATCATTATCGGTGGCGTCCTGGTGTATGAACTGTATACGTGCTCCACATGAACTCGCTGAACTTCAGCTTCCAGCGATTTCCCCCAGTGTCCATTTCTTCAATTTCTGCAGGTATTTTGCTCATCTCTGCAAACTCCGGCTGAATATATGCCTCCACGCCTCCAGCATGAGTTGCGGTTTGAAACAAAAGGTCCCTTGCCAGTCGATCGTCCCTGACTGCCCCTGTTATTGTCCTTGATGGCGCCATTACTGGCCACATTGTCCCTTGCAATGGTGTGAATCACTGTTCAGCTTGCCATTGTCTCTGTCGAACTCCCCCTCTGGGTTCGACTATATGTTGGGGCATGCCTGACTGCCCTTGTCTGCCTGGAGAACTGTGTGCTGCTTTAACAATGTTAAATCTCTGTTCCAACCATTCCTTAACACAGTACCTCTCGTCTGTTCTGCTAGTGGCCATGCTCGCGTGGTTTAAATCCCAGTTTCTTGTCGCCATTGATACGTCCTTACTACACAGTATAAATGCACACGAGGCCCATGCTTGAGAGAAGGTCAGTCTGTGACCTGTCCTTTATTCCTTAGCACTCAAGTGATGAAGGTGGGTGGAGCTTCCCCTTTTATACCTGAAGGCCCAGGTTAGGAGTGTCTCCCACCTAGTGGTCAGTGTTCTCACGGTGTACAAATTAGTCAGTTTATACATGGGTTATAATGTTGGTTGAATACATGACACCATTCATTGCTAAATATACGCGAGAGAGCATCAGCGGCAGGTTGGGGCCATAAAAGAAGTGGGCAGTGGTGGCCTGGGAGCAGCATGGAGGCCCCGTTCTGCGAGGAAACCTCATCAGCAGGTCGGGGCCATAAAAGGAGCAGCCAGCGGCGACCGAGGAATAGCGTGGAGGCCCCGACCTGCAGGAGGCCATAAAAGTAGCGCCGTGCGGCCCAGGGTGCAGCATGGAGGCCACGACAAACTACAGTTCGAGCTGGTGCAGGAGGGCAATGGCAGCGAAGAGTGACGTCAGCAAGGTCCAGGTCGATGATTGGCGAGTGGGAAGGTGCGACAGGTGTGATGAAATCGGGACAAAGTTGATGTGAGAGACTGTGGAGGGATCTGACAGGGGCCCAGGGGCAGCACAGGCCAACCCATACTGTGACATGTGTGCGCATTGCGTCCGGGCAGCAGAGCAGGTCTCCAGTTCTCTTGGCTAATCCTTGCTACTGGACCAAAACCTAGCTCTGTCAAGCTCGTGTGGTGGCTGGTGTGCACCGGCCGCCACACGTTAAAAAGATCCACGCACAAGCGTCTTCCACTGCTTCAGGATGTAGTTTGGGTTTTCCTTTCGAAATACCTGTGAACTCATGCTTTTTATTAGGCGTGGAAGGAAGTCATCCTCGTTTCGACGGACCGCCTATGATGATGATGATATGTGTAAGAGGAGCTCACTCAGTTGTATGAGCTGCATGGACAGCAATATATGATCCAAATATTCTTCTAATACATTTAACTCTCCACCTTTAACTCTCGCAGTGTACAACCGCAAGTGAATCATGGGCACTTAAATTTGTAGGACCGTGTAAGCAAAATTGGTGATCATGAATCGCCATCCATTTTACACTCTGCTCCATTTCCTTTCCCACCGAAATCAATGGAAAGGAAAATCTGGTAGAGTATAAATTGCGCTGCTAATTTGCTAGCACATGTTTTGCGCTTCCAGTCAGGACGTATTTCAACCCAATCGTTCAATAGTCTTTTCTTCAGATTCCGGGCATTTCGTCCTTGGGCAGCACTGGTGCTAAATTCGGGAACGCATCGCAGTGATATTACACACGTTCATTTGAATGGAGAGAAAAACAGGCATAGCTCATGCACGATTCCACGTTGGACATTCCCAACAGACAGTTTCTACTCCTTAATTCTGATGGAGAAATGGTGGTAATGTTTTTCCATGATATGTCATGGTGCTTAATCACTGTGGAGCAAATTGGAAGAAGAAGCAAAGAAAGTACCGAGCTGAAATGAAGATAGGGATATACTAGCATCAATTGGCATACTTATTTCATCAAATTCTTAATACATCATTGAAAATGTGTGATTTGCTTTGCTTGTGAGTCCTGTCCAGGAAGGATCTGCACCGATACTGCACAAAGACATTCCGTAAAATACTTTATTTCCCAAATAACTCAATGTCAATTGCTAGACTTTAATATTCTTGCTGTGCTGCTGGAAGCTGTGAATGTGAAAATTTCCCTCCTCGCTCCCACTCTCTGGTGATTGGAGGAGAGGCAGCTGGCTAACCTGTTTGTTCAATGACTGTGACTAATGTCAGTAATTGGGTAACCTGATTGGTAGCCCATGGGGACACTCAGGTATAAAACATTGATTGCTGTGAAGCCATTGCATCAACTTCTCAATCAGACCAACCAGCAAGATTACTGCTCCTTGAAAATAGGATTGCCAATAATTGTGCAGATAGAAGCAATTTTCTACCCCATCCTTGCAGCGATTGGTGTTCCTGGTACGTCATTCTGATCAATTGTTTTTAGCCTTACTGACGGTTAACTGTATTATTGCTCTTGCTGTCCAGCAACATTGGGGTCGATCATGACTTTGTGCTATGGTGTAAAGGTGGGTGATAGGGAATATGCTGTCTGCTTTACATCGCCACTTTTTTTTTCATTGACATCAATTGAATTAAAAATCGGGAGATGACAATCCGGCTTCTGATTCACTATCACCCGTTTTACACCATCGGACCACGTCAAAATCTGTCCCAATATCTATTGCTTATATATATGTTAACAGAAATCAGTAATTACAACTAATAGAGGGGGGAATCGGACGAGCTGTATAATGCAAGGTGAATTGGATATCTCCCGGTTTACACCATTGCTCAACGTTTATATTACACGTTGTCTGATTTCAGTTTCCATTAGGTAGATTTTTGCCCTTAGTTATGAAAACAGACTGCAACATATTGGCCGCTCATTTAACAACGCGCTACATTTTTGTTTACATTGATTTCTTTTGACTGCAATGTCCAGGGCTGTGTAAAACAGGCGGCTGATCACTAAAAGCCGGTTTCTGCCTGGTAGTAAAAGTGAAAATTCACTCCTAGTGAAGTTGAAGGGAAGCTCAATCATGTGGTGTGCAAAACTGGTTGGTACAGTTTAACTCCGCAAATTATGTTAACATTTATCCAAAGTATCATCTACAAAATTACCAGATGCTGCATCATTACCTGTGGCATTGCCCCTCTACGGGACAGGCTCTGTACAACAGTAACAACTTTACACTGGGTGTCCATGAGGCTCGGTGGTCACCGTGCCAGTTAAATTGTTTTCCACCTCAGTCTCTAATCTTATAGGTTGGGATATCCCTCATTCCTCCATCACCATCCAGCCTGGATACCAACCAAGGTTTAATTCTGTTTGTTGAGAAACGTGCGTCAGGAACTCTATCAGCATCTGATGAGTAAAAGCCTGTTTACTTTGTTGCTGGGATGTGGGTGACGCTGGCAAGGCCACATTTATGACCCAGTCCTAGTTTCCCCGAAAAGCAGCTACTGGTGGTTCTCTACTGTTCAGTCTGCCTTCTATACCTCTCCCGCCTGGATGGCTTATCTCTGGTTAGACAGCTTTTTAACCCCATTTGCTCCATTTGTTTTGATTTTCCTCCTCAATGCTTTGACCATCAGACATATTTTAGCAGCTAATATTTTCCGCAGGAGAATGCAAGGCAGCAGTAGTGACAATCACAATGATCCCGAGCTGAGGAATTGAAGGAAGTCGATCATCTTACTGCTCGCCATATCTGGTAATTTTGTATTGCTGTGGATGTTAACTCTTTTGTACGATATTTGTGTACAAATTGCAGACTCGCAGTTTTTGCAGACAGATGTCACCGACGCTTTCACCATCATGGATAAAACAGGGTGTCTGCTTCAGCGGCTCAGTTCCTGCACCAACACCTTTATTTATGCAGTGGCCCAGACTAAATACAGAGAGGAGTTAATGAACACGGTTAAAAATCCGTTCACTCCAATTATTAACTTAATAAAACATTGAGGTGAAGAAGTTTGTTTCATAGCTGACTAGAAGAAACATTTGTTCACAATCTTACCGTCAAAAAGCAGAGCAAATTGTACTAAGACGAGTAGATATTTAATTGAAAGAAATCCCGTTCGATACTGGGCGTGCGATCAGTTTCACCACTCTTCACCCACACGGTGAAAGTGTAAATCTACCCCGAGGACTCACATTGTAGACTCAGAATGTTGCTCTTCTCAGAATGGACAATAGAAAACCTGCATCTCTCTTACACCATGCCAGATGTTCATTTTCACCTGAATTTGGTGACTATCACCTGTCAGTCACTATCGCCCATTTCCGTTTACTGCCAAAGTCCAATCTCTTCCCCCCCAAGTACATGTCCGCAAAATTTTCCTCTACACAGAACTTTACCAGTGGTGTAAATCTCTTCAAAATATCTCTTTCCTCTCATTCAAGAAGTCAGAAGCCCTTGGGGAGCAGGAGTGACACAGTACGGTATGTGCACTCTGTACATGTCCCATTGAACTGAGTGGGGAAGAAGGCTTTTGCAGACACGTCACAATTTTAAACTGCCTTGCCTGGTGGGTAGTCCACGGAATCGGTGGATAACCGAGTTTACAACTCGCTCAATATTACTCTCTGTTGACTTTACTGGAGCTTAAATAGTTGTGCATAAAACCAGCGTTAAGCCCGATTCGATCATTTTCCCGACGGGCGGGTCACATTAAAATTGCAGTTGATCTCAAAGTCGGAGTGGCAATGCCAGTTTCGCCTCAGTGACTCACATCGATGCCAAAGTTCCAATGTGAATGTAATTTCAGAAATTCTCTTACCTATATACCCTGAAAAACAAAAGCATTTCGCTGCATTTTTCTTTTCGTTTCTTTCAGATGAAAATTTAATCAGTAATTAGTTAATTATTGAACCAGCAGTGAAAGTTTAATACGCGCTCTGAGAACACCTTCACTGGGATATCACAGCTTATTCCAAGATTTGTTGGTACTAAAAGCAATTTTGATTCAAGAAAAATTAATCCTGGTCTCAATGTAACATTTGCTCAAGCCTTTCGGAGCAGTATGTGTCCTGCTCTGATAACAACAGGACAGAAAAGCAAGGGGGATAATTTTCACTGTTGACAATAATTTAAAACTGATGATATCTGACACCTCGTTATGCACATCGCCCGAGTTTCATGTCGATTGAGGTCCGTGGAATGGAAAACCAGGAGAGTGAATGATATGCAGCCGATCTAATGGCATATGTTTAATATTAAGACCAACAGCTAAACATTTCACAAATTAGGGAGAAAATAACAAGAGGTAGAAATTGGACCTCGTATCCGTTTTACAAGCACAAGGAGGGCCAATTTCAGAGAGCCACGTCCTGCATCCAATCAGGACCAGAGGTAGAAGCACTGCCGTGTCCGCATAGTCGGCTGACCAGGCGCCTGGTGCGCCGGCCTAAAACATGCGTTAAGGCAGTACATAAGTAATTGTAGGCCGAACGTCAGTTTCAGGACCGATGTATTAATTGGACGTAATGGGCGGAGCCTGCTCTGCATTTCTCTGCTGATGATCTTTCATCGACCGCTGCGGCCTAAGCAGATACCATCAAATCAATTTGCATTTCTGTATCACTTTAACATAGTAAAACTTCCCAAGTTGCTCCACACGAGCAATTGTCAGACAAAATCTGACGCCAAGGCACGCAAGAAAATATTGGGATCGTTGAACAAAAGCATGTTGAAAGACGTAGGTTTTAAGGAGCGTTTTAAAGGAGGAGAGGGTTGGAGAGGCTGAGAGTTAGGGAAGGCATTCCAGAGCTTAGGATATCGGCAAAACCATTACAGTTGCTTTCTGAAAAGTCCTCCCAGCACTAACATTAGGGCAGCTACTGACGAGCCTTTGAAGACGTGATAGGTGCCGGCAGCTCGCGCGTTTCAGGTCTCGCGACTCTGTGCTGTCTGCGCCCAGAAACTTGCAAGAATCAACGTTTAGTCCAAATCCTTGCAAATTGCTTTTTGAAAGTTTTGGAGCAGTGAGTGTTGCCTGAATTCATAGCTGTAGTTCGGATTGTGGTTTGGTAGGTTCAAAGGATGCAAGTGATCGCCACGGGAGCTTGAAAAACATATATACCATTCTGGTTTTACACTTGGTAGAATATCTAACGCTATCAGGGTGAGGCAACTCCCTCCAGTAAATCTGGTTGTGTTTCCCTTTAGACGAAATTTCCAACATGAGTCTAGATTAACACCATCAGTTTATGCCAGTGTGAGTGCGAAATGGCCTGCAACTGACGATGGGTTTGCAGTATAAATACATTCAGCAGGGAGAGAACATTGTAATGCTTGTAAGAAATCATGAATCCGAAAAATTGCGAATTATAAAAGAAATAATGATTTTGTTAGAGGTACGTATGGCAGCTCAGCAGACACAGAGAGCCTAGGTTGTTATGAAGTCAGGACCTAAAAAGCAGGCCTTCCAGCAGACAGGATAAACTGATAACGGAGGTAGCAAGAAGCCGTAGGATAAGCAAACTGCCTACAGAAGAATAACAAGGCATTTAGAACAGTTATCAGGACAAAGCTGACTTCATGAGGATGGGAGGGGGCTGTCAGAGGTACTCACTCCCCTAATAATTAGACTATGGAATGAGTAAAATTGATTGATGCAACGTATCCACCGGCCCCGTATAAAAATGGGCAACTGAGAGAGAGAAACAGGCAGATGGAGGAGAGCACTTTCTTATGGCGGACCTCTTGCTAGCTTTGGTCTAACACCTCCACCAGCTCGGGATCCGTTCCAAGACTACCATTCTGACTTAACTTCCGTCCGATATGTTCTTGGCCATATAGCATTCTCATCTACCTCGGGTTGTATGTCTACTATATCTATCTTTATCGCGTGTTGTATCTAATTATACTTATAACTGCCACTCACTAATAAAACACCTTACAACTTCTAAAACACTTTGGATAACCTGTGTGTGAACTGCGATGCAAATCTAAGATGTTGTAATGGTGACATGTTCACACTGTCAGATTCGCCCATATCCCGTTGATATACCTGACCTGACTGTAGGTGATATTTTTTATCAGGGGCTGGCTGGTATTCCAGAGCTGGACCATCATCATGCTCCACATGATTCACACTGCAGTTCGTAGGTGCTTTCCCTGAACTTAACTGGCTGACATTCTGGACACCATTTTTTTGCCTTGCCATGCCGTCATACACAAACTAACCACTGTGGCCAAACCAGATAAAAGTCGACCACGTTGTCTTTTGCACTTTAGCGATTTATCTTTTGTACTGTGAAAATAAGTAAAGGTTTTAGTCTTTAAGAGCAATCCAGTAAATGACTGCTTTAACAGAGAAATATTGGATCAATGCATAATGCGAATTAGAACGGTGAAAGGATTCGATAGAGTAGATTGGAACAAATTATTTCCCTTCAGCATTCTCTTTTCTGGATATATAATCCCAGCATGATCAGCCTTTCCTGATAAGTATAACATCTCCGTTCTGAATTCACTATTGCAAACCTTATTTATTGTGCCATCCCCAGTGTGTCTATACAATCTTTTGAACAATATGGAGAGCATAACTGTGGTCTAACCAAGGTTCGATGGATTTAAAAATATCTTCTCTGCTTTTGCATTCTATCCATCTACAAATAAATCCAGTGCTGAGTTTATATTTTTATGGCTTTCCCAACTCATGTCATCTTTTTAATGATTTGTGTATCTGCAACTCTAGGTACCTGTGAACGCTTACCCGATTTAGACTCTGAAGTTCCAAGCAGTATGTGGCTTCCTTATTCCTCTTACCAAATGAAACACCTCATACTTATCTATTTTGAATTTCATTTTCTATTTTATGTCTATTCTGCAAGATTTTTGATGACCTCTTGTAGTTCGTCGCAGACTTACACAGTATTAATGATAACCCCAATTTGCTGTCGTCTGCAAATTTTGAAATTGTACTTCTGATTCTCGAGTCTGAAATCGTTTATGTAAATTGTAAACACATGTTGTGCAAGAACCAATCCTTGTGGAACACCATTTCTCGCCTTTTGCCAGTGTGAGTAGCTACCCTGAACCCCGACTCTTTGTTTTCTGGACAGTAGCAAGTTTGATATCCATTCTTTTCCTTATCCCTTTACTCCACACGCTCTGATCTTAATCGTGAGTCCAGCATGCAGTACCTTATCGAAGCCATTTTAAAATCCAAATATATTACATCGACAGCAATACCCTTGGCTAATAATCCTGTGACTTCTTCAAATAATTCATAGAAAAACAGCCTTATATTATATATTTCAACAACAATTTCACTTATGTGCCTTACCTGGCCTATTGATCCCTGGACATGATCTATTTAAATATAGGTATACTATTAAATGTGTGCATCTAATAAGATACCTCTGGCTCGATTTCCTTTTCTAATGAATACTGTGGCTCAGCCTCAGACAGTTGCCAGGGAGAGGGATGGAGTTTGCAGCAGGGATCAAAAACAATTGCTTCAGTCTTCCCAGTATTTAGCTGGAGGTAATTCCTGCTTATCTAGTACGGGATCTCTTACAAGCAGTCTTACAATTTAGTGACAGTGCAGGGGTCGTGAGAGATGGTGGTGAGGTAGAGTTGGATAACGTCAGCGTGCATCTGAAAACTGAAGCTGTATTTACAGATGATATCGCTAACGGGCAGCATGTAGATGAGAGAAATAGGAGGGGCATAGGATAGATCCCAATGCGGGAGCGGGAAGGGAACCCTCTGCAAGAAATTCGCTGGCTACGACTCGATAGATAAGAATGAAACCACTCGAGTGCAGTTCCAGCCAGCTGCACGGAGGTGGAGAGTCGTTGGAGGAGGATGGAACGATCAACCCTGTGAAAGGCTATAGAGCAGTCATAAAGGACGAGGGGGGTTAATTTACTTTTATCACAGTCACAAACGATGTCATTTGTGACTTTATTATTGCCGTTTCGGTATTATGATGAGGGCTGAGCTGGGGAGTGATAGAAAGAATTCAATTATTGAATTCCAGGAAAGATGCAATATCACCTTCAATGACTTTGGAGAGGAAAGGGATGTTGGATATAGGGCAATAATTCGCAAGGACAGAATAATTGTTTTTTTGAGAAGAGCGATGATGGCCGATTTGAAGGCGATGGAGGACAGTACCTGAGGAAAGAGAAACGGTAACAATGTCAGCTAACATGGGAGCCAGAAAAGGATGTTTGGTGGTCAGCGGTTTGGTGGGAATAGGGTTGAGAAAGAAGGAAAAGGCTCTCAGACACCATGAGCACGGAGAGGTCATGAGGGGAAATCAGAGTGAAACTAGAGAAAGATGCAAGTTCAGACTTGGCAGAGACGGGCGGGGGAGTGGTTGGGGGTTCAGGGGGTGGGAAGAGTTGAGGAGATTTGGCCTTATGAGATAGAGGAAGCAAGGGAATAGGCTGAGTTAGCTGATTGGATGGTTTCAATCTTAGAAACAAAGAAGTCAATGATCTTCACACTCTTGTTGTTGGAGGTGAGGGTGGAGGAGACCATGGAGCGGGGTATAAGAAGATGGTTAGCAGTGGGGAGCATAGAAGCCGGGGGTTATCTTAGCATTCCAGAATGATGTTGGAACAGGGAGCAGTTTTGGGAGTTGACAGCAGGACCCGAGAATGCTTTAGCAGCCAGATGTGGTGGTGAATGGCTTAACTACTTGTCTGCCATATCAATACACGCTTGCATCCCTTGGACTTCAGTGAGTGGAGATGAGGGCTGTAACCGGGAGAACAGACACGGTGAGAGAGAGTAACGGGGCAGGCGAAGGTTTGGCACTGTCTAATTCCCTCTGTGCCCCTCCAGTCACACACCCTCCTGATATGGAAGGATATCATCCCTTCATCGTCAGTGGCTCAAAATCCTGGTACTCCATCGCTAACAGCACTGTGGGAGTACCGTCACCACACGGACTGCAGTGGTACAAGAAGGTGGCTCACCACCACCTGCTAATGGGCAATTAGGGATGGGCAATAAATGCTGGCAGTGAGAGCGATACTCACATCCCACGAACATATAACAAAAAACATTATTGAGTGCAAATGCATTTCTGGGTGGTACTTGCTTCATATATAACAAATCATATTTTCACACTGGTATCTCAATATCTTGACACACTTGCCACCAATACAAGCCATTCTTGGACTTTCAGGTTATCTTATCAAACTATTGTAGTCATCTGCAGATCTGTTCCCATGTCCCACGGCATGGTCCAGATTTTTGGGGGAGTGAGCAGTTTTCTTGAAAGGTCCATCGGCAACGACACAAAAGTGAAAGCTATATTTACTATTCATAACTACAATTTCATGATTTTCAATAGAAAAATAGGATAATTCCGTTTGGCAGTGTAATTTTCCTGTTTCTATCTGCACTCGATGTAGGACATCACATTAATTACCATTCGATCACATTCATAAGCCCTGAAGTAAAGTTACTGTCCGATGCAATATTTAAGATAGAAAACATGGATGGAAATTTCCCACTTGGCCAAGTTATGTCTCCCAATGTCTGCTGATAACTTCTTAAATTCTTAAAACTGTTAAATCTCTTGCTATGCCATCATTATTAAATTTAAATAAAACATTCTCATCAGGGAAGGCAACATTGTTAAATGACAAAAGCTCAATAAATTGCATCATATTTATTTTTGTTCTTTCTTCAGATGCTTTTTCTAATGACTAAAAATATAAAGAATAAAAGTGGAGAATAATTTCTGTTCACATTTAAACAAATCAAATCAAACTGCTTTGGAAATTGCTTTAGCAATTGCCACTCCAAGAACATAAGAACATAAGAAATAAGAGCAGGAGTAGGACATTTGGCCTCTTGAGCCTGCTCCGTGTTTTAATAAGATCATGGCTGATCTGATCATGGACTCAGCTCCACTTCCCTGCATGCTTTATTCTTTATTCCTTTAATCCTTTATTCCCCTATCGCTCAAAAATCTGTCTATCTCCAGCTTAAATATATTCAATGACCCAGCCTCCACAGGTCTCGGGGCAGAGAATTCCACAGATTTACAGCCCTCTGAGAGGAGAAATTCCTCCACATCCTAGTTTTGAATGGGTGGTCCCTTATTCTGAGACTATCTCCAATTTTAGTTTCCCCTATGAGTGGAAATATCCACTCTACATCCACTTTGCAGAGCCCCCTCATTATCTTGTATGTTTTGATAAGATCACCTCTCATTCTTCTGAACTCCAATGAGTATAGGCTCAACCTACTCTACCTATCTTCGTAGGTCATGCCCCTCAGCCCCGGAAACAACCCAGTGAACGTTCTCTGAACAGCCTCCAATGCAAGTATACACTTCCTTCAATACAAAGAATCAAACTGTACGCAGTACTCTAGGTGTGGCCTCGCCAACACCCTGTACAGTTGTAGCAGGACGTCTCTGCTTTTATAATCTATCCACCTTGCAATAAAGGCCAATATTCCATTTGCCTCTTGATTACTTGCTGTACCTGCATGCTAACTTTGTGGTTCATGCACAAGGACGCCCAGATTTCACTGTACTGCAGCACCTTGCAATTTATCTGCCTTTATTTTATAATTTGCTTTTCTATTATTTCTGCCAAAGTGGATAACCTCACATTTTCCCACATTATACTCCATCTGCCAAATTTTTGCCCACTCACTTAGCCTGTCTATATCATTTTGCAGACATTTTGTGAACACTCCTCACAATTTGTTTTCCCAACCATCTTTATATCATCAGCAAACGTGGTTGCATTACACTTCGTCCCTTCATTCAAGGCATTAATATAGATTGTAAGTAATTGAGGACCTAGCACCGATCCCTGTGGCACCCCACTAGTCACTGTTGCCAACCAGAAAATAACCCATTTATCCCGATTCTCTGTCTTATGTTAGGTAGCCAATCCTCTATCCATGCTAATACTTTACCTCCAACCCAGTGAGTTTTTATCTTGTGCAGTAACTTCTTAGGTGGCACCTTATTGAATGCTTTCTAGAAATCCAAATGCATCACATCCATTGGTCCCCCCTTGTTCAGCATGCTCGTTACATCCTCAAAGAACTCTAGCAAATTTGTCAAACATGATTTACCTTTTATAAAACCATGCTGAATCTGCATGTTTGAAACTTGCTTTTCCAAATTTCCTTCTACTGCTTCCTTAGTAATGGACTCCAGCATTTTCCCAATGATAGATGTTACACTAACTGGACTATAGTTTCCTGCTTTTTGTCTGTCTCCTTTTTTAAATAGGGGTTTCATTTGTGGTTTTTCAATCTGTTGGGAATCTAACCCTACATTCTCCAATCTCCCAAAATTCATTGTAACCACAAATACATTAGACAATATATGGACTTTCGATGAAATTTGAAATTCAAGGGCAGGAGGCCAGTGCAGGTCAATCACACCTCATCAGATGCTCTCTAAAAGTAGGAGCAGGAAACTTGGCCTTCCTTTCTCACCTTTCCCTGATGCCTATTAACTCAACCCTACAGCTGCCCAGGCTGTTTGTGAGATCCCACGGTGTACAGGATAACTGTCTGTAAAGCAGTACTCACTGCATCCACATCATTGTATTTAATGCATTTTGAGACATTTACATGATAAAATGATTCACTTTCAACAAGATTAATTTTTCTCACAGAATTTTGAAAATTCGTGCTTTGGCTTCCGAGGCTTTGATTTTCATCCATTAATTTAGTGGTTGGAGAAGCATGAGTTGAAGGCATGCTTTTGCAATCAGTGCTTCTGGGCAGTGCTTAGATCACCAAAGTGATAATTCTCCTTTAAACAGAACAAAAAGTCCCTGGTTCTATTCCTGGTCTGAGCAGAGTTATCAGGTCTCAGTAGGAACAGCTGTAGAGATGGCAGAGCAGGCTCGAAGGGCCGAATTGTCTATTTCTACGTCTATTTCGTACGTTTGTATTAGATTATAAAATTTGCTTTTAGAGTGAAAAAGGTGACGTTGGATCAGCTGTGTATTAGCAAATTTTCCCGATTTTCATCTCTATTGAAGTCAATGAAAAGGAAAAGTGGGAAACATTGGAAGATGTCATTACAACATGACAAGATTGCACAGAGAGAGTTTCCATTACAAATGTAGACATCAAAACTTATATCAGAAATATAGAAAGAAGTACACCATGTAGGGCTTTATAATCGGGATTCAATTATATCTGCATCCCCTGACCAATTAATCCCCGGACTCGAACCCGGCTACACCCGAAGAACAAACTTGTGGGTAAAATCTTTTCTTTTGCTTCATGGCAAGAGGGTTGTGCCATGCCTTCCACTATTTATACACGCCGACCGATATTCAGTTTCACAGACTTCAATGGAAATTAATTTGTGCAGCATGTATAAGAGGCGCACTATGCCATTTCACTCGTTTTGGGGTAGCAACTAGTCAAATTTTTAACGTATAGAGTTTTCTCTGTGGGGGTCACATTTGTCACTTTTATAGCCCTGTGTGCGACACTCCCAAGGAACTGGATATCAGGTGACCAATGTTCAACCACCTGTATTGCGCGCCGCACCCCTGCCATCTGCAATTTGATTCCCATATGTAATGCCATTGGAGATGGACAATTTGTGTTTCAGATTTTATCCATCGATATTCCTGGACTTTTCAGACGAGGAGTTAAGGCAACTAGTTTGGAAATTATTATTGCAAAAGTTCAGAATACTGAAATGTTATGATGAGATACACCAGGGAAATTATTTACACTTTTTGCCCAGCGGTTTACAAAAGGGCAAAAACATAGTGTCATCATCAAAACAATGAAGGGAAAGGTGTAAACATGTTAATTATATCTTGTGAATCAGTGGAATCCTCTTTTTCTTTGAAAGACGGCAGAGAAACACTCAACAGGACACTGTTTTCAGCTTAATTCTAACACAGATTTATGAAGCATTAATCGAACCAGCAAACAGCAGCACTAACTTCAACGATTTTAAGAGTAGTTGTGAAGAGTTGTAAAATGTAATTATTATTTAATTTTTTGTGTTAAAATTGCGTGGTAATTTAATTTCCTTATGCAGCGATATTTTACGTGCAATTAAATGGTCAGACAAGTCGGCAGGAACCCTTCTGGGCATTTTGCATCTTCTGCCACGTTTCCTGTATTCATGGTGCCCAGTTTATGTAAACAACACAGGCGCAGGATTGGAAGAATCTGCCCACTGTCCTCTATGGAAATCATCAGAGCAAAGTTCTCTGATTTAAAAACCGCATACATTAAACTGCACAAGTCTTGATGAAATTCATGACGAAATTCAGCTCTGTGTTGATGAGATGGAGTCTGAGCTTCAAACACTGACACATCAGGGAGGTCGAGAGTTTCCTGGAAGCTGTGTTCCAGGAGGCATCACACCCCTTAAATGGATAATAATGGGGCGACAGTGGATAATCTAGGGGCTATGATGGATAATCAAGGGGCTATAGTGGATAATTGAGGTGCTGAAGTGGATAGTCAAGGGGCTATAGTACATAATCAAGGAGCTACAGGGCTATACTATAAATAAAGAAGTAGGACTGGGCAAAACAATGGACTAAAGGCATACAAGTCCCCTGCACCTAATGCTTTGCATCTTAGGGCCTTAAAAGAAGTGGCTGCAGAGATAGTGGATGCATTGCTTGTAATCTACCAAAGTTCCCTGGATTCTGCGGAGGTCCCAGCGGATTGGAGAACTGGAAGTGTAACACCGCTGTTTCAAAAAGCAGGCAGACAGAAAGCAGGAAACTATAAAGCATGATTCAATCAAGCAGAGTCAGCATGGTTTTATGAAAGGGAAATCATGTTTGACAATTTTCCTGGAGTTCTTCAAGGAAGTAACGAGCAGCATGGATAAGCGGGAATCAGTGGATGTGGTGTATTTAGATTTCCAGAAGGCATTCAATAAGATGCCACCTAAAAGGTTACTGCACAAGTTCACTGGGTTGGGGTACCATATTAGCATGGATAGAGGATTCGTTAATGAACAGAAAACAGAGAGTCGGGATAAATGGGTAATTTTCTGGTTGGCAAACAATAACTACTGGGGTGCCACAATGATTGGTGCTGGCGCCTCAACTAATACATAGAAACATAGAATCTATAGCAATGATTTGAATGAAGCGACCGATTCTAATGTAGCCAAGTTTGCTGATGATTCAAATATGGGTGGACGAGCAAATTGTGAGGAGGTCACAAGAAATCTGCAGAGCAATATAGACAGGCCAAATGATTGGGCAAAAATTTGGCAGATGGAGTCTAATGTGGGAAAATGTGAGGTTATCCATGTAGGCAGAAAAAGAATAGAAAAGCAAATTATAATTTAAATGGAGAAAAATTGCAAAGTGCTGCGGTACAGTAGGACCTGAGGTCCTTGTGCATGAAACACAAAAAGTTAGTATGCAGTTACAGCAAGTAATCAGGTTGAGTAGGTTGGGTCCATAATCATTGGAATTCCTATGATTTAGAGGTGATCTTATCGAAACATATAAGGTAATGAGGGAGATGCAGAAAAGTTATTTCCAGTTGTACGGAAAGCTAAAACTAGGGGGCATCGTCTCAGAATAAGGCTTCACCCATTTAAAACTGAAATGAGGAGGAATTTATTTTCTTAGAGCGTTGTAAATCTATGGAATTGTCTGTCCCAGAGAGCTGTGCAGGCTTGTTTATTGAATATATCTAAGGCGGAGAGAGACAGACTTTTGAGCGATACTGGAATAAAGGATTATAGGGAGCGGGCAGTGAAGTGGAGCTGAATCCATGATCAGATCTGCCACGATCTTATTAAATGGTGGAGCTGGCTCGATGTGCCAAATGGCCTACTGCTGCTCCTATTGCTTATATTTTTATGTTCTAATTCAAAGTTTGTCCGTGGTCAGGCACAGGAGGGTGTGACTACATGCGAAGCAGGTATGGGGGCCCAGGCGGTAGTGATGGAGGAGCCTTAGGCCTTGCACTTTCCAACAGGTAGGAGGCTCTTAGTCCCTGTGTGGACAAGAGCAAGGACTGAAGGAAGGATGAGCAAACTGAACATAGCACTGTGGTACAGATGGTCATTTAAGTGGGGGGAGTAAAAAGAAACATGATTGTGGTAGGGAACAGTAATGTTGGGGGGATAGGTCATGGTAACTGCAGCCAGCAGCGTGAATCCCGAAGGCGATATTGCCTGCCCGGTGTCCGGGTTAAGGACATTGCCTCAGGGCTGGAGAGGAACTTGGAGTGAGCGGGGAAAGATCCATTTCTCATGCTCGACGTAGGTACCAATGACATAGAGAAAACAAAAAAAAATATTCTGATATAGGAGTATGACCAGCTAGGGGCTAAATTAAAAAACAGTACAAAGGTAATAATATTTGGATTACTACCTGAGCCACAAGCAAATTTCCTTTGGGTAAATAAGATCAGAGATATAAAAGTATGGATCAAAGATTGGTGTGGGAGACATGGGTTTCAATTCATAGGGCACTGGCACCAATACTGGGGAAACAGGAAGTTGTTTCATTGGGATGGGATTCACTTGAACCAGGTTGGGGCCAGACTCCTGGCGAATCGAATAACTTGGGCTGTAGATAGGACTTTAAACTAAATAGTCTGGGGTGGGGGAGGGGGGCGGCCGTCAGGGATCCTATGAGCAGAAATATAAGAGGAGAAAGGAGAAGGCAAAAGAGCACGATAACAATAGGAGTCATGATAACCAGAACGTGATAGAAAGGGACAGAGCGTATACACATAAAAAAACATTAAAACCTCTATATCTGAACACATGCAGCATTTGTAACGAGTTAGATGAGTTGAAGGCACAAGTAGAAATACATGAGTTTGATCTGATTGCCATTACAGAGATATGTTTACAAGGTTTAAGGAGGAGGAACTGAGGGAAATCCTTATTAGTCGGGAAATTGTGTTGGGGAAATTGATGGGATTGAAGGCCGATAAATCCCCAGGGCCTGATGGACTGCATCCCAGAGTACTTAAGGAGGTGGCCTTGGAATTAGCGGATGCATTGACTGTCATTTTCCAACATTAAATTGACTCTGGATCAGTTCCTATCGAGTGGAGGGTAGCTCATGTAACCCCACTTTTTAAAAAAGGAAGGAGAAAGGAAACAGGGAATTAAAGACCAGTCAGCCTGACATCAGTAGTGGGTAAAATGATAGAATCAATTATTAAGGATGTCATAGCAGCGCATTTGGAAAGAGATGACATGATAGGTCCAAGTCAGCATGGATTTGTGAAAGGGAAATCATGCTTGACAAATCTTCTGGAATTTTTTGAGGATGTTTCCAGTAGAGTGGACAAGTGAGAACCAGTTGATGTGGTATATTTGGACTTTCAGAAGGCTTTCGACAAGGTCCCACACAAGAGATTAATGTGCAAAGTTAAAGCAGATGGGATTGGGGGTAGTGTGCTGACGTGGATTGAGAACTGGTTGTCAGACAGGAAGCAAAGAGTAGGAGTAAATGGGTAATTTTCAGAATGGCAGGCAGTGACTAGTGGGGTACTGCAAGGTTCTGTGCTGGGGCCCCAGCTGTTTACACTCTACATTAATGATTTAGACGAGAGGATTAAATGTAGTATCTCCAAATTTGCGGAAAACACTAAGTTGGGTGGCAGTGTGAGCTGCGAGGAGGATGCTATGAGGCTGCAGAGTGATTTGGATAGGTTAGGTGAGTGGGCAAATGCATGGCAGATGAAGTATAATGTGGATAAATGTGAGGTTATCCACTTCAGTTATAAAAACAGGGACAGACTATTATCTGAATGGTGACAGATTAGGAAAAGGGGAGGTGCAACGAGACCTGGGTGTCATGGTACATCAGGCATTGAAGATTGGCATGCAGGTACAGCAGGCGGTTAAGAAAGCAAATGGCATTTTGGCCTTCATAGCGAGGGGATTTGAGTACAGGGGCAGGGATTGTTGCTACAGTTGTACAGGGCCTTGGTGAGGCCACACCTGGAGTATTGTGTACAGTTTTGGTCTCCTAACTTGAGGAAGGACATTCTTGCTATTGAGGGAGTGCAGCGAAGGTTCACCAGACTGATTCCCGGGATGGTGGGACTGACCTATCAAGAAAGAGTGGATCAACTGAGCTTATATTCGCTGGAGTTCAGAAGAATGAGAGGGGACCTCATAGAAACATTTAAAATTCTGCTGGGTTTAGACAGGTTAGATGCAGGAAGAATGTTCCCAATGTTGGGGAAGTCCAGAACCAGGGGTCACGGTCTTAAGATAAGGGGTAAGCCATTTAGGACCGAGATGAAGAGAAACTTCTTCACTCAGAGAGTGGTGAACCTGTGGAATTCTCTACCACAGAAAGTTGTTGAGGCCAATTCACTAAATATATTCAAATGGGAGTTAGATGAAGTCCTTACTACTAGGGGGATCAAGGGGTATGGCGAGAAAGTTGGAAGGGGGTACTGAAGTTGCATGTTCAGCCATGAACTCATTGAATGGTGGTGCAGGCTAGAAGGGCCGAATGGCCTACTCCTGCACTTATTTTCTATGTTTCTATGTTTCTAGGTGACCAAGGATGGGAACTGAATATTCAGGGGTATTTTCCATTTCGGAAGGATAGGCAGAAAGGAAAAGGAGGTGCAGTAGCTCTGATAATAAGGGATGAGATCAGTCGTGAGAAATGATATTGGCTCAGAAGATTCGTGATGAAGAATCAGTTTGGGTGGCGATAAGGAATAATAAGGATGGGACGTCACTGGCAGGAATGTTTTACAGGCCCCCAAACATTAGTCACACTGTAGGACAGAGTATGAATCAAGAAATAATAATCGTGTAAGAAAGGTACAGCAATAATCATGGGCGATTTTAATCATCATATTGATTGGACAAATAAAATTGGCAAAGGAAGCCTGGAGGAAGAGTTCAACGAGTTTATGCGGGATGGTTTCTTGGAACAATATGTTGTGGAAAGAAGCAGCTTGCAGATTATTTTAGATCCGGTAATGTGTAAAGCGTCTGGATTAGTTAATGATCTAGGCATGAAAGTTCGTCTTGGGAAGTGTGATCATAACATGGTAGAATTTCAAATTCAGTTTGCGGGTGTGAAAGCTAGTTTTCAAACTAATGTCTTTAACTTATATCAAGGTAATTTAAACGGTATGAAGTCAGAACTGGTTATAGTGGACTGGGAAAATATATTAAAGGGTCAGACTTTAGGAAAGGAGTGGCAAACGTTTAAGGAGATATTTCATAACTCTCAGCAAAGATATATTCCAGTAAGTAAAAAAGACTCTGAGAAGGATGAACCATCATTGGATAACTAAGGAAGTAAAGGATGGCATCAAATTGAAAACAAAGGCATACAATGTTGCGAAGAATAGTGGAAGGCCAGAGGATTGGGAATTTTTTGAAATCGGTAAAGAACGACTAAAAGAATGATAAAGAGAGAAATAGCCGATGAGAGTAAACTAGCAAGAAATATAAATACAGACGGTAAGAACTTCAGGTATATAAAAAGGAAGTGAATAGCTAAAATAAACATTGTTCCATTAGAGGATGAGACTGGAAATTAATCATGGAAAATAAAGAAATGGTGTTGACTTTGAACAAATATTTTGTAACGGACTTCACGGTAGAATACACTAAAAGCAGCCGAATAATTGATAATCAAGGGGTTATGGGGGGTGGAGTAGAAAACAACTATCACTAGAGAAAGAGTACTAGGCAAACTAATGGGACTAAAGGTGGACAAGTCCCCCGGAACTGATGGCTTGCATCCTAGGGTCTTACAAGAGGTGGCTACAGAGATAGTGAATGCATTGGTTGTAATCTACCAAAATTCCCTGGATTCCGGAGAGGCCCCAGATGACTAGAAACCCACAATGCATGGCTTTATTTAAGAAAGGAGGGAGTCAGAAAGCAGCAAACTATAGATCAATTAACCTAACATCTGTCAATGGAAAAATTCTGAAGTGCATCATTAAGGAAGTAACAGCAGGATATTTGGACATCTCAATGCAGTCAAGCAGAGTCAGCATGGTTTTATGAAAGGGAAATCAGGTTTGTCAAATTTGCTCTAACTCTTTGAGAATGTAAGAAGCAAGATGGATAAAGGGGAACCAGTAGATGTCGTGTATTTGGAGTTCTAGATAGCATTGATAAGGTGCCACATAAAATGTTACTGCACAAAATAAAAGCTCACTGGGTCGGGGGTGATATATTAGCATGGATAGAGGATTGGCTAAATAAAGAAAACAGAGGATCGGGATAAATGGGTCATTTTCAGCTTGGCAAACTGTAACTGCTGTGGTGCCACAGGGATCAGTGCTGGGGCCTCAATTATGTACAATTTATATTAATTATTTGGATGAAGGGGCCAAGTGTAATACAGCCAAATTTGTTGATGATAAGATAGGTGGGAAGCAAGTTGTGAAGAGGACACAAACAATCTTCAAATGGATATAGATAGACTAAGTGAGTGGGCAAAAAATTGGCAGATAGAATACAATGTGGGAAAATATGAGGTTATCCACTTTGGTAGGAAAAATAGAAAATCAAATTCTTATTTAAATGGATATACATTACAAAATGCGTTGGTATAGAGGGATTTTGGGGTCCTTGTACATGAAACACAAAAAGTTAGCATGCAGGTACAGCAAGTAATTAGGAAGGCAAATGGAATGTTCGTCTTTATTGCAAAGGGAATTGATTATAAAAGCTGTGAAGTCCTGCTACAACTGTACAGGGTATTGGTGAGGCTACATATGTTATGTTTTTAATACAGAATCTTTCATGACCTCCGGACATCTCAAAGAGCTTTGCAGCCAAGAAAATACTTAAAAAATATAGTCACTGTTGTAATATGGGAAACGCAGCAGGGAATTTGCACACAGCAAGCTCTCACAAACAGTAATGTGATAATGGAGAGAAAATCTATTTTGGTTATGTTGAATCAGCGACTAATATTGGCCCCAGGACACCGGGGAGTACTCACCTGTTCTTCTTCAAGGTAATGCCATGGCATACTTTATGTAGCTGTGGCCATGGTTAAAGTCTCATCCAAAGGATGACGTCTCTGACATTGCAGCTACTCCCTCTGCACTGCACTGGAGTTTCAGCCTAGATAGATGCGAAATAACAGATAAAACACGAGGCCAATATGGGTGAGATATTCTGGCATCTTCCTCTCTGACCCATCTAGGTGATCAAACCTAGTGCCGTTGATCGCTCTGACCCTAAACTTACTGAAGTACCTACCTTATGTAAGAGATGATATCCGCCCCAAACAGAACCAGCACCAGTCTATTTGAGTCCTTATTCTCATTCACAAGGAATAATATACATTATTCTTTGCTTGTTTGTGTGCCATACTGCATTCTTATTTGAGAAAAGAGAATAGGTCTCAGGACACCAACAACTTTTCTTTACACAGCACCTCTAAAACAAGATCCTTGATAGAGCTTTAAAGAAAAGAAGTAATCGGGAGCTACAGAAGGAGATATTCAGAGGATGGTCTGAAAGCTTCATCAATGTGGTAGGTTTTAAGGAGGGTTTTAAAGGAGCAGGATTAAGTAGAGAAAATAAAGAGATTGAGTGAAGCCATTTCGGAGTGTGGGCTGAGGCAATGGAAATAAAAATCAGGTGGGTTCCTAAGTGGGCGGCACTTCCTACACCTTATTCTAAGACTGTGTCCCCTGGTTCTGGACTTCCCCAACATCAGGAACATACTTCCTACATCTAAACTTTCCAGTCCCGTCAGAATCTTATATGTTTCGATGAGATTCCCTCTCATCTTCTAAACTCCAGTGGATAAAGGCCCAGTTGATCGAATCACTCCTCATATGTCAGTCCTGCCATCCCGGGAATCAGTCCAGTGAACATTTGCTGCACTCGCTCAATAGCAAAAATGTCCTTCCTCAGATTAGGAGACCAAAACGGAACACAATATTGCAAGTGAGGCCTCACCAAGGCCCTGTACAAGTGCAATAAGACCTCCCTGCTCCGATACTCCAAACCCCTAGCTATGAAGGCCAACATACCATTTGACTTCTTCACCGACTGCTGTACCAGCATGCCAACTTTCAATGGCTGATGAACCATGACACCCAGTTCTCGTTGCACCTCCCCCTTTCCTAATCTGCCGCCATTCAGATAATATTCTATCTTCGGGTTTTTGCACCCAAAGTTGATAACCTCACATTTATCCACATTATACTGCATCTGACATGCATTTGCCCACTCACCTAACCTGTCCAAATCACATTGCAGCCTCTTGGCGTCCTCCTCACAGCTCACACCACCGCCCAGCTTAGTGGCATCTTCAAACTTGGAGATATTACACTCAATTCCCTCATTTAAATCATTAATGTATATTGTAAATAGCTGGGGTCCCAGCACTGAGCCCTGCAGCATCACACTAGTAACTGCCTGCCATTCTGAAAAGGACACATTTATCCCGACTCTTTGCTTCCTGTCTGCCAACCAGTTCTCTATCCCCAAAACCATGTGCTTTAGTTTTGCACACCAATCTCCTGTGTGGGACCTTATCAAAAGCCATTTGAAAGTCCAAATACACCAAATCCACTGGTTCTCCCTTGTCCACTCTGCTCGTTACATCCTCAAAAAATTTCAGAAGATTTGTCAAGCATGATTTCCCTTTCATAAATCCATGCTGACGTGGACCGATCCTGTCACTGTTTTCCAAATGCGCTGCTATTTCAACTTTAATAATTGATTTCAACATTTTCCCACTATTGATGTCACGCTAACCTGTCTATAATTACCTGTTTTCACTCTCCCTTTTTAAAAAATGGTGTTACATTAGCTACCCGCCAGTCCATAGGAACTGATCTGGAGATGGTAGACTGTTTGTTTGAAAATGATCACCAATGCATCCACTATTTCTATGGTCACTTCTTTAAGTACTCTGGGATGCAGACTATCAGGCCCCATGGATTTATCTGCCTTCAATCCCATCAATTTCCCTAACACAATTTCCTGCCTAATAAGGATCTCCTTCAGTTCGTCCTTCTCACTAGACACTCGGTCCCCTCGTACTTCCAGAATGTTATTTGTGTCTTCCTTCGTGAAGACGGAACCAAAGTATTTGTTCAACTGGTCTGCCATTTCTTTGTTCCCCATTATAAATTCACCTGAATCTGACTGCAAGGGACCTACGTTTGACTTCACTAATCTTTTCCTCTTCACATATCAATAGAAGCTTTTGCAGTCAGTTTTTATGTTCCTGGCAAGCTTCCTCTCATATTCTATTTTCCCCCTCGTAATTAAGCCCTTTGTCCTCATCTGCTGATTTCTAAATTTCTCCCAGTCCTCAGGTTTCCTGCTTTTTCTGGCTAATTTAATCCTTGGATTTAACGCTATGCTTAATTTCCCTTGTTAGCCACGGTTGAGCCAGTTTCCCATTTTTATTTTTACTCCAGACAGGGGATCTTTAAATGTTTGCCATTGCCTATCCACCGTCAATCCTTTGTATCCTTTGCCAGTTTATTTTAGCCGATTCACGCTTTATACCATCGAAGTTAGCTTTCCTTAAGTTCAGGACTCTAGTCTCTGAACTAACTGTGTCACACTCCATCTTAATAAAGAATTCTATCACATTATGGTCATTCATACCCAAGGGGCCTCGCAAAACAAAATTGATAATTAGTCCTTTCTCATTACACATCATCCAGTCTAGGATGGCCTGCCATCTAGTTGGTTCCTCGACATATTTGTCGAGAAACCGATCCCTAATACACTCTAGGAAATCCTCCTCCACCATATTGCTACCAGTTTGGTTAGCCCAATCTATATGTAGATTAAAATCGCCCATGATAACTGCTGTATCTTTACTGAACGCGTCCCTAATTTCTTGTTTGATGCTGTCCCCCACCTCACTACTGTGGTCTGTACACAACTCCCACTCGCGTTTTCTGCCCTATGTTATTCCGCAGCTCCACCCATACAGATTCCATATCTTCCAAGCTTATGTCCTTCCTTTCTATTGTGTTAATATCCTCTTTAACCAGCAACGCTACCCCACCTCCTTTTCCTTTCTGTCTATCCGTCCTGAATGTTGAAAACCCCTAGATGTTGAGTTGCCAGCCTTGGTCAACCTGGAGCCAAGTCTCCGTGAAACCAAATTCTATCATAGTCAATAATTGCTGCCTGGGCAGTTATTTCATCTACCTTATTACAAATACTCCTCACATTGAGGCACAGAGCCTTCAGGCTTGTCTTTTTCAACAAACTTTGCCCCTTTCGAATTTTTCTGTAATGTGGCCCTTCTTGATTTTTGCCTTGGGTTTCTCTGCCCTCCACTTTTACTTTTTTTCTTTCTATCTTTTGCTTCTGCCCCCATTTTACTTCCTTCTGACTCCCTGCTTAGGTTCCCATCCATCTGCCATATTTATTTAACTCCTCACCAACAGCACTTGCAAACACTCCCCCTAGGACATTGGTTTCAGTCCTACCCAGGTGCAGACCATCAGGTTTGTAATAGGTCCCACCTCCCCCAGAACCAGTTCCAATGTCCCAGGAATTTGAATTCCTCCGTTCTGCACCACTCCTCGAGCCACGTATTCATCTGAGCTATCCTGCAATTCCTACTCTGACTAGCACGTGACACTGGTAGCAATTCTTAGATTACTACCTTTGAGGTCCTACTTTTTAATTTAACTCCTAGCTCCCTAAATTCATCTTGTAGGACGTCATTCCGTTTTTTACCTCTATCGTTGGTACCTATATGCATCACGACAACTGGCTGTTCAACCTCCCGCTCCAAAATGTCCTGCAACTGCTCTGAGACATCCTTGACCCTTGAATCAAGGAGGCAACATACCTTCCTGGATTCTCGATTGCGGCCACAGAAATGTCTATCCATTCGGCTTACAATCGAATCCCCTACCACTGGAGTACATCATTAAGGAAGTAGCAACAGGAGATTTAGAAAATCTCAATGCAGTCAAGCAGCATCAGCTTGGTTTTTTGAAAGGGGAATCAGGTTTGACAAATCTGCTCCAGTTCTCTGAGGATGTAACCAGCAGGATGGATAAAGGGGAACCAGTAGATGTCGTGTATTTGGATTGCCAGAAAGCATTGGATAAGTTGCCACATAAAAGTTTACTGCACAAGATAAAAGCTCACGGGGTTGGGGGTGATATATTAGGTTGGATAGAGGATTGGCTAACTGATAGAAAACAGAGAGTCGGGATAAATGAGTCATTTTCAGCTTGCCAAACTGTAAATGGTGGCGTGCCACAGGGATTAATGCTGGGGCCTCAATTATGTACAATTTATATTCATGACTTGGATGAAGGGACCAAATATAATGTAGCCAAATTTGCCAAATGTGCTGATGTTGAAACAATAGGTGGGAAGCAAGTTGTGAAGAGGACGTACAACATATTCAAATGGATATAGATAGGCTAATTGAGTGGCAAAACATGGGCAGATGGAGTACAATGTGGAAACATGTGAGGTTATCCACTTTGGTCGGAAAAATAGAAAAAAAAATTCTTATTTAAATGTGGAGATATTACAAAATGCAGTGGTACAGAGGGGTCTGGGGGTCCTTGTACAAAAAGTTAGCATGCAGGTACAGCAAGTAATTAGGAAGGCAACAGGAATGTTAGTGTTCATTGAAAGGGGGATCGAGTAAAAAGCAGAGAATTCTTGCACCAACTGTACAGGGTATTGCTGAGGCCACACCTGGAGTACTGAGTACCGTTTTGGTCTCTGTATGTAAGGAAATATACACTTGCACTGGAGGCAGTTCAGAGAAGGTTCACTAGGTTGATTCCTCAGAATTAGTCTTTACTCCAACCTCCTTGCAATAAAGGCCAAAATGTCACTTGCCTTCCTGTTTGCTTGCTGAACCTGAATGCTAACTTTATGTATTTCCTGCACGAGGAACCCTAAATATCTCTGAGCACCAACATTTAATAGCTTCTCAGCAGTTAAAAATGATTCTGTTTTTCTATTCTTCCTACCAAAATGAATAATCTCACATTTCCCCACATATCCTTCACCTGCCACTTTATTAACCACTCACTTAACCCCTTGAACAAGAGCTCTCTGTAATATTTCGGTTGGGCATTGACGCAAGTGCAATATCCCTTGGTATAATCTACAATTCACGCCGCCCATATCAACCAGTGGTGCTCGGTCTTGTCCGTCGTATTGATAGATTGGAGAGTGGCCTACAGCTCACTGAAGAGAACATTCGGCATGTCAGCCCTCTGCTTGTTGTGTCTACAAACAATCACCTGGAGGCACTCAGTAAATGAAGACAAGGCACACAATGTACAAGTTACTTTACAATAATAAAATCACACACCACCGAAATAATGATTTCCAAATCATACAAAGGGACTTGGTCCGTTGCTACTAGGTCAGTTACTTTTGTTACTCTTCCGCAAAAACCGCCAACACCGCAGATATCACTGAAAGAATACTTCTGTCGTGTCTCTTGGGAGATGTGCACCAAAAAGTAGCAAAAGACGATTAGTTTAAATTAAAACATGTAGATTTATGGAACATTGTTTGCAAAAACAACAAGAAATGACAGATGAGAAGTTGAAGTTTCGTGGGGAGTAAACAGCGCGGTAATGGATCGGCTGTCGGCTATGCATCTCACTCGATTTTCCTTTCCATTGATGTGAATCAAAAAACGTCAAGCGGGTGTAGACCGGGTGGAATTTCCTCTACCGCCCATTTTGTGTGCAACTACAGTGGAAGTTAATCTGCTTAAACTTCTGTAATAATGAAGCAGCCTTCGGCAGCCTACAATGGGATGTGGATAACATTCAAATACACTGACAACGGGCAGCAATATTTGTGCCACATACATGAAAGTTAATGACCGTCTCAAACGACGGAAAGACCAGCCACCCTCTGCTGACCTTCAATAGTGCGACCATCACCGAATCCTCCTTGATACACCTCCTTGGCTTTAGCATTGATGAGAAGTTAAATAAGAATGTTATATTAACACCGTGGTTTCAAGAGCAGGACAGAATATCTCCAAATTTGTGGACAACGTAAAGCTAGGTGGGAAAGCAAGCAGTAAGGAGGACACAAAGACCCTGCAAGGCATAGGCCACTCTGCAGTCTATCGATACGCTGGACAAGACTGAGCACCACTCGTTGTTATGGGCGGTGTGACCGGTAGATTAGACCAAGGGATATTATACTTGCCTCAATGCCCAACCGAAACATTACAGAGAACTCTTGTTCAAGGTGTTAAGTTAATGGGAAATAAGATGGCAGATGCAGGATATGTGGAAAATATGAGATTATTCACTTTGGTAGGAAGAATAGAAAAGCAGAATCATTTTTAAATGGTTAGAAACTATTACATGTTGGTGCTCAGATATTTAGGGGTTCTCGTGTTGGAAGCACATACTGTTAACATGCAGGTACAACAAGTAAACAGGAAGGCAAATGGCATGTTGGACTTCATTGTAAGGAGTTTGGAGTGAACAGTAAGCCTTGCTACAATTTTACAGGGGTTTGGAGAGACCACACCTGGAATACTGTGCACAGTTTGCATCACCTTATCTGAGGAAGCATACACCTGCCTTAGAAGCAGAGCAACAAAAGTTTAACTACCTTTAACCCTGGGATGAGATGATTGCCCTATAAAGAGAGAATGAGTAGATTGGTAGATATACTCTCTAGAGTTTAGAAGATTGAAAGATGATCTCATTTAAACATATGCAAATGATGGGAGGTGGGGGGTTGACAGGGTAGAAGCTCAGAGGCTGGATTTCTTAGCTGGAGAATCTATAACTAGGGGCACCGTCTCAGGATAAGGGGTCAGCCATTTAAGTCTGAGGTGAGGAGGAATTTCTTCACGAACAAGGTTTTTGGTCTTTGGAATTCTCTATCCCAAGGAGCTGTGGATGCGGAGTCATTCTGTATATTCAAGGCTAAGATAGATGTATTTGTCACTCTATGGAATCAAGCGATCTGGGGATTGGACTGGAGATTTGAGGCCGAAGATCAGCCATGATCTTATTGAATGATGGAGAAGACTCGATAGCCCATATGCCCTAATCCTGCTCTGAATACACAAGTTCTTATGTTCCAATAGAGTCAATAATGTTGGAACCCATCTCCTTCACGTTCCCCTCCAAGTATGACACTGTTCTGATATGGACATATCCCACCATTCCAGAATTAGCAACCAGACCCTAGTGTGGGCACACCATCACCATTGGTTCCAGAGGTCCAAACAGAACCACATTATCAATAAATCCCAGAGCTGGTCAATATTTGCCGCATTACCAGTATTGCTCACATATCAACAACTGAAAAAAAGGAACGTGATCTGGAGTGCCTATTTCTCAAAAACTACAGATCTTCACCTAGCGATACTAAGCACCTGTCAAAGAATACACCAACTATAGCAATATGAAAGGCATAGCACCTTTCATGCCCTCCCGATTGAGTGGTAGCTCATCTCGTGTCTAATTCCAAATTCATAGCATGAGGCTTTTATGTACTGAGCTGACTATCCAGTGAATGCTGATTTAGGGCAGCATGCAATTTCCGACAGTTCTCTGTACTTTACGGCAGTAATTTTGGGCTTCACCATTCATTGCTATATATATATACACAAGAGAGACCTTCAGCGGCAGGTCGGGGCCATAAAACGAGCGGTGAGCGGCAGCCTGGGAGCAGCATGGAGGACCCGACCCGCGAGAGACCATCAGCGGCTGGTCGGGGCCATAAAATCAGTGGCGTGCAGCCCAGGGAGGAGCATGGAGGCCACTATAAGGTACAGCGTGAGCTGGTGCAGGAGGGCAATGGTACCTAAGAGTGACGTCAGCAAGGTCCAGGTCGGTGATTGTCGCATGGGCAGGTACAGCAGGAGCGACGAGTTCGGGGCAAAGTAGCTGTGAGAGAATGTGGAGCGATGTGATCAGGGCCAGGGGAGGCATGAGTTCAAGGCCAGGGGCCCAGGGCAGCCCATGCATGATATGTGTGCGCAGTAGGTCCGTGCAGCAGAGCAGGTCTCCAGTTGTCTTGGGTAATCCTTGCTACTGGACCAAGACATAGCTCTCTCAAATTCGTGCGGTGGCTGGTGTGCAACGGCCACCACACGTTAAAAAAAAAGCACGCTCAGGCATCTTCTACCCGTTCAAGAGGTAGTTCGATTACTTCTTTCGAAGTACCTGTGAACTCATCCTGTTTTTTGTGTGGAAGCAAGTCATCCTCGTTTCGAGGAACCGCCTATGATGATGATGATGATATGTGTAAGAGCATCTCACTCAGTTTTATGAGCTGCATGGACAGAAATAAATGATCCAAATTTTCTTCCAATGCATTTACCTCTTCATCTTTAAGTCACGCAGTGTCCAACCACAAGTGGATCATGGGCACTTCAATTTTAGAACCATGTATGCAAAACTGGTGATCATAAATGGAGAACCCATTTTACACTCTGCTCTGTTTCCTTTCCCACCGAAATCAATGGAAAGGAAAATCAGGTAGAGTATAAATTGAGCTGCTAATTTGCTGCCACCTGTTTTGCGCTTCCACTTAGGATGTATTTCAACCCAATCGTTCAATAGAATTATCTTCAGAATCCGGGCATTTCATCGACAGGCAGCACTAGTGCTAAATTCGGGCATGCGTTGCCAAGATATTCCACACGTTCAAGTGATTGGAGAGAAAATCAGGCTTAGCTCATGCATGATTCTATGTTGGCCATTCCCAACAGACAGCTCCTAATTCTGATGGAGAAATATTGGTTAAGTGATTTCCATGATACCTAATGGTCTTAAACACTGTGGAGCAAATTGGAAGAAGAAGCAACAAAGGTATCGAGCTCAAACAAAGATAGTGATGTACCAGCATCAATAGGCACACCTATTTCATCAAAGTTCAATACATCATTGAAAATATCTGACTTGCTTTGCTTGTGAGTCCTGTCCAGGAAGGATCTACATCGATACTGCAAAAAGACACTCCTTAAAATAATTTATTTCCCAAATAAATCAACGTCAAATTCTAGACTTTAATATTCTTGCTGTGTTGCTGGAACTTGTGAAAGTGAAAGATCCCCCCTCCCCCCAGTTCTCTGGTGATTGGAGGACGCGCAGCTGCATAACCTGTTTGTTCAATGACTGTGACTAATGTCAGTAATTGGTTAACCTGATTGCCCCCATGGGCTCCCACGCAGGTATAAAACAGTGCTTGCTGTGAAGCCATTGCATCGACTTCTCAATCAGACCAACCAGCAAGTTCACCGCTCCTTGAAATGGGATGGCCAATAATTGTGCAGATAGAAGCAATTTTCTACCCCATTCTTGCAGCGATTGGTGTTCCTGGTACGTCATTCTGATCAATTATTTTTAGCCTTACTGATGTTTAACTGTATTATTGCTCTTGCTGTCTAGCAACATTGGGGTAGATTTTAACTTTGAGCGATGGAGTAAAACGGGTGATAGGGAATGTGCCGCCTTTTTTACATCTCTCCTTTGTTTTTTTCCATTGACATCAATTGAATTAAAATTCGGGAGATGGAAATCCGGCATCTGATTCGCTATCATCCTTTTGCACCACTGGACCACGTTAAAATCTGCCCCAATATCTATTTCTATTGCCATATGTATACGCAATCAGTAATTAGAGCAATCGTTCCATTACATTCAATAGAAGGGAGAATCGGACGAGGTCTATACTGGACGGTGAATTGGATAGCCCCCGGTTTACACCATTGCTCAAAGTTAATATTACACCTTGCCTGATTTCAGTTTCCATTGGGTATATTTTTGCCCTTCGTTACGAAAACAAAATAGCATATTGGCCGCTCATTTTACAACTCGCTCAATTTTCATTTACATTGCAGACAAAATATATAAATGTCCAGGGCTGTGTAAAACAGGCAGCTGATCACTAAAAGCCGGTATCGGCCCGGCAGTAAAAGTGAAAATCCACTCCGAGTGAAGTATATGGGAAGCACAATCGGGTCGTGTACAAAACTGGTCATTTCAGTTGCAACTCCGCAAATTCTGTTAACATTTACCCAAAGTACCATCTGAAAAATGACCAGACGCCGCATCATGACCTGTGGCACTACCCCTGTACGGGGCAGGCTCTGTACAACAGTAACAACCTTACACTGGGTATCCATGAGGCTCTGTGGTCACAGTGCCAGTGAAATTATTTGCCACCACAGCCTCTAACCTCATGGTTAGCCATATCGCTCATTCCTCCATCATCATCATCCAGCCAGCAGACCAACCAAGTTTTAATGTTGTTTGTTGAGAAACGTGCGTCAGGAACTCTACCAGCAGTTGATGAGTAAAAGCGTATTTACTTTGTTGCTGGAATGTGAGTGACGTTGGCAAGGCCACATTTATTACCCAGTCCTGGTTTCCCCGAAAAGCAGCTGTTGGGCAGCATCTTGGCAGAGATTTCAATTAAGGTTATTTCAACATTGCCCACTTTTTCGTGAATATCCAAAGTCGAATTTACTGCCCATTATTTGCTCGCCAGATTACACTTCTATTGACTCCGGTGGATAAAGGGTGGATAATTTGAAAGGATCCATTTTCCATTTTGATGCAAATTTAATATGAGCCTCAATGTGTTTTTTAATTCTAACAGATGGATTATTGCACTGTGAATCCCCACGCCGTAAGTTTACAGAGCATTATCAATCAGATTATTTCTAATAAAGGAAGTTGGTCCACCACAATGCGATAGAGTAAACACTGGTGAAGTCAGTGAAATGAAATATCGGGAGAGCTGTGTACCGGATCATGGATCCGCTTTTGCCTGTTTCTTACTATCGCCCCAGTTAAAATTATCGCAGTGTTCCCTGAGTCGGTGTTGACGATCTTTGCAACTAAGTGGATATAAACTGATGCAACCTGGAGACAAATACTTCATGTTAGTTTCCTTAAATCATTCGCAGAATAAATTGGAGCATGTATGATCATACTGTGACCACGTTGCCAGGATTTGCACTTTTACACACTGTGAAAAAAGCAAGGATTGAGCGACAATAACATAAATACTCAAATCGCTGTGATTTTACACACGCTGCTCATCCTGTCTTAGACCTATAATCAGTCACTTTCGCTTATTTTTCTCTCTTACAGCTAATTTATTGACGATTGTGATTCTCTCCCGGGGAAATTGCGGTCTCTCCAAATGCATCACTCGATATCTGATCGCCATGGCAATCGCGGATCTCCTGGTCATGATATTTGACGTGATACTGTATGCGATCAAGGATATTTATTTCCCATATTCATTCCTGAGCTATACTTTCACCTGCAGAATCAATTTCTCTCTGATATATTTTATCATTGATTGCTCAGTCTGGTTCACAGTGACTTTCACCTTTGATCGCTTTGTAGCCATTTGTTGTCAGAATTTGAGAACTAAATATTGTACCGAAAGAACCGCAGCTATGGTTATACTGACAGTTTGTGGACTGAGCTTTTTAGAAAATATTCCCATTTATTTTATGTATGAACCCCGGGAAATAATTGATAATACGTGGTGGTTCTGTACTGCTCAGTCTGCCTTCTATACCTCTCCCGCCTGGACGGCCTATGCCTGGTTAGACAGCATCTTAACCCCATTTGCTCCATTTGTTTTGATTTTCCTTCTCAATGCTTTGACCATCAGACATATTTTAGCATCTAATATTATCCGCAGGAGAATGCAAGGCAGCATTAGTGATAATCACAATGATCCCGAGCTGAGGAATCGAAGGAAGTCGATCATCGTCCTGCTCACCATATCTGGTAATTTTGTATTGCTGTGGATGTTAACACTTATATACTACATTTATGTACAAATTGCAGACTCGCAAATTTTGCAGGCAGATTTCACTGACTCTTTCACCATCATGGAAAAAACGGGGTATCTGCTTCAGCGGCTCAGTTCCTGCACCAATACCTTTATTTATGCGGTGGTCCAGACTAATTATAGAATGGAGTTAACGAACACGGTTAAAAGCCCCTTCACTCGGATTATTAACTTAATAAAACATTGATGTGAAGAAGTTTGTTTCATAGCTGACTAGAACACACATTTGTTCACAATCTTACCTTTAAAAAGCAGAGCAAATTGCACTATAATGAGTGGATTTTTAATTGAAAGAAATTCGATACTGGGCGTGTGATCAGTTCCACCAATCATCACCCACACCGTGGAAGTGTAAATCTATCCCGAGGAGTCACATTGTCGATTCAGAATGTTGCTCTTCTCAGAAGGGACAATAGAAAACCTGCATCTATTTTACACTGTGCCAGTTGTTCATTTTCACCTAAATTTGGTGCCTGTATCACCTGTCAGTCACTATCGCCCGTTTCCGTTTACTGCCAAAGTCCAATCTCTTCCCCCCCCCCCCCCACCCCTCCAAGTACAAGTTCACAAAATTTCCCTCTACACAGAACTTTATCAATGGTATAAATCTCTTCAGAATATCGCGTTCCTCTCATTCAAGACGTCAGAAGCCCTTGGGGAGCAGGAGTGACACAGTACGGGATTTGCACTCTGTGCATGTCCAGTTGAACTGAGTTGGGACGAAGGCTTTTGCAGAGACGGCACAATTTTAACCTGCCTCGCCTGGCGGGTAGTCCACGGAATCGGTGGAACACCGAGTTTACAACTCGCTCGATATTACTCTCTGTTGACTTTACTGCAGCTTAAATAGTTGTGCATAAAACCAGCGTTGAGCCCAAGTTGATCAGTTTCCCGATGGGCGGGCCAAGTTAAAATTGCAGTTGAGCTCAAAGTCGGAGTGGCAATGCCAGTATCGTCTCAGTGACTCGCATCGACGTCAACATCCCAATGTAAATGTAGCTTTAGAAATTCTCTTACCCATAGACCCTGAAAAACAAATGTAATTCGCCGCATTTTTCTTTTTCGTTTCTGTCAAATGAAACTGTATTCAGTAAATTGTTAATTATTGAACCAGCAGTGAAGGTTCAATGCGCGCTCTGAGAACACCTTCACTGGATATCACAGCTTAGTCCAAGATTTGTTGCTACGAAAAGCAATTTTGATTCAAGGAAAAGTAATCCTGGTCTCAATGTTACATTTGCTCAAGCCTTTCGGAGCAGTATGTGTCCTGCTCTGATAACAACAGGACAGAAAAGCAAGGGGGATAATTTTCACTGTTGACAATAATTTAAAACTGGTGATATCAGACACCCCGTTATGCACATCGCCCGAGTTTCCTGTCGATTGAGTTCCATGGAATGGAAAATCGGGAGGGTGAATGATGATGCAGCTGATCCAAAGGCATCTGTTTAATATTATTACCAACAGTTAAACATTTTAAAAATTAGTGAGAAAATAACAAGAGGTAGAATTTGGACTTCGTATCCATTTTACAAGCACAAGAAGGGCCAATTTCAGAGAGCCACGTCCTGCATCGAATCAGGACCAGAGGTCGAGGCGCTACCATGTTCACATAGTCAGCTGACCAGGCGCCTGGTGCGCCGGCCTAAAACAGGCGTCAAGGCCAGTACATAAGTAATTGCAGGCCTAAAGTCAGTTTCAGGACCCGTGCACTATATTGGACGTAATGTGCGGAGCGTGCTCTGCACTTTCTGTACTGATGATCCTTCCTCGGCGCCTGCGGCCGAAGCAGATACCATCAAATCAATTTGTATTTTTGTATCACTTTAACATAGTGCAACTTTCCAAGGCACGAGACAGGAGCAATTATCAGACAAAATCTGACGCGAAGGCATGCAACGAAATATTGCGACAGTTGAATAAAATTCACTAAATATATTCAAAAGGGAGTTAGATGAAGTCCTTACTACTCGGGGGATCCAAGGTTATGGCGAGAAAGCAGGAAGGGGGTACTGAAGTTTCATGTTCAGCCATGAACTCATTGAATGGTGGTGCAGGCTAGAAGGGCTGAATGGCCTGCTCCTGCACCTATTTTCTATGTTTCTATGTTTCTAAAAGCTTATTGAAAGAAGTAGGTTTGAAGGAGCGTTTTAAAGGAGGAGAGTGTTAGAGAGGCAGAGAGTCAGGGAAGGCATTTCAGAGCTTAGGATATCGGCCAAACCATTACAGTTGCTTTCTGACCCGCCCTCCCAGGACTAACATTAAGACAGCTGCTGACTAGCCTCTGAAGAGGTGATAGGTGCCGGCAGCTCGCCCGTTTCAGGTCTCGTGACTCTGTGCTGCATGCGTCCAGAAACATGCAAGATTCAATGTTTAATCCAAATCCTTGCAAATTGCTTTTTGAAAGTTGTAGCGCAGTGAGTGTAGCCTGAATTCATAGCTGTAGTGAGAATTGTGGTTTGGTAGGTTCAAAGGATGCAAGTGATCGCCACTGGAGCTTGTAAAGCATATTAGATACCATTCTGGTTTTACACTTGGTAGAATATCTAACCCTATCAGGGTGAGGCAACTCCCTCCAGTAAATCTGGTTGTGTTTCCCTTGAGAAGAAATTTCCAACATGAGTCTAGATTAACACCATCAGATTATGCCAGTGCGAGTAAGAAATGGCCGGCAACTGACGATAGGTTTGCGGTATACATACAATCAGCAGGGCAGGATTCAGCAGGGAAAGAACATTATAATGGTTGTAAGAAATCATGAATCCGAAAAAAATGCGAATGATAAAAGAATTAATGATTTTATTGTAGAAGTGCGTATGGCAGCTCAGCAGACACAGAGAGCCTAGCTTGTTATGAAGTCAGGACCTGAAATACAGGCCTTCCAGCAGAAATGTTAAACTGATAACGGAGGGAGCAAAAGCCGCAGGATAAGCAAACTGCCTACAGAAGAACAACACGACATTTAGAACAGATATCAGGACAAAGCTGACTTCATGAGGATGGTAGAGGGCTGTCAGAGGTACTTAATCCCCTGTAATTAGACTATGGAATGAGTAAAATTGATTGATGCAACCTATCCACCGGCCCAGTATAAAAATGGACAACCGAGAGAGAGAAACAGGCAGACTGAGGAGAGAGAGCACTTTCTTATGGCGGACCTCGTGCTGGCTTCGGTCTAACACCTTCACCAGCTCGGGATCCGTTACAAGACGACCATTCTGCCTTAACTTCCGTCCGAAATGTTCTGGGCCATATAACATTCTCTTCTGTCGCGGGTTGTATGTCTACTATATCTATCTTAACCGCGTGTTGTATCTAATTATGTTTATAACTGCCGCTCCCGAACAAAATGCCAGACAACTTCGAAAACCCTTTTTATAATGTTTGTGTGAACTGCGATCGAAACATAGAAAATAGGTGCCATTCGGCCCTTCTAGCCTGCACGCCATTCAATGAGTTCATGGCTGAACATGCAACTTCAGTACCCCATTCCTGCTTTCTCGCCATACCCCTTGATTCCCCTAGTAGTAAGGACTTCATCTAACTCCTTTTTGAATATATTTAGTGAATTGGCCTCAACAACTTTCTGTGGTAGAGAATTCCACAGGTTCACCACTCTCTGGGTGAAGAAGTTTCTCCTCATCTCGGTCCTAAAGGGCTGACCTCTTATCCTTAGACTGTGACCCCTGGTTCTGGACTTCCCCAACATTGGGAACATTCTTCCTGCATCTAACCTATCCAAACCCATCAGAATTTTAAACGTTTCTATGGGGTCCCCTCTCATTCTTCTGAACTCCAATGAATACAAGCCCAGTTGATCCAGTCTTTCTTGATAGGTCAGTCCCGCCGTCCCGGGAATCAGTTTAGTGAACCTTCGCTGCATTCCCTCAATAGCAAGAATGTCCTTCCTCAAGTTAGGAGACCAAAACTGTACACAATACTCCAGGTGTGGCCTCACCAAGGCCCTGTACAACTGTAGCAACACCTCCCTGCCCCTGTACTCAAATCCCCTCGCTATGAAGGCCAACATGCCATTTGCTTTCTTAACCGCCTGCTGTACCTGCATGCCAACCTTCAATGACTGATGTACCATGACACCCAGGTCTCGTTGCACCTCCCCTTTTCCTAAGCTGTCACCATTCAGATAATAGTCTGTCTCTCTGTTTTTACCACCAAAGTGAATAACCTCACATTTATCCACATTATACTTCATCTGCCATGCATTTGCCCACTCACCTAACCTATCACTCTGCAGCCTCATAGCATCCTCCTCGCAGTTCACACTGCCACCCAACTTAGTGTCATCCGCAAATTTGGAGATACTACAATTAATCCCCTTGTCTAAATCATTAATGTACAGTGTAAACAGCTGGGGCCCCAGCACAGAACCTTGCAGTACCCCACTAGTCACCGCCTGCCATTCTGAAAAGTACCCATTTACTCCTACTCTTTGCTTCCTGTCTGACAACCAGTTCTCAATCCATGTCAGCACACTACCCCCAATCCCATCTGCTTTAACTTTGCACATTAATCTCTTGTGTGGGACCTTGTTGAAAGCCTTCTGAAAGTCCAAATATACCACATCAACAGGTTCTCCCTTGTCTACTTTACTGGAAACATCCTCAAAAAATTCCAGAAGATTTGTCAAGCATGATTTCCTTTTCACAAATCCATGCTGACTTGGACCTATCATGTCACCTCTTTCCAAATGCGCTGCTATGACATCCTTAATAATTGATTCCATCATTTTACCCACTACTGAGGTCAGGCTGACCAGTCTATAATTCCCTGTTTTCTCTCTCCCTCCTTTTTTAAAAAGTGGGGTTACATTGGCTACCCTCCACTCGATAGGAACTGATCCAGAGTCAATGGAATGTTGGAAAATGACTGTCAATGCATCCGCTATTTCCAAGGCCACCTCCTTAAGTACTCTGGGATGCAGTCCATCAGGCCCTGGGGATTTATCGGCCTTCAATCCCATCAATTTCCCCAACACAATTTCCCGACTAATAAGGATTTCCTTCAGTACCTCCTCCTCACTAGACCCTCTGACCCCTTTTATATCCGGAAGGTTGTTTGTGTCCTCCTTAGTGAATACCGGACCAAAGTACTTGTTCAGTTGGTCTGCCATTTCTTTGTTCCCCGTTATGACTTCCCCTGATTCTGACTGCAGGTGACCGACGTTTGTCTTTACTAATCTTTTTCTCTTTACATATCTATAGAAACTTTTGCAATCCGTCTTAATGTTCACTGCAAGCTTCTTCTCATACTTCATTTTCCCTGCCCTAATCAAACCCTTTGTCCTCCTCTGCTGAGTTCTAAATTTCTCCCAGTCCCTGGGTTCGCTGCTATTTCTGGCCAATCTGTATGCCACTTCCTTGGTTTTAATACTATCCCTGATTTCCCTTGATAGCCACGGTTGAGCCACCTTTCCTTTTTTATTTTTACGCCAGACAGGCATGTACAATTGTTGTAGTTCATCCATGCGGTCTCTAAATGTCTGCCATTGCCCACCCACAGTCAACCCCTTAAGTATCATTCGCCAATCTATCCTAGCCAATTCACGCCTCATACCTTCAAAGTTACCCTTCTTTAAGTTCTGGACCATGGTCTCTGAATGAACTGTTTCATTCTCCATCCTAGTGCAGAACTGCACCATATTATGGTCACTCTTCCCCAAGGGGCCTCGCACAATGAGATTGCTAATTAATCCTCTCTCATTACACAACACCCAGTCTCAGATGGCCTCCCCCCTAGTTGGTTCCTCGACTTATTGGTCTCGAAAACCATCCCTTATGCATTCCAGGAAATCCTCCTCCACCGTATTGCTTCCAGTTTGGTTAGCCCAATCTATGTGCATATTAAAGTCACCCATTATAACTGCTGCACCTTTATTGCATACACCCCTAATTCCCTGTTTGATGCCCTCCCCAACATCACTACTACTGTTTGGAGGTCTGTACACAACTCCCACTAACGTTTTTTGCCCTTTGGTGTTCTGCAGATCTACCCATATAGATTCCACATCATCCAAGCTAATGTCCTTCCTAACTATTGTATTAATCTCCTCCTTAAACAGCAATGCTACCCCACCTCCTTTTCCTTTTATTCTATCCTTCCTGAATGTTGAATACCCCTGGATGTTGAGTTCCCAGCCCTGATCATCCTGGAGCCACGTCTCTGTAATTCAATCACATCATATTTGTTAACATCTATTTGCACAGTTAATTCATCCACCTTATTACGGATACTCCTTGCATTAAGACACAAAGCCGTCAGGCTTGTTTTTTTAACACCCTTTGTCCTTTTAGAATTTTGCTGTACAGTGGCCCTTTTTGTTCTTTGCCTTGGGTTTCTCTGCCCTCCACTTTTCCTCATCTCCTTTTTGTCTTTTGCTTTTGTCTCCTTTTTGTTTCCCTCTGTCTCCCTGCATTGGTTCCCATTCCCCCCTGCCATATTAGTTTAACTCCTCTTTAAGATGCAATCTTACATGTTGTAATATTGACATGTTCACACTGTCAGATTCGCCCATATCCCATTGACATACCTGACATGACTATAGGTGATATTCTTTATCAGAGACTGGCTGGTATTCCCTAGCTGGACCATCATCATGGTCCATGTGACTAACACTGCAGTTCGCAGGGGCTTTCCCTGAACTTAACTGGCTGACATTCTGGACTAGACCCATGGGACCATTCCCTGCCTTGCCGTGCCGTCATACACAAACTAACCACTGTGGCCAAACCAGACACAAGTCAACCAAGTTGTCTTTTGCACTTTAGCGATTTATCTTACGTGCTGTGAACATAAATAAAGTTTTTAGACTTGAAGAACAATGCAGTAAATGGCTGCTTTAACAGAGAAATATTGGATGAATGCATAATGCGAATTAGAATGGTGAAAGGATTCGATAGAGTAGAGTTGAGCAAACTATTTCCCTTCAGAATTCTCTTTGCTGGATATATAATCCCAGCATGATCTGCCTTTCCTGATAAATATAACCTCTCCATTCTGGAATCATTATTGTAAACCTTATTTTTTGTGCCATCTCCAGTGCCTCCATACAATCTTTTTAATAATATGGAGAGCGTAACTGCGCAGTACTCTAAATGTGGTCCAACCAAACTTCGATGTATTTTAATATATCTTATCTGCTTTTGCATTCTATCCATCTACAAATAAACCCAGTGCTTTGTTCATATTTGTATGGCTTTCCCAACTCTTGCCACTCTTTTTAATCATTTGTGTATCTGTACCCCTAGGTACCTGTGAACGCTTACCCCATTTAGACTCTTAAGTTCCAAGCAGTATCTGGCCTCTTTATACCTCTTACCAAAATGTACCACCTCACACTTATCTATATTGAATTTGATTTGCCATTTTATGTCCATTCTGCAAGATTATTGATTTCCCCTTGTAGTTCTTTGCAGAATTAAACTGTAGTAATGATAACTCCGATTTGGTGTCATCCACAAATTTGAAATGGTACTTCTGATTCTCGAGTCCGAAATCGTTTATGTAAATTGTGAACAAATGTTGTCCCAGAAACAATCCTTGTGGAACACCATTTCCCGCCTTTTCCCAGTGTGAGCAGCTATCCTGAACCCCGACTATTTGTTTTCTCGACAGTAGCAAGTTTAATATCCATTCTGTTCCTTGTCCCTTTACTCCACACGCTCTGATCTTAATAGTGAGACCAGCATGCAGTACCTTACCGAAGACCATTTTTAAATCCAAATATATTACATCGACAGCAATACCCTTGGCTAATAATCCTGTGACTTCTTCAAAGAATTCATATAAGGCTGTTTTTCTACCATACATTTCAACAAAAATTCCAATTATGTCTCTTACTTGGTCTATTGATCCCTGGACATGATCTATTTAAATATAGATATATTATTAGATGCATGCATGCCCTCTGGCTCGATATCCTTTTCTAAAGAACAGTATAGCTCAGCCTCACAGTTGCCAGGGAGAGGGATGGAGTCAGTGATTCAGGATCAGAGTTTGCAGCAGGGACCTAAAACAATTGCTTCAGTCTTTCCAATATTTAGCTGGAGGTAATTCCTGCTCATCTAGTAGGGGATCTCTTACAAGCAGTCTGACAATTTAGTGACAGGGCAGGGGTCGTGAGAGATGGTGGTAAGGGAGAGTTGGATAATGTCAGCATACATGTGAAAACTGAAGATATATTTACAGATGATGTCGCTAAGGGGCAGCATGTAGATGAGAGAAATAGGAAGGGCCGAGGATAGAGCCCAACGCGGGAGCGGGAAGGGAAATCTTTGCAAGAAATTCGCTGGCTATGATTAGATAGATAAGAATGGAACCACTCGAGTGCAGTCTCAACCAGCTGCACGATGGAGGAGAGTCGTTGGAGGAGGATGGAGTGATCAACCCTGTGAAAGGCTGCAGAGCAGTCATAAAGGAAGAGGAGGGATAATTTACCTTTATTACAGTCACAAACGATGTCATTTGTGACTTTGGTTATTGCCGTTTCGGTATTGTGACAAGGGGTGAGCCGGGGAATGATTGAATACCTCCAATCATTGAGTTCCAGGAAAGATGGGCACAATTTCTTTCAGGCGATAACACCTTCAACGACTTTGGAGAGGAAAGGGATGTTGGATATGGGGCAGTAATTTTCAAGGACAGAATATTTGTTTTTTTGAGGAGAAGAGTGAGGACGGTAGATTTGAAGGTGAGGGGGACAGTACCTGAGGAAAGAGAAACGTTAACAATGTCAGCTAACATGGGAGCCAGAAACGGAAGTTTGGTGGTCAGCAGTTTGGCGGGAATAGGGTTGACAAAGCAGGAAAAGGCTCTCATAGACAACGTGAGCACAGAGAGGTCATGAGGGGAAATCAGAGAGAAACTAGAGAAAGAATGCAAGTTCAGACTTTGCAGGACGGGGAAGGGGGATCAGGGGGTGGGAAGAGTTTGAGGAAATTTGGCCTTATGAGATAGAGGAATAAAGGCAAGAGGCTGAGTTAGCTGATTGGATGGTCTCAATCTTAGAAACAAAGGAGTCCATGATCTTCATGCTCTTGTTGTTGGAGGTGAGGGTGGAGGAGACCATGGAGCGGAGTTTAAGCAGATGGTTAGCAGTGAGCATAGAAGCCAGGGGTTATCTTCGCATTTGAGAATCAAGTTGGAACAGGGAGCAGTTTTGGGAGTTGTGAGCAGGACCCGAGAATGCTTTAGCAGCCAGGTGTGGTGGTGAATGGCTTAACTATTTGTCCGCCATATCCATTCATGCTTGCATCCCTTGGACTTCAGTGAGCGGAGATGAGGGCTGTACCAGGGAGAACAGACACGGTGAGAGAGAGTAACGGGGCAGGCGATGGTTTGGCACTGACCAATCCCCTCCGTGCCCCTCCAGTCACTCACCCTCCTGATATGGAAGGATATCATCGTCCCTTCATCATCACTGCCTCAAAATTCTGGAACTCCATCCCGAACAGCAATGTGGTAGTACCATCACCACACAGACTGCAGTGGTACAAGAATGTGGCTCACCACCACCACCTGCTAATGGGCAGTTAGGGATGGGCAATAAATGCAGGCCTTGGCAGCAACGCCCACATCCCATGAACAAATAACAAAAAACATTAATCAATGCAAATGCGCCATGCATTTCCGGATGGTACTTGCTTCATATATAACAAATCATATTTTCACACCGGTATCTCAATATCTTGACACAGGTGCCATCCAATACAAGCCATTCTTGGACTTTCAGGTTATCTTATCAAAACATTGTAGTCATCTGGAGATCTGTTCTCATGTCCCATGGCATAGTCCCGATTTTTTGGGGAGTGAGCAGTTTTCTTGAAAGGTACATAGCAACGACACAAAAGTTACAATGTCATGACGTTCAATAGAAAAATAGGATAATTCCATTTGGCAGTGTAATTTTCCTGTTTCTATCTGCACTCTAAGTAGGGCATCCCATTAATTACCATTCGATCCCATTCATAATCCCTGAAGGAAATTTGCTGTCCAATGCAATATTTAAGTTGGAAAACATGGATGGAAATTTCCCACTTGGCCAAGTTTGTCTGCCAATGTCTGCTGATAACTTCTAAAATTCTTAAAACTGCGAAATCTCTTGCTATGCCGTCATTATTAAATTTAAATAAAACATTCTCATCAGGGAAGACCACATTTTTAGATTACAAAAATCCAGTAAATTGCTTCATATTTCTCTTTGTTCTTTCTTCAGATGCTTTTTCAAATGACTAAAAATATAAAGAATAAAAGTGGAGAATAATTTGTTTTCACATTTAAACAAATCAAATCAAACTGCTTTGGAAATTGCTGTAGCAATTGCGACTCCATGAACATAAGATCATAAGATAATAAGAAATAAGAGCAGGAGTAGGATATTTGGCCTCTTGAGCCTGCTCTGCATTTTAACAAGATCATGGCTGATCTGATCATGGACTCAGCTCCACTTCCCTGCACGCTCCCCAGAACCCTTTATTCCCTTATCACACAAAAATCTGTCCAGCTCCAGCTTAAATATATTCAATGACCCAGCCTCCACAGCTCTCTGGGGCAGAGAATTCCACAGATTTACAACCCTCTGCGAGGAGAAATTCCCCCGCATCTCAGTTTTAAATGGGCGATCCCTTATTCTGAGACTGTCCCCAATTTTAGTTTCCCCTATGAGTGGGAATATCCTCCCTGCATCCACTTTGTCGAGCCCAGTCATTATCTTATATGTTTCGATAAGATCACCCCTCATTCTTCTGAACTCTAATGAGTGTAGGCCCAACCTACTCAACCTATCTTCATAAGTCATGCCCCTCATCATCGGAATCAACCCAGTGAACGTTCTCTGAACAGCCTACAATGCAAGTATATACTTCTTTAAATACAGGGACCAAAACTGTACGCAGTAGTCCAGCTGTGGCCTCGACAATACCCTGTAAAGTTGTAGCAGGACGTCTCTGCTTTTATAATCTATTCACCTTGCAGTAAAGACCAATATTCCATTTGCCTCCTGATTACTTGCTGTACCTGCATACTAACATTTTGTGTTTCATGCACAAGGACGCCCAGATCTCACTGTACTGCAGCACTTTGCAATTTTTCTGCATTTATTTTATAATTTGCTTTTCTATTATTTCTGCCAAAGTGGATAACCTCACATTTTCCCACATTATACTCCATCTGCCAAATTTTTGCCCACTCACTTACCCTGTCTATATCACTTTGCAGACATTTTGTGAACACTCTTCACAATTTGTTTTCCCAACCATCTTTATATCATCAGCAAACTTGGTTACATTTCACTTTGTCCCTTCATTCAAGTCATTAATATAGATTGTAACTAGTTGAGGAACCAGCACCGATCCCTGCGGCACCCCACTATCACTGTTGCCAACCAGAAAATGACCCATTTATCCCGACTCTCTGTTTTATGTTAGGTAGCCAATCCTCTATCCATGCTAATACTTTACCCCCAACCCAGCGAGCTTTTATCTTGTGTAGTAACCGCTTAGGTAGCAACTTATTGAATGCTTTCTTTAAAACCAAATACACCATCTCCATTGGTTCCCTCTTGTCCACCATGCTCGTTACATCCTCAATGAACGGCAGCAAATTTGTCAAACATGATTTCCCTTTCATAAAACCATGCAGACTCTGCATGATTGAAACTTGCTTTTCCAAATGTCCTGCTACTGCTTGCTTAATAATGGACTCCAGCCTTTTCCCAATGATAAATGTTATGCTAATTGATCTATAGTTTCCTGCTTTTTGTCTGCCTCCTTTTTTTATTTGTGGTTTTTCAATCTTTTGGGAATCTAACCCGACATTTTTCCAATCTCCCAACATTCATTGTGGCCACAAATACATTAGACAATATATGGACTTTAGATAAATTAGAAATTCAAGGTCAGGTCAATCACACCTCATCAGATGCTCTCTAAAAGTAGGAGCAGGAAACCTGACCTTCCTTTCTCCTCTTTACCTGATGCTTATTAACTCAACCTTACAGCTGCCTAGGCTGTTTGTGAGATCCCGTTGTGTACAGGATAACCGCCTGTAAAACAGCACTCAATACATCCAAATAATTGTATTTGATGCATTTTGAGACATTTATAAGAAACGTGATGAAATGATTCCTCTGCAACAAAGATTAATTTTTCACTAAATTTTTAAAATTCGTGCTTTGGCTTCCCAGGCTGTGATTTTCATGCATTAAATTAGTGGATGGAGAAGTATGAGTTGAAGGCATGGTTTTGCAATCAGTGCTTCAGGGCAGTGCTCAGATCACCAAAGTGGTAATTCTCCTTTAAAAAGATCAAGAACGTCCCTGGTTTTATTCCTGGTATGAGCACAGTTATCAGGTCTCAGTAGGAACAGCAGTAGAGAGGCTGCAATAGCCCTCCTTACAATGGCCAGCCAGTAAGGCTCAACCTGAAGACTGACCAGCAGAGTGTGACAAGGGACAGTCATTGTCAATCACTGACCCTGAACCCATTCATTGGAGGTGAAAGGATTAGGATGAGGAAAAATGTTTGCGAATCATCTTTTACACCCGTAAGAGCGTCTGGTTACTGTGGTGACAAGAATTCATGGCCATAATATCTGATTGTTAATTGACAGAGCTCCGAATCTGCGAACGTTAGTATTGAATGGTATGTGATGATTTGGGTATTTTTCTTTGGAGGACATTTACTGATGGGTGCCAGCATTTAAACTTTCATAATTTATCAGTGCCAGCTTTATGCCCCACAACCAGTTCTGGTTCAGATACTGTGAACCAGCTCTGGGAAGTTATTGGCACTGGGGAGACTTGGAAGGAACAACACCTATATTGTGCAATTACATTAGGGAAAAAAAGGTGGACATGAGCAATGTGTAACACTTAACAAAATGAATGTAAGCACAGTAACAGTAATGAATAAAATAATGGAACTAAAGAGTGACAAATCCCAGGGACCAGATCGCTTCTACCTAAGGGTTTTAAAGGAAATAAGTAAGAACATTGCAGATGCCCGAATAATAAACTTACATTGTTGTCTTAGATTGGAAAATTGTGCAGATCACTCTGCTATTTAACAAAGGTGAGAGAGGGATAAATAACACGGCTATGGGTGTGGAAGGAATTCCTGCTGAGGCACTAACATAAGGCGGAGAGGCACTGTTAGCGTGTTACATGGCCTCATCTCTCTCCTTTGGAGGGAGGAGAGCATGGCAGGATATCTCAGAGAGGCAGTGATCATGACCATTTTTAAAAAGGGGGAAAAGTCCGACTGCGGCAAATACAGGGGAATCTCCCTGCTATTAGCCACTGGGAAGGTTGTTGCAAGTGTTCTCCTCAACAGTCTTCTCACTGTGGCTGAGGAGTGCCTTCCGGAATCATAGTGCAGATTTCGCCCCCTGCAGGGCACAATGGACATGATCTTTGCAGTACGACAACTGCAGGAAAAATGCAGGGAGCAAATTATATGGCCTTTTGTCGATTTTACAAAGGCCTTTGGCACTGTCGACCGTGAGTGCTTATGGAGCATTTTCCTCCGTTTTGGATGCCCTTGAAAGTTTGAACATCCTTCGCCTGCTCAACAATGACATGCAGTGCGTGATCGTAACCAGCGGGTCCATTACAGACCCAATCTACGTCCAGACCGGTGTCAAACAAGGCTGCGTAATCACTCCAACCCTCCTCTCAATCTTCCTCGCTGCCATGCTCTACCTCAGTCAACAAGCTCCCATGTAGAGTGGAACTAAACGACAGAACCAGTGGAAAGCTGTTTAACCTACGCCGCCTCCAGGCCAGGTCCAAGATCACCCCAACCACTGGCATTGAGCTGCAGTGCACGGATGACACCTGCGTCTGCACACATTCTGTGGCTGAACTCCAGGATATGGTCATTATATTCACTGATGCATATGAAAGTATGGGCCTTAAGCTTAACATCCGTAAGACAAAGTCCTCCACCAGCCTGTCCTCGCCGCACAGCACTGCCCCCGAGTCATCAAGATTCACGTTGGAGCCCTCGACAACGTGGACCACTTCCCATACCTCGGGGGCGTCTTATGAACAAAGACAGTCTTTGATACGGAGATTCAACATCGCCTCCAGTGCGCCAGTGCAGCCTTGGGCTGCCTGAGGAAAAGTGTGTTCAAAGACCAGGAACTCAAAACTACCACCAAGCTCAGGGTCTACAGGGCTGTAGTAATACCCGCCCTCCTGTATGGATCAGAGGCATGGGCAATGTGCAGAAGACACATCAAGTCACTGGAGGTATATCACAAATGATGTCTCTGCAAGATCCTACAATTTCCCTGGGAGGACAGAAGCACCAACATCAGTGTCCTCGCCCAAGCTAACATCCCCAGGATTGAAGCACCGACCACACTCGATCGGCTTCACTGGGCAGGCCACATAGTTCACATGCCAGACAGGAGACTCCCTAAGCAATTGCTCGATGCGGAGCTATTTCACGGCAAACGAGCCAAAGGTGGCCACTGGAAACGTTACAAAAATGCCCTCAAAGCCTCCCTGGTGAAGTGCGACATCACCACTGATACCTGGGGTTCCCTGGCTGAAGACCGCCCTAAGTAGAGAAAGTGCATTCGGGAGAGCGCTGAGCTCTTCGAATCTCAACGCTGCGAACGTGAAGAGGTCAGGGGCAGGCAGGGAAGGGAGCTTGTAGTAAATCAGTCACCCCACCACCCCCCCCCCTCCGCATCCCCCGCTGAATAACTATCCCACCTGTGACAGGGTCTGTGGTTCTTGCATTGGACTGTTCAGCCATCAAAGAACTCACTTTAGGAGTGGAAGCAAGTCTTCCTCGATTCCGAGGGACTGCCTATGATGATGATGATGATGTCTGTTTTCCACTACTGCCCAAGATTATTTCAGCACTTTGGGCGATAGCATACATGGAGGATAACAAAGTAACTGCCCGTTATATTGAAGCCGATAAAGATAAAATCTGCCACGCATAATTGGAAGTCAATTCCTTACCGCCCGATTCAATTAACTAAGCATTTACTTCGGGAAAAGCCTGTGTGTCTGCAATTACAGCTTGTTATTCTCACATTATTACATCAAAGTGAGAATGATAACATAATTAATAAGTTCCAATGGAATGAATGCAACAGCTGAGCATCTGCTCCCTGTCAAAATTGGTTAAAAATAAACTCCATTTAATTTAAATTCAAACGACCAGCGGGGAACTGATGATATCGAATTGCCCGCCCCTTTACGCCCCTTTACAGGAAGTAAAATCGTGTGCTGTGTAAACAGGCGGTCGATCCAAACCATTTATCCCGCCCCCTCCCCGGCCGGTTAGTTTACAATCTGTTGAATCGTAGTTTCCCCTGTATACATCTAATAAATGTATACAATTATTTTGAAACAAAATCAATGTAGAGACATTGTTGAAGTTAATTGATCAGAAAGATAATTTCAACTTTCTTAGAAGATAAGAAAGATAATCTGGCTCAGAGACATTTCCCTGTTTAAAGCACCTGCTACCTGCCTTGTCTCCCTGATAGAGGTTTTCAAGTTAATGAAAGGTTATGTTAGCGTAAGCGTAGCAATAATGTGTCCACCTATGGTTGGGTTGGGGCGTGTCCAAAAATATGAGTCATATATATGTAAGATAGTTATTAAAAATACAATAATGAATACAGAAGAAAATTACTTATGCAAATGTTAGTAAGAACATTGAGTGCGCTACAATGGAACAATGGAATCAGTCTGCATAGATGGATTTAAGGTGAAGCTGGATAAGCACAGAGGGAAAAAATTACCAACAACATTGTTGTGCATATAGGCCAGACCTGCTAAGGACAGGAGCTATCCTTCCAATAGGTCAATATTGCTTTTGACAATTGTACTGCATCATGGTCAGTTTAACTGTTACCAGCATTTTAACTCCAGCAGTTTTTATAAACAATAAACTAAGATCACACTCACAAACTATCGTAGTGTTAATTGAACTCGCGTTCTTTGGACAATCAAAATCAGACCTCTGGATTACTACTCCATTAATGTAACCACTATGTTGCCATACCTGCTGCTGCTCATATGTATCTGGGGCCTGCACTTGGTCCATAGCAATGTAGTTTATGGCACTTTAAGTGCACATCCGAATATTTCGCTAATGTGGTGAATCTTTCTGCCTCTACCACCCTTTCAGCAGTGAGTTCCAGACCCCTACCACCCTCTGGGTGAAGAAATTGCCCCTCATATCTCCTAAAAACTTCTTCCTAATTACTTTAAATCTATGCCTTCTGGGTGTTGACCACTCTGCCAAGGGAAACAGGTCCTTCCTATCCACTCTATCCAGACCCCTCACAATTGTATACACCTCAATCAGTTCTCCCCTCAAACTCCTCTGTTCCAAAGAAAAACAGACCAGCATCTCCAATCATTCCTCATAAACAAAATTCTCCAGTCCAGGCAACATGTTTGTAAATCTCCTCTGCACCTTTTTGAGTGCAATCACATCGTTCCTGAACTGTGGTGAGCAGAAATGCACACAATACTGCAGCTGTGGCCTAACTAGTGTTATATACAGTTCAAGCATACGGCCATTGCTCTTGTATTCCATGCCTCAACGAATAAAGGCAAATATTCCATGTGCCTTCTTAACCACCTTATCTACCTGGCCTGATACCTTCAGGGATCTGTGGACCTGCACTCTAAGGTCCCTTTGTTCCTCTAAACTTTTCAGTGCTGTACCATTTAACATGTATTCCTTTACCTTGGCTGACCTCCTCAAATGCATGACCTCACAGCTATTCAGATTGAATCCATTTGCCACTGTTCTGCCCACCTGAAGAGTACATTGATATCTTCATGCAATCCTCAGCTTTCTATTTTATTATCAACCGCACAGCCTATTGTCGTGTCATCTGCAAACTTCTTTATCATACCCCAGCTTTCAAGTCGAGGTCATTGATATATACCACAAAAAGCAAGGGACCCAGCACTGAGCCCTGTGGAACCCTACTGGATACAGTCTTTCAATCACAAAAACACCCATCAACCATTACCCTATGCTTCCCAACTATGAGCCCATTTTGGATCCAACGTGCCACTTTGCCCTGGATGCCTTGGGCTTTTACTTTTGTGACCAGTCTGCCTTTCGGGACTTTATTAATAGCTTTGCTAAAATCCATATGCACTACTTCATATGCACTGCCCTGATCGACACTCGTGGTTACGTCCTCGAAAAATTCAGTCAAGATAACAAACACGACCTTCCCTGAACAAATCCATGCTGGCTATCTTTGATTAATCTATGATGTTGCAAATGAAGATTAATCCTGTGCCTCAGAATTTTTTCTATAATTTTCCCACCACGAAGATTAGACATACTGGCATGCAATTACTCGGTCTATCCCTTTCTCCCATTTTAAACAAAGGTACAAAATTAGCTCTCCTGCTGTCCTCTGGCACCACACCTGTAGTCTGGTTATGTAACTATATAATTCTGTGTCAGAGAAGACTGCGAATGCTCACTCATAGAACACATGCAAGGCAGTGATCAATATACTTTTGGATATTAAGGGAATTAATGGATATGTATTCAGGTTGGAAGGTGGTGTTGAGGTAAAGGATCAGCAATGATTTTATTGGATGGCAGAGCAAGCTCGTAGCGCCGAATGGCCTACTTCTACTCCTATTTCGTATGTTCTTATTATGATAAAAATTGGTGTTAGAATGAAAAAGGTGATGTTGGATCAGCTGTGCATTAGCAACTTTTCCCGATTTTCATCTCAATTGAAGTCAATGGAAAGGAAAAACGGGAGACGTAGGTAGATGTAATTACAACATGACAATATTGCACAGAGAGTGTTTCCATTACAAATGTAGGCATCAAAACTTAAATCAGAAATATAGAAAGAAGTACACAATGTAGGTGTTTATAATCGGGATTCAATTATATCTGCATCGCCTGACCATTTAATGCCTCGACTCTAACCCGGCTCTACCCGAAGAACAAACTTGTGGGTAAACATTTTTCTGTTTCTTCATGGGAAGAGGGTTGAGCCATACCTTGCACTATTTATACACACCAAGCGATATTCAGTTGCGCAGACTTCAATGGAAATTAATTGATGCAGAAAGCTTAAGAGGCGCACTATGCCATACTACTCATTTTGTGGTAACAATGTAGTCAAACTTTTAACTTTTAGATTCAGATCTGTTGTGTTGAAATTTGACACTTTTAGAGCCCAGTATACGACACTTCCAAGGAACTGGATATCAGGTGACTGGTGTTCAACCACCAGTTTTGTGCCCCCTCCCCCGACTACCCCTCTGCAATTTGATCCCCATATGTAATGCCATTGGAGATGGATACCTCTGTATTTCAGATTTTATCCACCGATATTCCTGGACTTTTCGCATGAGGCATTAAGGCAACTGGTTGGGAAATTATTATTGTAATAGTTCAAAATAGTGAAGAGTTACAATGCGATACACCAGGGAATTCATTTCCACATTTTGCCCAGTGGTTTAGAAAAGGGTAAAAAATATTGTCATCATCAAAACAGTGAAGGGAAAGGTTTAAAGATGTTACTTCTGTCTTGTGAATCTGTGGAAACATCATTATCTATGAAAAGCGGCAGAAAAACACTCCCCAGGGGTCGGTTCTAGGACCATTGCTTTTTCTGATATAGAGTAATGACTTGGACTTAAGTGGACAGGACACAATTATGGCAGTTTCAGATGCCGCAAACATTTGCAGTATAGTGAACAGTTATGAGGAGAGTGATAGGCTTCAGGAATACACAGACAGGTTGGTGAAATGGGCGGACATGTGGCAGATGAAATTTAATGCAGAAAAGTGTGAAGCGATATATTCTGGTAGAAAGCATGAGGAAAGGACATATAACTTAAACGAACATTTATGTTGGATCTAACATGTAGACGGTGCTTATCTACCGCTAATATGCACAGTTATTTCATCAGATGCCTTCTAAGGACCTATAATAGAATGAACTCCACTTCAGAAGTACATACCTTTACTTTTAGGAGTGCAGACTTCAAATAATTCATTTCAAATATGATCAATGTAATATTCTTAACTTTTTTTGAATCAGAAATTTCCTGCTCCCTGATCAGCAGGAACGAATACAGCTCGGCTTAATCTGTTTGTTCAAATGATTTTCACTGATACTGAATGTGCAATTTTCTTTTATCACTTGAGCTTTCGCTGAGGTCTTAAGCGGACCTCATTATGGAAGCAGAAAATCTGTGTATCCATAACATTGAAAGAGGACGACGCTTTTCTCCAAAAGTAAGACAGCCGGTATTATTCATATAACGGCTGTATTCTTGCCAAAGTTGGTGTTCAGAATAAGCCGCTTATATTCAGTTAATATTCATCATTAGCAGTATTTGACTGTATCACTGATCCTAGAATTGGTGTAATAATATTATCTGCTTGTTTTGATGTGGTTGATGTGCAGACATTAATTACCAGCAACAAATAAATAACAATTGGAAAACTCAAGGTTTCCGACATATTCCTCATGTAATAACTAGACAGGCAGCACAATTTGTTCTGCAGCTTTAAATGAAACAGTTTAACGTGGATTTCGCCACATTTGTCGATAGCCCCATAATTTTCTTTCGGAGCCAAGTATTAGTAACACAGTTTGGTTCTGGTTGGTTTATGTTATTGAGTAAATTCAGAGCTGATCTGAAGAACATGATTTATTGTCCCATGGCTCCAATAACGGATTCATTTAAATAAGTTGAATAGATTCATATCGTTAAATATAAACAATAGGAATTAATCTTTGGGAAATATTGTAAAAGAGGCCCTATGGAATTGCACGTCCATTTTGCGCCCCATCCAATTTCCCCTTCCATTGACTTCAACGGAAAGAACAATCAGTCGAGGTGCACAAAGGGACCAAATTCACAATCGACCATTTTACACTATCTCCCAAAGTTAAAATTAATCAAATCCATCCGCCAACTCGAAGAGAAAGACTTCAATTGAAATGACATGTTCACACAGGAATGTCCTATTGAATTGCTCACACTCAGTGGAAGCAGGTGCCCCAGAATGTCCTGTTTCCACGCTCGCCAGTACCATCTTGCCGTCCGGAGGAGGTGGGGGTCCCCGAAGGAGGGCACTCTATGCGGGAGTCCTCCCATTATTCATCGGGGACTTGGCCTGGAGGGTGGTGCACGGAGCAGTGCCATGCAACAAATTTTTAAGCTGGTTCACGGACTCCCAGGCCGCCTGCAATTTCTGCGGTCTGGAGGAGTCCGTGTTCCATGTTTTTCTTGAGTGCACGAGGTTGCAGCCCCTTTTTCATTATTTAAAGGGGCTGCTCCTGAAATTCTGGCTGCACTTCAGTCCCACTCTCCTGATCTTTGGGCACCCTGTGCGGAGGGGAGCGGGTAGGTCCGAGGGCCTCCTCGTAGGACTGCTCCTGGGCACGGCCAAGGGTGCCATCAGCCGGTCCAGGCAGCGGGCGGTCGAGGGAGTCGTTCAACCTGACTGCCTGCCTCTCTTCCGCTCCTACATCCGGTCCAGGGTGTCCTTGGAGATGGAGCACGCGGTGTCCACCGGTACGCTCGCGGCCTTCCGCGAGAGGTGGGCACCGGAGGGATTGGAGTGCATCATCACGCCCGGCAACCAAATTTTAATTTGATTTTACGTTTTAAAATTTAATTTGTTTTAATTGCCAGTGCTTTTAGTGTCCCCCTCCCCTTTTATAGGGGGCACTAGAAGAAAAAAATTTGATTTTAGTGCCCAAAAAAAAACCCAAAAAAAAGTAAAACACAAAAAAAACACAAAAAAGAAAAAAAAAGGGCCTTGTAAATGTCTGGTGTGTCATCCAGGTCGGGTGGCACGGATTAATGTTTTATGTTTTTCAGATAAACTCCAAAAAGAGTTTCCATGCTCGCCAGCCTCGTTTTTGACAATTAAGCTGAATAAATGGCGATGAGAATTCGTGAGCACTCACAGTGAAAACCCCGGCCATGTTATTTTGAGCAACAGATATGATATTCGCAATAAGACACAATTCAATACTAAATGAAGGCAATTCGGTATTGTTCATGTTACACTATCGCTTAAATTCATAATTTATTTTAAATGTTTAATTCAATTGTATTGTAATTAATTTTAAAGATGTAATTTTTCTTCTATTTATTTGTTATCAAAATCTGTTTTTTATGTGATCCCTATTCATTCTTATGGAGATTCCTGACATATGTACATCCCTTTCTTTCTTTGGTTGAGCTAATCCATGTAATCCCAGGGCTGATGCGAGCTACCTGCGCCTCTGGGATACATGGGCCTCGTCGCAGGCATATGCTTCGAGATCCAGCAGTGCAAGTTGCGAACGGGAGAGCTGGAGTGCAGCTCTACGAAGCCAGCTGTAGCAAAGTTATTTAAAGGCATCAGCATTAATCACACCCAGCTGTTAATTAGTTTCAGTGGTTTCTCATCAGTTTGACCCACTAGAATCATTCCTATGAGTAATTTCAAGCACCCTTTTATCAGCTGGCAACTAAAAAGTAGCTATATTTATTGTTCAACTATTCAAAGTGATACACTAAGCAACATTAATGGGGGCTGTACTCCATGCCACCTCACCCTCCAAGATCTAAGGTGGAGGGAGCATTGGCAGTCAGAAATATGGGAACAAATGCAGAGAGGGACGAGGAAGGACATCAGGGCTCTTACCAGGAGGCCGTAGCCTTTGAGGATATTCTGACAGAACTTATCCTACCTTCACGTACGCCAGTATCAGTGTATTAGATGGCTCTGCATCATAAAGTTGGAGGTCACAGAATTCTGCCACCTCCACCAAACAGATCTTCAGCCTCACACAAGGATGACTTAAATCCCAGAAACCTTTTTCTCACCAAAACCCCATCATACCATCCCTGTGTCATGCCATGTCACAGCATCCTCCTTCGTGCAAAGTGAACTGAGAGAGACCAAAAAATACTGTAAACTCCATGAATAAATGTTTGCCGAAAGATATCAGAGATATCACATTCATTCTAACAATTAATGGCCCTTGTGCCTGCCATCGTTGAATAGCTGTCATTATGTGCAAGGTGTGAGGTGTGAGTGTTGGTCGGTAAAGACTGTTGGTGGGTGAGTTCTAGGGGTCTGATGCTTTGGGCAGTGTGTGAAGCTTGAGTTACAGATTGTGGTACGTAGCATTTGTTGAAGCATTCAATCACCCTGACCACCCGACTGAGGTGGATCTGCCATGAACACACCTGCTTCAGTCCTCAGGCTCCTTCTCCTTTGTGTTCTCCTTCCCGAGGCAGCTTCACAGCCAGCAATGCAGAGAATGAGATACTGTTGTTTAAATGAAGCTCACCTTTAAGTACTGTGAAAAGCCTGCGGCAATGATGAGTTGAGATTAGACTTCACCCGTGTATGTAATACCAATGAGCTAGGACATTAAGACTTGAATTAGTGTTCCGATCATTTCTTTGAGCAGTGAGAATTAATTTTGTAGTCGAAGGAATTAGCAGCTGGCGCTAACTCTCAAAACCTCTCGAATGATACCACTCATTACTGGGCTGTAATGAATTTGTTTTGCTGCCATTATTCCCTGTTTCCACCTTAATAGCTGATGAACTATTGCAGTTAAACTTTCTGTCACTTCCTGTCACACTCTGCTTCTCTTACCAAAATCGCTACACTGCTCTCTGCCTTGACCTTACTCTTTAAGCTTCTAAATTTGCCCTCACCTGACCCCTCCCCCTTTACTTTAAAACAATTGGAGGCTGAGGTTGAATGGGAAGAAGGTGCTGCCTTAGTAACATAGAAACATAGAAACATAGAAAATAGGTGCAGGAGTAGGCCATTCGGCCCTTCTAGCCTGCACCGCCATTCAATGAGTTCATGGCTGAACATTCAACTTCAGTACCCCATTCCATGCTTTCTCGCCATACCCCTTGATCCCCCTAGCAGTAAGGACCTCATCTAACTCCTTTTTGAATATATTTAGTGAATTGGCCTCAACAACTTTCTGTGGTAGAGAATTCCACAGGTTCACCACTCTCTGGGTGAAGAAGTTCCTCCGCATCTCGGTCCTAAATGGCTTACCCCTTATCCTTAGACTGTGACCCCTGGTTCTGGACTTCCCCAACATTGGGAACATTCTTCCTGCATCTAACCTGTCTAACCCCGTCAGAATTTTATATGTTTCTATGAGGTCCCCTCTCATTCTTCTGAACTCCAGTGAATACAAGCCCAGTTGATCCAGTCTTTCTTGATAGGTCAGTCCTGCCATCCCGGGAATCAGTCTGGTGAACCTTCGCTGCACTCCCTCAATAGCAAGAATGTCCTTCCTCAGGTTAGGAGACCAAAACTGTACACAATACTCCAGGTGTGGCCTCACCAATGCCCTGTACAACTGTAGCAACACCTCCCTGCCCCTGTACTCAAATCCCCTTGCTATGAAGGCCAACATGCCATTGTTATGTTGTTGCAGTAGGTTGTCTCTCCTACAGAAACAGGGCGCTGATGGTGGCTATTGAGTCCAATGTCAATCATAAAGGGAACAATCTGTTGAATGGTATAGATATGCTTCTGTTATTACAGGTGAACCCATCCAAGCAACTGCAACAATAACCACAACCTGCATTGATACAGCACCTTAAATGTCGTAAAGGCAGATGCTTCATAGGAATGTGAGGAAAGTAAATTTTGCACAGAGCCATCATAAGGAGATTTTAGGAAAGTTCACCAAAAGCTTGGTCAAAGAGTTATCTTTTAAGGAGCGTCAGAGAGAGGAAGAGAGGAAGTGCCAGAGCTGAGGGCCTTGGCAGCTGAAGGCATGGCTGCCAATGATGGGCCAATTTAAATCAGGGGAACCCAAAAGACCAGAATTGGGGGAGTGCAGAGATCTCAGAGGGTTGTAGTACTGGATGACGTTACAGAGATAGGGAGGTGCTAGACCATAGAGGGATTGCAAAACCTTGATGAGAATTTTAAAATCTAGGCATTGACAAACACTGAGCCGATATCGGTCTGCGAGCACTTGGGCGATGGGCGAACAGGAGTTATTACATGTAAGCATACAGGAAGCAAAGTTTTGGATGAACTTAAGTTTATGTCGGGTAGAATGTGGGAGGCCAATCAGGAATGCATTAGAACAATCAACTCTCGAGGTAAAAAAAGGCATGGATGAGGGTTTCAGCAACGAATGAACTAAGGCAATGACAGAGATGGGCGATTTAACAGAGGTGGAAATAGGTTGTCTTAGTTATGCGGCAGATATGTGGTCAAAAGCTAATTTCAGTAGTCAAGTAGACACCATGTTTGCGAAGGTTCAGCCTCGGACAGAAGTTGGGGAGCGGTATAGAGTCAGTGGCTAGGGAACTGAGTTTGAGACGGGACCGAAAACAATGGCTTCGGTCTTCCCAATATTCAATTGGAGAATATTTCTGCTAATCCAGAACTGCATGTCCGGCAATTTAGAGACAGTGTGTTGGTCGAGATAAATGGTAGTGACTTACAGCTGGCTATCAGCAACATACATGTGGTAACTGTCGCTGTGTTTCCCGATGATTTCGCCTCCAGGCCCCACTGCAGTCCGGTGAAAGCTGCTTCATTATTTGATAAGTTTATGTGGTAAACATGCACAGTGATTGGGCTCAGAATCCGGGTACAGGAATTCCCGCTAATTCTACACCTGCTTAACATTGGTTTTTGATTCACATCAATGGAAAGGAAAATCGGGCGACGTCCATAACTGACGGCCGATTCGCTGCTGCGTGTTTTGAGTCCCCTTCAATGTTGAATTTCACCTCGAGCATATCTCGTTTTCTTTGCAGATGATGTTCCGCAAATCTGCGTGTTTTTTTTTTTAACTAGTCCTCTTTTGTTATCGTTTGGCGCACATGTCCCTCAGACACGACGGATTTATTCTTTCAGTGATATCTGCTGATTTAGAGGTTTATTTGGAAGAGTAGTAAACAGTAATTGACTTAAAAAGGGACTTGGTCCACTGCTATTATGAGTTAGAATTTAGTAAGGCTAGTGCCGTGTGATTTCATTATTGTAGCGTGACCTTTACACCTTGTGCCTTGTCTTCAATTACTGAGTGCCGCCAAGTGATTGTTTGTAGGCCATAACAACCAGATGGTTGAGAAGTCTAATGTTCACCTTAGTGAGGTGTCGGCCTCTCTCCAGTCTATCAATAGGATGGGCAAGACTGAGTACCACTGTTTGATATGGACGGTGTGAACGGTAGATTAGACCAAGGGATATTGTACTTGCCCCAATGCCCAAAATAATCATTACAGAGAGCTCTTGTTCAAGGGGTTCATCTTTAACAGCAGTGCAGTTCAAACTTCCCAAGTATTACCTTGCTTTGGAAATTCAACCATCTTCTCTATGTAGGCCTCATCAATGTCTCCGGTATTTAAAGATGCGAATTCAAACCTTCTTGTTGCATTGAGAGATATTGGAAGCAGGGGACAGTGCTGTCACTTTCACTTTCCTTCAGATAATATGAACAGACGAACAATGTTGGACAGGTAAAGACCCTCTTGTCTATTTAAACTTTCCCACATCATTGTGCTACGTCCTGTATAAAAAAAAACACTCTCCATCCATCCCAACCCATATGATCTCCTGGAACCGGCGAAAAAAAAGATTTAAAAAAACACAGGCCAATTTGGTAGAAATAATCTGGGAAATTCCTCTCTGACCCATCTCAGCGATCGAAACTAGTTCCGTTGGTCACTCTGACACTGCATTTCCTGAAGTACATATCTTTTATAACAGGTGATATCCACGCCAACCAGAACCAACTCCATTCCATTTGTATCCTTATTCTATTAAGCAACTTGATAACTTGAGTTTATATAAATAAGCTGTAAAAATATACAGCAGATGACTGTTGGTTTCAGTGCTAATTTTCAAATGTTGAGAATTATATTGCCGTATTTAATCCATAACCACTATAAATGATAATGAAAGCTCCCGTGTAACATGGAGGTAACTGAATTGTTTTCGATTCTTTCATTACAGCCCGGTAGCCCTGATTTTGACCGACCAGATGCGGTGTAAATCGGATGGGCCACCCAATTTGTATCCCGATTTTACTTTCCAATGGTTCCGCCCACCTACAGCGCACACTCTGGAGTGACCTACCTCAATTCCCTCATTCTCTCTACTTCACCCTCCTCATTTAAAACCCATCATATCGATGAAGCGTTTAGAATATCCTCTGAATATCTCCTGTGGCTCCTGGTTTTTATTTTTCTTTAAGCATCTGTCAAGTGTCTTTAAAGGCACGTTTCTGCTGGCCAGAGACATATTCTAGCTATTACAGGGACGTGGTTGCAAGGTGACCAAGACTGGGAACTGAATAACGAGGTCCAAGTCAGCATGGATTTTTGAAAGGGAAATCATGCTTGACAAATATTCTAGAATTTCTTGAGGATACAACTATTAGAGTGGACAAGGAAGAACCAGTGGAGGTGGTGTATTTGGATATTCAAAAGACTTTAGACAAGGTACCACTCGAGAGATTTGTGTTCAAAATTAAAGCACATGTTATTGGGAGTAATGTATTGACATGGGTAGAGAACTGGTTGGCAGACAGAAAGCAGAGTCGGGATAAACGGTCCTTTTCATAAAGGCAGGCAGTGACTAGTGGGATGCCGCAGGGCTCAGTGCTGGATCCTCAGCTCTTTATAATATACATCAATGATTTAGATGAAAGAATTGAGTGCAATATCTGAAAGTTTGCAGATGACACTAAGCTCGGTGATGGCGTAAGCTGTGAGGAGGATGCTAATAGGCTGCAGGGTGACTTGGACAGGTTAGGTGAGTGGGCAAATGCATGGCAGATGCAGTATAATGTGGATAAGTGTGAGGTTATCCACTTTGGTGACAAAAACATGAAGGCAGAATATTAACCGAATGGCAGCAGATTAGCAAAAGGGGAGGTGCAACGAGACCTGGGTGTCATGGTGCATCAGTGAATGAAGGTGCAGTAGGTGGTGGAGAAGGCAAATGGTATGTTGGCCTTCATAGCTAGGGAATTTGATTAGAGGATCGAGGAAGGTCTTACTGCATTTGTACAGGGCCTTGGTGAGGCCTTAGCTGGTGTAAGGGGAAGATGGGAAGGCTTCCTCTCCCACGAGCAGGCCCACTGATATAGAGGGTCGACGCTCGCCCCAGCCCACGTAGCAATTCTCGAAGTTAGCAGACAGAGACAGATGGCAAAGTATAACGATCTTTATTACAAATTTCCGGGAACACCTCTTATCACAGTCACCTGTGAGTGGAGATGCTCCCCGAACAGCACAATCATACAACTTTTATACATTTCAAAACCCCTCTGTTCCTGGACAAGACCTCCCTAGATTTCTAATTGAACTACCTTATCAGTGCTACTTCTCTAACTGGACTACCTTATTAGTGCTACTTTGGATTGACAGGCCAAGACCTTCGTGACCGCTTTAGGCCGTGACTAGAATGACTTCATTAGGTCGCAATTTGTTATACATTTCCTTGGTGCCCGTGAGTCGCCTCGAGCCTCTTCGCAAGGTCTTATCAATGTCTGTTTAGGTTCTCACATCGTATCCTGTCGGAATATTATTGAATTGATAACTTCTAGAGCCTTGGTACAAGGCCGAAGAGAGACCTTTTACCTCCTTATGGGCCATTGCAGGAACCAGCACTTTAACCCTTGTCCCGCTGGTACCCCTAATGCCAAATTTCTCTTACAATTCCCCCCTTATGGCCCTTGGCTATACGCCAAGTTGGCCATATTTCCCGATAACTATCTCCCTGTAGGCGAGTTCCAGATAGGTTAGTTCACCTTGGTGGCCATCTCCCAAGCTTCGGGACCTCCTGAAACTTTCCCACAGAGTTATATAAGGTAAGTCCTTCCTGTAGGACTGCATAAATTTTCATCACTTATGGCCTTAATCATATTGCGTGCCCTGACATATTGTTTGACCTGTTTAATTCGTGCACATGTTAATCCCATCATGACCATCAGAACCAGGCCCTGTATTACTATAAATACATGTGATATTATTTTTATCCATGGGTGAATTTGATTATCAAGTCCAATATCCCACAGCTTTGAGTACCAGGGCTGATCAGCCAGCATTGCGTTAGTGTCTCTCTGTAAGTTGTCTATTTCTTCCATCAGCCGGATATACTGTCATCTTTGATTCTAGATTCCTTGCACCAGACGTAATTGTTCCTCATTTAATTCCGGTATTGTTCCATGGATGATTTCCGTTGGCTCGGGATGTATATGGTTAAGTTGGCTGCCCCCATGCTCATGCACCATTCTCCGTTCCCTTGCGGGGCAGTGATGGTCTCCAGATCGTGTTTAACAGGAGTAATACTTAGCATATATCCGTTTATCTGGTGGAATCCGCAATCATCATTCGTCATTCGTGGCGTACCTCGACATAAAACCACTTGGTTATTTTTATAACAGTCGGTTATGGCAATGCCTCTGGTGCTATTGTTAACTTTAATCACCCGTCTGGCAGGCTGATGGTAACGCAACCGAGTTTGGTTTCTTACTTCACTGATATTATCGATCTGGGATAAGGGGTCTCCCTTTGTTACATCATATGGGCCACCTGTAACAGTTCCCCTTCCGCGCCATCTCCCCACCGCGCATGTAGGGCTTGGTTATCCAAGTCCCTCCCCAGTAAACCCCTCAAGACTACGCCATTAAGTTGTTAGCCCGGTCAGATATTGCATACAGGTCTATGGAATTCATCGTCGTAACCCCTGCCGCATCTCAGGGTAGTGGATTCTGGGCCTTTGAGGATCCGTTGTGCCAGGTTCTGGTATAGACTTTATAGTTTCATTCCCACAGAAGCTAGGAAGAATGATATCCATTAGATTTAGGTTAAGTAGTCGCTGACGCATCCTAATTATATCCTTTATTTAGATTATTTTATTACTAGCCCACTTTTGGCTTCAGTCTTTATGGACAGGCTTATGGGGGGGTCTTGCGTGGTTATGCTGGGAAGATTTTTTTTTTAACTTCTAATTCAAGTACTTGCCAAAGATTATTTTTTTGATTTAAAACGAGACCTCACATTTTTAATAGCTATTTTGTTTACTGAAATCCAATTGTCACACAAGCTGTATACATTCCAACATTTCGTTTTATTTTACGGTCCCGTTCGCTGGGCAAATCTTGTGTTTTATTTCTCTCTCTCTCAGCACAAAATCTAAACTTCTGTGCCAGTTCCATAAGAATTTAAAAATTCAGTAAGGTTCTCTAATTCCCAGTTTTCCTTTCCGTGCTGAGTTCACATAGCTTAGATCTTTTCTCCTAGTTATTTTCAAAACCCTCCTGCTTGTTTAGACTGTTCGGGACTTTTCTTGATAAACAACATCCATCAATGGAGAGTGTCTTTTACCTCTTCAAATTCTTTATTTTTCCAATTAAACCAATATTCTTTTCACAGCCGATATCAACTAGTATGTCTTTTTCCATCGCAAACACCACTTTTTTTTTGTCAGCACCTATTTAGTATGTTACGTCTTTTTTTTTCAGATCCCCTTTCTTCAAATTAGGTTTTGTATTTTACACGGAGGGCTGCTTTTTATTATCTCAAATTCCAGTTTCAAGTTCGTTACAATGTCTCTTCTAAACTGCTAAAGCTTCCTGTTTTCTGCTCAACAAACCTATCCTTTGTGCATTTCCTAGCTCCATAACTTACCGAATAAATCCACACCTGCGTTTCTAACTTAAAATGTCTTAAAACTTCCCAGAAACAGGACAACACTACAAAGGGTTAACATGGAAAACATGAAAAGTTCATTCCGCAGTCAAAAAATCACAGAGGGACTCTCACTCAATGACATTCACAAAAGTCTCTCTTCATTCAACAAAGCTTATTAATTGGTTGGCCGGTTCTATTTTTGGATCCATATGTCACTTAAGATAGTCATTGTCAGCTTTTTTTGGCCTTACGTAATTCCGCAAGTTACAATTAATGATTGATTTTATTCGCCTTTTTACTAGCCATGTTACCCATCTTCTTCGGGCTTTGAGGGTCTTGGGTACTCCCTTAAATTCGTGTCAGGTATGCAGGACGCTATTTATATGTCTTCACTTGGCGCCGTGCATTCGTACCACTGCACGCTTTGGGTCAATATATCCCGTCACTGCTCAGGGACGTTGTCTCTATTCCCTCTCTCTCTCGTCTCAGCACCGTGTGCTCGTACCGCTTTGGGTCAATCGACCTCCCTCTCCCTCTATATCTTCCCTTGCGTCGTACCCTGATCACACTGCCGTTCTCTCGTCCCAGTACCGTGCGCTCGTACCGCTTCGGGTCAATAGACCTCCCTCTCTCTCTATATCTTCCCTTGCATCGTACCCTGATCGCACTGCCTTTCTCTCATCCCAGCAACGTGCGCTTGTACCGCTTCGGGTCAATAGACCTCCCTCTCCCTCTATATCTTCCCTTGTGTCGTACCCTGATCACAGTGCCGTTCTCTCGTCCCAGCACCGTGCGCTCATACCGCTTCGGGTCAATAGACCTCCCTCTCCCTCTATATTTTCCCTTGTGTCGTACCCTGATCACACTGCCGTTCTCTCGTCCCAGCACCGTGCGTTCGTACCGCTTCGGGTCAAGAGACCTCCCTCTCCCTCTATATCTTCCCTTGCGTCATACCCTCGCACTGCCGTGCTACCTCCACGCACGCATTTTAGGATGCACCTTTTGATCCCCTTTTGCCCCTAGATCGTCCTTGTCCTCCATCTCCATCCCTCCGGGACTCACGACAGATGGTTCTTTTGCATGGATGTCATTCCCTTGCGGCTTACAATGCCACAGCTCTAACTTGAAGGTGGTAAGTTAAAACATACTCACCCAAACAGCTTTGTCCCGTTCGGGAAGTCCGTACCCTGCTTGCAGCACCAAATGTAAGGGGGAGATAGGAAGGCTTCCTCTCCCACAAGCGGGCCCACTGATATAGAGGGTCGATGCTCGCCCTAGCCCACGTAGCAATTCTCGAAGTTAGCAGACAGAGATGGATGGCAAAGTATAACGATCTTTTTTACGAACATCCGGGAATACCTCTTATCACAGTCGCCTGTGAGTGGAGATGCTCCCCGAACAGCACAATCATACAACTTTTATACATTTCAAAACCCCTCTGTTCCCGGACAAGACCTCCCTAGATTTCTAATTGAACTGCCTTATCAGTGCTACTTCTCTAATTGGACTACCTTATTAGTGCTACTTTGGATTGACAGGCCAAGACCCTCATGACCGCTTTAGGCCGTGACTAGAATGACTTCATTAAGTCGGAATTTGTTATACATTTCCTTGGTGCCTGTGAGTCGCCTCGAGCCTCTGCGCAAGGTCTTATCAATGTCTGTTTAGGTTCTCACCTCGTATCCTGTCGGAATATTATTGAATTGATAACTTCTAGAGCCTTGGTACAAGGCCGAAGAGAGGCCTTTTACCTCCTTATGGGCCATTGCAGGAACCAGCACTTTAACGCTTGTCTCGCTGGTACCCTGAATGCCAAATTTATCTTACACTGGAATATTATGTCCAGTTTTGGTCTCCTAATCTGAGGAAGGACGTTCTTGCTGTTGAGGGAGTGCAGCAAAGGTTCACCAGACTGATTCCCGGGATGGCAGGACTGTCATATGAGGAGCGAGTGGATCGAGTGGGCCTGTATTCACTGGCATTTAGAAGAATGAGAGGGGATCTCATTGAAACATTTACAATTCTGTCGCTACCGGACAGGTTAGATGCAGGTAGAATGTTCCCGATGTTGGGGGTGTCCAGAAGCAGGGGTCACAGTCTAAGCATAAGTGGTAAGCTATTTAGGACCGAGATGAGGAGAAACTTCTTCACTCAGATAGTTGGTAACCTGTAGAATTCTCTACCACAGAGAGTTGTTGAGGCCAGTTCGTTAGATATATTCAAGAGGGAGTTAGATATGACCCTTATGGCTCAAGGGCTCAATCGGTATGGAGAGAAAGCAGGAAAGGGGTACTGAAGTGCGTGATCAGCCATGATCTTATTAAATGGTGGTGCTGGCTCGAAGGACCGAATGGCTTACTCCTGCACCTATATTCTATGTTTCTATTTTTACTTTCGGAAGTATAGGCAGAAAGGAAAAGGCGGAGGTAGCTCTGTTAATAAGGCATGAGATCAGTGCAGTCATGAGAAATGATTTTGGCTCAGAAGATCAAGATGTTGAATCAGTTTAGGTGGAGATAAGAGCCCCCCAACAGTAGCTAAGCTGTAGCACAGAGTATAAATCAAGAAATAATGGGTGCTTCTAAGAGAGGCATGGCAATAATTATGGGTGATTTTAATCTTCATATTGACTTGACAAAGCTATCCTTGAGGAAGATTTCATAGAGTGTATTCAGGATAGTTTCTTAGAAAATTACATTGAGGAACCAACCAGTGAGCATACTATTTTAGATCTGGATTAATTAATGATCTCAAAGTAAATGATCCTCTTGGGAAGAATGATCATACCATGGTAGAATTCAATTAACGCTTTGAGGGTGAGAAAGCTTGGTCTCAAACTAGTGTCCTAAACCTATATAAAGGTAACTGCAAAGACATGAAGGCAGAGTTGGCTAAAGTGGACTTTGAAAATAGATTAATATGTTAAGATGGTAGATGAGCTGTGACATACATTGAAGGAGTTATTTCAAAACTCTCAACAAATATATATTCCAGTGAGAAAGAAAGACTGTAAGAGAAGGATGAACCATCAGTGGCTAACTAAGAAAGTAAAGCTAGTTTCAAATTGAAAACAAAGGCATACAATGTTTGCCAAGAATAATGCAAGGCCACAGGATTGGGAAATGATTAGAAACCAGCAACGGACGACTAAAAAAATAATAGAGAGAGAAGATAGTTTATGAGAGTAAACTAGCAAGAAATTATGAAAACAGACAATAAGAGCTTCTACATGTATAAAAAAGGAAGAGAGTTCCTAAAGTAATCGTTGGTCCCTTAGAGGATGAACCTGGTTAAATCATAATGTAGAATAGCAAAATGGCAGAGACTTTGAAAAAATATTTTTTATCTGTCTTCATGGTAGGACACACTAAAATCATACCAACAATTGATAATCAAGGTGCTACTGCGCGGGTGGAACAATCACTATTACTAGAGAAAAAGCACTAGGCAAACTAATGAGACTAAAGGTGGACAAAACCCCTGGACCTGATGGCCTGCATCCTAGGGTCGTAAAAGAATTGACTGCAGAGATAGTGGATGCATTGGTTGTAATCTACCAAAAATTCCTGAATTCTGGAAAGGTCCGAACAGATTGGAAAACTGCAAATGTAACACACCTATTTAAGAAAGGATCGAGACAGAAAGGAGTAAACTATAGACCAGTTAGCCTAAAATCCGTTATTGGGAAAATGCTGGAGTCCATTATAAAGGAAGTTATATCAGGACATGTAGAACATCATAATACAGTCAAGCGGAGTCAGCTTGGTTTTCTGAAAGGGAAATCATGTTTGATGAATTTTCTGGAGTTCTTTGAGGATGCAATGAGCAGACTGAATCAAGATGAACCCATAGATGTTGGGTATTTGGATTTCCAGAAGGCATTCGATAAGGCGCCATATAAAAGATTACTGCACAGGATCGGAGCTCACTGGGTTGGGGGTAACTTATTGCTGTGGATAGAGGATTGTCTATCTAATAGAAAACAGAGAATCGGGATAAATGGGTCATTTTTGGTTTGGCAAACTGAAACTACTAGGGTGCCACAGTGATCAGTGCTGGGGATTCAACTATTTACAATCTATATTCATGACTTGGATGAAGGGACCGAGAGTACTGTAGCCAATTTGTTGATGATACAAAGATAGGTGGGAAAGCAAGTTGTGAGGAGAATGTAAAAATTCTGCAAAGGCATATAGATAGGCTAAGCAAATGGGAAAACATTGAGCAGGTGGAGCATAATGTGGGAAAATGTGAGGTTATCCACTTTGGTAGGAAAAAATACAAAAACAAATTATTATTTAAATCGGGAGAGATTATAAAATGCTGAGATACAGAGGGATCTGGGGGTCTTTGTACATGAAATGTTAGCATGCAGGTACAGCAAGTAAGTAGCAAGTAAATGGAATGTTGACCTTTATTGCAAGGGGGATGGAATAGAAAAGTACGGAATTCCCTTCATACCTGGAGTACAGCCTACAGTTTTGTTCTCCTCATATCAGGAGGGATATATTTACATTTAGGCAGTTCAGAGAAGGTTCAAGAAGTTGATTCTTGAGAAGAAGGGGTTGTCTTACGAAGAAACGTTGAGCAGGTTGGGCCTATACTCATTGGAGATTAGAAGAATGAGAGAGGATCTTTTGAAACGTTGATGATTCTGAGGGGGCTGGGCAGGATAGACACAGAGAGGATGTTGCGCTTCATATGGGAATCTAGAACTAGGGGGAATAGTTGCAGAATAAGGAGTCGCCCATTTAAAGGGGCGTGAATCTTTGGACTTCTCTACCCCAGAGAGCTGTAGAGGCTGTGCCATTGAATATATTTAAGGTGGAGATAGACAGATTTTTGAATGATAAGGGAGTCAATAGTTATGGGGAACGGGCGGGGAAGTGGCTAAGATCACATCAGTCATGATCTTATTGAATGTCGGAGCAGGCTCGAGAGGCCAAATGGCCTACTCCTGCTCCTATTTGTTATGTTCTTATGTTCTTACTTACTAATCTACGTTGTGCTTAGTTGCAATGCTGAATATAAAGACAGCATACTTTATTGGAATTTTTGTATTTTCAGAACACATGCTAACTGCTTCAGGTAATTTTTTGCGATGATTTACTTGTTCTCAGAAGATATCTGATGAATAGCATCAACGCTCACAGTATTGTGTGAGGGTGGACGAAGTATTAGTCTCTAAAAGGCACGCTGTTAACATATTCAGTTCCAAATCTCAGCTCGAGGCGGGAGGCTTGAGAGTTACCTCTGAATATAACTGCGAGCACTCCTGTCTCTGCTGTAAAACCTCAAACCTGGACATCCCAAACAAATGTTTTTTTTCAAGCTTCGCAAAAGGATAAATTTATACATATAGGTTGCACAATTAAGGATGGGATAATCAACTTTTAGTATAAAAAGCTGTCCAGTCTAGCTAGTTCCTGCACAACGTTGGGCATGAAGTAAGATTGGAACATAGGAAACATTATTTTTCATGCCACCTTAGCTTTGAGCGCGTGCACACAACTTCTACTGCAGAACCTATGTTCAGCTTGCATGGATATAATTTATTTAATTCTCTGAAGTAATTACCTATTTAATTGGCTTAATAATTGCAACCCGAAGCTATTAATCATATTCTTCAATGCATCTCTGAATTCCCACTGGGACACTGATAAATAAACCTGTATGTGCAGGAACTCAAAGTTCTAATCTTAATTTCCATTTGTATCCATGCTGGTGAGAGGATAAGAATAATCTTTGTCTTAGTATTGAGCGTCTGTAAATTGCACACTTCTGAAATGTTGGAAAATTATCCTCCATAAAAGTATAAAATATAAGACGTAGACAGAAGTAAAATGACAGATTTTATTCGGTTCTCCAGCTCTGAATCACTATGATTCTCACCCTTCTTGTTTCCCTGGAGACTCTTCCTGATTCTATTGGCCAGTACAATGTGCCTATTGGTCAGAGCATTGAGCAGTAAAATCAACACAAATGGAACCAATAGGATTTATATGGTTTCCAACCAGAAAAATGCTGCCCAGATGGGTACGGTCCTGCAGCTTGATTTTACATAGCTGGACCAGCTCTTCATGGTCTGCACGTCCCAATTGAAAATTTATCGGGTATTGTTGACAAGATTATCAGAGGCTGTCCTTGTCTAAAGGCCTGATATTCTGTTAACAGCAAGTAACTGCTGAAAAATAATTACTTCCTGTCTTGACCAAGGAGGCAGGTCAAATATTTTTGGTTCCAGATGTCTTTCAGGCAATCGTCACGAACAGAATAAAAACAAAGTCAATATCCTCTTTACCCTAGCTTACCTTTTGAACAAATGCTCCGGTCATTTTAAGATGTAAGCATTAAATGAAATGGAGCTTTAAATAAACTTAAGATACGGCCAATTATGTTAATTTTCATTTCGGGCTGAAACTGAAGCTTTTATACCCGCCTACTTTCGTTTGCATTGAAGTGAATGAACAGAAAATGGGAAAGAGTGAAACAATTGCAGCCAATTGGCTATTGTCTGTTGTCCGCTACTGCCCAATATTATTTCAGCACTTTGGACAATAATGTAAATGGAGGATAACAAAGTAAGTGCCCATTATATTGAAGCCGATAAAGATAAAAACTGGCATGCATAATAGGAAGTCAAGTCCATAACACCCGATTTACACTAACGCTAATGTTAACTTAGCACTTAATTCGGTAAAAACCTGTGTGTCATTACTTAAGGCATATTATTCTCATGTTATTTCATCATAGTGAGAATGATAAAATAATTAATAAGTTCCAATGAAATGATTACATTAGCTGAGCACCTGCTCTCTGTCAAAATGGGTTAAAAATAAACTCCATTAAATTTAAATTCAAACGACTAGCGGGGAACTAATGACATCGATTTGGCCGCCGCTTTACGCCCCACAGGAAGTAAAATCGGGTGCAGTGGAAACAGGCGGTCGATCCAAACGATTTATTCTGCTCCCTCCCCGGCCTGTTTGTTCACAATCCGTTGAATCATGGTTTCCCCTGCGTACACCTAATAATTGTATACACTTATTTTGAAACAAATCAATGGAAAAACATTGTTGAAGTTAATTGATCAGGAAGCTAATTTCAACTTCCATTAGAGGGTAAGAAAGATAATCTGGCTCAGAGATATTTCCGTGTTTAAAGCACTTACTCCCTGGGTTGTCTCCCTGATAAGGGTCTTCAAGATAAGGAAAGGTTTTGATAGGTTAAGCGTAGAGATAATGTGTCCACTTGTGATTGGGTTGGGGCGGGTCCAATAGTATAAGTCATGAATATAAGATTGTCATTAAAAATCCAATAGTGAAAGCAGAAGAAACTTACTTATGCAATGAACAATTGAATCAGACAGCATACATGGATTTAAGGGGAAGCTGGATAAGCACAGGAGGGAGAACATTACCAACCACATTGTTGTGCGTATAGGCCAGACCTGGTAAGGACAGGAGCTACCCTTCCAATAGGTCAATACTGCCTTTGACAATTGTACTGCATCATGGTCAGTTTTATTGTTACCAGCATTTTAACTCCAGTGTTTTCTTAAAAGCAATAAACTAAGATTAAACTCACAAACTATCATAGTGTCCAAAGAACGGGAGTTCAATTAACATTCACTTTCAATCCTCTGGATTACGACTCCTCTAATGTAATCACTATGGTGCCATACCTACTGCTGCTGAAGAGCATCTGGGGCCTGCTAACAAAGTTGGGGGACCTGTGCTACGAGCAACAGCCTGAAATCGTGAGATTGAGTAGACTAAGTCTATATCACCTAGAGTTTAGAGGAATGAGAGGTGATCTAATTGAAACGTTCAAAATTCTTAAGCAGATTGATGCTGTAAAGGTGGGAAAGAAGCTTCCCCAAACTGGAAAATCTAGAACTAAGGGCCACAGTCTCAGAATAAGGAGGCGCACATTTGTGACTGAAAGCTGTACTAATTTCTTCACTCAAAATTTTATCATAGAATCGTAGAAATTTACAGCATAGAAAGAGGTTATTTTGGCTCACCGTGTCCGCGCCAGCCGACCAAGAACTATACACCCTATTGTCATTTTCCAGCTCTTGGTCCATAGCCCTGTAATTTATGGCAATTTAAGTGCCCATCCAAGTAATTTTTTAATGGGTTGAAACTTTCTGCCTCTATCATCCTTTCAGGCAGTGAGTTCCAGACCCTTACCACACTCTGGGGAAAGAAATTGCCCCTCATATCTCCTGAAAACCTCCCCCCAATTATTTTAAATCTATGCCCTCTGGTTGTTGACCATCTGCGAAGGGAAATGGATCCTTCCTATCCAGTCTATCCAGGGCCCTCATAATTGTATATACTCAATCAGGTCTCCTCTCATCCTCCTGTGTTTCAAAGAAAACAGACCAGCATCTCAATCTTTCCTCATAGCCAAAATTCTCCAGTCCAGGCAATAAGCTTGTAAATCTCCTCTGCCCTTTTCCAGTGAAATCACATCTTTCCTGAAAGGTGGTGAGCAGAACTGCACACAATACTGCAGCTGTGGACTAACCAGTGTAATATACAGTTCAAGTATAACGTCATTGCTCTTGTATTCCATGCCTCAACTAATGAAGGCAAATATTCTATATGCCTTCTTAACCAACTTATCTACCTGGCCTGATAGATTCAGGGATCTGTGGACCTGCACTCCAAGGTCCCTTTGTTGCTCTAAACTTTTCAGTACCATAGCGTTTAATATGTATTCCCTTGCCTTGGTAGACCTCCTGAAATGCATGACCTCACACTTATTCGGATTGATTCCATTTGCTACTGTTCTGCCGACCCGATGAGTATATTGATACTTGCTGCAATCCGCATCTTTCTTCTTTTCTATCAACCACACAGCCTATTGTCGTGTCATCTGTATATTTGGATATTAAGGGAACTAATGGATATGTATATAGGGTGGAAGGTGGTGTTGAGATAAAGGATCTGCCATGATTTTATTGGATGGCAGAGCAGGCTCGAAGGGCCGAATGGCCTACTCCTACTCCTATTTCGTATGTTTTTATTCTGATAAAATTTGGATTGGCGTGGGAGACATGGGTTTCAAACCATAGGGCACTGGTACCAGTACTGGGATAACAGGGAGCTGTTCCATTGGGATGGGCTGCACTTGAACCAGGATGGGGCCAGAGTCCTGGCGAATCGAATATCTAGTGCTCTTTATAGTACTTTAAACTAAATAGTGGGTGGGGGAGAGGGCAGGAATCCGATGAGCAGAAATGTAACAATTAAACGAGAAGGCAAAAGTGCAGGGTAACAATAGGGGTCATGATAACCAGAATGTGATAGGAAGGGAGAGGGCGTATACACATAAGACAAAATTAAAAGCTCTATATCTTATCACACGCAGCATTCATAACAAGATAGACGAGTTGAAAGGCACAAGTAGAAATACATGGGTGAGATCTGATTGCCATTACAGAGACATGTTTGCCATGTGACCAAGGATGGGAACTAAATATTTAGGGTTATTTTCCATTTTTTAAAGATAGGTAGAAATGAAAAGGAGGTGGAGTAGTTCTGTTAATAAGGGTTTGGATCAATAGTGAGAAATGATATTGGCTCAGAAGATCGAGATGTCGAACAGTTTGGGTGGCGATAAGGAATAATAAGGGTGGGAAGTCACTGGCAGGAGTGGTCGACATGCCCCCAAACATTAGCCACACTGTAGGACAGAGCATGAATCCAGAAATAATAGAGTTGTGTAAGAAAAGTACGGCATATTATCATGGGCGTTTTAAATCTTCATATTGATTATTTATTGACAAATAAAATTGGCAAAGATAGCCTGGAGGAAGAGTTAAAAGAGTGTATGCGGGATGGTTTCTTGGAACAATATGTTGTCGAACCAACCAGGGAGCAGACTATTTTAGATCTGATAATGTGTAACGAGTCTGGATTAATTTTGATCTCGTAGTGAAGGATCCTCTTGGGAAGTGTGATCATAACATGGTAGAATTTGAAATTCAGTTTGAGGGTTTGAAAACTAAATCTCACACTAATGTCCTGAGCGTATATAAAGTTAATTAAAAAGGTATGAAGTCAGTACTGGTTAAAGGGGACTGGCAAAATATATTAAAGTGTCAGACTTTAGTAAGCAGTAGCAAACCTTTAAGGAGATATTTCATAACTCTCAGCAAAGTTATATTCCAGTGAGTAAAAAAGACTCTGAGGGAAGGATGAACCATCCATGGCTAACTAAGGAAGTAAAGGATGACATCAAATTGAAAACAAAGGCATACAATGTTGCAGTGGAAGGGCAGAGAATTGGGAATTTTTTAGAAACCAGCGAAGGACGACTAAAAACAGCTCGAGATAAATAACCTATGAGAGTAAACTGGCAAGAAGTATAAAACAGACAGTAAGAACTTCAACAGGTATATAAAAAGGAAGTGAATAGCTAAAGTAAACATTGTTCCATTAGAGGATGAGACTGGGGAATTAATAATGGGAAACAGAGAAATGCTGGAGACTTTCAACAAATATTTTGTATTGGTCTTCATGGTGGAAGACAATGAAAGCATTCCAATCATTGATAATCAAGAGGCTATGGGGGTGTGGGGATAAAACAATCACTTCCACTAGAGAAAAAATACTAGGCAAACTAATGGGGCTAAAGGTGGACAAGTCCCCTGGATCTCATGGCTTTCATCCTCGAGTCTTAAAAGAGGTGGCTGCAGAGATAGTGGATGCATTGGTTGTGATGTACCAAAATTCCCTGGATTCTGGAGACGTCCCAGACGACTAGAAAACCGCAAATGTGATGCCCTTATTTAAGAAAGGAGGGAGACAGAAAGCAACAAATTATAGACCAGTTAGCCTAACATTTGTCAATGGAAAAATGCTGGAGTGCATCATTAAGAAAATGGCAGCAGGACGCGGTCGGGGGTGATCGATTAGCATGGATAGAGGATTGGCTAACTAACGGAAAATGGAGAGTTGGGATGAATGGATCATTTTCAGCTTGCCACACTCTAACTAGTGGGGTGCCACAGGGATCAGTGCTGGGGCCTCAATTATGTACAATTTATATTAATGACTTTGATGAACGGACTGAGTTGAATGTAGCCAACTTTGCTGATTATAAAAAGATCGGTGGGAAGCAAGTTGTGAAGAAGACACAAACAATCTTGAAATGGAGATAGATAGGCTAAGTGAGTGGGCAAAAAATTGGCAGATAGTATATAATGTGGGAAAATGTGAAGTTATCCAATTTGGTCGGAAAAATAGAAAAGCAAATTCTTATTTAAATCGGGAGAGATTACAAAATGTGGTGGTACAGAGGGATCTGGGGATCCATGTACATGAAACACAAAAAGTTAGCATGCAGGTACAGCAAGTAATTAGGAAGGAAAGTGGAATGTTAGCCTTTATTGCAAGAGGGATCGAGTATAAAAGCAGAGAGGTTCTGCTACAAGTGTACAGGTTATTGGTAAGGCTACAACTAGAGTACTGCATACAGTTTTGGTCTCCGTATTTAAGGAAGGATATACTTGCACTGAAGTCAGTTCAGAGAAGGTTCACTAGGTTGCTTCCTCAGATGAAGGGGTTGTCATATAAAGAAAAGTTGAGCAGGTTGGTCCTATATTCATTTGAGTTTAGAAGACTTGAAGGTGATCTTATTGAAACGTATAAGATTATGTGGGGGTTTGAAAGGGTAGATGCAGAGAGGATGTTTCCCCTCGTTGGACAATGCAGAACTCGGGAGCATAGTTTCAGAATAAGGAGTTTTCCATTTAAAACAGAAATGAGGATGAATTTCTTCTATCAGAATCTTTGGAATTCTCTACCTCAGGAAGCTGGGTGATTGAGGGTGGAGATCGGCAGATTTTTGAAAGATAAGGGTGTCAAGGATTATGGGGAGTGGGCAGGGAAGTGTAGTTGAGGCCAGCATCGGATCAGCCATGATGAATTTATTGAACGGTGGAGCAGGCTCGAGAGGCCAATTGGCCTACTCCTGCTCTTATTTCTTATGTTCTTGTGCTATGTTATTATGTTCTCAATCTAGAACCTTTCACGACCACCGGAGCTTTGCAGCCAATAAAGTACTTTTGAAAATATAGTCACTGTTGTAATATGGGAAATGCAGCAGCGAATTTGCGCACAGCAAGCTCCAACAAATATTAATGTGACAATGAGCAGATAATCTGTTTTGGTTATGTTGAGTCAGCGATTAATATTGGCCCCAGGACGCCGGGGAGAGCTCATCTGCTCTTATTCAGGGCAATGCCATAGGATTTTTAATGTAGATGGGGCCGCGGTTATTGTCTCTTCCAAAAGACGACACCTCTGAAATTGTAGCACACCCTCTGCATTGCAGTGGAGTCTCAGCCTAGGTACATGCGAAATAACAGATAAAAAGCAAGGCTAATTTGGGAGAAATATTTTGGCATCTTCCTCTCTGATCCATGTAGGTGATCAAACCTAATTCCGTTGATCGCTCTGACCCTAAATTTATTGAAGTAGCTACCTTTTTGTAAGAGGTGATATCTGCCCCAGTCAGAAACAGCACCAGTTTATTTAAATCCTTATTCTCATTCACAAATAATAATATATGTTATTCTTTGCTTGTTTACGTCGCACACTGCCTTCTTATTTGATAAAAGAGAATATGTCTCAGGACAACAACAACTTGGCATTACATAGCGCCTATAAAACAAAACCCTTGATAGAGCCTTAAAGAAAAGCAGTAATCAGAAGCCACAGAAGGAGATATTCCGAGGATAGCCTGAAAGCTTCATCAATGTGATAGGTTGTAAGGAGGGTTTTAAAGGATCAGGAGGAAGTAGAGAGAATGAAGGGATTGAGTGAGGGCATTTCAGAATATGGACGTAGCCAATGGAAAGTCAAATCAGGTGGGTTCCTAAATGGACAGCCCATCCGATTTCTGCCACACTGGATAGGTTAAAATTAGAGCTACCGACCAATTCAGTTACCTCCATATTACACGGGAGCTTTAATTGTCATTTATTGTGGTCAGGGATTAAATACTGTAAAATAATTCTGAACATTAGCAAATTAACACTGAAAGCAACAAATTAGCTGCGCTTTATGTTGCAGCTTAATAATAATATTATATGAACTAACTTTGTTCAGTTGTGATTGAGAATGTCGACTCAGATGGAATGGACCTGTTTCTGGTTGGGGCTCAAATAACCTTTCACAAAAGGTAGATACTTCAGCAAATTCAGGGTCAGTGCGATCAACTGAACTAGTTTGTATCGCCTACATGGGTCAGAGAGTAACTTCCCAGGTTATTTCTCGGAAATTGGCCTATTTTTTAAAGTGCTTTTTTTGCATGTCCCAGGAGATCACATGGTTTGGGATGGGCGCAGTACACGAGGTATCACAATCGTATGATGAAGTCTAAATGGACCAGAGGGTTTTCACTTGTCCGTCATTGTTCATGTTACCTGAATGAAAGTGGAAGTTACGACATTGTCCCATGCATTCAATATCTCTCAATGCAGCATGAAGATTTTGATTCATTTCTTTAAGTTATTGGAGACATTGATGAGACCGACTTGTGTCGAAGATGGTTGGACTTCCAAAGCAAGGTAATATTTGGGAAGTTTGGACTGCACTGCTGTTGAAGATGAATCCCTTGAACAAGACCTCTCTGTAATATTTCGGTTGGGTATTGAGGCAAATACAATATCCCTTGGTCAAATGTACATTTCACACCGCCCAAATCTGCAGTGGTGCTCAGTCTTGCCCGTCGATTCGATAGATTGGAGAGTGGTCTACAGCTCACTGAAGATAAAAATAGGCATGTCAGCTCTGTGCTTGTTGTGGCCGACAAACAATCACCTGGAGGCACTCATCAATGAAGAAAAGGCACACAATGTACAAGTCATTCTACAATAATAAAATCAGACGCCACCAAAATAGATTTCCAAATCATACAAAGGGACTTGGTCCATTGCTATTAGGTCAGTTACTTTTGCTACTCTTCCACATAAACCTCCAACACCACAGCTATCACTGAAATAATAAATATGTCGTGTCTGGAGGGGGATGTGTGCCAAATGGTAACAAAAGAGGATTAGTTGAAACAAAAACACGCAGATTTACGGAACATTGTTTGCAAATTCAACAAGAAATTGCGGGGGAGAAATTGAACTTTAGCGGGTCACAAACCCTGCGGTAGCAAATCAGCCGCCAGTTATGCATCTCGCCCGATTTTCCTTTCCATTGCTGTGAATCAAAAAAAAATTCAAGCGGGTATAGACTGGGCGGGAAATCCTTTACCGCCCATTTTGTGTGCAACCACGGTGGAAGTTAATCTGCTTAAAATTCTGTAATATGAAGCAGCCTTCGTCAAACTACAATGGGACCTGGATAACATTTAGATAGACGATGACAAGGGGCGGCAACATTTCTGCCACATACATGAAAGTTAATGACCGTCTCAAACAAGGAAAAGACCAGTCACCCTCTGCTGACCTTCAATTGGCGACCATCACTGAATCATCCTTGAGAAACCTCCTTGGCATTAGTATTGATGAGATGTTAAATTGGAATGTCATATTAACACCGTGGTTTCAAGAGCAAGACAGAATATCTCCAAGTTTGCGGACAATGCAAAGCTAGGTGGGAAAGTAAGCCGTGAGGAAGACACAAAGACCCTGCAAGGTGTAGGCTGTTCTCCAGTTGATTTGATACGATAGGCAAGACTGAGCACCACTGGTTAATATGGGCGGTCTGAACGGTAGATTAGACCAAGGGATATTGCACTTGCCTCAATGCCCAACCGAAGCAGTACAGAGAGCTCTTGGTCAAGGGATTAAGCGAGTTGGAAATGAGGTGGCTGATGGAGGATATGTGGGGAAATGTATGATTATTCATTTTGGGAGGAAGAATAGAAAAACAGACTCATCTTTAAATGACCAGAAACTATTAAATGTTGGTGCTCAGAGATGTTTCGGGGTCCTCATGGAGGAAACACATAAAGTTAGCAAAGGTGGAGGCAAATGTCATGTTGGCCTTTATTTCAAGGAGGTTGGAGTAAAGAGTAAGTCTTGCTACAATTTTACAGGGGTTTGGAGAGACCACACGTGGAGTACTGTGCAGATTTTGCATCACCTTATCTTAGGAAGCATATACCTGCCTTAGAGGTGGAGCAACAAAAGGTTCACTAGTTTTAATCCTGCGATGAGATGATTGCCCTATAAGGAGAGAATGAGTAGATTGGTCATATACTCTCTCGAGTTTAGAAGATTGAGAACTGATCCAATTGAAACATATCACATTATGGTGGTGGTGGTGGCGGAAGAGGGGGTGTGGGCGGGTGATTGACAGGGTAGACGATCAGAGGATAGATTTCTTGGCTGGAGAGTCTATAAGAGTCTATACTGAGCCTCTCAGTATGAGGAGTCAACCATTTAAGTCGGAGATGAGGAGGATATTCTTCACGTACAGGGTTTTGATTCTTTGGAATTCTCTACCCCAAGGAGCTGTGGTTGCGGTGTCAGTGAGTATATTCAAGGCTGAGATAGATATATTTGTCGATCAATGGAATCAAGCGATCTGGGGATTGGACTGGACAGTTGAGGTCGAAGATCAGCCATGATGGAGCAGTCTCGATAGCACATCTGGCTTAATCCTGCTCCTCATACATATGTTCTTATGTTACAATAGATTCAATGATGTTTGACCCATCTCCTTCCCGTTCCCCTCCAAGTATGATACTATTCTGATATGGATATATCCCACCAGTCTAGAATTAGCTACCACGCCCCAGTGTGGGCACACCATCACCATGGGTTCCACAGGTCCAAGCAGCACCACATTATCAATAATCCCAGAGCTGATCAATATTTGCAGCGTTATCAGTGTTACTCACACATCACCAACTAAAAAAAGGAACGTGATCCGGAGCGCCTATTTCTCAAAAACTTCAGACATTCACCGAGTGATACTAAGCACCCATCGAAATGAATACACTGCAAATTTAGCAATATGGAAGGCATAGCACCTTTCATTCCCTCCCGATCAAGTGGTAGCACATCAGGAGTCTAATTCCAAGTTCATAGCACTTGGCTTTATATGTACTCAGCCGACAATTCAGTGAATGCTAATTCAGGGCAGCATGCAACTTCCGACAGGTCTCTGTACTTGACTGCAGTAATATTGGGCTTCTCCATTTGATATGTCCTTACTACACAGTATAAATGCACACGAGGCCCATGCTTGAGAGAAGGTCAGTCTGTGACCTGTCCTTTATTCCTTAGCACTCAAGTGATGAAGGTGGGTGGAGCTTCCCCTTTTATACCTGAAGGTCCAGGTTAGGAGTGTCTCCCACCTAGTGGTCAGTGTTCTCACGGTGGACAACTTAGGTCAGTTTATACATGGGTTACAATGCTGGTTGAATACATGACATCATCTTCCCGCCAAAGTCTTATTGGGATCACAGGTTGAGTCTCTCTGGTGGTTTACGCTCCCTTGTAGAGCGCCTGAGTTGGGGCTCCGGTTGTTGGGCGCTGGCCTGAGTGTCTTATATTTGCAGTGCCTCAGGCCTGTCCGGACTGCCCACAGTGACTGGGCTCTCCTCCCTTTGGTTCCGGTGTTCGGTCACCTGTGGTGGAGTGAATTCTATATCGTGTTCTTCCTCTGCTTCTTCTGTGGGGTTGCTGAACCTCCTTTTTTGTTTGATCCACATGTTTGCGGCAGATTTGTCCATTGGTAAATTTAACTACCAGAATCCTATTTCCCTCTTTGGCAACCACAGTGCCTGCGAGCCATTTGGGCCCTGCAGCGTAGTTGAGGACAAAAACAGGATCATTTACATCAATACATCACGCCCTCGCATTCCTGTCATGGTAGTGATATTGTGACTGGCGCCTGCTCTCGACAATTTCTTTCATGGTGGGGTGAAAAAGGGATAATCAGGTTTTGAGCGTCCTTTTCATTAGTAGCTCTGCGGGTGGAACCCCTGTGAGCGAGTGTGGTCGGGATCTATAGGCCAACAGGAGGCGTGATAAGCGAGTTTGTAGGGAACCCCCTTGGAATCTGAGCATCCCCTGTTTGATTATCTGCACTGCTCGTTCTGCCTGGCCGTTTGAGGCCGGCTTGAACGGTGCCGTTTTAACATGGTTAATTCCATTGCCTGCCATGAAGTCCTGGAATTCAGTGCTTGTGAAGCACGGGCCATTGTCGCTGACCAAGATGTCCGGTAGACCGTGGGCGGCGAACATTGCCCATAGACTTTCTACCGTGGCAGAGGATGTGCTTGAATTTTAAATGTCACACTCGATCCATTTGGAGTAGGCGTCTACTACAACCAAAAACATTTTCCCCATGAAAGGACCTGCGTAGTCCACATGGATGCGTGACCAAGGCTTGGCGGGCCATGGCCAGGGGCTAAGGGGAGCTTCCCTGGGTGCATGGCCCAGCTGGGCACACGTGTTGCACCTGCGAACACAAAGTTCCAGATCTGCGTCTATCCCTGGCCACCAAACGTGTGACCTGGCAATTGCCTTCATCGTGACAATGCCTGGGTGCCCATTGTGGAGTTCTCTGATGAACACCTCTCTGCCCATCTGGGGCATGACTACGCGGTTTCCCCACAGTAGGCAATCGGCCTGAATCGAGAGTTCATCCTTGCGCCTGTGAAATGGTTTAAATTCCTCAGGGCATGCCCTGTACGTGGCTGCCCAGTCCCCATTAAGGACACATTTCTTGACTGGAGACAATAGCGGGTCTCTATTTGTGCAGACTTTAATCTGACGGGCTGTCACGGGTGAGCCTTCATTTCCGAAAGCTTCAACAGCCATGACCATCTCAGCAGCATGCTCGGTAGCCCCCTCAGTGGTGGCTAGTGGGAGCCTGCTGAGTGCATCGGCGCATTTTTCGGTGCCCGGTCTGTGCCGAATTGTGTAGTCAAAGGCAGCTAACGTGAGTGCCAACCTCTGTATGCGGGCCGATACATTTGCATTTATGGCCTTGTTGTCGGACAAAAGGGACGTTAGGGGTTTGTGATCTGTCTCCAGCTCAAATTTCCTGCCAAAGAGGTACTGGTGCATTTTCTTTACCACATATACACATGCGAGCGCCTCCTTTTCTACCATCCCGTAGCCCCTTTCTGCCTGGGACAGACTCCTGGAGGCATAAGCTACTGGCTGTAACTGACCCTTGGCATTGACATGCTGCAACACACACCCGACACCATGGGACGACGCATCGCACGTTAACACAAGTTTCTTACATGGGTCATATAGCGTTAACAGATTGTTGGAACATAACAAATTGCGTGCTCTATTAAAAGCCCGTTCCTGGCTGTCCCCCCAGACCCATTCGCGACCTTTGTGTAGGAGCACGTGTAGCGGCTCTAGCAGCGTGCTCAATTTGGGAAGAAAGTTACCAAAATAGTTCAGGAGCCCCAGGAACGAATGCAACTCCATCGTGTTACAGGGTCTGGGTGCTCTCTGGACCGCTTCCATCTTGGATGCAGCAGCGCTGATCCCATCTGCTGCTACCCTCATCCCCAGGAATTCTACCTCTGGAGCTAGGAAGATGCACTTCGCCTTTTTCAGTCGCAGACCTACCTGGTCCAGTCTGCGTAGCACCTCCTCCAGGTTGTGGAGGTGTTCTTCAGTATCGTAACCCGTAATGAGGATGTCGTCCTGAAAAACCACCGTCCCTGGAATCGACTTGAGGAGGCTTTCCATATTTCGTTGGAAGATCGCGGCGGCCGAGCGAATCCCGAACGGACATCTGTTGTACTCAAACAACCCCTTGCTTGTCGTGATGGTGGTCAGCTTCTTCGACTCACTCGCCAGCTCCTGGGTCATGTAAGCTGAGGTCAGGTCCAATTTTGAAAAAAGTTTGCCACCGGATAGGGTCGCAAAGAGGTCCTCCGCTCTCGGTAGTGGGTAGTGGTCTTGGAGTGACACCCGATTGATGGTGGCCTTGTAATCGCCACATATCCTGACCGACCCATCCGCCTTGAGCACCGGCACAATCGGGCTTGCCCAGTCACTGAATTCAACTGGCGAGATGATGCCTACCCTCAACAGGCGATCCAATTCGCCTTCTATCTTTTCCCGCATCACGTACGGCACCACTCTGACCTTGTGGTGTACTGGTCTGGCATCCGGGTTTATGTGAATCACTACATTGACCCCCATGAAAGTGCCAATGCCGGGTTGAAATAATGAGTCAAATTTGTCCAGGACCTGTGAGCATGATACTTACTCCACAGAGGAAATTGCATTGACATCGCCCCATTTCCAGTTCATGACAGCAAGCCAACTCCTCCCCAGTAGTGCGGGACCGTCCCCGAGACAATCCAGAGTGGCAACCTGTTTTCCGAATCTTTGTGGGTCACGACTACCGTGGCGCTGCCTAGCACCAGAATGATCTGCTTTGTGTAAGTCCATAGCTGTGCGTCAATCACCGATAATTTTGGCCTCCTGGCCTTGGATTCCCACAATTTTTCGAACTGTTTGATACCCATCAGGGACTGGCTGGCACCCGTGTCTAACTCCATTGATACTGGGATGCCATTGAGGAGCACTTCCATCATTATCGGTGGCGTCCTGGTGTATGAACTGTATACGTGCTCCACATGAACTCGCTGAACTTCAGCTTCCAGCGATTTCCCCCAGTGTCCATTTCTTCAATTTCTGCAGGTATTTTGCTCATCTCTGCAAACTCCGGCTGAATATATGCCTCCACGCCTCCAGCATGAGTTGCGGTTTGAAACAAAAGGTCCCTTGCCAGTCGATCGTCCCTGACTGCCCCTGTTATTGTCCTTGATGGCGCCATTACTGGCCACATTGTCCCTTGCAATGGTGTGAATCGCTGTTCAGCTTGCCATTGTCTCTGTCGAACTCCCCCTCTGGGTTCGACTATATGTTGGGGCATGCCTGACTGCCCTTGGCTGCCTGGAGAACTGTGTGCTGCTTTAACAATGTTAAATCTCTGTTCCAACCATTCCTTAACACAGTACCTCTCGTCTGTTCTGCTAGTGGCCATGCTCGCGTGGTTTAAATCCCAGTTTCTTGTCGCCATTGATACGTCCTTACTACACAGTATAAATGCACACGAGGCCCATGCTTGAGAGAAGGTCAGTCTGTGACCTGTCCTTTATTCCTTAGCACTCAAGTGATGAAGGTGGGTGGAGCTTCCCCTTTTATACCTGAAGGCCCAGGTTAGGAGTGTCTCCCACCTAGTGGTCAGTGTTCTCACGGTGTACAAATTAGGTCAGTTTATACATGGGTTATAATGTTGGTTGAATACATGACACCATTCATTGCTAAATATACGCGAGAGAGCATCAGCGGCAGGTTGGGGCCATAAAAGAAGTGGGCAGTGGTGGCCTGGGAGCAGCATGGAGGCCCCGTTCTGCGAGGAAACCTCATCAGCAGGTCGGGGCCATAAAAGGAGCAGCCAGCGGTGACCGAGGAATAGCGTGGAGGCCCCGACCTGCAGGAGGCCATAAAAGTAGCGCCGTGTGGCCCAGGGTGCAGCATGGAGGCCACGACAAACTACAGTTCAAGCTGGTGCAGGAGGGCAACGGCAGCGAAGAGTGACGTCAACAAGGTCCAGGTCGATGATTGGCGAGTGGGAAGGTGCGACAGGTGTGACGAAATCGGGACAAAGTTGCTGTGAGAGACTGTGGAGGGATCTGACAGGGGCCCAGGGGCAGCACAGGCCAACCCATACTGTGATATGTGTGCGCATTGCGTCCGGGCAGCAGAGCAGGTCTCCAGTTCTCTTCGCTAATCCTTGCTACTGGACCAAAACCTAGCTCTGTCAAGCTCGTGTGGTGGCTGGTGTGCACCGGCCGCCACACGTTAAAAAGATCCACGCACAAGCGTCTTCCACTGCTTCAGGATGTAGTTTGGGTTTTCCTTTCGAAATACCTGTGAACTCATGCTTTTTATTAGGCGTGGAAGGAAGTCATCCTCGTTTCGAGGGACCGCCTATGATGGTGATGATATGTGTAAGAGGAGCTCACTCAGTTGTATGAGCTGCATGGACAGCAATATATGATCCAAATATTCTTCTAATACATTTAACTCTCCACCTTTAACTCTCACAGTGTACAACCGCAAGTGGATCATGGGCACTTGAATTTGTAGGACCGTGGAAGCAAAACTGGTGATCATGAATCGCCATCCATTTTACACTCTGCTCCATTTCCTTTCCCACCGAAATCAATGGAAAGGAAAATCTGGTAGAGTATAAATTGCGCTGCTAATTTGCTAGCACATGTTTTGCGCTTCCAGTCAGGACGTATTTCAACCCAATCGTTCAATAGTCTTTTCTTCAGATTCCGGGCATTTCGTCCTTGGGCAGCACTGGTGCTAAATTCGGGAACGCATCGCAGTGATATTACACACGTTCATTTGAATGGAGAGAAAAACAGGCATAGCTCATGCACGATTCTACGTTGGACATTCCCAACAGACAGTTTCTACTCCTTAATTCTGATGGAGAAATGGTGGTAATGTTTTTTCCATGATATGTCATGGTGCTTAATCACTGTGGAGCAAATTGGAAGAAGAAGCAAAGAAAGTTCCGAGCTGAAATGAAGATAGGGATATACTAGCATCAATAGGCATACCTATTTCATCAAATTCTTAATACATCATTGAAAATGTGTGATTTGATTTGCTTGTGAGTCCTGTCCAGGAAGGATCTGCACCGATACTGCACAAAGACATTCCATAAAATACTTTATTTCCCAAATAAATCAATGTCAATTGCTAGACTTTAATATTCTTGCTGTGCTGCTGGAAGCTGTGAATGTGAAAATTTCCCTCCTCGCTCCCACTCTCTGGTGATTGGAGGAGAGGCAGCTGGCTAACCTGTTTGTTCAATGACTGTGACTAATGTCAGTAATTGGGTAACCTGATTGGTAGCCCATGGGGGCACTCAGGTATAAAACATTGATTGCTGTGAAGCCATTGCATCAACTTCTCAATCAGACCAACCAGCAAGATCACTGCTCCTTGAAAATGGGATTGCCAATAATTGTGCAGATAGAAGCAATTTTCTACCCCATCCTTGCAGCGATTGGTGTTCCTGGTATGTCATTCTGATCAATTGTTTTTAGCCTTACTGATGGTTAACTGTATTATTGCTCTTGCTGTCCAGCAACATTGGGGTCGATCATGACTTTGTGCTATGGTGTAAAGGTGGGCGATAGTGAATATGCTGTCTGCTTTACATCGCCACTTTTTTTTTCATTGACATCAATTGAATTAAAAATCGGGAGATGGCAATCCAGCTTCTGATTCACTATCACCCGTTTTACACCATCGGACCACGTCAAAATCTGTCCCAATATCTATTGCTTATATATATGTTAACAAAAATCAGTAATTACAACGAATAGAGGGGGGAATCGGACGAGCTGTATAATGTAAGGTGAATTGGTTATCTCCTGGTTTACACCATTGCTCAACGTTTATATTACACGTTGTCTGATTTCAGTTTCCATTAGGTAGATTTTTGCCCTTAGTTATGAAAACAGACTGCAACATATTGGCCGCTCATTTAACAACGCGCTATATTTTTGTTTACATTGATTTCTTTTGACTGCAATGTCCAGGGCTGTGTAAAACAGACGACTGATCACTAAAAGCCGGTTTCTGCCTGGCAGTAAAAGTGAAAATTCACTCCTAGTGAAGTTGAAGGGAAGCTCAATCAGGTGGTGTGCAAAACTGGTTGGTACAGTTTAACTCCGCAAATTATGTTAAAATTTACCCAAAGTATCATCTACAAAATTACCAGATGCTGCATCATTACCTGTGACATTGCCCCTCTACGGGACAGGCTCTGTACAACAGTAACAACTTTACACTGGGTGTCCATGAGGCTCGGTGGTCACCGTGCCAGTTAAATTGTTTTCCACCTCAGTCTCTAACCTTATAGGTTGGGATATCCCTCATTCCTCCATCACCATCCAGCCTGGATACCAACCAAGGTTTAATTCTGTTTGTTGAGAAACGTGTGTCAGGAACTCTATCAGCATCTGATGAGTAAAAGCGTGTTTACTTTGTTGCTGGGATGTGGGTGACGCTGGCAAGGCCACATTTATGACCCAGTCCTAGTTTCCCCGAAAAGCAGCTACTGGTGGTTCTCTACTATACCTCTCCCGCCTGGATGGCTTATCTCTGGTTAGACAGCTTTTTAACCGCATTTGCTCCATTTGTTTTGATTTTCCTCCTCAATGCTTTGACCATCAGACATATTTTAGCAGCTAATATTATCCGCAGGACAATGCAAGGCAGCATTAGTGAGAATCACAATGATCCCGAGCTGAGGAATCGAAGGAAGTCGATCATCTTACTGCTCGCCATATCTGGTAATTTTGTATTGCTGTGGATGTTATCTCTTTTGTACGACATTTGTGTACAAATTGCAGACTCGCAGTTTTTGCAGACAGATGTCACCGACGCTTTCACCATCATGGATAAAACAGGGTGTCTGCTTCAGCGGCTCAGTTCCTGCACCAACACATTTATTTATGCAGTGGCCCAGACTAAATACAGAGAGGAGTTAATGAACACGGTTAAAAATCCGTTCACTCCAATTATTAACTTAATAAAACAATGAGGTGAAGAAGTTTGTTTCATAGCTGACTAGAACAAACATTTGTTCACAATCTTACCGTCAAAAAGCAGAGCAAATTGTACTAAGACGAGTAGATGTTTAATTGAAAGAAATCCCGTTCGATACTGGGCGTGTGATCAGTTTCACCACTCTTCACCCACACGGTGAAAGTGTAAATCTAACCCGAGGACTCACATTGTAGACTCAGAATGTTGCTCTTCTCAGAATGGACAATAGAAAACCTGCATCTCTCTTACACCGTGCCAGATGTTCATTTTCACCTGAATTTGGTGACTATCACCTGCCAGTCACTATCGCCTGTTTCCATTTACTGCCAAAGTCCAATCTCTTCCCCCCAAGTACATGTTCGCAAAATTTTCCTCTACACAGAACTTTACCAGTGGTGTAAATCTCTTCAAAATATCTCTTTCCTCTCATTCAAGACGTCAGACGCCCTTGGGGAGCAGGAGTGACACAGTACGGTATGTGCACTCTGTACATGTCCCATTGAACTGAGTGGGGAAGAAGGCTTTTGCAGACACGTCACAATTTTAAACTGCCTTGCCTGGTGAGTAGTCCACGGAATCGGTGGATAACCGAGTTTACAACTCGCTCAATATTACTCTCTGTTGACTTTACTGGAGCTTAAATAGTTGTGCATAAAACCAGCGTTAAGCCCGATTCGATCAGTTTCCCGACGGGCGGGTCACATTAAAATTGCAGTTGATCTCAAAGTCGGAGTGGCAATGCCAGTTTCGCCTCAGTGACTCACATCGATGCCAAAGTTCCAATGTGAGTGTAATTTCAGAAATTCTCTTACCAATATACCCTGAAAAACAAAAGCATTTCGCTGCATTTTTCTTTTCGTTTCTTTCAGATGAAAATTTAATCAGTAATTAGTTAATTATTGAACCAGCAGTGAAAGTTTAATACGCGCTCTGAGAACACCTTCACTGGGATATCACAGCTTATTCCAAGATTTGTTGGTACTAAAAGCAATTTTGATTCAAGAAAAATTAATCCTGGTCTCAATGTAACATTTGCTCAAGCCTTTCGGAGCAGTATGTGTCCTGCTCTGATAACAACAGGACAGAAAAGCAAGGGGGATAATTTTCACTGTTGACAATAATTTAAAACTGATGATATCTGACACCTCGTTATGCACATCGCCCGAGTTTCATGTCGATTGAGGTCCGTGGAATGGAAAACCAGGAGAGTGAATGATATGCAGCCGATCTAATGGCATATGTTTAATATTAAGACCAACAGCTAAACATTTCACAAATTAGGGAGAAAATAACAAGAGGTAGAAATTGGACCTCGTATCCGTTTTACAAGCACAAGGAGGGCCAATTTCAGAGAGCCACGGCCTGCATCCAATCAGGACCAGAGGTAGAAGCACTGCCGTGTCCGCATAGTCGGCTGACCAGGCGCCTGGTGCGCCAGCCTAAAACATGCGTTAAGGCAGTACATAAGTAATTGTAGGCCGAACGTCAGTTTCAGCACCGATGTATTAATTGGACGTAATGGGCGGAGCCTGCTCTGCATTTCTCTGCTGATGATCTTTCATCGACCGCTGCGGCCTAAGCAGATACCATCAAATCAATTTGCATTTCTGTATCACTTTAACATAGTAAAACTTCCCAAGTTGCTCCACACGAGCAATTGTCAGACAAAATCTGACGCCAAGGCACGCAAGAAAATATTGGGATCGTTGAACAAAAGCATGTTGAAAGACGTAGGTTTTAAGGAGCGTTTTAAAGGAGGAGAGGGTTGGAGAGGCAGAGAGTTAGGGAAGACATTCCAGAGCTTAGGATATCGGCAAAACCATTACAGTTGCTTTCTGAAAAGTCCTCCCAGCACTAACATTAGGGCAGCTACTGACGAGCCTTTGAAGACGTGATAGGTGCCGGCAGCTCGCGCGTTTCAGGTCTCGCGACTCTGTGCTGTCTGCGCCCAGAAACGTGCAAGAATCAACGTTTAGTCCAAATCCTTGCAAATTGCTTTTTGAAAGTTGTGGAGCAGTGAGTGTTGCCTGAATTCATAGCTGTAGTTCGGATTGTGGTTTGGTAGGTTCAAAGGATGCAAGTGATCGCCACGGGAGCTTGAAAAACATATATGCCATTCTGATTTTACACTTGGTAGAATATCTAACGTTATCAGGGTGAGGCAACGCCCTCCAGTAAATCTGGTTGTGTTTCCCTTTAGACGAAATTTCCAACATGAGTCCAGATTAACACCATCAGTTTATGCCAGTGTGAGTGCGAAATGGCCTGCAACTGACGATGGGTTTGCAGTATAAATACATTCAGCAGGGAGAGAACATTGTAATGCTTGTAAGAAATCATGAATCCGAAAAATTGCGAATTATAAAAGAAATAATGATTTTGTTAAAGAGGTACGTATGGCAGCTCAGCAGACAGAGAGCCTAGGTTGTTATGAAGTCACGACCTAAAAAACAGGCCTTCCAGCAGACAGGATAAACTGATAACGGAGGTAACAAGAAGCCGTAGGATAAGCAAACTGCCTACAGAAGAACAACAAGGCATTTAGAACAGTTATCAGGACAAAGCTGACTTCATGAGGATGGGAGGGGGCTGTCAGAGGTACTCACTCCCCTATAATTAGACTATGGAATGAGTAAAATTGATTGATGCAACGTATCCACCGGCCCCGTATAAAAATGGGCAACCGAGAGAGAGACACAGGCAGATGTGGAGAGCACTTTCTTATGGCGGACCTCTTGCTAGCTTTGGTCTAACACCTACACCAGCTCGGGATCCGTTCCAAGACTACCATTCTGACTTAACTTCCGTCCGATATGTTCTTGGCCATATAGCATTCTCATCTACCTCGGGTTGTATGTCTACTATATCTATCTTTATCGCGAGTTGTATCTAATTATGCTTATAACTGCCACTCCCTAATAAAACACCTTACAACTTCTAAAACACTTTGGATAACCTGTGCGTGAACTGCGATGCAAATCTTAGATGTTGTAATGGTGACATGTTCACACTGTCAGATTCGCCCATATCCCGTTGATATACCTGACCTGACTGTAGGTGATATTTTTTATCAGGGACTGGCTGGTATTCCAGAACTGGACCATCATCATGCTCCACATGATTCACACTGCAGTTCGCAGGTGCTTTCCCTGAACTTAACTGGCTGACATTCTGGACACCATTTTTTTGCCTTGCCATGCCGTCATACACAAACTAACCACTGTGGCCAAACCAGACAAAAGTCGACCACGTTGTCTTTTGCACTTTAGCGATTTATCTTTTGTACTGTGAAAATAAGTAAAGGTTTTAGTCTTTAAGAGCAATCCAGTAAATGACTGCTTTAACAGAGAAATATTGGATCAATGCATAATGCGAATTAGAACGGTGAAAGGATTCGATAGAGTAGATTGGAACAAATTATTTCCCTTCAGCATTCTCTTTTTTCTGGATATATAATCCCAGCATGATCAGCCTTTCCTGATAAGTATAACATCTCCGTTCTGAATTCATTATTGCAAACCTTATTTATTGTGCCATCCCCAGTGTGTCTATACAATCTTTTGAACAATATGGAGAGCATAACTGTGGTCTAACCAAGGTTCGATGGATTTAAAAATATCTTCTCTGCTTTTGCATTCTATCCATCTACAAATAAATCCAGTGCTGTGTTTATATTTTTATGGCTTTCCCAACTCATGTCATCTTTTTAATGATTTGTGTATCTGTAACTCTAGGTACCTGTGAACGCTTACCCGATTTAGACTCTGAAGTTCCAAGCAGTATGTGGCTTCCTTATTCCTCTTACCAAATGAAACACCTCATACTTATCTATTTTGAATTTCATTTTCTATTTTATGTCTATTCTGCAAGATTTTTGATGACCTCTTGTAGTTCGTCGCAGACTTACACAGTATTAATGATAACCCCGATTTGCTGCCGTCTGCAAATTTTGAAATTGTACTTCTGATTCTCGAGTCTGAAATCGTTTATGTAAATTGTAAACACATGTTGTGCAAGAACCAATCCTTGTGGAACACCATTTCTCGCCTTTTGCCAGTGTGAGTAGCTACCCTGAACCCCGACTCTTTGTTTTCTGGACAGTAGCAAGTTTGATATCCATTCTTTTCCTTATCCCTTTACTCCACACGCTCTGATCTTAATCGTGAGTCCAGCATGCAGCACCTTATCGAAACCATTTTAAAATCCAAATATATTACATCGACAGCAATACCCTTGGCTAATAATCCTGTGACTTCTTCAAAGAATTCATAGAAAAACAAGCCTTATATTATATATTTCAACAACAATTTCACTTATGTGTCTTACCTGGTCTATTGATCCCTGGACATGATCTATTTAAATATAGGTATACTATTAAATGTGTGCATCTAATAATATACCTCTGGCTCGATATACTTTTCTAATGAATACTGTGGCTCAGCCTCAGACAGTTGCCAGGGAGAGGGATGGAGTCGGTGATTAAGGAACGGAGTATGCAGCAGGGATCAAAAACAATTGCTTCAGTCTTCCCAGTATTTAGCTGGAGGTAATTCCTGCTTATTTAGTACGGGATCTCTTACAAGCAGTCTTACAATTTAGTGACAGCGCAGGGGTCGTGAGAGATGGTGGTGAGGTAGAGTTGGATAACGTCAGCGTGCATCTGAAAACTGAAGCTGTATTTACAGATGATATCGCTAACGGGCAGCATGTAGATGAGAGAAATAGGAGGGGCATAGGATAGATCCCAATTCGGGAGCGGGAAGGGAACCCTCTGCAAGAAATTCGCTGGCTACGACTAGATAGATAAGAATGAAACCACTCGAGTGCAGTTCCAGCCAGCTGCACGGAGGTGGAGAGTCGTTGGAGGAGGATGGAGCGATCAACCCTGTGAAAGGCTATAGAGCAGTCATAAAGGACGAAGGGGGATAATTTACCTTTATCACAGTCACAAACGATGTAATTTGTGACTTTGATTATTGCTGTTTCGGTATTATGATGAGGGCTGAGCTGGGGAGTGATAGAAGGAATTCAATTATTGAATTCCAGGAAAGATGCAATATCACCTTCAACGACTTTGGAGAGGAAGGGGATGTTGGATATAGGGCAGTAATTCGCAAGGACAGAATATTTTTTTTTAAGAAGAGTGATGATGGCCGATTTGAAGGCGATGGAGGTCAGTACCTGAGGAAAGAGAAACGGTAACAATGTCAGCTAACATGGGCGCCAGAAAAGGATGTTTGGTGGTCAGCGGTTTGGTGGGAATAGGGTTGAGAAAGCAGGAAAAGGCTCTCATAGACAACGTGAGCACGGAGAGGTCATGAGGGGAAATCAGAGTGAAACTAGAGAAAGATGCAAGTTCAGACTTGGCAGAGGCGGGCGGGGGAGGGGTTGGGGGTTCAGGGGGTGGGAAGAGTTGAGGAGATTTGGCCTTATGAGATAGAGGAAGCAAGGGAATAGGCTGAGTTAGCTGATTGGATGGTTTCAATCTTAGAAACAAAGAAGTCAATGATCTTCACACTCTTGTTGTTGGAGGTGAGGGTGGAGGAGACCATGGAGCGGGGTTTAAGAAGATGGTTAGCAATGGGGAGCATAGAAGCCGGGGGTTATCTTAGCATTCCAGAATGATGTTGGCACAGGGAGCAGTTTTGGGAGTTGACAGCAGGACCCGAGAATGCTTTAGCAGCCAGATGTGGTGGTGAATGGCTTAACTACTTGTCTGCCATATCAATACACGCTTGCATCCCTTGGACTTCAATGAGTGGAGATGAGGGCTGTAACCGGGAGAACAGACACGGTGAGAGAGAGTAACGGGGCAGGCGAAGGTTTGGCACTGTCTAATTCCCTCCGTGCCCCTCTAGTCACACACCCTCCTGATATGGAAGGATATCATCATCCCTTCATTGTCACTGGCTCAAAATCCTGGAACTCCATTGCTAACAGCACCGTGGGAGTACCGTCACCACACGGACTGCAGTGGTACAAGAAGGTGGCTCGCCACCACCTGCTAATGGGCAATAAATGCTGGCAGTGAGAGCGATACTCACATCCCACGAACATATAACAAAAAACATTATTGAGTGCAAATGCATTTCTGGGTGGTACTTGCTTCATATATAACAAATCATATTTTCACACTGGTATCTCAATATCTTGGCACACTTGCCACCAATACAAGCCATTCTTGGACTTTCAGGTTATCTTATCAAACTATTGTAGTCATCTGCAGATCTGTTCTCATGTCCCATGGCATGGTCCAGATTTTTTGGGGAGTGAGCAGTTTTCTTGAAAGGTCCATCGGCAACGACACAACAGTGAAAGCTATATTTACTATCCATAACTACAATTTCATGATTTTCAATAGAAAAATAGGATAATTCCGTTTGGCAGTTTAATTTTCCTGTTTCTATCTGCACTCTATGTAAGACATCACATTAATTACCATTCGATCACATTCATAAGCCCTGAAGTAAAGTTACTGTCCAATGCAATATTTAAGATAGAAAACATGGATGGAAATTTCCCACTTGGCCAAGTTATGTCTCCCAATGTCTGCTGATAACTTCTTAAATTCTTAAAACTGCTAAATCTCTTGCTATGCCATCATTATTAAATTTAAATAAAACATTCTCATCAGGGAAGGCATAATTTTTAAATGACAAAAGCTCCATAAATTGCATCATATTTCTTTTTGTTCTTCAGATGCTTTTTCAAATGACTAAAAATATAAAGAATAAAAGTGGAGAATAATTTCTTTTCACATTTAAACAAATCAAATCAAACTGCTTTGGAAATTGCTTTAGCAATTGCCACTCCAAGAACAAAAGATCATAAGAACATAAGAAATAAGAGCAGGAGTAGGACATTTGGCCTCTTGAGCCTGCTCCGCGTTTTAATAAGATCATGGCTGATCTGATCATGGACTCAGCTCCACTTCCCTGCATGCTTTTTTCTTTATTCCTTTAATCCTTTATTCCCCTATCACTCAAAAATCTGTCTATCTCCAGCTTAAATATATTCAATGACCCAGCCTCCACAGCTCTCGGGGCAGAGAATTCCACAGATTTACAGCCCTCTGAGAGGAGAAATTCCTCCGCATCCTAGTTTTAAATGGGTGGTCCCTTATTCTGAGACTATCTCCAATTTTTGTTTCCCCTATGAGTGGAAATATCCTCTCTACATCCACTTTGTAGAGCCCCCTCATTATCTTATATGTTTCGATAAGATCACCTCTCATTCTTCTGAACTCCAATGAGTATAGGCTCAACCTACTCTACCATTCTTTGTAGGTCATGCCCCTCAGCCCCGGAAACAACCCAGTGAATGTTCTCTGAACAGCCTCCAATGCAAGTATACACTTCCTTCAATACAAAGAATCAAACTGTACGCAGTACTCTAGGTGTGGCCTCGCCAATACCCTGTACAGTTGTAGCAGGACGTCTCTGCTTTTATAATCTATCCACCTTGCAATAAAAGCCAATATTCCATTTGCCCCCTGATTACTTGCTGTAACTGCATGCTAACTTTTTGTGTTTCATGCACAAGGACGCCCAGATTTCACTGTACTGCAGCACCTTGCAATTTATCTGCCTTTATTTTATAATTTGCTTTTCTATTATTTCTGCCAAAGTGGATAACCTCACATTTTCCCACATTATACTCCATCTGCCAAATTTTTGCCCACTCACTTAGCCTGTCTATATCATTTTGCAGACATTTTGTGAACACTCCTCACAATTTGTTTTCCCAACCATCTTTATATCATCAGCAAACGTGGTTGCATTACACTTCGTCCCTTCATTCAAGGCATTAATATAGATTGTAAGTAATTGAGGACCTAGCACCGATCCCTGTGGCACCCCACTAGTCACTGTTGCCAACCAGAAAATAACCCATTTATCCCGATTCTCTGTCTTATGTTAGGTAGCCAATCCTCTATCCATGCTAATACTTTACCTCCAACCCAGTGAGTTTTTATCTTGTGCAGTAACTTCTTAGGTGGCACCTTATTGAATGCTTTCTGGAAATCCAAATGCATCACATCCATTGGTTCCCCCTTGTTCACCATGCTCGTTACATCCTCAAAGAACTCTAGCAAATTTGTCAAACATGATTTCTTTTTCATAAAACCATGCTGAATCTGCATGTTTGAAACTTGCTTTTCCAAATTTCCTTCTACTGCTTCTTTAGTAATGGACTCCAGCATTTTCCCAATGATAGATGTTACACTAACTGGACTATAGTTTCCTGCTTTTTGTCTGCCTCCTTTTTTAAATAGAGGGTTTCATTTGTGGTTTTTCAATCTGTTGTGAATCTGACCCTACATTCTCCAATCTCCCAAAATTCATTGTAACCACAAATACATTAGACAATATATGGACTTTAGATGAAATTTGAAATTCAAGGGCAGGAGGCCAGTGCAGGTCAGTCACACCTCATCAGATGCTCTCTAAAAGTAGGAGCAAGAAACTTGGTCTTCCTTTCTCCCCTTTCCCTGATGCCTATTAACTCAACCCTACAGCTGCCCAGGCTGTTTGTGAGATCCCACGGTGTACAGGATAACCGTCTGTAAAGCAGTACTCACTGCATCCACATCATTGTATTTGATGCATTTTGAGACATTTACATGATAAAATGATTCACTTTCAACAAGATTAATTTTTCTCTCAGAATTTTGAAAATTCTTGCTTTGGCTTCCGAGGCTTTGATTTTCATCCATTAATTTCGTGGTTGGAGAAGCATGAGTTGAAGGCATGCTTTTGCAATCAGTGCTTCTGGGCAGTGCTCAGATCACCAAAGTGATAATTCTCCTTTAAACAGACCAAAAAGTCCCTGGTTCTATTGCTGGTCTGAGCGGAGTTATCAGGTCTCAGTAGGAACAGCAGTAGCGATGGCAGAGCAGGTTCGAAGGGCCGAATTGTCTATTTCTACGTTTATTTCATATGTTTGTATTAGATTATAAAATTTGCTTTTAGATTGAAAAAGGTGACGTTGGATCAGCTGTGTATTAGCAAATTTTCACGATTTTCATCTCTATTGAAGTCAATGAAAAGGAAAAGTGGGAGACATTGGAAGATGTCATTACAACATGACAAGATTGCACAGAGAGAGTTTCCATTACAAATGTAGACATCAAAACTTATATCAGAAATATAGAAAGAAGTACACCATGTAGGTCTTTACAATCGGGATTCAATTATATCTGCATCCCCTGACCAATTAATTCCCGGACTCTAACCCGGCTACATCCGAAGAACAAACTTGTGGGTAAAATTTTTTCTTTTGCTTCATGGCAAGAGGGTTGTGCCATGCCTTTCATATATTTATACACGCCGACCGATATTCAGTTCCACAGACTTCAATGGAAATTAATTTGTGCAGCATGTATTTGAGGTGCACTATGCCATTTCACTCGTTTTGGTGTAGCAACTAGTCAAATTTTTAACCTATAGAGTTTTCTCTGTGGGGGTCAAATTTGTCACTTTTATAGCCCTGTGTGCGACACTCCCAAGGAACTGGATATCAGGTGACCAATGTTCAACCACCTGTATTGCGCGCCGCACCCCTGCCATCTGCAATTTGATTCCCATATGTAATGCCATTGGAGATGGACAATTTTGTGTTTCAGATTTTATCCATCGATATTCCTGGACTTTTCAGACGAGGAGTTAAGGCAACTAGTTTGGAAATTATTATTGCAAAAGTTCAGAATACTGAAATGTTATGATGAGTTACACCAGGGAAATTATTTACACTTTTTGCCCAGCGGTTTACAAAAGGGCAAAAATATAGTGTCATCATAAAAACAATGAAGGGAAAGGTGTAAACATGTTAATCATATCTTGTGAATCAGTGGAATCCTCTTGTTCTTTGAAAGGCGGCAGAGAAACACTCAACAGGACACTGTTTTCAGCTTAATTCTAACACAGATTTATGAAGCATTAATCGAACCAGCAAACAGCAGCACTAACTTCAAAGATTTTAAGAGTAGTTGTGAAGAGTTGTAAAATGTAGTTATTGTTTAATTTTTTTGTTAAAATTGCGTGGTAATTTAATTTCCTTATGCAGCGATATTTTACGTGCAATTAAATGGTCAGACAAGTCGGCAGGAACCCTTCTGGGCATTTTGCATCTTCTGCCACGTTTCCTGTATTCATGGTGCCCAGTTTATGCAAACAACACAGGCGCAGGATTGGAAGAATCTGCCCACTGTCCTCTATGGAAACCATCAGAGCAAAGTTCTCTGATTTAAAAACCGCATACATTAAACTGCACAAGTCTTGATGAAATTCGTGACGAAATTCAGCTCTGTGTTGATGAGATGGAGTCTGAGCTTCAAACACTGACACATCAGGGAGGTCGAGAGTTTCCTGGAAGCTGTGTTCCAGGAGGCATCACACCCCTTAAATGGATAATAATGGGGTGACAGTGGATAATCTAGAGGCTATGGTGGATAATCAAGGGGCTATAGTGGATAATTGAGGTGCTGAAGTGGATAGTCAAGGGGCTATAGTGCATAATCAAGGAGCTACAGGGCTATACTATGAATAAAGAAGTAGGACTGGGTAAAACAATGGACTAAAGGCATACAATTCCCCTGCACCTAATGCTTTGCAACCTAGGGCTTTAAAAGAAGTGGCTGCAGAGATAGTGGATGCATTGCTTGTAATCTACCAAAGTTCCCTGGATTCTGCGGAGGTCCCAGCCGATTGGAGAACTGGAAATGTAACACCCCTGTTTCAAAAAGCAGGCAGACAGAAAGCAGGAAACTATAAAGCATGATTCAATCAAGCAGAGTCAGCATGGTTTTATGAAAGGGAAATCATGTTTGACAATTTTCCTGGAGTTCTTCAAGGAAGTAACAAGCAGCGTGGATAAGCGGGAATCAGTGGATGTGGTGTATTTAGAGTTCCAGAAGGCATTCAATAAGGTGCCATCTAAAAGGTTACTGCACAAGTTCACTGGGTTGGGGTACCATATTAGCATGGATAGAGGATTCGTTAATGAACAGAAAACAGAGTCGGGATAAATGGGTAATTTTCTGGTTGGCAAACAATAACTACCGGGGTGATCGGTGCTGGCGCCTCAACTAATACAATCTATAGTAATGGTTTGAATGAAGCGACCGATTCTAATGTAGCCAAGTTTGTTGATGATTCAAATATGGGTGGACGAGCAAATTGTGAGGAGGTCACAAGAAATCTGCAGAGCAATATAGACAAGCGAAATGATTGGGCAAAAATTTGGCAGATGGAGTCTAATGTGGGAAAATGTGAGGTTATCCATGTAGGCAGAAAAAGAATAGAAAAGCAAATTGTAATTTAAATGGAGAAAAATTGCAAAGTGCTGCGGTACAGTGGGACCTGAGGTCCTTGTGCATGAAACACAAAAAGTTAGTATGCAGTTACAGCAAGTAATCAGGTTGAGTAGGTTGGGTCCATAATCATTGGAATTCCTATGATTAAGAGGTGATCTTATCGAAACATATAAGGTAATGAGGGAGATGCAGAAAAGTTATTTGCAGTAGTACGGAAAGATAAATCTAGGGGGCATCGTCTCAGAATAAGGCTTCACCCATTTAAAACTGAAATGAGGAGGAATTTATTCTCTTAGAGCGTTGTAAATCTATGGAATTGTCTGTCCCAGAGAGCTGTGCAGGCTTGGTTATTGAATATATCTAAGGCGGAGAGAGACAGACTTTTGAGCGATACTGGAATAAAGGATTATAGGGAGTGGACAGTGAAGTGGAGCTGAATCCATGATCAGATCTGCCACGATCTTATTAAATGGTGGAGCAGACTCGATGTGCCAAATGGTCTACTGCTGCTCCTATTGCTTATGTTTTTATGTTCTAATTCAAAGTTTGTCTGTGGTCAGGCACAGGAGGGTGTGACTACGTGCGAAGCAGGTATGGGGACCCAGGCGGTAGTGATGGAGGAGCCTTAGGCCTTGCACTTTCCAACAGGTAGGAGGCTCTTACTCCCTGTGTGGACAAGAGCAAGGACTGAAGGAAGGATGAGCAAACTGAACATAGCACCGTGGTACAGATGGCCATTTAAATGGGGGGAGTAAAAAGAAACATGATTGTGGTAGGGAACAGTAACGTTGGGGGGATAGGTCATGGTAACTGCAGCCAGCAGCATGAATCCCGAAGGCGATATTGCCTGCCCGGTGTCCGGGTTAAGGACATCGCCTCAGGGCTGGAGAGGAACTTGGAGTGAGCGGGGAAAGATCCATTTCTCATGCTCGACGTAGGTACCAATGACATAGAGAAACCAAAGAAACATATTCTGATGAGGGAGTATGACCAGCTCGGGGCTAAATTATAAAACAGTACAAAGGTAATAATATTTGGATTACTACCTGAGCCACCAGCAAATTTCCTTTGGGTAAATTAGATCAGAGATATAAAAGTATGGATCAAAGATTGGTGTGGGAGACATGGGTTTCAATTCATAGGGCACTGGCACCAATACTGGGGAAAGAGGGAGTTGTTTCATTGGGATGGTATTCACTTGAACCAGACTGGGGCCAGAATCCTGGCGAATCGAATAACTTGGGCTGTAGATAGGACTTTAAACTAAATAGTCTGGGGTGGGGGAGGGGGGCGGCGGGCAGGGATCCTATGAGCAGAAATATAAGAGGAGAAAGGAGAAGGCAAAAGAGCATGATAACAATAGGAGTCATGATAACCAGAACGTGATAGGAAGGGACAGAGCGTATACACATAACAAAACATTAAAACCTCTATATCTGAACACACGCAGCATTTGTAACAAGTTAGATGAGTTGAAGGCACAAGTAGAAATACATGGGTTTGATCTGATTTCCATTACAGAGATATGTTTACAAGGTTTAAATGGAGGAAATGAGGGAAATCCTTATTAGTCGGGAAATTGTGTTGGGGCAACTGATGGGATTGAAGGCCGATAAATCCACAGGGCCTGATGGACTGCATCCCAGAGTACTTAAGGAGGTGGCCTTGGAAATAGCGGATGCATTGACTGTCATTTTCCAACATTCAATTGACTCTGGATCAGTTCCTATCGAGTGGAGGGTAGCCCATGTAACACCACTTTTTAAAAAAGGAAGGAGAAAGAAAACAGTGAATTAAAGACCGGTCAGCCTGACCTCAGTAGTGGGTAAAATGATGGAATCAATTATTAAGGATGTCATAGAAGCGCATTTGGAAAGAGATGACATGATAGGTCCAAGTCAGCATGGATTTGTGAAAGGGAAATCATGCTTGACAAATCTTCTGGAATTTTTGAGGATGTTTCCAGTAGAGTGGACAAGGGAGAACCAGTTGATGTGGTATATTTTGACTTTCAGAAGACTTTCGACAAGGTCCCACACAAGAGATTAATGTGCAAAGTTAAAGCACATGGGATTGGGGGTAGTGTGCTGACGTGGATTGAGAACTGGTTGTCAGACAGGAAGCAAAGAGTGGGAATAAATGGGTACTTTTCAGAATGGCAGGCAGTGACTAGTGGGGTACTGCAAGGTTCTGTGCTGGGGCCCCAGCTGTTTACACTCTACATTAATGATTTAGACGAGGGGATTAAATGTAGTATCTCCAAATTTGCGGAAAACACTAAGTTGGGTGGCAGTGTGAGCTGCGAGGAGGATGCTATGAGGCTGCAGAGTGACTTGGATAGGTTAGGTGAGTGGGCAAATGCATGGCAGATGAAGTATAATGTGGATAAATGTGAGGTTGTCCACTTCAGTTGTAAAAACAGAGAGACAGACTATTATCTGAATGGTGACAGATTAGGAAAAGGGGAGGTGCAACGAGACCTGGGTGTCATGGTACATCAGGCATTGAAGGTTGGCATGCAGGTACAGCAGGCGGTTAAGAAAGCAAATGGCATGTTGGCCTTCATAGCGAGGGGATTTGAGTACAGGGGCAGGGAGGTGTTGCTACAGTTGTACAGGGCCTTGGTGAGGCCACACCTGGAGTATTGTGTACAGTTTTGGTCTCCTAACTTGAGGAAGGACATTCTTGCTATTGAGGGAGTGCAGCGAAGGTTCACCAGATTGATTCCCGGGATGGTGGGACTGACCTATCAAGAAAGACTGGATCAACTGAGCTTATATTCGCTGGAGTTCAGAAGAATGAGAGGGGACCTCATAGAAACGTTTAAAATTTTGATGGGTTTAGACAGGTTAGATTCAGGAAGAACGTTCCCAATGTTGGGGAAGTCCAGAACCAGGGGTCATGGTCTTAAGATAACGGGTAAGCTATTTAGGACCGAGATGAAGATAAACTTCTTCACCCAGAGAGTGGTGAACCTGTGGAATTCTCTACCACAGAAAGTTGTTGAGGCCAATTCACTAAATATATTCAAAAGGGAGTTAGATGAAGTCCTTACTACTAGGGGGATCAAGGGGTATGGCGAGAAAGCTGGAAGGGGGTACTGAAGTTGCATGTTCAGCCATGAACTCATTGAATGGTGGTGCAGGCTAGAAAGACCGAATGGCCTACTATTGCACCTATTTTCTATGTTTCTATGTTTCTAGGTGACCAAGGATGGGAACTGAATATTCAGGGGTATTTTCCATTTCGTAAGGATAGGCAGAAAGGAAAAGGAGGTGCAGTAGCTCTGATAATAAGGGATGAGATCAGTAGTGAGAAATGCGATTGGCTCAGAAGATTCGTGATGAAGAATCAGTTTGGGTGGCGATAAGGAATAATAAGGATGGGAAGTCACTGGCAGTAATGTTTTACAGTTTGCGGGTGTGAAAGCTAGTTTTCAAACTAATGTCTTTAACTTATATCAAGGTAATTTAAAAGGTATGAAGTCAGAACTGGTTATAGTGGACTGGGAAAATATATTAAAGGGTCAGACTTTAGGAAAGGAGTGGCAAACGTTTAAGGAGATATTTCATAACTCTCAGCAAAGATATATTCCAGTAAGTAAAAAAGACTCTGAGAAGGATGAACCATCATTGGATAACTAAGGAAGTAAAGGATGGCATCAAATTGAAAACAAAGGCATACAATGTTGCGAAGAATAGTGGAAGGCCAGAGGATTGGGAATTTTTTTGAAATCAGCAAAGAACGACTAAAACAATGATAAAGAGAGAAATAGCCGATGAGAGTAAACTAGCAAGAAATATAAATACAGACGGTAAGAACGTCAGGTATATAAAAAGGAAGTGAATAACTAAAATAAACATTGTTCCATTAGAGGATGAGACTGGGGAATTAATCATGGAAAATAAAGAAATGGTGTTGATTTTGAACAAATATTTTGTAACTGACTTCACGGTAGAATACACTAAAAGCAGCCGAATAATTGATAATCAAGGGGCTATGGGGGTGGGGGGGGGGGTAGAGTAGAAAACAATTATCACTAGAGAAAGAGTACTAGGCAAACTAATGGGACTAAAGGTGGACAAGTCCCCCGGAACTGATGGCTTGCATCCTAGGGTCTTGCAAGAGGTGGCTACAGAGATAGTGAATGCATTGGTTGTAATCTACCAAAATTCCCTGGATTCCGGAGAGGCCCCAGATGACTAGAAACCCACAATGCATGGCCTTATTTAAGAAAGGAGGGAGTCAGAAAGCAGCAAACTATAGATCAATTAGCCTAACATCTGTCAATGGAAAAATTCTGAAGTGCATCATCAAGGAAGTAACAGCAGGATATTTAGACATCTCAATGCACTCAAGCAGAGTCAGCATGGTTTTATGAAAGGGAAATCAGGTTTGACAAATTTGCTCTAACTCTTTGAGAATGTAAGAAGCAAGATGGATAAAGGGGAACCAGTAGATGTCGTGTATTTGGAGTTCTAGATAGCATTGATAAGGTGCCACATAAAATGTTACTGCACAAAATAAAAGCTCACGGGGTCGGGGGGTGATATATTAGCATGGATAGAGGATTGGCTAAATAAAAAAAACAGAGGATCGGGATAAATGGGTCATTTTCAGCTTGGCAAACTGTAACTGCTGTGGTGCCACAGGGATCAGTGCTGGGGCCTCAATTATGTACAATTTATATTAATTATTTGGATGAAAGGGCCAAGTGTAATACAGCCAAATTTTTTGATGATATTAAGATAGATGGGAAGCAAGTTGTGAAGAGGACACAAACAATCTTCAAATGGATATAGATAGACTAAGTGAGTGGGCAAAAAATTGGCAGATAGAATACAATGTGGGAAAATGAGGTTATCCACTTTGGTAGGAAAAATAGAAAATCAAATTCTTATTTAAATGGATATACATTACAAAATGCGTTGGTACAGTGGGATTTTAGGGTCCTTGTACATGAAACACAAAAAGTTAGCGTGCAGGTACAGCAAGTAATTAGGAAAGCAAATGGAATGTTAGTCTTTATTGCAAAGGGAATTGATTATAAAAGCTGTGAAGTCCTGCTACAACTGTACAGGGTATTGATGAGGCCACATATGTTATTATGTTTTTAATACAGAATCTTTCATGACCTCTGGACATCTCAAAGAGCTTTGCAGCCAAGAAAATACTTTAAAAATATAGTCACTGTTGTAATATGGAAAACGCAGCAGGGAATTTGCACACAGCAAGCTCTCACAAACAGTAATGTGATAATGGAGAGAAAATCTATTTTGGTTATGTTGAATCAGCGACTAATATTGGCCCCAGGACACCGGGGAGTACTCACCTGTTCTTCTTCAAGGTAATGCCATGGCATACGTTATGTAGCTGTGGCCACGGTTAAAGTCTCATCCAAAGGATGACGTCTCTGACATTGCAGCTACTCCCTCTGCACTGCACTGGAGTTTCAGCCTAAATAGATGCGAAATAACAGATAAAACACGAGGCCAATATGGGTGAGATATTCTGGCATCTTCCTCTCTGACCCATCTAGGTGATCAAACCTAGTGCCGTTGATCGCTCTGACCCTGAACTTACTGAAGTAGCTACCTTATGTAAGAGATGATATCCGCCCCAAACAGAACCAGCACCAGTCTATTTGAGTCCTTATTCTCATTCACAAGGAATAATATACATTATTCTTTGCTTGTTTGTGTGCCATACTGCATTCTTATTTGAGAAAAGAGAATAGGTCTCAGGACAACAGCAACTTTTCTTTACACAGCACCTCTAAAACAAGATCCTTGAAAGAGCTTTAAAGAAAAGAAGTAATCAGGAGCTACAGAAGGAGATATTCAGAGGATGGTCTGAAAGCTTCATCGATGTGATAGGTTTTAAGGAGGGTTTTAAAGGAGCAGGATTAAGTAGAGAGAATAAAGAGATTGAGTGAAGCCATTTCGGAGTGTGGGCTGAGGCAATGGAAATAAAAATCAGGTGGGTTCCTAAGTGGGCGGCACTTCCTACACCTTATTCTAAGACTGTGTCCCCTGGTTCTGGAATTCCCCAACATCAGGAACATACTTCCTGCATCTAAACTTTCCAGTCCCGTCAGAATCTTATATGTTTCTATGAGATCCCCTCTCATCTTCTAAACTCCAGTGGATAAAGGCCCAGTTGATCGAATCTCTCCTCATATGTCATCCCGGGAATCAGTCCAGTGAACATTTGCTGCACTCGCTCAATAGCAAGAATGTCCTTCCTCAGATTAGGAGACCAAAATGGAACACAATATTGCAGGTGAGGCCTCACCAAGGCCCTGTACAAGTGCAATAAGACCTCCCTGCTCCGATACTCAAATCCCCTAGCTATGAAGGCCAACATACCATTTGACTTCTTCACCGACTGCTGTACCAGTATGCCAACTTTCAATGGCTGATGAACCATGACACCCAGTTCTCATTGCACCTCCCCCTTTCCTAATCTGCCGCCATTCAGATAATATTCTACCTTCGGGTTTTTGCACCCAAAGTTGATAACCTCACATTTATCAACATTATACTGCATCTGACATGCATTTGCCCACTCACCTAACCTGTCCAAATCACGTTGCAGCCTCTTAGCGTCCTCCTCACAGCTCACACCACCACCCAGCTTAGTGTCATCTTCAAACTTGGAGATATTACACTCAATTCCCTCATCTAAATCATTAATGTATATTGTAAATAGCTGGGGTCCCAGCACTGAGCCCTGCAGCATCACACTAGTCACTGCCTGCCATTCTGAAAAGGACACGTTTATCCCGACTCTTTGCTTCCTGTCTGCCAACCAGTTCTCTATCCACGTCAGTACATTATCCCCAAAACCATGTGCTTTAATTTTGCACACCAATCTCCTGTGTGGGACCTTATCAAAAGCCATTTGAAAGTCCAAATATACCAAATCCACTGGTTCTCCCTTGTCCACTCTGCTAGTTACATCCTTCCTTTCTATTGTGTTAATATCCTCTTTAACCAGCAACGCTACCCCACCTCATTTTCCTTTCTGTCTATCCGTCCTGAATGTTAAATACCCCTGGATGTTGAGTTGCCAGCCTTGGTCAACCTGGAGCCAAGTCTCCGTGAAACAAAATTCTATCATAGTCAATAATTGCTGCCTGGGCAGTTATTTCATCTACCTTATTACAAATACTCCTCACATTGAGGCACAGAGCCTTCAGGCTTGTCTTTTTCAACAAACTTTGCCCCTTTCGAATTTTTCTGTAATGTGGCCCTTCTTGATTTTTGCCTTGGGTTTCTCTGCCCTCCACTTTTACTTTTTTTCTTTCTATCTTTTGCTTCTGCCCCCATTTTACTTCCTTCTGACTCCCTGCTTAGGTTCCCATTCGTCTGCCATATTTATTTAACTCCTCACCAACAGCACTCGCAAACACTCCCCCTAGGACGTTGGTTTCAGTCCTGCCCAGGTGCAGACCATCAGGTTTGTACTGGTCCCACCTCCCCCAGAACCGGTTCCAATGTCCCAGGAATTTGAATCCCTCCGTTCTGCACCACTCCTCGAGCCACGTATTCATCTGAGCTATCCTGCAATTCCTACTCTGACTAGCACGTGGCACTGGTAGCAATTCTTAGATTACTACCTTTGAGGTCCTACTTTTTAATTTAACTCCTAGCTCCCTAAATTCATCTTGTAGGACGTCATTCCGTTTTTTACCTCTATCGTTGGTACCTATATGCACCACGACAACTGGCTGTTCAACCTCCCGCTCCAAAATGTCCTGCAACTGCTCCGAGACATCCTTGACCCTTGCATCAGGGAGGCAACATACCTTCCTGGATTCTCGATTGCGGCCACAGAAATGTCTATCTATTCGGCTTACAATCGAATCCCCTACCACTGGAGTACATCATTAAGGAAGTAGCAACAGGATATTTAAAAAATCTCAATGCAGTCAAGCAGCATCAGCTTGGTTTTTTGAAAGGGGAATCAGGTTTGACAAATTTGCTCCAGTTCTCTGAGGATGTAGCCAGCAGGATGGATAAAGGGGAACCAGTAGATGTCGTGTATTTGGATTGCCAGAAAGCATTGGATAAGTTGGCACATAAAAGAGTACTGCACAACATAAAAGCTCACGGGGTTGGGGGTGATATATTAGGTTGGATAGAGGATTGGCTAACTGATAGAAAAGAGAGTCGGGATAAATGAGTCATTTTCAGCTTGCCAAGCTGTAAATGGTGGGGTGCCACAGGGATTAATGCTGGGGCCTCAATTATGTACAATTTATATTCATGACTTGGATGAAGGGACCAAATATAATGTAGCCAAATTTGTCAAATGTGCTGATGTTGAAACAATAGGTGGGAAGCAAGTTGTGAAGAGGACGTACAACATATTCAAATGGATATAGATAGGCTAATTGGGTGGCAAAACATGGGAAGATGGAGTACAATGTGGAAACATGTGAGGTTATCCACTTTGGTCGGAAAAATAGAAAAACAAATTCTTATTTAAATGTGGAGATATTACAAAATGCGGTGGTACAGAGGGGTCTGGGGGTCCTTGTACAAAAAGTTAGCATGCAGGTACAGCAAGTAATTAGGAAGGCAACTGGAATGTTAGTCTTCATTGAAAGGGGGATCGAGTAAAAAGCAGAGAATTCTTGCACCAACTGTACAGGGTATTGCTGAGGCCACACCTGGAGTACTGAGTACCGTTTTGGTCTCTGTATTTAAGGAAATATACACTTACACTGGAGGCAGTTCAGAGAAGGTTCACTAGGTTGATTCCTCAGAATTAGTCTTTACTCCAACCTCCTTGCAATAAAGGCCAAAATGCCACTTGCCTTCCTGTTTGCTTGCTGAACCTGAATGCTAACTTTATATATTTCCTGCACGAGGACCCCTAATATCTCTGAGCACCAATATTTAATAGCTTCTCAGCAGTTAAAAATCATTCTGTTTTTCTATTCTTCCTACCAAAATGAATAATCTCACATTTCCCCACATATCCTTCATCTGCCACCTTATTAACCACTCACTTAACCCCTTGAACAAGAGCTCTCTATAATATTTTGGTTGGGCATTGACGCAAGTATAATATCCCTTGGTATAATCTACAATTCACGTCGCCCATATCAACCAGTGGTGCTCGGTCTTGTCCGTCGTATTGATAGATTGGAGAGTGGCCTACAGCTCACTGAAGAGAACATTCAGCATGTCAGCCCTCTGCTTGTTGTGTCTACAAACAATCACCTGGAGGCACTCAGTAAATGAAGACAAGGCACACAATGTACAAGTTACTTTACAATAATAAAATCACACACCACCGAAATAATGATTTCCAAATCATACAAAGGGACTTGGTCCGTTGCTACTAGGTCAGTTACTTTTGTTACTCTTCCGCAAAAACCGCCAACACCGCAGATATCACTGAAAGAATAATTCTGTCGTGTCTCTTGGGAGATGTGCACCAAAAAGTAACAAAAGACGATTAGTTTAAATTAAAACATGTAGATTTATGCAACATTGTTTGCAAAAACAACAAGAAATGACAGATGAGAAGTTGAAGTTTCGTGGGGAGTAAACAGCGCGGTAATGGATCGGCTGTCGGCTATGCATCTCACTCGATTTTCCTTTCCATTGATGTGAATCAAAAAACGTCAAGCGGGTGTAGACCGGGTGGAATTTCCTCTACCGCCCATTTTGTGTGCAACTACAGTGGAAGTTAATTTGCTTAAACTTCTGTAATAATGAAGCAGCCTTCGGCAGCCTACAATGGGATGTGGATAACATTCAAATACACTATGACAACGGGCAGCAATATTTGTGCCACATACATGAAAGTTAATGACCGTCTCAAACCATGGAAAGACCAGCCACCCTCTGCTGACCTTCAATAGTGCGACCATCACCAAATCCTCCTTGATACACCTCCATGGCTTTAGCATTGATGAGAAGTTAAATTAGAATGTTATATTAACACCGTGGTTTCAAGAGCAGGACAAAATATCTCCAAATTTGTGGACAACGTAAAGCTAGGTGGGAAAGCAAGCAGTGAGGAGGACACAAAGACCCTGCAAGGCATAGGCCACTCTCCAGTCTATCGATACGCTGGACAAGACTGAGCACCACTCGTTGTTATGGGCGGTGTGACCGGTAGATTAGACCAAGGGATATTATACTTGCCTCAATGCCCAACCGAAACATTACAGAGAACTCTTGTTCAAGGTGTTAAGTGAATGGGAAATAAGATGGCAGATGCAGGATATGTGGAAAATATGAGATTATTCACTTTGGTAGGAAGAATAGAAAAGCAGAATCATTTTTAAATGGCTAGAAACTATTACATGTTGTTGCTCAGAGATATTTAGGGGTCCTCATGTTGGAAGCACATACTGTTAACATGCAGGTACAACAAGTAAACAGGAAGGAAAATGACATGTTGGACTTCATTGCAAGGAGTTTGGAGTAAACAGTAAGCCTTGCTACAATTTTACAGGGGTTTGGAGAGACCACACCTGGAATACTGTGCACAGCTTGCAGCACCTTATCTGAGGAAGCACACACCTGCCTTAGAAGCAGAGCAACAAAAGGTTAACTACCTTTAATCCTGGGATGAGATGATTGCCCTATAAAGAGAGAATGAGTAGATTGGTAGATATACTCTCTAGAGTTTAGAAGATTGAAAGGTGATCTCATTTAAACATATGCAAATGATGGGAGGCGGGGGGTTGACAGGGTAGAAGCTCAGAGGCTGGATTTCTTAGCTGGAGAATCTATAACTAGGGGCACCGTCTCAGGATAAGGGGTCAGCCATTTAAGTCTGAGGTGAGGAGGAATTTCTTCACGAACAAGGTTTTTGGTCTTTGGAATTCTCTATCCCAAGGAGCTGTGGATGCGGAGTCATTCTGTATATTCAAGGCTAAGATAGATGTATTTGTCACTCTATGGAATCAAGCGATCTGGGGATTGGACTGGAGATTTGAGGGCGAAGATCAGCCATGATCTTATTGAATGATGGAGAAGACTCGATAACCCATATGTCCTAATCCTGCTCTGAATACACAAGTTCTTATGTTCCAATAGAGTCAATAATGTTGGAACCCATCTCCTTCACATTCGCCTCCAAATACGACACTGTTCTGATATGGACATATCCCACCATTCCAGAATTAACAACCAGATCCAAGTGTGGGCACACCATCACCATTGGTTCCAGAGGTCCAAACAGAACCACATTATCAATAAATCCCAGAGCTGGTCAATATTTGCCGCGTTACCAGTATTGCTCACATATCAACAACTGAAAAAAAGGAACGTGATCTGGAGTGCCTATTTCTCAAAAACTACAGATCTTCACCTAGCGATACTAAGCACCCGTCGAAAAGAATACACTGCAACTATAGCAATATGAAAGGCATAGCACCTTTCATGCCCTCCCGATTGAGTGGTAGCTCATCTCGTGTCTAATTCCAAATTCATAGCATGAGGCTTTATATGTACTGAGCCGACTATCCAGTGAATGCTGATTCAGGGCAGCATGCAATTTCCGACAGTTCTCTGTACTTTACGGCAGTAATTTTGGGCTTCACCATTCATTGCTGTATATATACACAAGAGAGATCTTCAGCGGCAGGTCTGGGCCATAAAACGAGCGGTGAGCGGCGGCCTGGGAGCAGCATGGAGGACCCGACCCGCGAGAGACCATCAGCGGCTGGTGGGAGCCATAAAATCAGTGGCGTGCAGCCCAGGGAGGAGCATGGAGGCCACTATAAGGTACAGCGTGAGCTGGTGCAGGAGGGCAATGGTACCTAAGAGTGACGTCAGCAAGGTCCAGGTCGGTGATTGTCGCATGGGCAGGTACAGCAGGAGCGACGAGATCGGGGCAAAGTAGCTGTGAGAGAATGTGGAGCGATGTGATCGGGGCCAGGGGAGGCGTGAGTTCAAGGCCAGGGGCCCAGGGGCAGCACGGGCCAGCCCATGCACGATATGTGTGCGCAGTAGGTCCGTGCAGCAGAGCAGGTCTCCAGTTGTCTTGGGTAATCCTTGCTACTGGACCAAGACGTAGCTCTCTCAAATTTGTGCGGTGGCTGGTGTGCAACGGCCACCACACGTTAATAAAAAAAGCACGCTCAGGCATCTTCTACCCGTTCAAGAGGTAGTTCGATTACTTCTTTCGAAGTACCTGTGAACTCATCCTGTTTTTTGTGTGGAAGCAAGTCATCCTCGTTTCGAGGAACCGCCTATGATGATGATGATGATATGTGTAAGAGTATCTCACTCAGTTTTATGAGCTGTATGGACAGAAATAAGTTATCCAAATGTTCTTCTAATGCATTTACCTCTCCATCTTTAAGTCACGCAGTGTCCAACCACAAGTGGATCATGGGCACTTCAATTTTAGATCCGTGTATGCAAAACTGGTGATCATAAATGGAGAACCCATTTTACACTCTGCTCTGTTTCCTTTCCCACCGAAATCAATGGAAAGGAAAATCAGGTAGAGTATAAATTGAGCTGCTAATTTGCTGGCACCTGTTTTGCGCTTCGACTTAGGATGTATTTCAACCCAATCGTTCAATAGAATTATCTTCAGATTCCGGGCATTTCATCGACGGGCAGCACTAGTGCTAAATTCGGGCATGCGTTGCCAAGATATTCCACACGTTCAAGTGATTGGAGAGAAAATCAGGCATAGCTCATGCATGATTCTATGTTGGCCATTCCCGACAGACAGCTCCTAATTCTGATGGAGAAATATTGGTTAAGTTATTTCCATGATACCTAATCGTCTTAAACACTGTGGAGCAAATTGGAAGAAGAAGCAACAAAGGTACCGAGCTCAAACAAAGATAGTGATGTACCAGCATCAATCGGCACACCTATTTCATCAAATTTCAATACATCATTGAAAATATCTGACTTGCTTTGCTTGTGAGTCCTGTCCAGGAAGGATCTACATCGATACTGCAAAAAGACACTCCTTAAAATAATTTATTTCCCAAATAAATCAATGTCAAATTCTAGACTTTAATATTCTTGCTGTGTTGCTGGAACTTGTGAAAGTGGAAGATCTCCCCCCACCTCCCCCCAGCTCTCTGGTGATTGGAGGACGCGCAGCTGCATAACCTGTTTGTTCAATGACTGTGACTAATGTCAGTAATTGGTTAACCTGATTGCCCCCATGGGCTCCCACTCAGGTATAAAACAGTGCTTGCTGTGAAGCCATTGCATCGACTTCTCAATCAGACCAACCAGCAAGTTCACCGCTCCTGGAAATGGGATGGCCAATAATTGTGCTGATGGAAGCAATTTTCTACCCCATTCTTGCAGCGATTGGTGTTCCTGGTACGTCATTCTGGTCAATTGTTTTTAGCCTTACTGATGGTTAACTGTATTATTGCTCTTGCTGTCTAGCAACATTGGGGTAGATTTTAACTTTGAGCGATGGAGTAAAGCGGGTGATAGGGAATGTGCCGCGTTTTTTACATCTCTCCTGTGTTTTTTTCCATTGACATCAATTGAATTAAAATTCGAGAGATGGAAATCCGGCATCTGATTCGCTATCATCCTTTTGCACCACTAGACCACGTTCAAATCTGCCCCAATATCTATTTCTGTTGCCATATGTATACGCAATCAGTAATTAGAGCAATCGTTCCATTACATTCAATAGAAGGGGGAATCGGACGAGGTCTATACTGGACGGTGAATTGGATAGCCCCCGGTTTACACCATTGCTCAAAGTTAATATTACACCTTGCCTGATTTCAGTTTCCATTGGGTATATTTTTGCCCTTCGTTACGAAAACAAAATAGCATATTGGCCGCTCATTTTACAACTCGCTCGATTTTCGTTTACATTGCAGACAAAAGATATGAATATCCAGGGCTGTGTAAAACAGGCAGCTGATCACTAAAAGCCGGTATCGGCCCGGCAGTAAAAGTGAAAATTCACTCCGAGTGAAGTATATGGGAAGCACAATCGGGTCGTGTACAAAACTGGTCATTTCAGTTGCAACTCCGCAAATTCTGTTAACATTTACCCAAAGTACCATCTGAAAAATGACCAGACGCCGCATCATGACCTGTGGCACTATCCCTGTACGGGACAGGCTCTGTACAACAGTAACAACCTTACACTGGGTGTCCATGAGGCTCTGTGGTCACAGTGCCAGTGAAATTGTTTGCCACCACAGTCTCTAACCTCATGGTTAGCCATATCGCTCATTCCTCCATCATCATCCAGCCAGCAGACCAACCAAGTTTTAATGTTGTTTGATGAGAAACGTGCGTCAAGAGCTCTACCAGCAGCTGATGAGTAAAAGCGTATTTACTTTGTTGCTGGAATGTGAGTGACGCTGGCAAGGCCACATTTATTACCCAGTCCTGGTTTCCCCGAAAAGCAGCTGTTGGGCAGCATCTTGGCAGAGATTTCAATTAAGGTTATTTCAACATTAGATATTCACGAAAAAGTGGGCAAAGTCGAATTTACTGCCCATTATTTGCTCGCCAGATTACACTTCTATTGACTCCGGTGGATAAAGGGTGGATAATTTGAAAAGATCCATTTTCCATTTTGATGCAAATTTAATATGAGCCCCAATGTGTTTTTTAATTCTAACAGATGGATTATTGCACTGTGAATCCCCACGCCGTAAGTTTACAGAGCATTATCAATCAGATTATTTCTAATAAAGGAAGTTGGTCCATCACAATGCGATAGAGTAAACACTGGTGAAGTCAGTGAAATAAAATATCGGGAGAGCTGTGTACCGGACCATGGATCCGCTTTTGCCTGTTTCTTACTATCGCCCCAGTTAAAATTATCGCAGTGTTCTCTGAGTCAGTGTTGACGATCTTTGCAACTAAGTGGATATAAACTGATGCAACCTGAGACAAATACTTCATGTTAGTTTCCTTAAATCATTCGCAGAATAAATTGGAGCATGTATGACCATACTGTGACCACGTTGCCAGGATTTGCACTTTTACACACTGTGAAAAAAGCAAGGAATGAGCGACAATAACATAAATACTCAAATCGCTGTGATTTTACACACGCTGCTCATCCTGTCTTAGACCTATAATCAGTCACTTTCGCTTATTTTTCTCTCTTACAGCTAATTTATTGACGATTGTGATTCTCTCCCGGGGAAAGTGCGGTCTCTCCAAATGCATCACTCGATATCTGATCGCCATGGCAATCGCGGATCTCCTGGTCATGATATTTGACGTGATACTGTATGCGATCAAGGATATTTATTTCCCATATTCATTCCTGAGCTATACTTTCACCTGCAGAATCAATTTCTCTCTGATATATTGTATCATTGATTGCTCAGTCTGGTTCACAGTGACTTTCACCTTTGATCGCTTTGTAGCCATTTGTTGCCGGAATTTGAGAACGAAATATTGTACCGAAAGAACCGCAGCTATGGTTATACTGACCGTTTGTGGACTGAGCTTTTTAGAAAATACTCCCATTTATTTTATGTATGAACCCCGGGAAATAATTGATAATACGTGGTGGTTCTGTACTGCTCAGTCTGCCTTCTATACCTCTCCCGCCTGGACGGCCTATGTCTGGTTAGACAGCATCTTAACCCCATTTGCTCCATTTGTTTTGATTTTCCTCCTCAATGCTTTGACCATCAGACATATTTTAGCATCTAATATTATCCGCAGGAGAATGCAAGGCAGCATTAGTGATAATCACAATGATCCCGAGCTGAGGAATCGAAGGAAGTCGATCATCATCCTGCTCACCATATCTGGTAATTTTGTATTGCTGTGGATGTTAACACTTATATACTACATTTATGTACAAATTGCAGACTTGCAGATTTTGCAGGCAGATTTCACTGACCCTTTCACCATCATGGAAAAAACGGGGTATCTGCTTCAGCGGCTCAGTTCCTGCACCAACACCTTTATTTATGCAGTGGCCCAGACTAATTATAGAATGGAGTTAACGAACACGGTTAAAAGCCCCTTCACTCGGATTATTAACTTAATAAAACATTGATGTGAAGAAGTTTGTTTCATAGCTGACTAGAACACACATTTGTTCACAATCTTACCTTTAAAAAGCAGAGCAAATTGCACTATAATGAGTGGATTTTTAATTGAAAGAAATTCCATTCGATACTGGGCATGTGATCAGTTCCACCAATCATCACCCACACCGTGGAAGTGTAAATCTATCCCGAGGAGTCACATTGTCGATTCAGAATGTTGCTCTTCTCAGAAGGGACAATAGAAAACCTGCATCTATTTTACACTGTGCCAGTTGTTCATTTTCACCTAAATTTGGTGCCTGTATCACCTGTCAGTCACTATCGCCCGTTTCCGTTTACTGCCAAAGTCCAATCTCTTCCCCCCAAGTACATGTTCACAAAATTTCCCTCCACACAGAACTTTATCAATGGCATAAATCTCTTCAGAATATCGCGTTCTTCTCATTCAAGACGTCAGAAGCCCTTGGGGAGCAGGAGTGACACAGTACGGGATTTGCACTCTGTGCATATCCAGTTGAACTGAGTTGGGCCGAAGGCTTTTGCAGAGACGGCACAATTTTAACCTGCCTCGCCTGGCGGGTAGTCCACGGAATCGGTGGAACACCGAGTTTACAACTCGCTCGATATTACTCTCTGTTGACTTTACTGCAGCTTAAATAGTTGTGCATAAAACCAGCGTTGAGCCCAAGTTGATCAGTTTCCCGACGGGCGGGCCAAGTTAAAATTGCAGTTGAGCTCAAAGTCGGAGTGGCAATGCCAGTATCGCCTCAGTGACTCGCATCGACGTCAACATCCCAATGTAAATGTAGCTTTAGAAATTCTCTTACCCATAGACCCTGAAAAACAAATGCAATTCGCCGCATCTTTCTTTTTCGTTTCTGTCAGATGAAACTGTATTCAGTAAATTGTTAATTATTGAACCAGCAGTGAAGGTTCAATGCGCGCTCTGAGAACACCTTCACTGGGATATCACAGCTTATTCCAAGATTTGTTGCTACGAAAAGCAATTTTGATTCAAGGAAAAGTAATCCTGGTCTCAATGTTACATTTGCTCAAGCCTTTCGGAGCAGTATGTGTCCTGCTCTGATAACAACAGGACAGAAAAGCAAGGGGGATAATTTTCACTGTTGACAATAATTTAAAACTGGTGATATCAGACACCCCGTTATGCACATCGCCCGAGTTTCCTGTCGATTGAGTTCCATGGAATGGAAAATCGGGAGGGTGAATGATAAACAGATGCCTTTGGATCAGCTGCATCAATATTATTACCAACAGTTAAACATTTCACAAATTAGTGAGAAAATAACAAGAGGTAGAAGTTGGACTTCGTGTCCATTTTACAAGCACAAGGAGGGCCAATTTCAGAGAGCCACGTCCTGCATCGAATCAGGACCTGAGGTAGAGGCGTACCATGTTCACATAGTCGGCTGACCAGGCGCCTGGTGCGCCGGCCTAAAACAGGCGTCAAGGCCAGTACATAAGTAAGTGCAGGCCGAAAGTCAGTTTCAGGACCCGTGCACTATATTGGACGTAATGTGCGGAGCGTGCTCTGCACTTTCTGTACTGATGATCCTTCCTCGGCGCCTGCGGCCGAAGCAGATACCATCAAATCAATTTTTATTTTTGTATCACTTTAACATAGTACAACTTCCCAAGGCACGAGACAGGAGCAATTATCAGACAAAATCTGACGCGAAGGCACGCAACGAAATATTGCGACAGTTGAACAAAAGCTTATTGAAAGAAGTAGGTTTGAAGGAGCGTTTTAAAGGAGGAGAGTGTTAGAGAGGCAGAGAGTTAGGGAAGGCATTTCAGAGCTTAGGATATCGGCCAAACCATTACAGTTGCTTTCTGACCCGCCCTCCCAGGACTAACATTAAGGCAGCTGCTGACTAGCCTCTGAAGAGGTGATTGGTGCCGGCAGCTCGCCCGTTTCAGGTCTCGTGACTCTGTGCTGCATGCGTCCAGAAACATGCAAGATTCAATGTTTAATCCAAATCCTTGCAAATTGCTTTTTGAAAGTTGTAGCGCAGTGAGTGTAGCCTGAATTCATAGCTGTAGTGAGAATTGTGGTTTGGTAGTTTCAAAGGATGCAAGTGATCGCCACTGGAGCTTGTAAAACATATTAGATACCATTCTGGTTTTACACTTGGTAGAATATCTAACCCTATCAGGGTGAGGCAACTCCCTCCAGTAAATCTGGTTGTGTTTCCCTTGAGAAGAAATTTCCAACATGAGTCCAGATTAACACCATCAGATTATGCCAGTGCGAGTAAGAAATGGCCGGCAACTGACGATAGGTTTGCGGTATACATACAATCAGCAGGACACGATTCAGCAGGGAAAGAACATTATAATGCTTGTAAGAAATCATGAATCCGAAGAAAATGCGAATGATAAAATAATTAATGATTTTATTGTAGAAGTAAGTATGGCAGCTCAGCAGACACAGAGAGCCTAGCTTGTTATGAAGTCAGGACCTGAAATACAGGCCTTCCAGCAGAAATGTTAAACTGATAACGGAGGGAGCAAAAGCCGTAGGATAAGCAAACTGCCCACAGGAGAACAACACGACATTTAGAACAGATATCAGGACAAAGCTGACTTCATGAGGATGTTAAAGGGCTGTCAGAGGTACTCAATCCCCTGTAATTAGACTATGGAATGAGTAAAATTGATTGATGCAACCTATCCACCGGCCCAGTATAAAAATGGACAACCGAGAGAGAGAAACAGGTAGACTGAGGAGAGCACTTTCTTATGGCGGACCTCGTGCTGGCTTCGGTCCAACACCTCCACCAGCTCGGGATCCGTTACAAGACTACCATTCTGCCTTAACTTCCGTCCTAAATGTTCTGGGCCATATAACATTCTCTTCTGTCGCGGGTTGTATGTCTACTATATCTATCTTAACCGCGTCTTGTATCTAATTATGTTTATAACTGCCGCTCCCTAACAAAATGCCTGACAACTTCGAAAACCCTTTTTATAATGTTTGTGTAAACTGCGATCGAAACATAGAAAATAGGTGCCATTCGGCCCTTCTAGCCTGCACGCCATTCAATGAGTTCATGGCTGAACATGCAACTTCAGTACCCCATTCCTGCTTTCTCGCCATACCCCTTGATCCCCCTAGCAGTAAGGACTTCATCTAACTCCTTTTTGAATATATTTAGTGAATTGGCCTCAACAACTTTCTGTGGTAGAGAATTCCACAGGTTCACCACTCTCTGGGTGAAGAAGTTTCTCCTCATCTCGGTCCTAAATGGCTTACCTCTTATCCTTAGACTGTGACCCCTGGTTCTGGACTTCCCCAACATTGGGAACATTCTTCCTGCATCTACCCTGTCCAAACCCATCAGAATTTTAAACGTTTCTATGAGGTCCCCTCTCATTCTTCTGAACTCCAGTGAATACAAGCCCAGTTGATCCAGTCTTTCTTGATATGTCAGTCCCGCCGTCCCGGGAATCAGTTTGGTGAACCTTCGCTGCACTCCCTCAATAGCAAGAATGTCCTTCCTCAGGTTAGGAGACCAAAACTGTACACAATACTCCAGGTGTGGCCTCACCAAGGCCCTGTACAACTGTAGCAACACCTCCCTGCCCCTGTACTCTAATCCCCTCGCTATGAAGGCCAACATGCCATTTGCTTTCTTAACCGCCTGCTGCACCTGCATGCCAACCTTCAATGACTGATGTACCATGACACCCAGGTCTCGTTGCACCTCCCCTTTTCCTAATCTGTCACCATTCAGATAATAGACTGTCTCTCTGTTTTTACCACCAAAGTGAATAACCTCACATTTATCCACATTATACTTCATCTGCCATGCATTTGCCCACTCACCTAACCTATCCAAGTCACTCTGCAGCCTCATAGCATCCTCCTCACAGCTCACACTACCCCCCAACTTAGTGTCATACGCAAATTTGGAGATACTACATTTAATCCCCTTGTCTAAATCATTAATGAACAGTGTAAACAGCTGGGGCCCCAGCACAGAACCTTGCGGTACCCCACTAGTCACTGCCTGCCATTGTGAAAAGTACCCATTTACTCCTACTCTTGGCTTCCTGTCTGACAACCAGTTCTCAATCCATGTCAGCACACTACCCCCAATCCCATGTGCTTTAACTTTGCACATTAATCTCTTGTGTGGGACCTTGTCGAAAGCCTTGTGAAAATCCAAATATACCACATCAACAGGTTCTCCCTTGTCCACTCTACTGGAAACATCCTCAAAAAATTCCAGAAGATTTCTCAAGTATGATTTGCTTTTCACAAATCCATGCTGACTTGGACCTATCATGTCACCTCTTTCCAAATGCACTGCTATGACATCCTTAATAATTGATTCCATCATTTTACCCACTACTGAGGTCAGGCTGACCAGTCTATAAATCCCTGTTTTCTCTCTCCCTCCTTTTTTATAAAGTGGGGTTACATTGGCTACCCTCCACTCCATAGGAACTGATCCAGAGTCAATGGAATGTTGGAAAATGACTGTCAATGCATCCGCTATTTCCAAGGCCACCTCCTTAAGTATTCTGGGATGCAGTCCATCAGGCCCTGGAGATTTATCGGCCTTCAATCCCATCAATTTCCCCAACACAATTTCCCGACTAATAAGGATTTCCCTCAGTTCCTCCTCCTCACTAGACCCTCTGACCCCTTTTATATCCGGAAGGTTGTTCGTGTCCTCCTTAGTGAATACCGAACCAAAGTACCTGTTCAGTTGGTCTGCCATTTCTTTGTTCCCCGTTATGACTTCCCCTGATTCTGACTGCAGGGGTCCGACGTTTGTCTTTACTAATCTTTTTCTCTTTACATATCTATAGAAAATTTTGCAATCCGTCTTAATGTTCCCTGCAAGCTTCTTCTCATACTTCATTTTCCCTGTCCTAATCAAACCCTTTGTCCTCCTCTGCTGAGTTCTAAATTTCTCCCAGGCCCTGGGTTCGCTGCTATTTCTGGCCAATCTGTATGCCACTTCCTTGGCTTTAATACTATCCCTGATTTCCCTTGATAGCCACGGTTGAGCCACCTTCCCTTTTTTATTTTTATGCCAGACAGGAATGTACAATTGTTGTAGTTCATCCATGCGGTCTCTAAATGTCTGCCATTGCCCATCCACAGTCAACCCCTTAAGTATCATTCGCCAATCTATCCTAGCCAATTCACGCCTGATACCTTCAAAGTTACCCTTCTTTAAGTTCTGGACCATGGTCTCTGAATTAACTGTTTCATTCTCCATCCTAATGCAGAATTCCACCATATTATGGTCACTCTTCCCCAAGGGGCCTCACACAATGAGATTGCTAATTAATCCTCTCTCATTACACAACGCCCAGTCTCAGATGGCCACCCCCCTAGTTGGTTCCTCGACATATTGGTCTCGAAAACCATCCCTTATGCACTCCAGGAAATCCTCCTCCATCGTATTGCTTCCAGTTTGGTTAGCCCAATCTATGTGCATATTAAAGTCACCCATTATAACTGCTGCACCTTTATTGCATACACCCCTAATTCCCTGTTTGATGCCCTCCCCAACATCACTACTACTGTTTGGAGGTCTGTACACAACTCCCACTAACGTTTTTTGCCCTTTGGTGTTCTGCAGCTCTAACCATATAGATTCTACATCATCCAAGCTAATGTCCTTCCTAACTATTGTATTAATCTCCTCCTTAAACAGCATTGCTACCCCACCTCCTTTTCCTTTTATTCTATCCTTCCTGAATGTTGAATACCCCTGGATGTTGAGTTCCCAGCCCTGATCATCCTGGAGCCACGTCTCTGTAATCCCAATCACATCATATTTGTTAACATCTATTTGCACAGTTAATTCATCCACGTTATTACGGATACTCCTTGCATTAAGACACAAAGCCGTCAGGCATGTTTTTTTAACACCCTTTGTCCTTTTAGAATTTTGCTGTACAGTGGCCCTTTTTGTTCTTTGTCTTGGGTTTCTCTGCCCTCCACTTTTCCTCATCTCCTTTTTGTCTTTTGCTTTTGTCTCCTTTTTGTTTCCCTCTGTCTCCCTGCATTGGTTCCCATCCCCCCTGCCATATTAGTTTAACTCCTCTTTAAGATGCAATCTTACATGTTGTAATATTGACATGGTCACACTGTCAGATTCGCCCATATCCCATTGATATACCTGACATGACTATAGGTGATATTCTTTATCAGAGGCTGGCTGGTATTCCCTAGCTGGACCATCATCATGGTCCATTTGACTAACACTGCAGTTCGCAGGGGCTTTCCCTGAACTTAACTGGCTGACATTCTGGACTAGACCCACACTACCATTCCCTGCCTTGCCGTGCCGTCATACACAAACTAACCACTGTGGCCAAACCAGACACAAGTCAACCAAGTTGTCTTTTGCACTTTAGCGATTTATCTTACGTGCTGTGAACATAAATAAAGGTTTTACACTTGAAGAGCAATTCAGTAAATGGCTGCTTTAACAGAGAAATATTGGATGAATGCATAATGCGAATTAGAATGGTGAAAGGATTCGATAGAGTAGAGTTGAGCAAACTATTTCCCTTCAGAATTCTCTTTGCTGGATATATAATCCCAGCATGATCTGCCTTTCCTGATAAATATAACCTCTCCATTCTGGAATCATTATTGTAAACCTTATTTTTTGTGCCATCTCCAGTGCCTCCATACAATCTTTTCAATAATATGGAGAGCGTAACTGCGCAGTACTCTAAATGTGGTCCAACCAAACTTCGATGTATTTTAATTCTATCCATCTACAAATAAACCCAGTGCTTTGTTCATATTTGTATGGCTTTCCCAACTCTTGTCACTCTTTTTAATCATTTGTGTATCTGTACCCCTAGGTACCTGTGAACGCTTACCCCATTTAGACTCTTAAGTTCCAAGCAGTATCTGGCCTCTTTATACCTCTTACCAAAATGTACCACCTCACACTTATCTATATTGAATTTGATTTGCCATTTTATGTCCATTCTGCAAGATTATTGATTTCCCCTTGTAGTTCGTTGCAGAATTAAACTGTATTAATGATAACCCCGATTTGGTGTCATCCACAAATTTGAAATGCTACTTCTGATTCTCGAGTCCGAAATCATTTATGTAAATTGTGAACAAATGTTGTCCCAGAAACAATCCTTGTGGGACACCATTTCCCGCCTTTTGCCAGTGTGAGGAGCTATCCTGAACCCCGACTATTTGTTTTCTCGACAGTAGCAAGTTTAATATCCATTCTGTTCCTTGTCCCTTTACTCCACACGCTCTGATCTTAATAGTGAGACCAGCATGCAGTACCTTACCGAAGATCATTTTTAAATCCAAATATATTACATCGACAGCAATACCCTTGGCTAATAATCCTGTGACTTCTTCAAAGAATTCATATAAGGCTGTTTTTCTACCATACATTTCAACAAAAATTCCAATTATGTCTCTTACTTGGTCTATTGATCCCTGGACATGATCTATTTAAATATAGATATATTATTAGATGCATGCATGCCCTCTGGCTCGATATCCTTTTCTAAAGAACAGTATAGCTCAGCCTCAGACAGTTGCCAGGGAGAGGGATGGAGTCAGTGATTCAGGATCAGAGTTTGCAGCAGGGACCTAAAACAATTGCTTCAGTCTTTCCAGTATTTAGCTGGAGGTAATTCCTGCTCATCTAGTAGGGGATCTCTTACAAGCAGTCTGACAATTCAGTGACAGGGCAGGGGTCGTGAGAGATGGTGGTAAGGGAGAGTTGGATAATGTCAGCATACATGTGAAAACTGAAGATGTATTTACAGATGATGTCGCTAAGGGGCAGCATGTAGATGAGAGAAATAGGAAGGGCCAAGGATAGAGCCCAATGCGGGAGCGGGAAGGGAAATCTTTGCAATAAATTCGCTGGCTATGATTAGATAGATAAGAATGGAACCACTCGAGTGCAGTCTCAACCAGCTGCACGATGGAGGAGAGTCGTTGGAGGAGGATGGAGCGATCAACCCTGTGAAAGGCTGCAGAGCAGTCATAAAGGAAGAGGAGGGATAATTTACCTTTATTACAGTCACAAACGATGTCATTTGTGACTTTGGTTATTGCCGTTTCGGTATTGTGACAAGGGGTGAGCCGGGGAATGATTGAATACCTCCAATCATTGAGTTCCAGGAAAGATGGGCACAATTTCTTTCAGGCGATAACACCTTCAACGACTTTGGAGAGGAAAGGGATGTTGGATATGGGGCAGTAATTTTCAAGGACAGAATATTTGTTTTTTTGAGGAGAAGAGTGAGGACGGTAGATTTGAAGGTGAGGGGGACAGTACCTGAGGAAAGAGAAACGTTAACAATGTCAGCTAACATGGGAGCCAGAAACGGAAGTTTGGTGGTCAGCAGTTTGGCGGGAATAGGGTTGACAAAGCAGGAAAAGGCTCTCATAGACAACGTGAGCACAGAGAGGTCATGAGGGGAAATCAGAGAGAAACTAGAGAAAGAATGCAAGTTCAGACTTTGCAGGACGGGGAAGGGGGATCAGGGGGTGGGAAGAGTTTGAGGAGATTTGGCCTTATGAGATAGAGGAATAAAGGCAAGAGGCTGAGTTAGCTGATTGGATGGTCTCAATCTTAGAAACAAAGGAGTCCATGATCTTCATGCTCTTGTTGTTGGAGGTGAGGGTGGAGGAGACCATGGAGCGGAGTTTAAGCAGATGGTTAGCAGTGAGCATAGAAGCCAGGGGTTATCTTCGCATTTGAGAATCAAGTTGGAACAGGGAGCAGTTTTGGGAGTTGTGAGCAGGACCCGAGAATGCTTTAGCAGCCAGATGTGGTGGTGAATGGCTTAACTATTTGTCCGCCATATCCATTCATGCTTGCATCCCTTGGACTTCAGTGAGCGGAGATGAGGGCTGTACCAGGGAGAACAGACACGGTGAGAGAGAGTAACGGGGCAGGCGATGGTTTGGCACTGACCAATCCCCTCCGTGCCCCTCCAGTCACTCACCCTCCTGATATGGAAGGATATCATCGTCCCTTCATCATCACTGCCTCAAAATTCTGGAACTCCATCCCGAACAGCAATGTGGTAGTACCATCACCACACAGACTGCAGTGGTACAAGAATGTGGCTCACCATCACCACCTGCTAATGGGCAGTTAGGGATGGGCAATAAATGCAGGCCTTGGCAGCAACGCCAACATCCCATGAACAAATAACAAAACACATTAATCAGTGCAAATGCGCCATGCATTTCCGGATGGTACTTGCTTCATATATAACAAATCATATTTTCACACCGGTATCTCAATATCTTGACACAGGTGCCATCCAATACAAGCCATTCTTGGACTTTCAGGTTATCTTATCAAAACATTGTAGTCATCTGGAGATCTGTTCTCATGTCCCATGGCATAGTCCCGATTTTTTGGGGAGTGAGCAGTTTTCTTGAAAGGTACATAGCAACGACACAAAAGTTACAATGTCATGACGTTCAGTAGAAAAATAGGATAATTCCATTTGGCAGTGTAATTTTCCTGTTTCTATCTGCACTCTAAGTAGGGCATCCCATTAATTACCATTCGATCCCATTCATAATCCCTGAAGGAAATTTGCTGTCCAATGCAATATTTAAGTTGGAAAACATGGATGGAAATTTCCCACTTGGCCAAGTTTGTCTGCCAATGTCTGCTGATAACTTCTAAAATTCTTAAAACTGCGAAATCTCTTGCTATGCCGTCATTATTAAATTTAAATAAAACATTCTCATCAGGGAAGACCACATTTTTAGATTACAAAAATCCAGTAAATTGCTTCATATTTCTCTTTGTTCTTACTTCAGATGCTTTTTCAAATGACTAAAAATATAAAGAATAAAAGTGGAGAATAATTTGTTTTCACATTTAAACAAATCAAATCAAACTGCTTTGGAAATTGCTGTAGCAATTGCGACTCCATGAACATAAGATCATAAGATAATAAGAAATAAGAGCAGGAGTAGGATATTTGGCCTCTTGAGCCTGCTCTGCATTTTAACAAGATCATGGCTGATCTGATCATGGACTCAGCTCCACTTCCCTGCACGCTCCCCAGAACCCTTTATTCCCTTATCACACAAAAATCTGTCCAGCTCCAGTTTAAATATATTCAATGACCCAGCCTCCACAGCTCTCTGGGGCAGAGAATTCCACAGATTTACAACCCTCTGCGAGGAGAAATTCCCCCGCATCTCAGTTTTAAATGGGCGATCCCTTATTCTGAGACTGTCCCCAATTTTAGTTTCCCCTATGAGTGGGAATATCCTCCCTGCATCCACTTTGTCGAGCCCAGTCATTATCTTATATGTTTCGATAAGATCACCCCTCATTCTTCTGAACTCTAATGAGTGTAGGCCCAACCTACTCAACCTATCTTCATAAGTCATGCCCCTCATCATCGGAATCAACCCAGTGAACGTTCTCTGAACAGCCTAAATTGCAAGTATATACTTCTTTAAATACAGGGACCAAAACTGTACGCAGTAGTCCAGCTGTGGCCTCGCCAATACCCTGTAAAGTTGTAGCAGGACGTCTCTGCTTTTATAATCTATTCACCTTGCAGTAAAGGCCAATATTCCATTTGCCTCCTGATTACTTGCTGTACCTGCATACTAACATTTTGTGTTTCATGCACAAGGACGCCCAGATCTCACTGTACTGCAGCACTTTGCAATTTTTCTGCATTTGTTTTATAATTTGCTTTTCTATTATTTCTGCCAAAGTGGATAACCTCACATTTTCCCACATTATACTCCATCTGCCAAATTTTTGCCCACTCACTTACCCTGTCTATATCACTTTGCAGACATTTTGTGAACACTCTTCACAATTTGTTTTCCCAACCATCTTTATATCATCAGCAAACTTGGTTACATTTCACTTTGTCCCTTCATTCAAGTCATTAATATAGATTGTAACTAGTTGAGGAACCAGCACCGATCCCTGCGGCACCCCACTATCACTGTTGCCAACCAGAAAATGACCCATTTATCCCGACTCTCTGTTTTATGTTAGGTAGCCAATCCTCTATCCATGCTAATACTTTACCCCCAACCCAGCGAGCTTTTATCTTGTGTAGTAACCGCTTAGGTAGCAACTTATTGAATGCTTTCTTTAAAACCAAATACACCACCTCCATTGGTTCCCTCTTGTCCACCATGCTCGTTACATCCTCAATGAACGGCAGCAAATTTGTCAAACATGATTTCCCTTTCATAAAACCATGCAGACTCTGCATGATTGAAACTTGATTTTCCAAATGTCCTGCTACTGCTTGCTTAATAATGGACTCCAGCCTTTTCCCAATGATAAATGTTATGCTAATTGGTCTATAGTTTCCTGCTTTTTGTCTGCCTCCTTTTTTAAATAGGGTGTTTCATTTGAGGTTTTTCAATCTTTTGGGAATCTAACCTGACATTTTTCCAATCTCCCAACATTCATTGTGGCCACAAATACATTAGACAATATATGGACTTTAGATATATAGAAATTCAAGGTCAGGTCAATCACACCTCATCAGATGCTCTCTAAAAGTAGGAGCAGGAAACCTGGCCTTCCTTTCTCCTCTTTACCTGATGCTTATTAACTCAACCTTACAGCTGCCCAGGCTGTTTGTGAGATCCCGTGGTGTACAGGATAACCGCCTGTAAAACAGCACTCAATACATCCAAATAATTGTATTTGATGCATTTTGAGACATTTATAAGAAACGTGATGAAATGATTCATCTGCAACAAAAGTTAATTTTTCACTAAATTTTAAAAATTCGTGCTTTGGCTTCCCAGGCTGTGATTTTCATGCATTAAATTAGTGGATGGAGAAGTATGAGTTGAAGGCATAGTTTTGCAATCAGTGCTTCAGGGCAGTGCTCAGATCACCAAAGTGGTAATTCTCCTTTAAAAAGATCAAGAACGTCCCTGGTTTTATTCCTGGTATGAGCACAGTTATCAGGTCTCAGTAGGAACAGCAGTAGAGAGGCTGCAATAGCCCTCCTTACAATGGCCAGCCAGTAAGGCTCAACCTGAAGACTGACCAGCAGAGTGTGACAAGGGACAGTCATTGTCAATCACTGACCCTGAACCCATTCATTGGAGGTGAAAGGATTAGGATGAGGAAAAATGTTTGCGAATCATCTTTTACACCCGTAAGAGCGTCTGGTTACTGTGGTGACAAGAATTCATGGCCATAATATCTGATTGTTAATTGACAGAGCTCCGAATCTGCGAACGTTAGTATTGAATGGTATGTGATGATTTGGGTATTTTTCTTTGGAGGACATTTACTGATGGGTGCCAGCATTTAAACTTTCATAATTTATCAGTGCCAGCTTTATGCCCCACAATCAGTTCTGGTTCAGATACTGTGAACCAGCTCTGGGAAGTTATTGGCACTGGGGAGACTTGGAAGGAACAACACCTATATTGTGCAATTACATTAGGGAAAAAAAGGTGGACATGAGCAATGTGTAACACTTAACAAAATGAATGTAAGCACAGTAACAGTAATGAATAAAATAATGGAACTAAAGAGTGACAAATCCCAGGGACCAGATCGCTTCTACCTAAGGGTTTTAAAGGAAATAAGTAAGAACATTGCAGATGCCCGAATAATAAACTTACATTGTTGTCTTAGATTGGAAAATTGTGCAGATCACTCTGCTATTTAACAAAGGTGAGAGAGGGATAAATAACACGGCTATGGGTGTGGAAGGAATTCCTGCTGAGGCACTAACATAAGGCGGAAAGGCACTGTTAGCGTGTTACATGGCCTCATCTCTCTCCTTTGGAGGGAGGAGAGCATGGCAGGATATCTCAGAGAGGCAGTGATCATGACCATTTTTAAAAAGGGGGAAAAGTCCGACTGCGGCAAATACAGGGGAATCTCCCTGCTATTAGCCACTGGGAAGGTTGTTGCAAGTGTTCTCCTCAACAGTCTTCTCACTGTGGCTGAGGAGTGCCTTCCGGAATCATAGTGCAGATTTCGCCCCCTGCAGGGCACAATGGACATGATCTTTGCAGTACGACAACTGCAGGAAAAATGCAGGGAGCAAATTACATGGCCTTTTGTCGATTTTACAAAGGCCTTTGGCACTGTCGACCGTGAGTGCTTATGGAGCATTTTCCTCCGTTTTGGATGCCCTTGAAAGTTTGAACATCCTTCGCCTGCTCAACAATGACATGCAGTGCGTGATCGTAACCAGCGGGTCCATTACAGACCCAATCCACGTCCAGACCGGTGTCAAACAAGGCTGCGTCATCACTCCAACCCTCCTCTCAATCTTCCTCGCTGCCATGCTCTACCTCACAGTCAACAAGCTCCCATGTAGAGTGGAACTAAACTACAGAACCAGTGGGAAGCTGTTTAACCTACGCCGCCTCCAGGCCAGGTCCAAGATCACCCCAACCACTGGCATTGAGCTGCAGTGCACGGATGACACCTGCGTCTGCACACATTCTGTGGCTGAACTCCAGGATATGGTCATTATATTCACTGATGCATATGAAAGTATGGGCCTTAAGCTTAACATCCGTAAGACAAAGTCCTCCACCAGCCTGTCCTCGCCGCACAGCACTGCCCCCGAGTCATCAAGATTCACGTTGGAGCCCTCGACAACGTGGACCACTTCCCATACCTCGGGGGCGTCTTATGAACAAAGACAGTCTTTGATACGGAGATTCAACATCGCCTCCAGTGCGCCAGTGCAGCCTTGGGCTGCCTGAGGAAAAGTGTGTTCAAAGACCAGGAACTCAAAACTACCACCAAGCTCAGGGTCTACAGGGCTGTAGTAATACCCGCCCTCCTGTATGGATCAGAGGCATGGGCAATGTGCAGAAGACACATCAAGTCACTGGAGGTATATCACAAATGATGTCTCTGCAAGATCCTACAATTTCCCTGGGAGGACAGAAGCACCAACATCAGTGTCCTCGCCCAAGCTAACATCCCCAGGATTGAAGCACCGACCACACTCGATCGGCTTCACTGGGCAGGCCACATAGTTCACATGCCAGACAGGAGACTCCCTAAGCAATTGCTCGATGCGGAGCTATTTCACGGCAAACGAGCCAAAGGTGGCCACTGGAAACGTTACAAAAATGCCCTCAAAGCCTCCCTGGTGAAGTGCGACATCACCACTGATACCTGGGGTTCCCTGGCTGAAGACCGCCCTAAGTAGAGAAAGTGCATTCGGGAGAGCGCTGAGCTCTTCGAATCTCAACGCTGCGAACGTGAAGAGGTCAGGGGCAGGCAGGGAAGGGAGCTTGTAGTAAATCAGTCACCCCACCACCCCCCCCCCCTCCGCATCCCCCGCTGAATAACTATCCCACCTGTGACAGGGTCTGTGGTTCTTGCATTGGACTGTTCAGCCATCAAAGAACTCACTTTAGGAGTGGAAGCAAGTCTTCCTCGATTCCGAGGGACTGCCTATGATGATGATGATGATGTCTGTTTTCCACTACTGCCCAAGATTATTTCAGCACTTTGGGCGATAGCATACATGGAGGATAACAAAGTAACTGCCCGTTATATTGAAGCCGATAAAGATAAAATCTGCCACGCATAATTGGAAGTCAATTCCTTACCGCCCGATTCAATTAACTAAGCATTTACTTCGGGAAAAGCCTGTGTGTCTGCAATTACAGCTTGTTATTCTCACATTATTACATCAAAGTGAGAATGATAACATAATTAATAAGTTCCAATGGAATGAATGCAACAGCTGAGCATCTGCTCCCTGTCAAAATTGGTTAAAAATAAACTCCATTTAATTTAAATTCAAACGACCAGCGGGGAACTGATGATATCGAATTGCCCGCCCCTTTACGCCCCTTTACAGGAAGTAAAATCGTGTGCTGTGTAAACAGGCGGTCGATCCAAACCATTTATCCCGCCCCCTCCCCGGCCGGTTAGTTTACAATCTGTTGAATCGTAGTTTCCCCTGTATACATCTAATAAATGTATACAATTATTTTGAAACAAAATCAATGTAGAGACATTGTTGAAGTTAATTGATCAGAAAGATAATTTCAACTTTCTTAGAAGATAAGAAAGATAATCTGGCTCAGAGACATTTCCCTGTTTAAAGCACCTGCTACCTGCCTTGTCTCCCTGATAGAGGTTTTCAAGTTAATGAAAGGTTATGTTAGCGTAAGCGTAGCAATAATGTGTCCACCTATGGTTGGGTTGGGGCGTGTCCAAAAATATGAGTCATATATATGTAAGATAGTTATTAAAAATACAATAATGAATACAGAAGAAAATTACTTATGCAAATGTTAGTAAGAACATTGAGTGCGCTACAATGGAACAATGGAATCAGTCTGCATAGATGGATTTAAGGTGAAGCTGGATAAGCACAGAGGGAAAAAATTACCAACAACATTGTTGTGCATATAGGCCAGACCTGCTAAGGACAGGAGCTATCCTTCCAATAGGTCAATATTGCTTTTGACAATTGTACTGCATCATGGTCAGTTTAACTGTTACCAGCATTTTAACTCCAGCAGTTTTTATAAACAATAAACTAAGATCACACTCACAAACTATCGTAGTGTTAATTGAACTCGCGTTCTTTGGACAATCAAAATCAGACCTCTGGATTACTACTCCATTAATGTAACCACTATGTTGCCATACCTGCTGCTGCTCATATGTATCTGGGGCCTGCACTTGGTCCATAGCAATGTAGTTTATGGCACTTTAAGTGCACATCCGAGTATTTCGCTAATGTGGTGAATCTTTCTGCCTCTACCACCCTTTCAGCAGTGAGTTCCAGACCCCTACCACCCTCTGGGTGAAGAAATTGCCCCTCATATCTCCTAAAAACTTCTTCCTAATTACTTTAAATCTATGCCTTCTGGGTGTTGACCACTCTGCCAAGGGAAACAGGTCCTTCCTATCCACTCTATCCAGACCCCTCACAATTGTATACACCTCAATCAGTTCTCCCCTCAAACTCCTCTGTTCCAAAGAAAAACAGACCAGCATCTCCAATCATTCCTCATAAACAAAATTCTCCAGTCCAGGCAACATGTTTGTAAATCTCCTCTGCACCTTTTTGAGTGCAATCACATCGTTCCTGAACTGTGGTGAGCAGAAATGCACACAATACTGCAGCTGTGGCCTAACTAGTGTTATATACAGTTCAAGCATACGGCCATTGCTCTTGTATTCCATGCCTCAACGAATAAAGGCAAATATTCCATGTGCCTTCTTAACCACCTTATCTACCTGGCCTGATACCTTCAGGGATCTGTGGACCTGCACTCTAAGGTCCCTTTGTTCCTCTAAACTTTTCAGTGCTGTACCATTTAACATGTATTCCTTTACCTTGGCTGACCTCCTCAAATGCATGACCTCACAGCTATTCAGATTGAATCCATTTGCCACTGTTCTGCCCACCTGAAGAGTACATTGATATCTTCATGCAATCCTCAGCTTTCTATTTTATTATCAACCGCACAGCCTATTGTCGTGTCATCTGCAAACTTCTTTATCATACCCCAGCTTTCAAGTCGAGGTCATTGATATATACCACAAAAAGCAAGGGACCCAGCACTGAGCCCTGTGGAACCCTACTGGATACAGTCTTTCAATCACAAAAACACCCATCAACCATTACCCTATGCTTCCCAACTATGAGCCCATTTTGGATCCAACGTGCCACTTTGCCCTGGATGCCTTGGGCTTTTACTTTTGTGACCAGTCTGCCTTTCGGGACTTTATTAATAGCTTTGCTAAAATCCATATGCACTACTTCATATGCACTGCCCTGATCGACACTCGTGGTTACGTCCTCGAAAAATTCAGTCAAGATAACAAACACGACCTTCCCTGAACAAAGCCATGCTGGCTATCTTTGATTAATCTATGATGTTGCAAATGAAGATTAATCCTGTGCCTCAGAATTTTTTCTATAATTTTCCCACCACGAAGATTAGACACACTGGCATGCAATTACTCGGTCTATCCCTTTCTCCCATTTTAAACAAAGGTACAAAATTAGCTCTCCTGCTGTCCTCTGGCACCACACCTGTAGTCTGGTTATGTAACTATATAATTCTGTGTCAGAGAAGACTGCGGATGCTCACTCATAGAGCACATTCAAGGCAGTGATCAATATACTTTTGGATATTAAGGGAATTAATGGATATGTATTCAGGTTGGAAGGTGGTGTTGAGGTAAAGGATCAGCAATGATTTTATTGGATGGCAGAGCAAGCTCGTAGCGCCGAATGGCCTACTTCTACTCCTATTTCGTATGTTCTTATTATGATAAAAATTGGTGTTAGAATGAAAAAGGTGATGTTGGATCAGCTGTGCATTAGCAACTTTTCCCGATTTTCATCTCAATTGAAGTCAATGGAAAGGAAAAACGGGAGACGTAGGTAGATGTAATTACAACATGACAATATTGCACAGAGAGTGTTTCCATTACAAATGTAGGCATCAAAACTTAAATCAGAAATATAGAAAGAAGTACACAATGTAGGTGTTTATAATCGGGATTCAATTATATCTGCATCGCCTGACCATTTAATGCCTCGACTCTAACCCGGCTCTACCCGAAGAACAAACTTGTGGGTAAACATTTTTCTGTTTCTTCATGGGAAGAGGGTTGAGCCATACCTTGCACTATTTATACACACCAAGCGATATTCAGTTGCGCAGACTTCAATGGAAATTAATTGATGCAGAAAGCTTAAGAGGCGCACTATGCCATACTACTCGTTTTGTGGTAACAATGTAGTCAAACTTTTAACTTTTAGATTCATATCTGTTGTGTTGAAATTTGACACTTTTAGAGCCCAGTATACGACACTTCCAAGGAACTGGATATCAGGTGACTGGTGTTCAACCACCAGTTTTGTGCCCCCTCCCCCGACTACCCCTCTGCAATTTGATCCCCATATGTAATGCCATTGGAGATGGATACCTCTGTATTTCAGATTTTATCCACCGATATTCCTGGACTTTTCGCATGAGGCATTAAGGCAACTGGTTGGGAAATTATTATTGTAATAGTTCAAAATAGTGAAGAGTTACAATGCGATACACCAGGGAATTCATTTCCACATTTTGCCCAGTGGTTTAGAAAAGGGTAAAAAATATTGTCATCATCAAAACAGTGAAGGGAAAGGTTTAAAGATGTTACTTCTGTCTTGTAAATCTGTGGAAACATCATTATCTATGAAAAGCGGCAGAAAAACACTCCCCAGGGGTCGGTTCTAGGACCATTGCTTTTTCTGATATAGAGTAATGACTTGGACTTAAGTGGACAGGACACAATTATGGCAGTTTCAGATGCCGCAAACATTTGCAGTATAGTGAACAGTTATGAGGAGAGTGATAGGCTTCAGGAATACACAGACAGGTTGGTGAAATGGGCGGACATGTGGCAGATGAAATTTAATGCAGAAAAGTGTGAAGCGATATATTCTGGTAGAAAGCATGAGGAAAGGACATATAACTTAAACGAACATTTATGTTGGATCTAACATGTAGACGGTGCTTATCTACCGCTAATATGCACAGTTATTTCATCAGATGCCTTCTAAGGACCTATAATAGAATGAACTCCACTTCAGAAGTACATACCTTTACTTTTAGGAGTGCAGACTTCAAATAATTCATTTCAAATATGATCAATGTAATATTCTTAACTTTTTTTGAATCAGAAATTTCCTGCTCCCTGATCAGCAGGAACGAATACAGCTCGGCTTAATCTGTTTGTTCAAATGATTTTCACTGATACTGAATGTGCAATTTTCTTTTATCACTTGAGCTTTCGCTGAGGTCTTAAGCGGACCTCATTATGGAAGCAGAAAATCTGTGTATCCATAACATTGAAAGAGGACGACGCTTTTCTCCAAAAGTAAGACAGCCGGTATTATTCATATAACGGCTGTATTCTTGCCAAAGTTGGTGTTCAGAATAAGCCGCTTATATTCAGTTAATATTCATCATTAGCAGTATTTGACTGTATCACTGATCCTAGAATTGGTGTAATAATATTATCTGCTTGTTTTGATGTGGTTGATGTGCAGACATTAATTACCAGCAACAAATAAATAACAATTGGAAAACTCAAGGTTTCCGACATATTCCTCATGTAATAACTAGACAGGCAGCACAATTTGTTCTGCAGCTTTAAATGAAACAGTTTAACGTGGATTTCGCCACATTTGTCGATAGCCCCATAATTTTCTTTCGGAGCCAAGTATTAGTAACACAGTTTGGTTCTGGTTGGTTTATGTTATTGAGTAAATTCAGAGCTGACCTGAAGAACATGATTTATTGTCCCATGGCTCCAATAACGGATTCATTTAAATAAGTTGAATAGATTCATATCGTTAAATATAAACAATAGGAATTAATCTTTGGGAAATATTGTAAAAGAGGCCCTATGGAATTGCACGTCCATTTTGCGCCCCATCCAATTTCCCCTTCCATTGACTTCAACGGAAAGAACAATCAGTCGAGGTGCACAAAGGGACCAAATTCACAATCGAACATTTTACACTATCTCCCAAAGTTAAAATTAATCAAATCCATCCGCCAACTCGAAGAGAAAGACTTCAATTGAAATGACATGTTCACAAAGGAATGTCCTATTGAATTGCTCACACTCAGTGGAAGCAGGTGCCCCAGAATGTCCTGTTTCCACGCTCGCCAGTACCATCTTGCCGTCCGGAGGAGGTGGGGGTCCCCGAAGGAGGGCACTCTATGCGGGAGTCCTCCCACTATTCATCGGGGACTTGGCCTGGAGGGTGGTGCACGGAGCAGTGCCATGCAACAAATTTTTAAGCTGGTTCACGGACTCCCAGGCCGCCTGCAATTTCTGCGGTCTGGAGGAGTCCGTGTTCCATGTTTTTATTGAGTGCACGAGGTTGCAGCCCCTTTTTCATTATTTAAAGGGGCTGCTCCTGAAATTCTGGCTGCACTTCAGTCCCACTCTCCTGATCTTTGGGCACCCTGTGCGGAGGGGAGCGGGTAGGTCCGAGGGCCTCCTCGTAGGACTGCTCCTGGGCACGGCCAAGGGTGCCATCAGCCGGTCCAGGCAGCGGGCGGTCGAGGGAGTCGTTCAACCTGACTGCCTGCCTCTCTTCCGCTCCTACATCCGGTCCAGGGTGTCCTTGGAGATGGAGCACGCGGTGTCCACCGGTACGCTCGCGGCCTTCCGCGAGAGGTGGGCACCGGAGGGATTGGAGTGCATCATCACGCCCGGCAACCAAATTTAAATTTGATTTTACGTTTTAAAATTTAATTTGTTTTAATTGCCAGTGCTTTTAGTGTCCCCCTCCCCTTTTATAGGGGGCACTGGAAGAAAAAAAATTGATTTTAGTGCCCAAAAAAAAACCAAAAAAAAAGTAAAACACAAAAAAAACACAAAAAAGAAAAAAAAAGGGCCTTGTAAATGTCTGGTGTGTCATCCAGGTCGGGTGGCACGGATTAATGTTTTATGTTTTTCAGATAAACTCCAAAAAGAGTTTCCATGCTCGCCAGCCTCGTTTTTGACAATTAAGCTGAATAAATGGCGATGAGAATTCGTGAGCACTCAGTGAAAACCCCGGCCATGTTATTTTGAGCAACAGATATGATATTCGCAATAAGACACAATTCAATACTAAATGAAGGCAATTCGGTATTGTTCATGTTACACTATCGCTTAAATTCATAATTTATTTTAAATGTTTAATTCAATTGTATTGTAATTAATTTTAAAGATGTAATTTTTCTTCTATTTATTTGTTATCAAAATCTGTTTTTTATGTGATCCCTATTCATTCTTATGGAGATTCCTGACATATGTACATCCCTTTCTTTCATTGGTTGAGCTAATCCATGTAATCCCAGGGCTGATGCGAGCTACCTGCGCCTCTGGGATACATGGGCCTCGTCGCAGGCATATGCTTCGAGATCCAGCAGTGCAAGTTGCGAACGGGAGAGCTGGAGTGCAGCTCTACGAAGCCAGCTGTAGCAAAGTTATTTAAAGGCATCAGCATTAATCACACCCAGCTGTTAATTAGTTTCAGTGGTTTCTCATCAGTTTGACCCACTAGAATCATTCCTATGAGTAATTTCAAGCACCCTTTTATCAGCTGGCAACTAAAAAGTAGCTATATTTATTGTTCAACTATTCAAAGTGATACACTAAGCAACATTAATGGGGGCTGTACTCCATGCCACCTCACCCTCCAGGATCTAAGGTGGAGGGAGCATTGGCAGTCAGAAATATGGGAACAAATGCAGAGAGGGACGAGGAAGGACATCAGGGCTCTTACCAGGAGGCCGTAGCCTTTGAGGATATTCTGACAGAACTTATCCTACCTTCACGTACGCCAGTATCAGTGTATTAGATGGCTCTGCATCATAAAGTTGGAGGTCACAGAATTCTGCCACCTCCACCAAACAGATCTTCAGCCTCACACAAGGATGACTTAAATCCCAGAAACCTTTTTCTCACCAAAACCCCATCATACCATCCCTGTGTCATGCCATGTCACAGCATCCTCCTTCGTGCAAAGTGAACTGAGAGAGACCAAAAAATACTGTAAACTCCATGAATAAATGTTTGCCGAAAGATATCAGAGATATCACATTCATTCTAACAATTAATGGCCCTTGTGCCTGCCATCGTTGAATAGCTGTCATTATGTGCAAGGTGTGAGGTGTGAGTGTTGGTCGGTAAAGACTGTTGGTGGGTGAGTTCTAGGGGTCTGATGCTTTGGGCAGTGTGTGAAGCTTGAGTTACAGATTGTGGTACGTAGCATTTGTTGAAGCATTCAATCACCCTGACCACCCGACTGAGGTGGATCTGCCATGAACATACCTGCTTCAGTCCTCAGGCTCCTTCTCCTTTGTGTTCTCCTTCCCGAGGCAGCTTCACAGCCAGCAATGCAGAGAATGAGATACTGTTGTTTAAATGAAGCTCACCTTTAAGTACTGTGAAAAGCCTGCGGCAATGATGAGTTGAGATTAGACTTCACCCGTGTATGTAATACCAATGAGCTAGGACATTAAGACTTGAATTAGTGTTCCGATCATTTCTTTGAGCAGTGAGAATTAATTTTGTAGTCGAAGGAATTAGCAGCTGGCGCTAACTCTCAAAACCTCTCGAATGATACCACTCATTACTGGGCTGTAATGAATTTGTTTTGCTGCCATTATTCCCTGTTTCCACCTTAATAGCTGATGAACTATTGCAGTTAAACTTTCTGTCACTTCCTGTCACACTCTGCTTCTCTTACCAAAATCACTACACTGCTCTCTGCCTTGACCTTACTCTTTAAGCTTCTAAATTTGCCCTCACCTGACCCCTCCCCCTTTACTTTAAAACAATTGGAGGCTGAGGTTGAATGGGAAGAAGGTGCTGCCTTAGTAACATAGAAACATAGAAACATAGAAAATAGGTGCAGGAGTAGGCCATTCGGCCCTTCTAGCCTGCACCGCCATTCAATGAGTTCATGGCTGAACATTCAACTTCAGTACCCCATTCCTGCTTTCTCGCCATACCCCTTGATCCCCCTAGCAGTAAGGACCTCATCTAACTCCTTTTTGAATATGTTTAGTGAATTGGCCTCAACAACTTTCTGTGGTAGAGAATTCCACAGGTTCACCACTCTCTGGGTGAAGAAGTTCCTCCGCATCTCGGTCCTAAATGGCTTACCCCTTATCCTTAGACTGTGACCCCTGGTTCTGGACTTCCCCAACATTGGGAACATTCTTCCTGCATCTAACCTGTCTAACCCGTCAGAATTTTATATGTTTCTATGAGGTCCCCTCTCATTCTTCTGAACTCCAGTGAATACAAGCCCAGTTGATCCAGTCTTTCTTGATAGGTCAGTCCCGCCATCCCGGGAATCAGTCTGGTGAACCTTCGCTGCACTCCCTCAATAGCAAGAATGTCCTTCCTCAGGTTAGGAGACCAAAACTGTACACAATACTCCAGGTGTGGCCTCACCAATGCCCTGTACAACTGTAGCAACACCTCCCTGCCCCTGTACTCAAATCCCCTTGCTATGAAGGCCAACATGCCATTGTTATGTTGTTGCAGTAGGTTGTCTCTCCTGCAGAAACAGGGCGCTGATGGTGGCTATTGAGTCCAATGTCAATCATAAAGGGAACAATCTGTTGAATGGTATAGATATGCTTCTGTTATTACAGGTGAACCCATCCAAGCAACTGCAACAATAACCACAACCTGCATTGATACAGCACCTTAAATGTCGTAAAGGCAGATGCTTCATAGGAATGTGAGGAAAGTAAATTTTGCACCGAGCCATCATAAGGAGATTTTAGGAAAGTTCACCAAAAGCTTGGTCAAAGAGTTATCTTTTAAGGAGCGTCAGAGAGAGGAAGAGAGGAAGTGCCAGAGCTGAGGGCCTTGGCAGCTGAAGGCATGGCTGCCAATGATGGGGCAATTTAAATCAGGGGAACCCAAAAGACCAGAATTGGGGGAGTGCAGAGATCTCAGAGGGTTGTAGTACTGGATGACGTTACAGAGATAGGGAGGTGCTAGACCATAGAGGGATTGCAAAACCTTGATGAGAATTTTAAAATCTAGGCATTGACAAACACTGAGCCGATATCGGTCTGCGAGAACTTGGGTGATGGGCGAACAGGAGTTATTACATGTAAGCATACAGGAAGCAAAGTTTTGGATGAGCTGAAGTTTATGTCGGGTAGAATGTGGGAGGCCAATCAGGAATGCATTAGAACAATCAACTCTCGAGGTAAAAAAAGGCATGGATGAGGGTTTCAGCAACGAATGAACTAAGGCAATGACAGAGATGGGCGATTTAACAGAGGTGGAAATAGGTTGTCTTAGTTATGCGGCAGATATGTGGTCAAAAGCTAATTTCAGTAGTCAAGTAGACACCATGGTTGCGAAGGTTCAGCCTCGGACAGAAGTTGGGGAGCGGTATAGAGTCAGTGGCTAGGGAACTGAGTTTGAGACGGGACCGAAAACAATGGCTTCGGTCTTCCCAATATTCAATTGGAGAATATTTCTGCTAGTCCAGAACTGCATGTCCGGCAATTTAGAGACAGTGTGTAGGTCGAGATAAATGGTAGTGACTTACAGCTGGCTATCAGCAACATACATGTGGTAACTGTCGCTGTGTTTCCCGATGATTTCGCCTCCAGGCCCCACTGCAGTCCGGTGAAAGCTGCTTCATTATTTGATAAGTTTATGTGGTAAACATGCACAGTGATTGGGCTCAGAATCCGGGTACAGGAATTCCCGTTAATTCTACACCTGCTTAACATTGGTTTTTGATTCACATCAATGGAAAGGAAAATCGGGCGACGTCCATAACTGACGGCCGATTCGCTGCGGCGTGTTTTGAGTCCCCTTCAATGTTGAATTTCACCTCGAGCATATCTCGTTTTCTTTGCAGATGATGTTCCGCAAATCTGCGTGTTTTTTTTTTAACTAGTCCTCTTTTGTTATCGTTTGGCGCACATGTCCCTCAGACACGACGGATTTATTCTTTCAGTGATATCTGCTGATTTAGAGGTTTATTTGGAAGAGTAGTAAACAGTAATTGACTTAAAAAGGGACTTGGTCCACTGCTATTATGAGTTAGAATTTAGTAAGGCTAGTGCCGTGTGATTTCATTATTGTAGCGTGACCTTTACACCTTGTGCCTTGTCTTCAATTACTGAGTGCCGCCAAGTGATTGTTTGTAGGCCATAACAACCAGATGGTTGAGAAGTCTAATGTTCACCTTAGTGAGGTGTCGGCCTCTCTCCAGTCTATCAATAGGATGGGCAAGACTGAGTACCACTGTTTGATATGGACGGTGTGAACGGTAGATTAGACCAAGGGATATTGTACTTGCCCCAATGCCCAAAATAATCATTACAGAGAGCTCTTGTTCAAGGGGTTCATCTTTAACAGCAGTGCAGTTCAAACTTCCCAAATATTACCTTGCTTTGGAAATTCAACCATCTTCTCTATGTAGGCCTCATCAATGTCTCCGGTATTTAAAGATGCGAATTCAAACCTTCTTGTTGCATTGAGAGATATTGGAAGCAGGGGACAGTGCTGTCACTTCCACTTTCCTTCAGATAATATGAACAGACGAACAATGTTGGACAGGTAAAGACCCTCTTGTCTATTTAAACTTTCCCACATCATTGTGCTACGTCCTGTATAAAAAAAAACACTCTCCATCCATCCCAACCCATATGATCTCCTGGAACCGGCGAAAAAAAAGATTTAAAAAAACACAGGCCAATTTGGTAGAAATAATCTGGGAAATTCCTCTCTGACCCATCTCAGCGATCGAAACTAGTTCCGTTGGTCACTCTGACACTGCATTTCCTGAAGTACATATCTTTTATAACAGGTGATATCCACGCCAACCAGAACCAACTCCATTCCATTTGGATCCTTATTCTATTTAGCAACTTGATAACTTGAGTTTATATAAATAAGCTGTAAAAATATACAGCAGATGACTGTTGGTTTCAGTGCTAATTTTCAAATGTTGAGAATTATATTGCCGTATTTAATCCATAACCACTATAAATGATAATGAAAGCTCCCGTGTAACATGGAGGTAACTGAATTGTTTTCGATTCTTTCATTACAGCCCGGTAGCCCTGATTTTGACCGACCAGATGCGGTGTAAATCGGATGGGCCACCCAATTTGTATCCCGATTTTACTTCCCAATGGTTCCGCCCACCTACAGCGCACGCTCTGGAGTGACCTACCTCAATTCCCTCATTCTCTCTACTTCACCCTCCTCATTTAAAACCCATCATATCGATGAAGCGTTTAGAATATCCTCTGAATATCTCCTGTGGCTCCTGGTTTTTCTTTTTCTTTAAGCATCTGTCAAGTGTCTTTAAAGGCAAGTTTCTGCTGGCCAGAGACATATTCTAGCTATTACAGGGACGTGGTTGCAAGGTGACCAAGACTGGGAACTGAATAACGAGGTCCAAGTCAGCATGGATTTTTGAAAGGGAAATCATGCTTGACAAATATTCTAGAATTTTTTGAGGATACAACTATTAGAGTGGACAAGGAAGAACCAGTGGAGGTGGTGTATTTGGATATTCAAAAGACTTTAGACAAGGTACCACTCGAGAGATTTGTGTTCAAAATTAAAGCACATGTTATTGGGAGTAATGTATTGACATGGGTAGAGAACTGGTTGGCAGACAGAAAGCAGAGTCGGGATAAACGGTCCTTTTCATAAAGGCAGGCAGTGACTAGTGGGATGCCGCAGGGCTCAGTGCTGGGTCCTCAGCTCTTTATAATATACATCAATGATTTAGATGAAAGAATTGAGTGCAATATCTGAAAGTTTGCAGATGACACTAAGCTCGGTGATGGCGTAAGCTGTGAGGAGGATGCTAATAGGCTGCAGGGTGACTTGGACAGGTTAGGTGAGTGGGCAAATGCATGGCAGATGCAGTATAATGTGGATAAGTGTGAGGTTATCCACTTTGGTGACAAAAACATGAAGGCAGAATATTAACCGAATGGCAGCAGATTAGCAAAAGGGGAGGTGCAACGAGACCTGGGTGTCATGGTGCATCAGTGAATGAAGGTGCAGTAGGTGGTGGAGAAGGCAAATGGTATGTTGGCCTTCATAGCTAGGGAATTTGATTAGAGGATCGAGGAAGGTCTTACTGCATTTGTACAGGGCCTTGGTGAGGCCTTAGCTGGTGTAAGGGGAAGATGGGAAGGCTTCCTCTCCCACGAGCAGGCCCACTGATATAGATGGTCGACGCTCGCCCAGCCCACGTAGCAATTCTCGAAGTTAGCAGACAGAGACAAATGGCAAAGTATAACGATCTTTATTACAAATGTCCGGGAACACCTCTTATCACAGTCGCCTGTGAGTGGAAATGCTCCCCGAACAGCACAATCATACAACTTTTATACATTTCAAAACCCCTCTGTTCCTGGACAAGACCTCCCTAGATTTCTAATTGAACTACCTTATCAGTGCTACTTCTCTAATTGGACTACCTTATTAGTGCTACTTTGGATTGACAGGCCAAGACCTTCGTGACCGCTTCAGGCCGTGACTACAATGACTTCATTAGGTCGCAATTTGTTATACATTTCCTTGGTGCCCGTGAGTCGCCTCGAGCCTCTTCGCAAGGTCTTATCAATGTCTGTTTAGGTTCTCACATCGTTATTGAATTGATAACTTCTAGAGCCTTGGTACAAGGCCGAAGAGAGACCTTTTACCTCCTTATGGGCCATTGCAGGAACCAGCACTTTAACCCTTGTCCCGCTGGTACCCCTAATGCCAAATTTCTCTTACAATTCCCCCCTTATGGCCCTTGGCTATACGCCAAGTTGGCCATATTTCCCGATAACTATCTCCCTGTAGGCGAGTTCCAGATAGGTTAGTTCACCTTGGTGGCCATCTCCCAAGCTTCGGGACCTCCTGAAACCTTCCCACAGAGTTATATAAGGTAAGTCCTTCCTGTAGGACTGCATAAATTTTCATCACTTATGGCCTTAATCATAGTGCGTGCCCTGACATATTGTTTGATCTGTTTAATTCGTGCACATGTTAATCCCATCATGACCATCAGAACCAGGCCCTGTATTACTATAAATACATGTGATATTATTTTTATCCATGGGTGAATTTGATTATCAAGTCCAATATCCCACAGCTTTGAGTACCAGGGCTGATCAGCCAGCATTGCGTTAGTGTCTCTCTGTAAGTTGTCTATTTCTTCCATCAGCCGGATATACTGTCATCTTTGATTCTAGATTCCTTGCACCAGACGTAATTGTTCCTCATTTAATTCCGGTATTGTTCCATGGATGATTTCCGTTGGCTCGGGATGTATATGGTTAAGTTGGCTGCCCCCATGCTCATGCACCATTCTCCGTTCCCTTGCGGGGCAGTGATGGTCTCCAGATCGTGTTTAACAGGAGTAATACTCAGCATATATCCGTTTATCTGGTGGAATCCGCAATCATCATTCGTCATTCGTGGCGTACCTCGACATAAAACCACTTGGTTATTTTTATAACAGTCGGTTATGGCAATGCCTCTGGTGCTATTGTTAACTTTAATCACCCGTCTGGCAGGCTGATGGTAACGCAACCGAGTTTGGTTTCTTACTTCACTGATATTATCGATCTGGGATAAGGGGTCTCCCTTTGTTACATCATATGGGCCACCTGTAACAGTTCCCCTTCCGCGCCATCTCCCCACCGCGCATGTAGGGCTTGGTTATCCAAGTCCCTCCCCAGTAAACCCCTCAAGACTACGCCATTAAGTTGTTAGCCCGGTCAGATATTGCATACAGGTCTATGGAATTCATCGTCGTAACCCCTGCCGCATCTCAGGGTAGTGGATTCTGGGCCTTTGAGGATCCATTGTGCCAGCTTCTGGTATAGACTTTATAGTTTCATTCCCACAGAAGCTAGGAAGAATGATATCCATTAGATTTAGGTTAAGTAGTCGCTGACGCATCCTAATTATATCCTTTCTTTAGATTATTTTATTACTAGCCCACTTTTGGCTTCAGTCTTTATGGACAGGCTTATGGGGGGGACTTGCGTGGTTATGCTGGGAAGATTTTTTTTTTAACTTCTAATTCAAGTACTTGCCAAAGATTATTTTTTTGATTTAAAACGAGACCTCACATTTTTATTTACTGAAATCCAATTGTCACACAAGCTGTATACATTCCAACATTTCGTTTTATTTTACGGTCCCGTTCGCTGGACAAATCTTGTGTTTTATTTCTCTTTCTCTCAGCACAAAATCTAAACTTCTGTGCCAGTTCCATAAGAATTTAAAAATTCAGTAAGGTTCTCTAATTCCCAGTTTTCCTTTCCGTGCTGAGTTCACATAGCTTAGATCTTTTCTCCTAGTTATTTTCAAAACCCTCCTGCTTGTTTAGACTGTTCGGGACTTTTCTTGATAAACAACATCCATCAATGGAGAGTGTCTTTTACCTCTTCAAATTCTTTATTTTTCCAATTAAACCAATATTTTTTTCACAGCCGATATCAACTAGTATGTCTTTTTCCATCGCAAACACCACTTTTTTTTTGTCAGCACCTATTTAGTATGTTACGTCTTTTTTTTTCAGATCCCCTTTTTTCAAATTAAGTTTTGTATTTTACACGGAGGGCTGCTTTTTATTATCTCAAATTCCAGTTTCAAGGTCGTTACAATGCCTCTTCTAAACTGCTAAAGCTTGCTGTTTTCTGCTCAACAAACCTATCCTTTGTACATTTCCTAGCTCCATAATTTACCAAATAAATCCACACCTGCGTTTCTAACTTAAAATGTCTTAAAACTTCCCAGATACAGGACAACACTACAAAGGGTTAACATGGAAAACATGAAAAGTTCATTCCGCAGTCAAAAAATCACAGAGGGACTCTCACTCAATGACATTCACAAAAGTCTCTCTTCATTCAACAAAGCTTATTAATTGGTTGGCTGGTTCTATTTTTGGATCCATATGTCACTTAAGATAGTCATTATCAGCTTTTTTTGGCCTTACGTAATTCCGCAAGTTACAATTAATGATTGATTTTATTCGCCTTTTTACTAGCCATGTTACCCATCTTCTTCGGGCTATGAGGGTCTTGGGTACTCCCTTAAATTCGTGTCAGGTATGCAGGACGCTATTTATATGTCTTCCCTTGGTGCCGTGCACTCGTACCACTGCACGCTTTGGGTCAATATATCCCGTCACTGCTCAGGGACGTTGTCTCTATTCCCTCTCTCTCTCGTCTCAGCACCGTGCGCTCGTACCGCTTTGGGTCAATAGACCTCCCTCTCCCTCTATATCTTCCCTTGCATCGTACCCTGATCACACTGCCGTTCTCTCGTCCCAGCACCGTGCGCTCGTACCGCTTCGGGTCAATAGACCTCCCTCTCCCTCTATATCTTCCCTTGCGTCGTACCCTGATCGCACTACCGTTCTCTCGTCCCAGTACCGTGCGCTCGTACCGCTTCGGGTCAATAGACCTCCCTCTCCCTCTATATCTTCCCTTGCGTCGTACCCTGAGCACACTGCCGTTCTCTCGTCCCAGCACCGTGCGCTCGTACCGCTTCGGGTCAATAGACCTCCCTCTCCCTCTATATCTTCCCTTGCGTCATACCCTGAGCACACCGCCGTGCTACCTCCATGCGCGCATTTTAGGATGCACCTTTTGACCCCCTTTTACCCCTAGATCATCCTTGTCCTCCATCTCCATCCCTCCGGGACTCACTACAGATGGTTCTTTTGAATGGATGTCCTTCCCTTGCGGTTTACAATGCCACAGCTCTAACTTAAAGGTGGTAAATTAAAACATACTCACCCCAACAGCTGGGTCATTGTCCCGTTCGGGAAGTCCGTACCCTGCTCGCAGCACCAAATGTAAGGGGGAGATAGGAAGGCTTCCTCTCCCACAAGCGGGCCCACTGATATAGAGGGTCGACGCTTGCCCTAGCCCACGTAGCAATTCTCGAAGTTAGCAGACAGAGACGGATGGCAAAGTATAACGATCTTTATTACGAACGTCCGGGAACACCTCTTATCACAGTCGCCTGTGAGTGGAGATGCTCCCCGAACTACACAATCATACAACTTTTATACATTTCAAAACCCCTCTGTTCCCGGACAAGACCTTCCTAGATTTCTAATTGAACTGCCTTATCAGTGCTACTTCTCTAATTGGACTACCTTATTAGTGCTACTTTGGATTGACAGGCCAAGACCCTCGTGACCACTTTAGGCCGTGACTAGAATGACTTAATTAGGTCGGAATTTGTTATACATTTCCTTGGTGCCTGTGAGTCGCCTCGAGTCTCTTCGCAAGGTCTTATCAATGTCTGTTTAGGTTCTCACGTCGTATCCCGTTGGAATATTATTGAATTGATAACTTCTAGAGCCTTCGTACAAGGCCGAAGAGAGGCCTTTTACCTCCTTATGGGCCATTGCAGGAACCAGCACTTTAACGCTTGTCTCGCTGGTATCCCTAATGCCAAATTTATCTTGCACTGGAATATTATGTCCAGTTTTGGTCTCCTAATCTGAGGAAGGACGTTCTTGCTGTTGAGGGAGTGCAGCAAAGGTTCACCAGACTGATTCCTGGGATGGCAGGACTGTCATATGAGGAGCGAGTGGATCGAGTGGGCCTGTATTCACTGGAGTTTCGAAGAATGAGAGGGGATCTCATTGAAACATATACAATTCTGTCGCTACCGGACAGGTTAGATGCAGGTAGAATGTTCCCGATGTTGGGGGTGTCCAGAAGCAGGGGTCACAGTCTAAGCATAAGTGGTAAGCTATTTAGGACCGAGATGAGGAGAAACTTCTTCACTCAGATAGTTGGTAACCTGTAGAATTCTCTACCGCAGAGAGTTGTTGAGGCCAGTTCGTTAGATATATTCAAGAGGGAGTTAGATATGACCCTTATGGCTCAAGGGCTCAATCGGTATGGAGAGAAAGCAGGAAAGGGGTACTGAAGTGCGTGATCAGCCATGATCTTATTAAATGGTGGTGCTGGCTCGAAGGACCGAATGGCTTACTCCTGCACCTATATTCTATGTTTCTATTTTTACTTTCGGAAGTATAGGCAGAAAGGAAAAGGCGGAGGTAGCTCTGTTAATAAGGCATGAGATCAGTGCAGTCATGAGAAATGATTTTGGCTCAGAAGATCAAGATGTTGAATCAGTTTAGGTGGAGATAAGAGCCCCCCAACAGTAGCTAAGCTGTAGCACAGAGTATAAATCAAGAAATAATGGGTGCTTCTAAGAGAGGCACGGCAATAATTATGGGTGATTTTAATCTTCATATTGACTTGACAAAGCTATCCTTGAGGAAGTTTGCATGGAGTGCATTCAGGATAGTTTCTTATAAAATTACATTGAGGAACCAACCAGTGAGCATACTATTTTAGATCTGGTAATGTGTAATGAGACTGGATTAATTAATGATCTCAAAGTAAATGATCCTCTTGGGAAGAATGATCATACCATGGTAGAATTCAATTAACGCTTTGAGGGTGAGAAAGCTTGGTCTCAAACTAGTGTCCTAAACCTATATAAAGGTAACTGCAAAGACATGAAGGCAGAGTTGGCTAAAGTGGACTTTGAAAATAGATTAATATGTTAAGATGGTAGATGAGCTGTGACATACATTGAAGGAGTTATTTCAAAACTCTCAACAAATATATATTCCAGTGAGAAAGAAAGACTGTAAGAGAAGGATGAACCATCAGTGGCTAACTAAGAAAGTAAAGCTAGTTTCAAATTGAAAACAAAGGCATATAATGTTTGCCAAGAATAATGCAAGGTCACAGGATTGGGAAATGATTAGAAACCAGCAACTAAAAAAATAATAGAGAGAGAAGATAGTTTATGAGAGTAAACTAGCAAGAAATTATGAAAACAGACAATAAGAGCTTCTACATGTATAAAAAAGGAAGAGAGTTCCTAAAGTAATCGTTGGTCCCTTAGAGGATGAACCTGGTTAAATCATAATGTGGAATAGCAAAATGGCAGAGACTTTGAACAAATATTTTTTATCTGTCTTCATGGTAGGACACACTAAAATCATACCAACAATTGATAATCAAGGGGCTACTACACGGGTGGAACAATCACTGTTACTAGAGAAAAAGCACTAGGCAAACTAATGAGACTAAAGGTGGACAAAACCCCTGGAACTGATGGCCTGCATCCTAGGGTCATAAAATAATTGGCTGCAGAGATAGTGGATGCATTGGTTGTGATCTACCAAAAATTCCTGAATTCTGGAAAGGTCCGAACAGATTGGAAAACTGCAAATGTAACACACCTATTTAAGAAAGGATCGAGACAGAAAGGAATAAACTATAGACCAGTTAGCCTAAAATCTGTCATTGCGAAAATGCTGGAGTCCATTATTAAGGAAGTAATATCAGGACATGTGGAACATCATAATACAGTCAGCTTGGTTTTCTGAAAGGGAAATCATGTTTGATGAATTTTCTGGAGTTCTTTGAGGATGCAACGAGCAGACTGAATCAAGATGAACCCATAGATGTTGGGTATTTGGATTTCCAGAAGGCATTCGATAAGGCGCCATATAAAAGATTACTGCACAAGATCGGAGCTCACTGGGTTGGGGGTAACATATTACTGTGGATAGAGGATTGGCTATCTAACAGAAAACAGAGAATCGGGATAAATGGGTCATTTTTGGTTTGGCAAACTGAAACTACTAGGGTGCCACAGTGATCTGTGATGGGGATTCAACTATTTACAATCTATATTCATGACTTGGATGAAGGGACCGAGAGTACTGTAGCCAATTTGTTGATGATACAAAGATAGGTGGGAAAGCAAGTTGTGAGAAGGATGTAAAAATTCTGCAAAGGCATATAGATAGGCTAAGCAAATGGGAAAACATTGAGCAGATGGAGCATAATGTGCGAAAATGTGAGGTTATCCACTTTGGTAGGAAAAAATACAAAAACAAATTATTATTTAAATCGGGAGAGATTATAAAATGCTGAGATACAGAGGGATCTTGGGGTCTTTGTACATGAAATGTTAGCATGCAGGTACAGCAAGTAAGTAGCAAGTAAATGGAATGTTGACCTTTATTGCAAGGGGGATGGAATAGAAAAGTACGGAATTCCCTTCATACCTGGAGTACAGCCTACAGTTTTGTTCTCCTCATATAAGGAGGGATATATTTACATTGGAGGCAGTTCAGAGAAGGTTCAGGAAGTTGATTCTTGAGAAGAAGAGGTTGACTTACGAAGAACCGTTGAGCAGGTTGGGCCTATACTCATTGGAGATTAGAAGAATGAGAGAGGATCTTATTGAAACGTTGATGATTCTGAGGGGGCTGGGCAGGATAGACACAGAGAGGATGTTGCGCTTCATATGGGAATCTAGAACTAGGGGGAATAGTTGCAGAATAAGGAGTCGCCCATTTAAAGGGGCGTGAATCTTTGGACTTCTCTACCCCAGAGAGCTGTAGAGGCTGGGCCATTGAATATATTTAAGGTGGAGATAGACAGATTTTTGAATGATAAGGGAGTCAATAGTTATGGGGAACGGGCGGGGAAGTGGAGTTGAGGCTAAGATCACATCAGTCATGATCTTATTGAATGTCGGAGCAGACTCGAGAGGCCAAATGGCCTACTCCTGCTCCTATTTCTTATGTTCTTATGTTCTTACTTACTAATCTACGTTGTGCTTAGTTGCAATACTGAATATAAAGACAGCATACGTTATTGTAATTTTTGTAATTTCAGAACACATGCTAACTGCTTCAGGTAATTTTTTGCGATGATTTACTTGTTCTCAGAAGATATCTGATGAATAGCATCAAAGCTCACAGTATTGTGTGAGGGTGGACGAAGTATTAGCCTCTAAAAGGCACGCTGTTAACATATTCAGTTCCAAATCTCAACTCGAGGCGGGAGGCTTGAGAGTTACCTCCGAATATAACTGCGAGCAATCCTGTCTCTGCTGTAAAACTTCAAACCTGGACATCTTTTGTTTGGAAAAACAAATGTTTTTTTTCAAGCTTCGCAAAAGGATAAATTTATACATATAGGTTGCACAATTAAGGATGGGATAATCAAATTTTAGTATAAAAAGCTGTCCAGTCTAGCTAGTTCCTGCACAACGTTGGGCATGAAGTAAGATTGGAACAAGGGAAGCATTATTTTTCATGCCACCTTAGCTTTGAGCGCGTGAACACAATTTCTACTGCAGAACCTATGTTCAGCTTGGATGGATATAATTTATTTAATTCTCTGAAGTAATTACCTATTTAATTGGCTTAATAATTGCAACCCGAAGCTATTAATCATATTCTTCAATGCATCTCTGAATTCCCACTGGGACACTGATAAATAAACCTGTATGTGCAGGAACTCAAAGTTCTAATCTTAATTTCCATTTGTATCCATGCTGGTGAGAGGATAAGAATAATCTTTGTCTTAGTATTGAGCGTTTGTAAATTGCACACTTCTGAAATGTAGGGAAATTATCCTCCATAAAAGTATAAAATATAAGACGTAGACAGAAGTAAAATGACAGATTTTATTCGGTTCTCCAGCTCTGAATCACTATGATTCTCACTTTTCTTGTTTCCCTGGAGACTCTTCCTGATTCTATTGGCCAGTACAATGTGCCTATTGGTCAGAGCATTGAGCAGTAAAATCAACACAAATGGAACCAATAGGATTTATATGGTTTCCAACCAGAAAAATGCTGCCCATATGGGTACGGTCCTTTCGCTTGATTTTACATACCTGGACCAGCTCTTCATGGTCTGCATGTCCCAATTGAAAATTTATCGGGTATTGTTGACAAGATTATCAGAGGCTGCCCTTGTCTAAAGGCCTGATATTCTGTTAACAGCAAGTAACTGCTGAAAAAGAATTACTTCCTTTCTTGACCAAGGAGGCAGGTCAAATATTTGTGGTTCCAGATGTCTTTCAGGCAATCGTCACGAACAGAATAAAAACAAAGTCAATATCCTCATTACCCTGGCTTACCTTTTGAACAAATGCTCTGGTCATTTTAAGATGTAAGCATTAAATGAAATGGAGCTTTAAATAAAGTTAAGATACGGCCAATTATGTTAATTTTCATTTTGGGCTGAAACTGAAGCTTTTATACCCGCCTACTTTCGTTTGCATTGAAGTGAATGAACAGAAAATGGGAAAGAGTGAAACAATTGCAGCCAATTGGCTATTGTCTGTTGTCCGCTACTGCCCAAGATTATTTCAGCACTTTGGGCAATAATGTAAATGGAGGATAACAAAGTAAGTGCCCATTATATTGAAGCCGATAAAGATAAAAACTGGCATGCATAATGGGAAGTCAAGTCCATAACACCCGACTTACACTAACGCTAATGTTAACTTAGCACTTAATTCGGTAAAAGCCTGTGTGTCATTACTTAAGGCATATTATTCTCATGTTATTTCATCATAGTGAGAATGAAAAAATAATTAATAAGTTCCAATGACATGATTACATTAGCTGAGCACCTGCTCTCTGTCAAAATGGGTTAAAAATAAACTCCATTAAATTTAAATTCAAACGACTAGCGGGGAACTAATGACATCGATTTGCTCGCCGCTTTACGCCCCACAGGAAGTAAAATCGGGTGCAGTGGAAACAGCCGGTCGATCCAAATGATTTATTCTGCTCCCTCCCCGGCCTGTTTGTTCACAATCCGTTGAATCATAGTTTCCCCTGCGTACATCTAATAATTGTATACACTTATTTTGAAACAAATCAATGGAAAAACATTGTTGAAGTTAATTGATCAGGAAGCTAATTTCAACTTCCATTAGAGGGTAAGAAAGATAATCTGGCTCAGAGATATTTCCGTGTTTCAAGCACTTACTCCCTGGGTTGTCTCCCTGATAAGGGTCTTCAAGATAAGGAAAGGTTTTGATAGGTTAAGCCTAGAGATAATGTGTCCACTTGTGATTGGGTTGGGGCGGGTCCAAAACTATAAGTCATAAATATAAGATTGTCATTAAAAATCCAATAGTGAAAGCAGAAGAAACTTACTTATGCAAATGTTGGTAAGAACGTTGAGTGTGCTACCACAATGAACAATTGAATCAGACAGCATACATGGATTTAAGGGGAAGCTGGATAAGCACAGGAGGGAGAACATTACCAACCACATTGTTGTGCGTATAGGCCAGACCTGGTAAGGACAGGAGCTACCCTTCCAATAAGTCAATACTGCCTTTGACAATTGTACTGCATCATGGTCAGTTTTATTGTTACCAGCATTTTAACGTCAGTGTTTTCTTAAAAGCAATAAACTAAGATTAAACTCATAAACTATCATAGTGTCCAAAGAACGGGAGTTCAATTAACATTCACTTTCAATCCTCTGGATTACGACTCCTCTAATGTAATCACTATGGTGCCATACCTACTGCTGCTGAAGAGCATCTGGGGCCTGCTAACAAAGTTGGGGGACCTGTGCTACGAGCAACAGCCTGAAATCGTGAGATTGAGTAGACTAAGTCTATATCACCTAGATTTTAGAGGAATGAGAGGTGATCTAATTGAAATGTTAGAAATTCTTAAGCAGATTGATGCTGTAAAGGCGGGAAAGAATCTTCCCCAAACTGGAGAATCTAGAACTAAGGGTCACAGTCTCAGAATAAGGAGGCACACATTTGTGACTGAAAGCTGTACTAATTTCTTCACTCAAAGTGTTGTCATAGAATCGTAGAAATTTACAGCATAGAAAGAGGTTATTTTGGCTCACCGTGTCCGCGCCAGCCGACCAAGAACTATACACCCTATTGTCATTTTCCAGCTCTTGGTCCATAGCCCTGTAATTTATGGCAATTTAAGTGCACATCCGAGTAATGTTTTAATGGGTTGAAACTTTCTGCCTCTACCATCCTTTCAGGCAGCGAGTTCCAGACCCTTGCCACACTCTGGGTAAAGAAATTGCCCCTCATATCTCCTAAAAACCTCCCCCCAATTATTTTAAATCTATGCCCTCTGGTTGTTGACCATCTGCGAAGGGAAATGGGTCCTTCCTATCCAGTCTATCCAGGGCCCTCATAATTGTATATACCTCAATCAAGTCTCCTCTCATCCTCTTGTGTTTCAAAGAAAACAAACCAGCATCTCAATCTTTCCTCATAGCCAAAATTCTCCAGTCCAGGCAATATGCTTGTAAATCTCCTCTGCCCTTTTCCAGTGAAATCACATCTTTCCTGAAAGGTGACCAGAACTGCACACAATACTGCAGCTGTGGACTAACCAGTGTAATATACAATTCAAGCATAACGTCATTGCTCTTGTATTCCATGCCTCAACGAATGAAGGCAAATATTTTACATGCCTTCTTAACCAACTTATCTACCTGGCCTGATAGGTTCAGGGATCTGTGGACCTGCACTCCAAGGTCCCTTTTTTGCTCTAAACTTTTCCGTGCCATAGCATTTAATATGTATTCCCATGCCTTAGTAGACCGCCTGAAATGCATGACCTCACACTTATTCGGATTGATTCCATTTGCCACTGTTCTGCCGACCCGATGAGTATATTGATACTTGCTGCAATCCGCAGCTTTCTTCATTTTCTATCAACTGCACAGCCGATTGTCGTGTCATCTGCAAACCTTTTTATCATAGCCCAGCATTCAAGTCCAAGTCATTGATATAGACCTCAAAAAGCAATGGACCCAGCACTGAGCCCTGGGGAACACCATTTGATACACTCTTCCAGTCACAAAAACACCCATCAACCATTACCCTTTGCTTCCTGACTATGAGCCCATTTTGGATCCACTTTGCCCTGGATGCCATGGGCTTTTACTTTCGTGACCAGTTTGCCATTCGGGACCTTATCAATCGCTTTGTTAAACTCGTGGTTACCGCCTCTCAAAATTCAATTAATTTAGTCAAACACCACCTTCCCTTAACAAATCCATGCTGGCTATCCTTGATTAATCCGTGTCTTTCCAATTGAAGATTTAGCCTGTCCCTCTGAATTTTTCCATATAATTTTCCCACCACTAAGGTTAGGCTTACTGACCTGCAATTACTCAGTCTATCCCTTCTCCCTTTTTAAACAAAAGTACAGCATTAGCTGTCCTGCTGTTTGCTGGCACCACACCTGTAGCCAAGTTATGTATCTATATAATTCTGTACCACAAAAGACTGCGGATGTCAGTCATAGAACACGTTCAAGGCAGTGATCAATGTATATTTGGATATTAAGGGAACTAATGGATATGTATATAGGGTGGGAAGGTGGTGTTGAGATAAAGGATCTGCCATGATTTTATTGGATGGCAGAGCAGGCTCGAAGGGCCGAATGGCCTACTCCTACTCCTATTTCATATGTTTTTATTATGATAAAATTTCGATTTTAAGTGAAAAAGGTGACGTTGGATCAGCTGTGTATTAGCAACTTTTCCCGATTGTCATCTCTATTGAAGTCAATGGAAAGGAAAAGCGGGAGACAGGGGATGATATAGTTACAACATGACAAGATTACACAGAGAAAGTTTCTATTACAAATGTTGACATCAAAACTTATATCAGAAATATAGAATTAAATACACAATGTAGGTCTTTATAAGCGGGATTCAATTATAACTGCATCCCATGAACAATTAATTCCTCGACTCTAATCCGGCTTCACCCAAAGAACAAACTTATCAGTAAAAAATTTATTTTGCTTCATGGCAAGAGGTTTGTGCCATACCTTGCACTATTTATACACCCCAACCGATATTCAGTTCCACAGACTTGAATGGAAATTAATTTGTGCAGAAAGTTGAAAAGGTGCACTCTGCAATACCACTCGTTTTGTGGTAACAAACTAGTCAAATTTTTAACCTTTAGATTTATCTCTGACGGGTTGAAATTTCACACTTTATAGCCCAGTGTGCGGCTCTCTCAAAGAACTGGATGTGAGGTAACTGGTGGCAATCTCCTGCTTTGTGTGCCCCGCCCCCCTCCACCCCCTCTGCAATTTGATCCCCATATCTAATGCCATTGGAGATGGATAAATCTGTATTCAGATTTTATGCACCGATATTCCGGACTTTTCACACGAGGAGTGAAGGTGACGCGTTGGGAAATGATTGTTGCAAAAGTTCAAAATACTGAAGAGTGACGATGAGAGACACCAGGGAAATTATTTCCACTTTTTGCCCAGCGGTTTACAAGAGGGCAGAAATATATTGTCATCGTCAAAAGAATGAAGGGAAAGGTTTAAAGATGTTACTTCTATCTTGTGAATCAGTGGAATCATCATTGTCTATGAAAAGCTGCAGAGATACACTCCACAGAACACTGTTTTCGGCTTAATTCTAAAGCAAATTTTATTATGTATTTAACCCCTTGCAACCTGAATTACACTACCACCAGAGGGCCTACCTATTGTTGTCCGAAGGGATCCCAGCATTCCTTGGGATCACGGTATATAAGCAGGCCTCCCACGAGGTACCTGCACTCTGGAGTCTTATTAAAGGAGCTAAGGTCACACTTGCTCATTGTACAGAATACTCAGTTTCATCCTTTATTATGAGCATAGCACATTTATGAAACTTTAATCGAACAAGCAAACAGCAGTGCTAACTTCAAAGATTTTAAGAGTAGTTGCGTCGTGCTGTAAAAGTGGTTATTTGTTTAAATGTTTCTGTTAAAATTGCACTGGTTTGCGTCCCAGGATGTTAAAGTAATTGACTGCAGAGATAGTAGATGAATTGATTGTAATCTACCAACGTTCCCTGGATTCTGGGGTGGTCCCAGCGGATTGGAGAACCGGAAATTAACACTCCTATTTAAAAAAAGTAGGCAGACAGAAAGCAGGAATCTATAGACCAGTTAGCCTAATATCTGTCGTTGGGAGAATGCTGGAGTCTATTATTAAGGAAGCAGCAGCAGGACTTTTGGAAAAGCATGATTCAATCAAGCAGAGTCAGCATGTTTTTATGAAAGGAAAATCATGTTTGCAAATTTCCTGGAGCTCTTTGAGGATGTAACAAGCAACGTGGATAAGGGGGAACCAGTGGATGTTGTGTATTTGGATTTCCGGAAGGCATTTGATAAGATGCCATATAAAAGGTTACTGCACAGGTTCACTGGGTTGGCGTACTACATTAGCATAGATAGAGGATTGACTAACTAACAAGGGAACAGAGAGTCGGGATAAATGGGTCATTTTCTGATTGGAAACAGGAACTAGTGAGGTGCCACAGGGATCGGTGCTGGGGCCTCAACTATTTATAATCCATAGTAATAATTTTAATGAAGGGACCGATTCTAATGTAGCCAAGTTTGCTGATGATACAAAGATAGGTGGGTGACCCAATTGTGAGGAGGTCATAAAAAATCTGCAAAACAATATAGACAGGTTAATTGAGTGGCCAATAATTTGGCAGATGGGGTACAATGTGGGAAATTATGAGGTTATCCACTTTGGCAGCAAAAATAGAAAAGCAGATTATAATTTAAATGGAGAAAAATTGCAAAATGCTGCAATACAGTGTGCCCTGGGGGTCCTTGTGCATGAAGCACACAAAGTTAGTATACAGGTACAGCACATAATCAGAAAGGCAAATGGAATGTTGGCCTTTATTGCAAGGTGGATAGAGTACAAAAGCAGATAAGTCCTGCTACAACTGTACAGGGTATTGGTGAGGCCGCACCTAGAGTACTGCCTACAGTTTTGGTCGCCATATTTAAGGAAGGGTATATTTGCATTGGAGGCTGTACAGAGAAGTTTCAGTTGGTTGATTCCAGAGATGAGGGACTTGACTTATGACGATATGTTGAGTAGGTTGGGTCTATACTCATTGGAGTTCAGAAGATTAAGAGGTGGTTTTATCGAAACATATAAATAATGAGGGACATCGACAAGGGGGATGCAGAAAGGTTATTTCCACTCATGAGCGAAGCAAAAACTAGGGGGCATAGTCTCAGAATAAGGCGCCAACCATTTAAATCTGAGATGAGGAGGGATTTCTTCTCTAAGGGCGTTGTAAATCTATGGAATTGTCTGGGGAGGCTTGGTCATTCAATATATTTAAGGCGGTGATAGACAGATTTTGAGCAATAAGGAATTAAAGGTTTATGGGGAGCAGGCAGGGGAGTGGAGCTGAATCTATAATCAGATCTTCCATGATCTTATTAAATGGCGGAGCAGGTCGAGGGGCCAAATGGCCTACTCCTGCTCCTATTTCTTATGTTTTTATGTTCTAATTCAAATTTGGTCCTTGGGCCGATTCAGGAGAGTGTGACTATGAGTGAGGCTGGTATCGGGACCCAGGTAGTAGTGATGGAGGAACCTTAGGTCTTGCACTGTCCAACAGGTACGAATGAGGCTCTTATTGCCTGTGTGGACAAGAGCAGTGACTGCAGGGAGGATGAGGAAACTGACCACAGCAACTTGATAAAGAGGGCCATTCAAGTGGGGGGAGTTAAAGGAAATATGATTGTAGTCGGGAACAGTATCATTAGGGGGGTAGATACTGTTCTCTGCAGCCCAGAGCGTGAATCCTGAAGGTTGTGTTGCCAGGGCTAAGGACATCTCTTCTGAGCTGGAGAAAAACCTGGAGTGGGAGGGGAAAATCCAATTGTCGTGCTCGACGTAGGTACCAATGACATAGACAGAATAAAGAAAAAGGTTCTGGTGAGGGAGTATGACCAGGTAGGATCTAAATTAAAAAGCGGAAGTACACAGGTAATAATCTCTAGATTACTAGCTGAGCTACGAGCAAATTTGCATAGGGTGAATAAGATCAGAAAGATGAACGCATGGCTCAAAGATTGATGTGGGAGACATGGGTTTCAAACCATAGGGCACTGGTACCAGTACTGGGATAAGAGGGAGCTGTTCCATTGGGATGGGCTGCACTTGAACCAGGCTGGGGCCAGAGTCCTGGCGAATCGAATAACTAAGGCTCTTTACAGTACTTTAAACTAAATAGTGGGGTGGGGGAGGGGGCAGGAATCCAATGAGCAGAAATGTAACAATTAAACGAGAAGGCAAATGTGCAGGGTAACAATAGGGGTCATGATAACCAGAATGTGATAGGAAGGGACAGGGCATATACACATAAGACAACATTAAAAGCTCTATATCTTATCACACGCAGCATTCATAACAAGATAGACGACTTTAAAGGCACAAGGAGAAATACATGGGTGAGATCTGATTGCCATTACAGAGACATGTTTGCCAGGTGACAAAGGATGGGAACTAAATATTCAGGGTTATTTTCCATTTGTTAAGGATAGGTAGAATTGAAAAGGAGGTGGAGTAGTTCTGTTAATAAGGGATGAGATCAGTAGTGAGAAATGATATTGGCTCAGAAGATCGAGATGTAGAGCAGTTTGGGTGGCGATAAGGAATAATAAGGGTGGGAAGTCACTGGCAGGAGTGGACTACATGCCCCCAAACATTAGCCACACTGTAGGACAGAGCATGAATCAAGAAATAATAGAGTTGTGTAAGAAAAGTACGGCAATAATCATTGGCGTTTTAAATCTTCATATTGATTAGACAAATAACATTGACAAAGATAGCCTGGAGGAAGAGTTCAAAGAGTGTATGCGGGATGGTTTCTTGGAACAATATGTTGTCGAACCTACCAGGGAGCAGACTATTTTAGATCTGATAATGTGTAACGAGTCTGGATTAATTATGATCTCGTAGTGAAGGATCCTCTTGGGAAGTGTGATCATAACATAGTAGAATTTCAAATTCAGTTTGAGGGTTTGAAAACTAAATCTCACACTAATGTCCTGAACTTATATAAAGTTAATTAAAAAGGAATGAAGTCAGTACTGGTTAAAGTGGACTGGCATTATATATTAAAGTGTCAGACTTTAGTAAGCAGTAGCAAACCTTTAAGGAGATATTTCATAACTCTCAGCAAAGTTATATTCCAGTGAGTAAAAAAGACTCTGAGAGAAGGATGAACCATCCGTGGCTAACTAAGGAAGTAAAGGATGGCATCAAATTGAAAACAAAGGCATACAATGTTGCAGTGGACAGGCAGAGAATTGGGAATTTTTTAGAAACGAGCGAAGGATGACTAAAAACAGATAGAGAGAAATAACCTATGAGAGTAAACTGGCAAGAAGTATAAAACAGACAGTATGAACTTCAACAGGTATATAAAAAGGAAGTGAATAGCTAAAGTAAACATTGTTCCATTGGAGGATGAGACTGGAGAATTAATAATGGGAAACAAAGAAATGCTGGAGACTTTCAACAAATATTTTGTATTGGTCTTCATGGTGGAAGACAATGAAAGCATTCCAATCATTGATAATCAAGAGGCTATGGGGGTGTGGGGATAAAACAATCACTGTCACTAGAGAAAAAATACTAGGCAAACTAATGAGGCTAAAGATGGACAAGTCCCCTGGACCTCATGGCTTTCATCCTCGAGTCTTAAAAGAGGTGGCTGCAGAGATAGTGGATGCATTGGTTGTGATGTACCAAAATTCCTTGGATTCTGGAGACATCCCAGACGACTAGAAAACCGCAAATGTAATGCCTTTATTTAAGAAAGGAGGGAGACAGAAAACAACAAATTATAGACCAGTCAGCCTAACATTTGTCAATGGAAAAATGCTGGAGTGCTACATTAAGAAAATAGCAGCAGGACGCGGTCGGGGGTGATCGATTAGCATGGATAGAGGATTGGCTAACTAACAGAAAACGGAGAGTTGGGATGAATGGGTCATTTTCAGCTTGCCACACTCTAACTAGTGGGGTGCCACAGGGATCAGTGCTGGGGCCTCAATTATGTACAATTTATATTAATGACTTGGATGAAGGGACCGAGTGGAATGTAGCCAACTTTGCTGATTATAAAAAGATCGGTGGGAAGCAAGTTGTGAAGAAGACACAAACAATCTTGAAATGGAGATAGATAGGCATAGTGAGTGGGCAAAAAATTGGCAGATAGTATATAATGTGGGAAAATGTGCAGTTATCCAATTTGGTCAGAAAAATAGAAAAGCAAATTCTTATTTAAATCGGGAGAGATTACAAAATGCGGTGGTACAGAGGGATCTGGGGGTCCTTGTACATGAAACACAAAAAGTTAGCATGCAGGTACAGCAAGTAATTAGGAAGGAAAGTGGAATGTTAGCCTTTATTGCAAGAGGGATCGAGTATAAAAGCAGAGAAGTCCTGCTACAAGTGTACAGGTTATTGGTGAGGCTACAACTAGAGTACTGCATACAGTTTTGGTCTCCGTATTTAAGGAAGGATATACTTGCACTGAAGTCAGTTCAGAGAAGGTTCACTAAGTTGCTTTCTCAGATGAAGGGGTTGTCATATGAAGAAAAGTTGAGCAGGTTGGTCCTATATTCATTTGAGTATAGAAGACTTGAAGGTGATCTTATTGAAACGTATAAGATTATGTGGGGGTTTGAAAGGGTAGATGCAGAGAGGATGTTTCCCCTTCGTTGGACAATGCAGAACTAGGGAGCATAGTTTCAGAATAAGGAGTTTTCCATTTAAAACAGAAATGAGGATGAATTTCTTCTATCAGAATCTTTGGAATTCTCTACCTCAGGAAGCTGGGTGATTGAGGGTGGAGATCGGCAGATTTTTGAAAGATAAGGGTGTCAAGGATTATGGGGAGTGGGCAGGGAAGTACAGTTGAGGCCAGCATCGGATCAGCCATGATGAATTTATTGAACGGTAGAGCAGGCTCGAGAGGCCAATTGGCCTACTCCTGCTCTTATTTCTTATGTTCTTGTGCTATGTTATTATGTTATCAATCTAGAACCTTTCACGACCACTGGACAGCTCAAAGAGCTTTGCAGCCAATAAAGTACTTTTGAAAATATAGTCACTGTTGTAATATGGGAAACTCAGCAGCGAATTTGCGCACAGCAAGCTCCAACAAATATTAATGCGACAATGAGCAGATAATCTGTTTTGGTTATGTTGATTCAGCGATTAATATTGGCCCCAGGATGCCGGGGAGAGCTCATCTGCTCTTATTCAGGGCAATGCCATAGGATTTTTAATGTAGATGGGGCCGCGGTTATTGTCTCTTCCAAAAGACGACACCTCTGAAATTGCAGCACACCCTCTGCATTGCAGTAGAGTCTCAGCCTAGGGACATGCGAAATAACAGATAAAAAGCTAGGCTAATTTGGGAGAAATATTCTGGCATCTTCCTCTCTGATCCATGTAGGTGATCAAACCTAATTCCATTGATCGCTCTGACCCTGAATTTACTGAAGTAGCTATCTTTTTGTAAGAGGTGATATCTGTCCCAGACAGAAACAGCATCAGTTTATTTAAATCCTTATTCTCATTCACAAATAATAATATATGTTATTCTTTGCTTCTTTACGTGGCATACTGCATTCTTATTTGATAAAAGAGAATATGTCTCAGGACAGCAACAACTTGGCTTTACATAGCACCGATAAAACAAAACCCTTGATAGAGCCTTAAAGAAAAGCAGTAATCAGAAGCCACAGAAGGAGATATTCCGAGGATAGCCTGAAAGCTTCATCAATGTGGTAGATTGTAAGGAGGGTTTTAAAGGATCAGGAGGAAGTAGAGAGAATGAAGGGATTGAGTGAGGGCATTTCAGAATGTGGGCTTAGCCAATGGAAAGTCGAATCAGGTGGGTTCCTAAATGGACAGCCCATCCGATTTCTGACGCACTGGATAGGTTAAAATTCGAGCTACCGACCAATTCAGTTACCTCCATATTACACTGGAGCTTTAATTGTCATTTATTGTGGTTGGGGATTAAATACTGGAAAATAATTCTCAACATTAGCAAATTAACACTGAAAGCAACAAATTAGCTGCTCTTTATGTTGCAGCTTAATAATAATATATGAACTAACTTTGTTCAGTTGTGATTGAGAATGTCGACTCCGATGGAATGGGCCTGTTTCTGGTTGGGGCTCAAATAACCTTTCACAAAAGGTAGGTACTTCAGCAAATTCAGGGTCAGTGCGATCAACTGAACTAGTTTGTATCGCCTACATGGGTCGGAGAGTAACTTCCCAGGTTATTTCTCGGAAATTGCCCTATTTTTTAAAGTGCTTTTTTTGCATGTCCCAGGAGATCACATGGTTTGGGATGGGCGCAGTGTATATATTGTGATACATGAGGTATCACAATTGTATGATGAAGTCGAAATGGACCAGAGGGTTTTCACTTGTCCGTCATTGTTCATATTACCTGAATGAAAGTGGAAGTCACGACATTGTCCCATGCATTCAATATCTCTCAATGCAGCATGAAGATTTTGATTCATTTCTTTAAGTTATTGGAGACATTGATGAGACCGACTTGTGTCGAAGATTGTTGGACTTCCTAAGCAAGGTGATATTTGGGAAGTTTGGACTGCACCGCTGTTGAAGATGAATCCCTTGAACAAGAGCTCTCTGTAATATTTCGGTTGGGTATTGAGGCAAGTACAATATCCCTTGGTCAAATGTACATTTCACACCACCAAATCTGCAGTGGTGCTCAGTCTTGCCCATCGATTCGATAGATTGGAGAGTGGCCTACAGCTCACTGAAGAGAACATTAGGCATGTCAGCTCTGTGCTTGTTGTGGCCGACAAACAATCACCTGGAGGCACTCATCAAATGAAGAAAAGGCACACAATGTACAAGTCAATCTACAATAATAAAGTCAGACGCCACCAAAATAGATTTCCAAATCATACAAAGGGACTTGGTCCATTGCTATTAGGTCAGTTACTTTTGCTACTCTTCCACATAAACCTCCAACACCACAGCTATCACTGAAAGAATAAATATGTCGTGTCTGGAGGGGTATGTGTGCCAAATGGTAACAAAAGAGGATTAGTTGAAACAAAAACACGCAGATTTACGGAACATTGTTTGCAAATGCAACGAGAAATTGCGGGGGAGAAATTGAACTTTAGCGGGTCACAAACCCTGCGGTAGCAAATCAGCCGGCAGTTATGCATCTCGCCCGATTTTCCTTTCCATTGATGTGAATCAAAAAAAAATTCAAGCGGGTATAAACTGGGCGGGAAATCTTGTACCGCCCATTTTGTGTGCAACCACAGTGGAAGTTAATCTGCTTAAAATTCTGTAATATGAAGCAGCCTTCGTCAAACTACAATGGGACCTGGATAACATTTAGATAGACGATGACAAGGGGCAGCAACATTTCTGCCACATGCATGAAAGTTAATGACCGTCTCAAACAAGGAAAAGACCAGACACCCTCTGCTGACCTTCAATTGGCGACCATCACCGAATCATCCTTGAGAAACCTCCTTGGCATTAGTATTGATGAGATGTTAAATTGGAATGTCATATTAACACCATGGTTTCAAGAGCAAGACAGAATATCTCCAAATTTGCGGACAATGCAAAGCTAGGTGGGAAAGTAAGCCGTGAGGAAGACACAAAGACCCTGCAAGGTGTAGGCCGTTCTCCAGTTCATCGATAGGATAGGCAAGACTGAGCACCACTGGTTAATATGGGCGGTCTGAACGGTAGATTCGACCAAGGGATATTGCACTTGCCTCAATGCCCAACCGAAGCAGTATAGAGAGCTCTTGCTCAAGGGATTAAGCGAGTGGGAAATATGGTGGCTGATGGAGGATATGTGGGGAAATGTGAGATAATTCATTTTGGGAAGAAGAATAGAAAAGCAGATTCATCTTTAAATGACCAGAAACTATTAAATGTTGGTGCTCAGAGATGTTTAGGGGTCCTCATGGAGGAAACACATAAAGTTACCAAAGGGGGAGGCAAATGGCATGTTGGCCTTTATTTCAAGGAGGTTGGAGTAAAAAGTAAATCTTGCTGCAATTTTACAGGGGTTTGGAGAGACCACACCTGGAGTACTGTGCAGATTTTGCATCACCTTATCTTAAGAAGCATATACCTGCCTTAGAGGTGGAGCAACAAAAGGTTCACTAGATTTAATCCTGGGATGAGATGATTGCCCTATAAGGAGAGAATGATTACATTTGTCATATACTCTCTCGAGTTTGGAAGATTGAGAACTGATCCCATTGAAACATACATATCACATTATGGTGGTGGTGGTGGCGGAGGAGAAAATATGGGGTGGTGATTGACAGGGTAGACGATCAGAGGATAGATTTCTTGGCTGGAAAGACTATAACTACTCTCAGTATGAGGAGTCAACCATTTAAGTCAGAGATGAGGAGGATATTCTTCACGTACAGGGTTTTGATTCTTTGGAATTCTCTACCCCAAAGAGCTGTGGTTGCGGTGTCAGTGAGTATATTCAAAGCTGAGATAGATATATTTGTCGATCAATGGAATAAAGCGATCTGGGGATTGGACTAGACAGTTGAGGTCGAAGATCAGCCATGATGGAGCAGTCTCGATAGCACATCTGGCTTAATCCTGCTCCTCATACATATGTTCTTATGTTACAATAGATTCAATGATGTTTGACCCATCTCCTTCCCATTCCCCTCCAAGTATGACACTATTCTGATATGGATATATCCCACCAGTCTCGAATTCGCTACCACGCCCCAGTGTGGGCACACCATCACCATGGGTTCCACAGGTCCAAGCGGCACCACATTATCAATAATCCCAGAGCTGATCAATATTTGCAGCGTTACCAGTGTTACTCACACATCACCAACTAAAATAAGGAACGTGATCCGGAGCGCCTATTTCTCAAAAACTTCAGACATTCACCGAGTGATACTAAACACCCATCGAAAAGAATACACTGCAACTATAGCAATATGGAAGGCATAGCAACTTTCATTCCCTCCCGATCAAGTGGTAGCTCATCAGGTGTCTAATTCCAAGTTCATAGCACGGGGCTTTATATGTACTCAGCCGACAATTCAGTGAATGCTAATTCAGGGCAGCATGCAACTTCCGACAGGTCTCTATACTTGACTGCAGTAATATTGGGCTTCTTCATTCATTGCTAAATATACACGAGAGAGCATCAGCGGAAGGTAGGGGCCATAAAAGAAGCGGGCAGTGGAGGCCTGGGAGCAGAATGGAGGCCCCGTTCTGCGAGGAAACCTCATCAGCAGGTCGGGGCCATAAAAGGAGCAGCCAGCGGCGACCGAGGAATAGCGTGGAGGCCCCGACCTGCAGGAGGCAATAAAAGTAACGCCGTGTGGCCCAGGGTGCAGCGTGGAGGCCACGACAAGCTACAGTTCGAGCTGGTGCAGGAGGGCAATGGCAGCGAAGAGTGACGTCAGCAAGGTCCAGGTCGATGATTTGCGAGTGTGAAGGTGCAACAGGTGTGACGAAATCGGGACAAAGTTGCTATGAGAGACTGGAGGGATCTGACAGGGGCCCAGGGAAAGCATGAGATCGGGTCCAGGGACCTCGGGGCAGCACAGGCCAACCCATACTGTGATATGTGTGCGCATTGTGTCCGGGCAGCAGAGCAGGTCTCCAGTTCTCTTGGCTAATCCTTGCTACTGGACCAAAACCTAGCTCTGTCAAGCTCGTGTGGTGGCTGGTGTGCAACGGCCGCCACACGTTGAAAAGATCCACGCAAAAGCGTCTTCCACTGCTTCAGGATGTAGTTTGGGTTTTCCTTTCGAAATACCTGTGAACTCATGCTTTTTATTTGGCGTGGAAGGAAGTCATCCTCGTTTCGAGGGACCGCCTATGATGATGATGATATGTATAAGAGGAGCTCACTCAGTTGTATGAGCTGCATGGACAGCAATATATGATCCAAATATTCTTCTAATGCATTTAACTCTCCACCTTTAACTCTCGCAGTGTCCAACCGCAAGTGGATCATGGGCACTTGAATTTGTAGGACCGTGTAAGCAAAACTGGTGATCATGAATCGCCATCCATTTTACACTCTGCTCCATTTCCTTTCCCACTGAAATCAATGGAAAGGAAAATCTGGTAGAGTATAAATTTCGCTGCTAATTTGCTAGCACATGTTTTGCGCTTCCAGTCAGGACGTATTTCAACCCAATCGTTCAATAGTCTTTTCTTCAGATTCCGGGCATTTCGTCCGCAGGCAGCACTGGTGCTAAATTCGGGAACGCATCGCAGTGATATTACACACGTTCATTTGAATGGAGAGAAAAATAGGCATAGCTCATGCACGATTCTACGTTGGACATTCCCAATAGACAGTTTCTACTCCTTAATTCTGATGGAGAAATGGTGGTAATGTTTTTTCCATGATATGTCATGGTGCTTAATCACTGTGGAGCAAATTGGAAGAAGAAGCAAAGAAAGTTCCGAGCTGAAATGAAGATAGGGATATACTAGCATCAATAGGCATACCTATTTCATCAAATTCTTAATACATCATTGAAAATGTGTGATTTGATTTGCTTGTGAGTCCTGTCCAGGAAGGATCTACACCGATACTGCACAAAGACATTCCCTAAAATACTTTATTTCCCAAATAAATCAATGTCAATTGCTAGACTTTAATATTCTTGCTGTGCTGCTGGAAGCTGTGAATGTGAAAATTTCCCTCCTCGCTCCCACTCTCTGGTGATTGGAGGAGAGGCAGCTGGCTAACCTGTTTGTTCAATGACTGTGACTAATGTCAGTAATTGGGTAACCTGATTGGTAGCCCATGGGGGCACTCAGGTATAAAACATTGATTGCTGTGAAGCCATTGCATCAACTTCTCAATCAGATCAACCAGCAAGATCACTGCTCCTTGAAAATGGGATTGCCAATAATTATGCAGATAGAAGCAATTTTCTACCCCATCCTTGCAGCGATTGGTGTTCCTGGTACGTCATTCTGATCAATTGTTTTTAGCCTTACTGGTGGTTAACTGTATTATTGCTCTTGCTGTCCAGCAACATTGGGGTCGATCATGACTTTGTGCTATGGTGTAAAGGTGGGTGATAGGGAATATGTTGTCTGCTTTTCATCGCCACTTTTTTTTTTTCATTGACATCAATTGAATTAAAAATCGGGAGATGGCAATCCGGTTTCTGATTCGCTATCACCCGTTTTACACCATCGGACCACGTCAAAATCTGTCCCAATATCTATTGCTTATATATATGTTAACAGAAATCAGTAATTACAGCTAATAGAGGGGGGAATCGGATGATGTGTATAATTGATGTGCAAAGTTAGAGCACATGGGATTGGGGGTAGTGTACTGACATGGATTGAGAACTGGTTGTCAGACAGGAAGCAAAGAGTAGGAGTAAATGGGTACTTTTCAGAATGGCAGGCAGTGACTAGTGGGGTACCGCAAGGTTCTGTGCTGGGGCCCCAGCTGTTTACACTGTACATTAATGATTTAGATGAGGGGATTAAATGTAGTATCTCCAAATTTGCGGATGACACTAAGTTGGGTGGCAGTGTGAGCTGCGAGGAGGATGCTGTGAGGCTGCAGAGCGACTTGGATAGGTTAGGTGAGTGGGCAAATGCATGGCAGATGAAGTATAATGTGGATAAATGTGAGGTTATCCACTTTGGTGGTAAAAACAGAGAGACAGACTATTATCTGAATGGTGACAGATTAGGAAAAGGGGAGGTGCAAAGAGACCTGGGTGTCATGGTACATCAGTCATTGAAGGTTGGCATGCAGGTGCAGCAGGCGGTTAAGAAAGCAAATGGCATGTTGGCCTTCATAGCAAGGGGATTTGAGTACAGGGGCAGGGAGGTGTTGCTACAGTTGTACAGGGCATTGGTGAGGCCACACCTGGAGTATTGTGTACAGTTTTGGTCTCCTAACCTGAGGAAGGACATTCTTGCTATTGAGGGAGTGCAGCGAAGGTTCACCAGACTGATTCCCGGGATGGCGGGACTGACCTATCAAGAAAGACTGGATCAACTGGGCTTGTATTCACTGGAGTTCAGAAGAATGAGAGGGGACCTCATAGAAACATATAAAATTCTGACGGGGTTAGACAGGTTAGATGCAGGAAGAATGTTCCCAATGTTGGGGAAGTCCAGAACCAGGGGTCACAGTCTAAGGATAAGGGGTAAGCCATTTAGGACCGAGATGCGGAGGAACTTCTTCACCCAGAGAGTGGTGAACCTGTGGAATTCTCTACCACAGAAAGTTGTTGAGGCCAATTCACTAAATATATTCAAAAAGGAGTTAGATGAGGTCCTTACTGCTAGGGGGATCAAGGGGTATGGCGAGAAAGCAGGAATGGGGTACTGAAGTTGAATGTTCAGCCATGAACTCATTGAATGGCGGTGCAGGCTAGAAGGGCCGAATGGCCTACTCCTGCACCTATTTTCTATGTTTCTATGTTTCTATGTTTCTATGTTTCTATGTTTCTATGTACGGTGAATTGGATATCTCCCGGTTTACACCATTGCTCAACGTTTATATTACACGCTGTCTGATTTCAGTTTCCATTGGGTAGATTTTTGCCCTTAGTTATGAAAACAGACTGCAACATATTGGCCGCTCATTTAACAACGTGCTACATTTTTGTTTACATTGCAGTCAAAAGAAATCAATGTCCAGGACTGTGTAAAACAGGCGGCTGATCACTAAAAGCCGGTTTCTGCCTGGCAGTAAAAGTGAAAATTCACTCCTAGTGAAGTTGAAGGGAAGCTCAATCAGGTGGTGTGCAAAACTGGTTGGTACAGTTTAACTCCGCAAATTATGTTAACATTTATCCAAAGTATCATCGACAAAATTACCAGATGCTGCATCATTACCTGTGGCATTGCCCCTCTATGGGACAGGCTCTGTACAACAGTAACAACTTTACACTGGTTGTCCATGAGGCTCGGTGGTCACCGTGCCAGTTAAATTGTTTTCCACCTCAGTCTCTAAACTTATGGGTTGGGATATCCCTCATTCCTCCATCACCATCCAGCCTGGATACCAACCAAGGTTTAATTCTGTTTGTTGAGAAACGTGCGTCAGGAACTCTATCAGCATCTGATGAGTAAAAGCGTGTTTACTTTGTTGCTGGGATGTGGGTGACGCTGGCAAGGCCACATTTATTACCCAGTCCTAGTTTCCCCGAAAAGCAGCTACTGGGCAGCATCTTGGCAGTGATTTCAATGAAGATTATTTTAACATTGGACATTCACAAAAATGTGGGCAAAGTCGAATTGACTGCCCATTATTTGCTCACCAGATTGCACTTCAATTGTCTCCGTTGGATAACGGGTGGATAATTTGATCGGGTCCATTTTCCATTGTGATCCAAAGATAATATGTACCCCAATGTGTTTTTTATTTGAGCAGATGGATTATAGCACCGTGAATCGCCACGTCGTTAGTTTACAGAGCTTTATCAATCAGATTATTTGTAATAAAGGAAAATGTTTCACGACAGTGCAATAAACACTGGTGAAGTCAGTGAAATGAAATATCGGGAGAGCTGTGTACCGACCGGACCACGGATCCGCTTTTGCCTGTTTCGCATTATCGCCCCAGTTAAAATTATCGCAGTGTTCTCTGAATCGGTGGTGACGATCTTTACAACCAAGTGGATATAAACTGGTGGAATCTGGTGACAAATGCCAGTTTCCTTAAACCATTCGCAGAATAAATTGAACACTGTATGACCATATTGTGACCAGGTTGCCAGGATTTGCACTTTTACACACTGTGAAAAAAGCAAAGATTGAGTGACAATAACAGAAATACACAAATCGGTGTGATTTTACATACGCTGCTCATCCTGTCTTAGACCTATAATCAGTCACTTTTGCTTATTTTTCTCTCTTGCAGCTAATTTATTGACGATTGTGATTCTCTCCCGGGGAAAGTGCGGTCTCTCCAAATGCATCACTCGATATCTGATCGCCATGGCAATCGCGGATCTCCTGCTCATGATATTTGACATGATACTGGAAGCGATCAAGAATATTTATTTCCCATATTCATTCCTGAGCTATACTTTTAGCTGCAGAATCAATTTCTCTCTAATATATTGTATCATTGATTGCTCAGTCTGGTTCACAGTGACTTTCACCTTTGATCGCTTTGTAGCCATTTGTTGCCGGAATTTGAGAACTAAATATTGTACCGAAAAAACCGCAGCTATCGTTATACTGACAGTTTGTGGATTGAGCTTTTTAGAAAATATTCCCATTTATTTTACGTGTGGAGCCCGGGAAATAATTGATAATACGTGGTGGTTCTGTACTGTTCAGTCTGCCTTCTATACCTCTCCCGCCTGGATGGCTTATCTCTGGTTAGACAGCATTTTAACTCCATTTGCTCCATTTGTTTTGATTTTCCTCCTCAATGCTTTGACCATCAGACATATTTTAGCAGCTAATATTATCCGCAGGACAATGCAAGGCAGCATTAGTGAGAATCACAATGATCCCGAGCTGAGGAATCGAAGGAAATCGATCATCTTACTGCTCGCCATATCTGGTAATTTTGTATTGCTGTGGATGTTATCTCTTTTGTACGACATTTGTGTACAAATTGCAGACTCGCAGTTTTTGCAGACAGATGTCACCGACGCTTTCACCATCATGGATAAAACAGGGTGTCTGCTTCAGCGGCTCAGTTCCTGCACCAACACCTTTATTTATGCAGTGGCCCAGACTAAATACAGAGAGGAGTTAATGAACACGGTTAAAAGCCCGTTCACTCCAATTATTAACTTAATAAAACATTGAGATGAAGAATTTTGTTTCATAGCTGACTCGAACACACATTTGTTCACAATCTTACCTGCAAAAAGCAGAGCAAATTGCACTATGACAAGTAGATTTTTAATTGAAAGAAATCCCCTTCGATACTGGGCGTGTGATCAGTTCTACCACTCATCACCCACACGGTGAAAGTGTAAATCTACCTCGAGGACTCACATTTTAGACTCAGAATGTTGCTCTTCTCAGAATGGACAATAGAAAACCTGCATCTCTTTTACACCATGCCAGTTGTTTATTTTCACCTGAATTTGGTGCCTGTATCACCTGCCAGTCACTATCTCCCTTTCTGTTTACTGCCAAAGTACAATCTCTTCCCCCCCAAGTATATGTTCGCAAAATTTCCCTCTATATACAACTTTACCAGCGGTGTAAATCTCTTCAGAATATCTCGTTCCTCTCATTCAACACGCCAGAAGCCCTTGGGGAGCTGAAGTGACACAGTACGGGATGTGCACTCTGTGCATGTCCAATTGAACTAAGTTTGGTCGAAGGCTTTTGCAGAGACGGCACAATTTAAATCTGCCTCGCCTGGCGGGTAGTCGACAGAATACCGAGTTGACAACTCGCTCGTTGTTACTCTCTGTTGACTTTACTGGAGCTTAAATAGTTGGGGATAAAACCAGCGTTGAGCCCAATCTGATCAAGTTTCTGGATGGGCGGGTCACGTTAAAATTGCAGTTGAGATGAGAGTCGGAGTGTCAATGCCAGTTTTGCCTCAGTGACGCGCATCGATGCCAAAGTAAATGTTGCTTTAAAAATTCTCTTGCCCATAGACCCTGAAATACAAATGCATTTCGCCGCATTTTTCCTTTTGGTTTCCATCAGATGAAAATTTATTCAGTAAATTGTTAATTATTGAACCAGCAGTGAAAGTTTAATTCACGCTCTGAGAACACCTTCACTGGGATATCACAGCTTATTCTAAGTTTTCTTGCTACTAAAAGCAATTTTGCTCAATGTTACATTTGCTCAAGCCTTTCGGAGCAGTGTGTGTCCTGCTCTGATAACAACAGGACAGAAAAGCAAGGGAGGTAATTTTCACTGTTGACAATAATTTAAAAATGATGATATCTGAAACCTCGTTTTGCACCTTGTCTGAGTTGCCTGTCAATTGAGTTCCGTGGAATGGAAAACCGGGAGGATAAATGATATGCTGCTGATCCAAAGGCATCTGTTTAATATTATTACCAACAGTTAAACATTTCACAAATTAGGGAGAAAATAACAAGAGGTAGAATTTGGACCTCGTGTCCAAGCACAAGAATGGCCAATTTCAGAGAGCCAAGTCCTGCATCCAATCAGGACCAGAGGAAGAAGAACTGCCGTGGTCGCATAATCGGCTGAGCAGGCGCCTGGTGCGCCGGCCTAAAACAGGCATCAAGGCCAGTACATAAGTAATTGCAGGCCTAAAGTCAGTTTCAGGACCCGTGCACTATATTGGACGTAATGTGCGGAGCGTGCTCTGCACTTTCTGTACTGATGATCCTTCCTCAGCGCCTGCGGCCTAAGCAGATACCATTAAATCAATTTGTATTTTTGTATCACTTTAACATAGTACAACTTCCCAAGGAGCAATTATCAGACAAAATCTGATGCGAAGGCATGCAACGAAATATTGCGACAGTTGAACAAAAGCTTATTGAAAGACGTAGGTTTTAAGGGGCATTTTAAAGGAGGAGAGTGTTAGAGAGACAGAGAGTTAGGGAAGGCACTTCAGAGCTTAGGATATCGGCCAAACCATTACAGTTGCTTTCTGACCCGCCCTCCCAGGACTAACATTAGGGCAGCTGCTGTCGAGCCTCTGAAGACGTGATAGATGCCGGCAGCTTGCCCGTTTCAGGTCTCGCGACTCTGAGCTCTTTGTGCCCAGAAACATGCAAGATTCAATGTTTAATCCAAATCCTTGCAAATTGCTTTTTGAATGTTGTAGCGCAGTGAGTGTAGCCTGAATTCATAGCTGTAGTGAGAATTGTGGTTTGGTAGGTTCAAAGGATGCAAGTGATCGCCACAGAAGCTTGTAAAACATATTAGATACCATTCTGGTTTTACACTTGGTGAAATATCTAACACTATCAGAGTTTACAATATACATAGATGACCTGGAAGAGGGGACAGAGTGTAGTGTAACAAAATTTGCAGATGACACAAGGATTAGTGGGAAAGCGGGTCGTGTAGAGGACACAGAGAGGCTGCAAAGAGATTTGGATAGGTTAAGCGAATGGGCTAAGCTTTGGCAGATGGAATACAATGTCGGAAAGTGTGAGGTCATCCACCTTGGGAAAAAAACAGTAAAAGGGAATATTATTTGAATGGGGAGAAATTACAACATGCTGAGGTGCAGAGGGACCCGGGGGTCCTTGTGCATGAATCCCAAAAAGTTACTTTGCATGTTCAGCAGGTAATCAGGAAGGCAAATGGAATGTTGGCCTTCATTGCGAGAGGGATGGAGTACAAAAGCAGAGAGGTCCTTCTGCAACTGTATAGGGTATTGGTGAGGCCGCACCTGGAGTACTACGTGCAGTTTTGGTCACCTTACTTAAGGAAGGATATACTAGCTTTGGAGGGGGTACAGAGACGATTCATACGAGGCTGATTCCAGAGATGAGGGGGTTACCTTATGATGATAGATTGAGCCTTTGCTTGTTGATAGACTGGGTCTTTACTCGTTGGAGTTCAGAAGGATGAGGGGTGATCTTATCGAAACATTTAAAATAATGAAAGGGATAGACAAGGTAGAGGCAGAGAGGTTGTTTCCACTGGTCGGGGAGACTAGAACTAGGGGGCACAGCCTCAAAAATCGGGGGAGCCAATTTAAAACCGAGTTGAGAAGGAATTTCTTCTCCCAGCGGGTTGTGAATCTGTGGAATTCTCTGCCCAAGGAAGCAGTTGAGGCTAGCTCATTGAATGTAGTCAAATCACAGATAGATAGATTTTTAACCATTAAGGGAATTAAGGGTTATGGAGAGCTGGCAGGTAAGTGGAGCTGAGTCCACGGCCAGATCAGCCATGATCTTGTTGAATGGCGGAGCAGGCTCAAGGGGCTAGATGGCCTACTCCTGTTCCTAATTCTTCTGTTCTTATGTTCTTATGTGAGGCAACTCCCTCCAGTAAATCTGCTTGTGTTTCCCTTTAGACGAAATTTCCAAGATGAGTCTAGATTAACACCATCAGTTTTTGCCAGTGCGAGTAAGAAATGAGGGACGATAGGTTTGCAGTATAAATACATTCAGCAGGTAGGATTCAGCAGAGAGAGAACATTATAATGCTGGTAAGAAATCAGGAATCCGAAGAAATTGCGAATGGTAAAAGAATTAATGATTTTATTGCAGAAGTATGTATGGCAGCTCAGCAGGTTATTATGAAGTCAGGACGTGAAAAACAGGCCTTCCAGCAAACATGATAAACTGATAACGGAGGGAGCAAAAGCAGTAGAATAAGCTAACTGCCTACAGAAGAACAACAAGACATTAAGAATAGATATCAGGACTTCATGAGGATGGTAAAGGGCTGTCAGAGGTACACACTTCCCTGTAATTAGACTACGACATGAGTAAAATTGATTGATGCAACGTATCCACCGGCCCAGTATAATAATGGGCAGCCGAGAGAGAGAGAAACAGGCAGACTAAGAAGAGACCTTTCTTATGACGGACCTCGTGCTTGCTTCAGTCTAACACCTCCACCAGCTCCGGATCCGTTCCAAGATTGCCATTCTGCCTTAACCTCCGTCCGACGTGTTATGGGCCATCTAGCATTCTCATCTGTCACGGATTGTATGTCTACTATATCTATCTTAATCGCGTGTTGTATCTAATTATGCTTATAACTGCCGCTCCCTAACAAAATGCCTTACAACTTCTAAAACCCTTTGGATAATGTGTGTGTGAACTGCGATGCAAATCTTACATGTTGTAATACTGACATGTTCACACTGTCAGATTCGCCCATATCCCGTTGATATATCTGACCTGATGATAGGTGATGTTCTTTATCAGAGGCTGCCTGGTATTCCCTAGCTGGGCCATCATCATGCTCCATATGACTCACACCGCAGTTCGCAGGGGCTTTCCCTGAACTTAACTGGCTGACATTCTGGACTAGACCCACGCTTACATTCCCTGCCTTGCCGTGCCGTCATACACAAACTAACCACTGTGGCCAAACCAGACAAAAGTCAACCAAGTTGTCTTTTGCACTTTAGCGATTTATCTTATGTGCTGTGAGCATAAATAAGAGCAAATCAGTAAATGGCTGCTTTAACAGAAAAATATTGGTTGAATGCATAATGCGAATTAGAATGGTGAAAGGATTCGATAGAGTAGATTTGAACAAATTATTTCCCTTCAGCATTCTCTTTGCTGGATATATAATCCCAGCATGATCAGCCTTTCCTGATAAATATAACCTCTCCGTTCTGGAATCATTATTGTAAACCTTATTTTTTGTGCCATCTCCAGTGCCTCCATACAATCTTTTTAATAATATGGAGAGCATAACTGCCCAGTACTCTAAATGTGTCCGAACCAAAGTTCGATGGATTTAAAAAAAATCGTATCTGCTTTTGCATGATATCCATCTAAAAATATATCCAGTGCTTTGTTCATATTTTTATGGCTTTCCCAACTCTTGTCACTCTTTTTAATGATTTGTGTATCTGTACCCCTAGGTACCTGTGAAGGCTTACCCCATTTAGACTCTTAGGGCCCAAGTTTCCACAGGATAAAAAACGGGCGCCCCTCCGAGCTGGGCGCCCGTTTTTCGCGCCTAAAACGGCGCCTTAAAAAAAAACTTGCAATTCTGGAGCGTTCTGCAGCTCCTTGTCTGCCTGGCGCGGTGCCCAGGGGGGTGGAGCCTACACTCGCGCCGATTTTGTAAGTGGGAGGGGGCGGGTACTATTTAAATTAGTTTTTTTTCCTGCCGGCAACGCTGCGCGTGCGCGTTGGAGCGTTCGCGCATGCTCAGTGTGAAAACAACATTGGCACTCGGCCATTTTTGTAGTTCTTTGTAGCTGTTTAATTTTTGAACATTTTTTTAATAAAAGCACATTAGCACTTGCAGCCTTCTCACTGTCTGCTCCCCCCCCCTCCCCTGCGGGAACGAAATGGCTGTTCCCTTCCCCCCCCTCCCCTCCACGGGAAAGAAGCGGCTGTTTAATTCTCCCCCCTCCCGTCCACGGAAACAAGCGGCTGTTTAATTCTCCCCCCTCCCCTCCACGAGAACGAAGCGACTGTTCCCTTCCCCCCCCCCGCCCCCCCGCGGGAACGAACGCCTGCAGAATTCTCTGTGCCTGAAATACTTTCACACAGGTAGGAAGATGGTTTATTTAATCTTTTCTTTGTTATAAATGTTTATTCAGGTTGGATTTATTTGTATAATAATTGTAGAAGTATAAATAAGGATTTATTGTAGAATTTAATGAGTTCCCTTCACCCCCCCCTCCCCCCCACCACGTTTTGGACACCTAATTTGTAACCTGCGCTTGATTTTTTAATGTGCAGAACAGGTTTTTTCAGTTCTACAAAAATTTTCACTTGCTCCATTCTACTTTAGTTTGGAGTACGTTTTCACTGTGGAAACTTTCAAATCAGGCGTCAGTGGCCGGACACGCCCCCTTTTGAAGAAAAAATTCTGTTCCAAAGTAGAACTGTTCTACCTGACTAGAACTGCAGAAAAAAAATGTGGAGAATTGCGATTTCTAAGATAGTCCGTTCTCCACCAGTTGCTCCTAAAAATCAGGCGCAAATCATGTGGAAACTTGGGCCCTTAAGTTCCAAGCGGTATGTGGCCTCCACCAAAATGTACCACCTCACACTTATCTATATTGAATTTCATTTTCCATTTTGTGTCCATTTTGCAAGATTATTGATATCCTCTTGTAGTTCGTCGCAGAATTAAACTTTATTAATGATAACCCCGATTTGGTGTCGTCCACAAATTTGAAATGGTAATTCTGATTCTCGTGTGCGAAATCATTTATGTAAATTGTGAACAAATGTTATCCCAGAACCAATCCTTGTGGAACACCATTTCCCACCTTTTCCCAGTGTGCGGAGCTATCCTGAACCCCTACTCTTTGTTTTCTCGACAGTAGCAAGTTTGATATCCATTCTGTTCCTTGTTCCTTTACTCAACACGCTCTGATCTTAATAATGAGTTCAGCATGCAGTACCTTACCGAAAGCCATTTTTAAATCCAAATATATTACATTTAACCTTGGCTAATAATCCTGTGACTTCTTCAAAGAATTCATATAAGGCTGTTTTTCTACTATATATTTCAACAAAAATTCCAATTATGCGTCTTACCTGATGTATTGATCCCTGGACATGATCTACTTAAATATAGGTATATTATTAGATGCATGCATGCCCTCTGGCTCGATATCCTTTTCTAAAGAACAGTTTAGCTCAGCCTCACACAGTTGCCAGGGATAGGGATGGAGTCAGTGATTCAGGAACAGAGTTTGTAGCAGGGACCGAAAAAAATTGCTTCAGTCTTTCCAGTATTTAGCTGGAGGTAATTCCTGCTCATCTAGTAGGGGATCTCTTACAAGCAGTCTGACAATTTAGTAACAGGGCAGGGATCGTGAGAGATGGTGGTAAGGTAGAATTGGATAACGTCAGCATACATGTGAAAACTGAAGATGTATTTACAGATGATGTCGCTAAGGGGAAGCATGTAGAAGAGATAAATAGGAGTGGCCTAGGATAGATCCCAATGCGGGAGCGGGAAGGGAAACCTTTGCAAGAAATTCGCTGGCTATGACTAGATAGATAAGAATGGAACCACTCGAGTGCAGTCCCAACCAGCTGCACGATGGAGGAGAGTCGTTGGGGGAGGATGGAGTGATCAACCATGTCAAAGGCTGTAGAGCAGTCATAAAGGACGAGGAGGGATAATTTACCTTTATTACAGTCACAAACAATGTCATTTGTGACTTTGGTTATAGCCGTTTCGGTATGGTGATGAGGGGTGAGCTGGGCAATGATTGGAGGTATTCAATCATTGAGTTCCAGGAAAGATGGGCACAATGTTATTAGGCGATAACACCTTCAATGACTTTGGAGAGGAAAGGGATGTTGGATATGGGGCAGTAATTTTCACGGACGGAATATTTTTTTTGAGGAGAAGAGTGAGGACGGCAGATTTGAAGGTGAGTGGGACAGTACCTGAGGAAAGAGAAACTGTAACAATGTCAGCTAACATGGGAGCCAGAAAAGGATGTTTGGTGGTCAGCAGTTTGGTGGGAATAGGTTTGAGAAAGCAGGAAAAAGCTCTCATAGACAACGTGAGCACGGAGAGATCATGAGGGGAAATCAGAGAGAAACTAGAGAAATATGCAAGTTCAGACTTGGCAGGGGCGGTGGGGGGGAGAATCAGCGCGTGGGAAGAGTTTGAGGAGATTTGGCCTTATGTGATAGAGGAAGGAAGGGATGAGGCTGAGTTAGCTGATTGGATGGTCTCAATCTTAGAAACAAAGAAGTCCATGATCCTCACGCTCTTGTTTTGGAGGTGAGGGTGGAGGAGACCATGGAGCGGGGTTTAAGAAGATGGTTAGCAGTGGAGCACAGAAGCCGGGGGTTATCTTAGCATTTCAGAATGATGTTGGAATAGGGAGCTGCTTTGGGAGTTGAGACCAGGACCCGAGAATGCTTTAGCAGCCAGATGTGGTGGTGAATGGCTTTACTACTTGTCCACCATATCAATTCAGGCTTGCATCCCTTGGGCTTCAGTGAGCGGAGATGAGTGCTGTACCAGGGAGAACAGACACGGTGAGAGAGAGAGTAACGGGGCAGGCGATGGGTTGGCACTGACTAATTCCCTCCATGCCCCTCCAGTCATACACCCTCCTGATATGGAAGGTTATCATCGTCACTTTATCATCAATGGCTCAAAATTCTGGAACTCCATCACTAACAGCACTGTTGGAGTACCGTCACCACACGGACTGCAGTGGTACAAGAAGGTGGCTCACCACCATCTGCTAATGGGAAGTTAGGGATGGGCAATAAATGCTGGCCTTGACAGCAACGCCCACATCCCATGAACGAATAACAAAAAACATTAATCAGTGCAAATGTGCCATTCATTTCCGGATGCTACTTGCTTCATCTGTAACAAATCATATTTTCACACCGGTATTTCAATATCTTGACATACGTGCCATCCAATACAAGCCATTCTTGGACTTTCAGGTTATCTTATCAAAATATTGTCGTCATCTGGAGATCTGTTCTCATGTCCCACGGCATGGTCCCGATTTTTTGGGGAGTGAGCAGGTTTCTTGAAAAGTACATCGGCAACGACACAAAAGTAAAAGCTATATTTACTATCCATAACTACAATTCATGACTTTCAATAGAAAAATAGGATTATTCCATTTGTCAGTGTAATTTTCCTGTTTCTATCTGCACTCTAAATAGGGCATCCCAATAATTACCATTCGATCACATTCATAAGCCCTGAAGGAAATTTACTGTCAAATGCAATATTTAAGATCGAAAACATGGATGGAAATTTCCCACTTGGCCAAGTTATGTCTGCCAATGTCTGCTGGTAACTTCTTAAATTCTTAAACTGCTAAATATCTTGCTATGCCATCATTATTAAATTTAAATAAAACTTTCTCATCAGGGAAGACATTTTTACATTACAAAAATCCAGTAAATTGCATCATATTTCTTTTTGTTCTTTCTTCAGATGCTTTTTCAAATGACTACAAATATAAAGAATAAAAGTGGAGAATAATTTGTTTTCACATTTAAACAAATCAAATCAAATTGTTTTGGAAATTGCTTTAGCAATTGCGACTCCAAGAACATAAGATCATAAGAACATAAGAAATAAAAGCAGGAGTAGGATATTTGGCCTCTTGAGCTTGCTCTGCGTTTTAATAAGATCATGGCTGATCTGATCAAGGACTCAGCTCCACTTCCCTGCACGCTCCCCAAAACCCTTTATTCCGTTATCACTCAAAAATCTGTCTATCTCTGCCTTAAATATATTCAATGACCCAGCCTCCACAGCTCTCTGGGGCAGAGATTTCCACAACCTTCTGAGAGAAGAAATTCCTCCGCATCTCAGTTTTAAATGGGCGGTCCCTTATTCTGAGACTGTACCCAATTTTAGTTTCCCCTATGAGTGGAAATATCCTCTCTGCATTCACTTTGTCGAGCCCCTCATTATCTTATATGTTTCGATAAGATCACCTCTCATTCTTCTGAATTCCAATAAGTATAGGCCCAACCTACTCAACCTGTCTTCATAAGTCATGCCCCTCATCCCCGGAATCAACCTAGTGAACGTTGTTTGAACAGCCTCCAATGCAAGTATATACTTCCTTAAATACAAAGACAAAAACTGTACGCAGTACTCCAGGTGTGGTCTCGCCAATACCCTGTACAGTTGTAGCAGGACATCTCTGCTTTTATAATCTATCCACCTTGCAATAAAGGCCAATATTCCATTTGCCTTCTGATTACTTGCTGTACCTGCATACTAACTTTTTGTGTTTCATGTACAAGGATTCCCAGATCTCAATGTACTGCAGCACTTTGCAATTTTTCTGCATTTATTTTACAATTTGCTTTTCTATTATTTCTGCCAAAGTGGAAAACCTCACATTTTCCCAAATTCTACTCCATCTGCCAAAGCTTTGCCTACTCACTTAGCCTGTCGATATCACTTTGCAGACATTGTGTGAACACGCCTCACAATTTGTTTTCCCACTCATCTTTATATCATCAGCAAACTTGGTTACATTACACTTCGTCCCTTCACTCAAGTCATTAATATAGATTGTAAGTAGTTGAGGACCCAGCACCGATCCCTGCGGCACCACACTAGTCACTGTTGCCAAACAGAAAATGACCCATTTATCCCGACTCTGTTTTATGTTATGTAGCCAATCCTCTGTCCATGCACGTACCTTACCTCCAACCCAGTGAGCTTTTATCTTGTGCAATAACCTCTTAGGTAGCACCTTATTGAATGCTTTCTGTAAATCCAAATACACCACATCCATTGGTCCCCCTTGTCCACCATACTCGTTACATCCTCAAAGAACTCGTGCAAATTTGTCAAACATGATTTCCCTTTCATAAAGTCATGCTGACTCTGCATGTTTCAAACTTGCTTTTCCAAATGGGAAGGTTGTTGCAAGTGTTCTCCTCAACAGTCTTCTCACTGTGGCCGAGGAGCTCCTCCCGGAATCACAGTGCAGATTTCGTCCCATACGGGGCACAATGGACATGATCTTTGCAGCACGACACCGGCAGGAAAAATGCAGGGAGCAGCATCACCCATTATACATGGCATTTACCGATTTAACAAATGCCTTTCCCCGATGTTGGGGAAGTCCAGAACCATGGGATATAGTCTTAGGATAAGGGTTGGGCCATTTAGGACTGAGATGAGGAGAAACTTCTTCACTCAGAGAGTTGTTAACCTGCGGAATTCCCTGCTGCAGAGAGTTGTTGATGCCAGTTCACTGGATATATTCAAGAGGGAGTTAGATATGGCTCTTACGGTGAAGGGGATCAAGGGGTATGGAGAGAAAGCAGGAAAGGGGTACTGAAGGAATGATCAGCTATGATATTGTTGAATGGCGGTGCAGGCTTGAAGGACCGAATGGCCTACTCCTGCACCTATTTTTCTCTGTTTCTACGTTTCTATGTTTCTTTCACACTGTCGACAGTGAGCGCTTATGGTGCGTTTTTCTCTGTTTTGGATGCTCCGAAAAGTTTCAACATCCTTCGCCTGCTCAATGACGACATGCAGTCCGTGGTCCTTACCAGCGGTTCCATTACAGACCCAATCCACGTCCAGACCGGTGTCAAACAGGGCTGCATCATCACTCCAACCCTCCTCTCAATCTTCCTCGCTGCCATGCTCCACCTCACAGTCAACAGGCTCCCATGTAGAGTGGAACTAAACTACAGAACCAGTGGGAAGCTGTTTAACCTACATCACCTCCAGGCCTGGTCCAAGATCACCCCAACCATTGGCATTGAGCTGCAGTGCACGGATGACACCTGCGTCTGCACACATTCTGTGGCTGAACTCCAGGATATGGTCATTATACTCACTGATGCATATGAAAGTATGGGCCTTACGCTTAACATCCGTGAGAAAAAGGTCCTCCACCAGCCTGTCCTCACCGAACAGCACTGCCCCCGAGACATCAAGATTCACAGTGCAGCCCTCGACAACGTGGACCACTTCCCATACCTCGGGAGCATCTTATCAACAAAGGCAGACTTTGATGCGGAAATTCAACATCGCCTCCAGTGCGCCAGTGCAGCCTTGGGCTGCCTGAGGAAAAGTGTGTTCAAAGACCAGGAACTCAAAACTACCATCAAGCTCAGGGTCTACAGGGCTGTATTAATACCCACCCTCCTGTATGGATCAGAGGCATGGGCAATGTGCAGAAGACACATCAAGTCACTTGCAGAGACATCACCAATGATGTATCTGCAAGATCCTGCAATTTTCCTGGGAGGACAGACGCACCAACATCAGTGTCCTCGCCCAAGCTAACATCCCCAGGATTGAAGCACCGACCACACTCGATCGGCTTCACTGGGCAGGCCACATAGTTCGCATGCCAGACAGGAGACTCCCTAAGTAATTGCTCTATGCAGAGCTACTTCACGGCAAACGAGCCAAAGGTGGGCACTGGAAACGTTACAAAAATGCCCTCAAAGCAGCCCTGGTGAAGTGCGACATCACCACTGACACCTGGGAGTCCCTGGCCGAAGACCGCCCGACGTAGAGAAAGTGCATCCGGGAGGGCACTGAGCTCTTCGAATCTCAATGCTGCGAACGTGAAGAGATCAGGCGCAGGCTGGAAAATGAGCTTGTAGTAAATCAGTCCCCCCCGCTACTTCCCACGCTGAATGTCTGTCCCACCTGTGACAGGGTCTGTGGCTCTTGTATTGGACTGTTCAGCCATCAAATAACTAACTTTAGGAGTGGAAGCAAGTCTTCCTCGATTCCGAGGGACTTCCTATGATGATGATGATGAAGTCTGTTTTCCACTACTGCCCAGATTATTTCAGCACTTTGGGCGATAGTATACATGGAGGATAACTAAATAATGCCCATTATATTTTAGCCAATAAAGATAAAATCTGCCACGCATAATTGGAAGTCATAGAAACATGGAAACATAGAAAATAGGTGCAGGAGTAGGCCATTCGGCCCTTCGAGCCTGCAGCGTCATTCAATGAGTTCATGGCTGAACATGCAACCTCAGTACCCCATTCCTGCTTTCTCGCCATACCCCTTGATCCCCCGAGTAGTAAGGACTATATCTATCTCCTTTTTGAATATATTTAGTGAGTTGGCCTCAACAACTTTCTGTGGTAGACAATTCCACAGGTTCACCACTCTCTGGGTGAAGATGTTTCTCCTCATCTCGGTCCTAAATGGCTTACCTCTTATCCGTAGATTGCGACCCCTGGTTCTGGACTTCCCCAACATTGGGAACATTCTTCCTACATCTAAACTGTCTGAACCCGTCAGAATTTTAAACGTTTCTATGAGATCCTCTCTCATTCTTCTGAACTCCAGTGAATACAAGCCCAGTTGATCCAGTCTTTCTTGATATGTCAGTCCCGCCATCCCGGGAATCAGTCTGGTGAACCTTCGCTGCACTCCCTCAATAGCAAGAATGTCCTTCCTCAAGTTAGGAGACCAAAACTGTACACAATACTCCAGGTGTGGCCTCACCAAGGCCCTGTACAACTGTAGCAACACCTCCCTGTCTCTGTACTGAAATCTCCTCGCTATGAAGGCCAACATGCATTTTGCTTTATTAACCGCCTGCTGTAACTGCATGCCAACCTTCAATGACTGATGTACCATGACACTCAGGTCTCGTTGCATCTCCCCTTTTCTTAATCTGTCACCATTCAGATAATAGTCTGTCTCTCTGTTTTTACCACCAAATTGGATAACCTCACATTTATCCACATTAGACTTCGTCTGCCATGCATTTGCCCACTCACCTAACCTATCCAAGTCGCTCTGCAGCCTCATAGCATCCTCCTCGCAGCTCACACTGCCACCCAACTTAGTGTCATCCGCAAATTTGGAGATACTACATTTAATCCCTTCGTCCAAATCATTAATGTTCAATGTAAACAGCTGGGGCCCCAGCACAGAACCTTGCGGTACCCCACTAGTCACTGCCTGCCATTCTGAAAAGTACTCATTTATTCCTACTCTTTGCTTCCTGTCTGACAACCAGTTCTCAATCCATGTCAGCACACTACCCCCAATCCCATGTGCTTTAACTTTGCATATTAATCTCTTGTGTGGGACCTTGTCGAAAGCCTTCTGAAAGTCCAAATATACCACATCAACTGGTTCTCCCTTGTCCACTTTACTGGAAACATCCTCAAAAAATTCCAGAAGATTTGTCAAGCATGATTTCCCTTTCACAAATCCATGCTGACTTGGACCTATCATGTCACCTCTTTCCAAATGCGCTGCTATGACATCCTTAATAATTGATTCCATCATTTTACCCACTACTGAGGTCAGGCTGACTGGTCTATAATTCCCTGTTTTCTCTCTCCATCCTTTTTTAAAAAGTGGGGTTACATTGGCTACCCTCCACTCGATAGGAACTGATCCAGAGTCAATGGAATGTTCGAAAATGACTGTCAATACATCCGCTATTTCCATGGCCACCTCCTTAAGTACTCTGGGATGCATCAGGCCTTGGGGATTTATCGGCCTTCAATCCCATCAATTTCCCCAACACAATTTCCCAACTAATAAGGATTTCCCTCAGTTCCTCCTTTTTACTAGACCCTCTGACCCCTTTTATATCTGGAAGGTTGTTTGTGTCCTCCTTAGTGAATACCGAACCAAAGTACTTGTTCAATTGGTCTGCCATTTCTTTGTTCCCCATTATGACTTCCCCTGATTCTGACTGCAGGGGACGTACGTTTGTCTTTACTAACCTTTTTCTCTTTACATATCTATAAAAATTCCTTATCGCCCGATTTAATTAACTAAGCATTTACTTCGGGAAAGCCTGTGTGTCAGCAATTATAGCTTGTTATTCTCACATTATTACATCATAGTGAGAATGGTAACATAATTAATAAGTTCCAATGGAATGAATGCAACAACTGAGCATCTGCTTCCTGTCAAAATTGGTTAAAAATAAACTCCATTTAATTTAAATTCAAACGACCAGCGGGGAACTGATGATAGCGAATTGCCCGCCCCTTTATGCCCCTTTACAGGAAGTAAAATCGGGTGCAGTGTAAACAGGCGGTCGATCCAAACCATTTATCCCGCCCCCTCCCCGGCCGGTCAGTTTACAATCTTTTGAATCGTAGTTTCCCCTGTCTGCATCTAATAATTGTATACAATTATTTTGAAACAAAATCAGTGTGAATACATTGTTGAAGTTAATTGATTCGGAAGATAATTTCAACTTTTATTAGAAGGTAAGAAAGATAATCTGGCTCAGAGATATTTCCCTGCTTAAAGCACTTGCTACCTGCGTTGTCTCCCTGATAGAGGTCTTCAAGTTAATGAAAGTTTTGTTAGGATAAGCATAGCAATAATGTGGCCACTTGTGGTTGGGTTGGGGCGTCTCCAAAAAATGTAGGTCATAAATATAAGATAGTTATTAAAAATACAATAATGAATACAGAAGAAACTTACTTATGCAAATGTTAGTAAGAACGTTGACTGTGCTAGCACAAGGAAGAATTGAATCAGTCTGCATAGATGGATTTAAGGGGAAGCTGGATAAGCACAGGAGGGAAACAATTACCAACAACATTGGTTTGCATATAGGCCAGACCTGGTAAGGACAGCGGCTATCCATCCAATAGGTCAATACTGCTTTTGTCAATTGTACTGCATCATGGTCAGTTTTACTGTTACCAGCATTTTAACTCCAGCGGTTTTTATAAACAATAAACTAAGATTACACTCACAAACTATCGTAGTGTTAATTGAACTCATGTTCTTTGAACAATCGCTTTAAGACCTTTGGATTACTACTCCATTAATGTAACCACTATGGTGCCATACCTACTGCTGCTCATATGTATCTGGGGCCTGCACTTGGTCCATAGCAATGTAGTTTATGGCACTTTAAGTGCGCATCCGAGTATTTTTTTAATGTGATGAATCTTTCTGCCTCTACCATCCTTTCAACAGTGAGTGCCAGATTCCTCCCACCTTCTGGGTGAAGAAATTGCCCCTCATATCTGTTAAAAACCTCCCCCGAATTACTTTAAATCTATGCTCTCTGGTTGTTGACTACTCTGCCAAGGGAAACAGGTCCTTCCTATCCACTCTACCAGGCCCCTCATAATCGTATACAGCTCAATCACGTCTCCCCTAAAACTCCTCTGTTCCAAAAAAAACAGACCAGCATCTCCAATCTTTCCTCATAACCAAAATTCTCCAGTCCAGGCAATATGTTTGTAAATCTCCTCTGCACCTTTTTCAGTCAATCATATCGTTCCTGAAATGTGGTGACCAGAACTGCTCACAATACTGCAGCTGTGGCCTAACTAGTTTTATATACAGTTCAAGCATAAGGGCATTGCACTTGTATTCCATGCCTCAACGAATAAAGGCAAATATTCCACATGCCTTCTTAACCACCTTATCTACCTGGCCTGATACCTTCAGGGATCTGTGGACCTGCACGCTAAGTTCCCTTTGTTTCTCTAAACTTGTCAGTGCAGTACCAGTTAATATGCATTCCCTTGCCTTGGTAAATGTCCTCAAATGCATGGCCTCACACTTATTCGGATTGAATCCATTTGCCACTGCTCTGCCTACCTGACCAGTACATTGATATCTTCATGCAATCCGCAGCTTTCTACTTTATTATCAACCGCACAGCCTAGTTTAGTATCATCTGCAAACTTCTTTATCATACCCCAGCATTCAAGTCCAGGTCATTGATATATACCACAAAAAGCAAGGGACCCAGCACTGAGCCCTGTGGAACCCTACTGGATACAGTCTTCCAATCACAAAAACATCAATCAACCATTACCCTTTGCTTCCCGACTATGAGCCCATTATGGATCCATTGAGCCACTTTGCCCTCGATGCCTTGGGCTTTATCGTTCGTGACCAGTCTGCCTTGCGCGACTTTATTAATAGCTTTGCTAAAATCCATATGCACTACTTCACATGCACTGCCCTTGTCGACACTCGTGGTTACATCCTCGAAAATTTCAGTCAATATAGTCAAACACGCCCTTCCCTTAACAAATTCATGCTGGCTGTCCTTGATTAATCCTGTCCCTCTGAATTTTTTTCTATAATTTTCCCACCACTAAGATTAGGCATACTGGCCTGCAATTACTTGGTCTACCCCTTTCTTCCATTTTAAACAAAGCTACAACATTAGCTGTCCTGCTGTCCTCTGGCACCACACCTGTAGGCAGGTTATGTAACTATATAATTCTGTACCTGTACCACAGAAGACTGCGGATGCTCACTCATAGAGCACATTCAAGGCAGTGATCAATATACTTTTGGATATTAAGGAAATTAATGGATATGTATACAGGTTGGAAGGTGGTGTTGAGGTAAAGGATCAGCAATGATTTTATTGGATGGCAGAGCAAGCTCGTAGTGCTGAATGGCCTACTCCTACTCCTATTTCGTATGATCTTTTTATGATAAAATTGGGTTTTAGAATGAAAAAGGTGACGTTGGATCAGCTGTGCATGAGCAACTTTTCCCAATTTTCATCTCAATTGAAGTCAATGGAAAGGAAAAGCGGGAGACGTGGGAAGATATAATTACAACATGACAATATTGCACAGAGTGTTTCCATTACAAATGTAGGCATCAAAACTTATATCAGAAATATGGAAAGAAGTACACAATGTAGGTGTTTACAATCGGGATTCAATTTCGTCTGCATCGCCTGATCATTTAATGCCTCGACTCTAACCCGGCTCTACCCGAAGAACAAACTTGTGGGTAAACATTTTTCTTTTGCTTCATGGCAAGAGGGTTGAGCCATACCTTGCACTATTTATACACCCCAACCGATATTCAGTTCCACAGACTTCAATGGAAATTAATTGATGCAGCAAACTTAAGAGGCACACTATGCAATACCACTCGTTTTGTGATAACAATCTAGTCAACTTTTTAACCTTTAGATTCATTTCTGTTGTGTTGAAAATTGACACTTTTATAGCCCAGTGTATGACACTCCTAAAGAACTGGCTATCAGTTGACCGGTGTGCAACCACCAGTTTTGTGCCCCTTCCCCGCACCCCCCCTCCTCCCACCCTCTGCAATTTGATCCCCATATGTAATGCCATTGAAAATGGATAATTCTGTATTTCAGATTTTATCCAGCGATATTTCTGGACTTTTTGCATAAGGAGTTAAGGCATCTGGTTGGGAAATGCTTATCGTAAAAGTTCAAAATAGTGAAGCGTTACAATGAGATACAGCTGGGAAATTATTTCCACATTTTGCCCAGTGGTTTAGAAAAGGGCAAAATATATATTGTCATCATCAAATCAATGAAGGGAATGGTTTAAAGATATTACTTCTATCTTGTGAATCAGTGGAATCATCATTGTCTATGAAAAGCGGCAGAAAAACACTCCCCGGGGGTCGGTTCTAGGACCACTGCTTTTCCTGATGTATGGTAATGACTTGGACTTAAGTGGACACGACACAATTATGACATTTTCAGATGCTGCAAAAATTGGCAGTCTAGTGAACAGATATGAGGAGTGTGATAGGCTTCAGGAATACATAGACAGGCTGGTGAAATGGGCGGACACGTGGCAGATGAAATTTAATGCAGAAAAGTGTGAAGTGATATATTCTTGTAGAAAGCACGAGGAAAGGACATATAAAGTAAATGGTACAATCCTAAACGGGATACACGAACAGAGAGACTTGGGGGTATGTGTGCAACAATCATTGCCTATGGCAGGGCAGATTGAGGAAGCAGTTAAAAAGGCTTACAGGATCCTGGGCTTCATAAATAGAGGTATAGAGTAGAAAAGTATGGAAATTATGATGAACCTATCTAAAATGCTAGTTCTTCACTAACTGGAGTACTGTGTCCAATTCTGGGTATGACACTTTACGAAGGATGTGAAGGCTTTAGCGAAGGTGCATGAAAGATTTACGAGAATGATTCGAGGAATGAGGGACTTCAGGTACATTGATAGACTGGAGAAGCTGGGGTTATTTCCCTTGGAGAAGAGAAGATTGAGAGGAGATTTGATAGAGGTGTTCAAAATCATGAGGGGTATGGAAAGAGTAGCTAGAGAGAATCTGTTCCCATTGGCAGAAGGGGCGAAAACCATAGGACACAGAGTTAAGGTGTTTGCGCTATAAGAATAAACTTTTTAAAGTGGTTGGGATCTGAAATGCACTGTCTGAGAGGATGGTGGTGGCAGACTCAATTTTACCTTTCAAAAGGCAGTTGGATAAGTATCTGAGGGAAATAATTTGTAGGACTACAAGGAAAGGGCAGGGGAGTGGGACTAGCTGAGAGTCGGCACAAGCTCGATTGGCCGAATGGCCTTCTGTGCTGTAATCAATCTATGATTTTATTATAAATCACAGTAAAATATCCAGAAAGATGACGGGCTTTAGGGATGTGTGCCATATTTCTAAAATGTCTCGGCTTCAGGCAGGTGCCATTTGCCCGAGGGGTGTAACCGGATCCCGCTCCTAATTCCGGCTGGACAGCTGGCATGACATCTCCTTTTTGCTCTGCAACTCCTGAGAATTTGAGGGCCATAATCTCACAGATCCCTTCCAAATGGCTACTGAGATATATATCCACATTTATCTTTCGCACACCTGGTACATATCAGACCAGAGCTTGTCTCCCATCCCTTCCTTCTAACGCCTGTTGATGCTCAAATCCAACATCTCAGCATATCCACTGCTGTTGCTCAGCTGTTTACAACTGACTATATCACTTACTTCATGTATCAGTGAACGCTCTTCGAACTAACGTGCACCATTGACCCTCCTTATATTCATATTATATCGAATATAAATTGAAACGAACATTTATGGTGGATCTAACATGTTGATGGTACTTATCTACCGCTAATATGCACAGTTATTTCATCAAATGCCTTCCATGGACCTATAATAGAACGAACTCAGCTTCAGAAGTACGTACCTTTACTTTAGGAGTGCAGACTTGAAAATAATTCATTTAAAATATGATCAATGTAATATTCTTAACTTTTTTTGAATGAGAAATTTCCTGCTCCCGGATCAGTAGGAACGAATAGGGCTCGGCTTAATCTGTTTGTTCAAATCATTTTCACTGATACTGAATGTGCAATTCTCTTTTATCACTTGAGCTTTCTCTCAGGTCATAAGCGGACCTCATTATGAAAGCAGAAAATCTCTGCATCCATAACACTAAAAGAGGGCAATGCTTTTCTCCAAAAGTAAGACAGCCGGTAATATTCAAACAAATAGAAAGCATATAACTGCCGTGTTCTTGCCAAAGTTGGTGTTCAGAATAAGCCTCTTATATTCAGTTAGTATTCATCATTAGCAGTATTTGACTGTATCACTGATCCTAGTATTGGTGTAATAATATTATCTGCTTGTTTTAATGTGGTTGATGTGCAGACATTAATTACCAGCAGCAAATAAATAACAATTGGAAAACTCAAGTTTTCCGACATATTCCTCATTTAATAACTAGACGGGCAGCACAATTTGTTCTGCAGCTTTAAATGAAACAGTTCAGTGTGGCTTTTGCCGCATTTGTCGATAGTCTTGTTATTTTCTTTCGGAGCCAAGTATTAGTAACACAGTTTGGTCCTGGTTGGTTTATGTTATTGAGTAAATTCACAGCTGATCTGAAGAACATGATTTATCGTCCCATGGCTCCAATAACGCATTCATTTAAATAAGTTAAATAGCTTCGTATCGTTAAATATAAACAATAAGAATTAATCTTTGGGAAATATTGTAAAAGAGGCCCAATGGAATTGCACGTCAATTTTGTGCCCCATCCAATTTCCCCTTCCATTGACTTCAACGGAAAGAACAATCAGTCGAGGTGCACAAAGGGAGCAAATTCGCAATCGTCCATTTTACACTATCTCCCAAAGTTTAAAATTAATCAAATCCATCCGCCAACTCTAAGAGAAAGACTTCAATTGAAATGACATGTTCACACAGGAATGTCCCATTGAATTGCTCACACTCAGTGGAAGGAGGTGCCCCGGAACCTCCTGTTTCCACGCTCGCCAGCCTGGTTTTTGACAATTAAGTTGAATAGATGACAATGAGAAGTCGAGAGCGCTCAAACTGAAAACCCCGGCCGTGTTATTTGGAGCAACTGATGGGATATTCGCAATAAGACACGATTCAATACTAAATGAAGGCAATTCGGTATTGTTCATGTTACACTATTGCTTAAACTCAAATTTTGTTTTAAATGTTTAATTTAAATTAATTGTAATTGTAATTAATTTTAAATGTAATTTTTCTTCTATTTATTTGTTATGAAAATGTGTTTTTTATGTGATCCCCATTCATGCTTATGGGGATTCCGTATGTATGTACATCCCCTTCTTTCATTTGTTGAGCAAACCCATGTGATCCCAGGGCTGATGCGAGCTACCTGCGCCTCTGGGATACATGGGCCTCGTCGCAGGCGTATGTCTCGAGGTCCAGCAATGCAAGTTGAGAGCTGGAGTGCAGCTCTACGAAGCCAGCTGTAGGAAAGTTATTTAAAGGCATCAGCATTAATCACACCCAGCTGTTAGAGCAGGTTAGTTTCAGTGGTTACTCATCAGTTTCACCCACTAGAACATTTCCTACGAGTAATTTCAACCACCCTTTTATCGGCAGTATTCTGGCAACTACAAAGTAACTATATTTATTGTTTAAATATTGAAAGTGCTACACTAAGCAACATTAATGGTGGCTGTACTCCATGCCACCTCGCCCTCCAAGATCTAAGGTGGAGGGAGCATTGGCAGTCAGAAATATGGGAACATATGCAGAGAGGGATGAGGAAGGACATCAGGGCTCTTACCAGGAGGCCGTACCCTTTGAGGATATTCCGACAGATCTTATCCTACCTTCAAGTAAACCAGGAGCAGTGTATTAGACGGCTCTGCATCAGCAAGTTAGTGGTCACAGAATTCTGCCACCTTCACCAAACAGATCTTCAGCCTCACACAATGATGACTTAAACCCCAGAAACCTTTTTCTCACCTAATCCCCATCATACCATTCCTGTGTCACGCCACATCACAGCATCCTCCTTTGTGCAAAGTGAAATGAGAGAAAAAATTAAAACACTGTAAGCTCCATGAATAAATGTTAGCAGAAACATATCAGAGATATCACATTCATTCAAACAATTAATGGCCCTTGTGCCTGTCATTGCTAAATAACTGTCATTATGTGCAAGGTGTGAGATGTGGGTGTGAATGTTGGTAGATAAGGACCGTTGGTGGGTAAGTTCTTGGGGTCTGCTGTTTTGGGCAGTGTGTGAAGCATGAGTTACAGATTGTGGTACGTAGCATTTGCTGAAGCATTCAATCATACTGACCACCCGACTGAGGTGGATCTGCCATAAACACACCTGCTTCAGTCCTCAGGCTCCTTCTCCTTTGTGTTCTCCTTCCCGAGGCAGCTGCTCAGCTAGCAATGCAGAGAATGAGATACTGTAGTTTAAATGAACCTCCCCTTCAAGTACTATGAAAAGACTGACAATGATGAGTTGAGATTAGACTGCACCCAATATTGGTCCACCCGTGTATGTAACACCAATGAGCGAGGACATTAAGATTTGAATTAATGCTCCAATCATTTCTTTGAGCAGTGAGAATTAATGTTGTCGTCTAAGGAATAAGCACTTGTCGCTAACTCTCAAAACGTCTTGAATGATACCACCCATTACTGGGCTACAATGAATTTCTAGCCCTTCAATTTGTTTTGTTGCCATTATTCCCTTAATAGCTGATGAACTATTACAGTTAAACAGTCTGTCACTTCCTGTCACACTCTGCTTATCTAACCAAAATCGCGACACTGCTCTCTGCCTTGACCTTTCTCTTTAGGCTTCTAAATTTGCCCTCACCTGACCCCTCCCCTTTTCCTTTCAAACAATTGGAGGTTGAGGTTGAATATGACAAAGGTGCTGCATAGTAACATTAAGTTGTTGCATTAGATTGTCTCTACTGCAGAAAAAGGGCGCTGATGGTGTCTATTGAGTCCAATGTCAGTCATAAAGGGAACAGACTGTTGCATCGTCTAGATATGCTTCTGTTATTACAGGTGAACCCATCCAGGCAACTGCAACAATAACCACAACTTGCATTGATACAGCACCTTAAATGTCGTAAACACAGATGCTTCATAGGAATGTGAGGAAAGTAAATTTGGCACTGAGCCATCAAAATGGGATTTTAGGAAAGTTGACCAAAAGCTTGGTCAAAGAGTTATGTTTTAAGGAACGTCAGAGAGAGGAAGAGGGGAAATGCCAGAGCTGAGGGCCTTGGCAGCTGGAGGCATGGCTGCCAATGATGGAGCAATTTAAATCAGGAGAACCCAAAAGGCCAGAATTGGGGGAGTGCAGAGATCTCAGAGGACTGCAGAGATAGGGAGGTGCGAGACCATAGAGGGATTGGGAAACCTTGATGAGAATTTTACAATTTAGGCATTGACAAACACCGAGCCGATATAGGTCTGCGAGCACATGGATGATGGGCGAACAGGAGTTATTACATGTAAGCATACGGGAAGCAAAGTTTTGGATGAGCTGAAGTTTATGTTGGGTAGAATGTGTGAGGCCAATCAGGAGTGCGTTGGAACAATCAACTCTCGAGGTAAAAAAGTCAAGCATTAGGGTTTCAGCAGCGGATGAACTAAGGCAATGACAGAGATGGGCGATTTAACAGAGGAGGATATAGGTGGTCTTAGTTATGCTGCAGATATGTGGTCAAAAGCTAATTTCAGTAGTCAAGTAGACACCAAGGTTGCGAAGAGTCTGGTTCAGCCTCGGACAGAAGTTGGGGAGAGAGATGGAGTCAGTGGCTAGGGAACGGAGTTTGTGACGGGACGGAAAACAATGGCTTCGGTCTTCCCAACATTCAATTGGAGAATATTTCTGCTCATCCAGAACTGCATGTCCGACAATTTAGAGACCGTGTGTGGGTCGAGAGAAATGGTAGTGAGTTACAGCTGGGTGGCAGCAACATACATGTGGTAACTGTCGCTGTGGTTCAGGATGATTTCGCCTCCAGGCCCCACTGCAGTCCGGTAAAAGCTGCGTCATTATTTCATAAGTTTATGTGGTAAACATGCACAGTGATTGGCTCAGAATCGGGGTACAGGAATTCCCACTAATTCTACAGCCGCTTGACATTGGTTTTTGATTCATATCAATGGAAAGGAAAATCGGGCGACGTCCATAACTGACGGCCGATTTGCTGCCGCGTGTTTTGAGTCCCTGTCAAACTTGAATTTCACTTCTGACATATCTCATTGTCTTTGCAGATGATGTTCTGTAAATCTGCGTGTTTTTTTTAACTAATCCTCTTTTGTTACCTTTTGGCGCACATCTCCCCCAGACACGACGGATTTATTCTTTCAGTAATATCTGCTGATTTAGAGGTTTATTTGGAAGAGTAGTAAACAGTAACTGACCTAAAAGCAGTGGACCAAGTTCCTTTTTATGGGTTAGAATTTAGTAAAGTTAGTGCCGTGTGATTTCAGTATTGTAGCGTGACATGTACACCTTGTGAGTTGTCTTCAATTACTGAGCGCCGTCAAGTGATTATTTGTAGGCCACAACAAGCAGATGGCGGACATGCCTAATGTTCTCTTTATTGAGGTGTAGGCCGCTCTCCAGACTATGAATACGATGGGCAAGATTGAGTACCACTGGTTGATATGGACGGTGTAAACGGTAGATTAGACCAAGGGATATTGTACTTGCCTCAATGCCCAAACCAATCATTACAGAGAGCTCTTGTTCAAGGAGTTCATCTTCAGTGCAGTTCAAACTTCCCAAATATTACCTTGCTTTGGAAATTCAACCATCTTCTATATGTCAGCCTCATCAATGTCTCCGGAAACAGAAGATGCAAATTCTAACCTCCTTGTTGCATTGAGAGATATTGGAAGCAGGGGACATGGCTGTCACTTCCACTTTCCTTCAGATAATATGAACAAACGAACACTGCTGGACAGGTAAAGACCCTCTTGTCTATTTAAACTTGCCCACTTCATTGTGATACCTCGTGCATCAAAAAAAAAACACTCTCCACCCATCCAAACCAGATGATCTCCTGGAACCGGCGAAAAAAAAGATTAAATAAAACACAGGCCAATTTGGTAGAAATAATCTAGTTCCGTTGGTCACTCTGACACTGCATTTCCTGAAGTACCTATATTTTATAACAGCTGATATCCACCCTAACCAGAACCAACTCCACTTCGTTTGAGTCCTTATTCTATTAAGCAACTTGATAACTTGAGTTTATATAAATATGCTGTAAAAATATATAGCAGGTGACTTGTTGGTTTCAGTGCCAACTTTTGAATGTTCAGAATTATATTCGAGTATTTAATCCATAACCACTATAAATAATAATGAAAGCTCCCGTGTAACATGGAGGTCACTGAATCGTTTTCGATTGTTTCATTACAGCCCAGTAGCCCTGATTTTGACAGACCAGGCGCGGCATAAATCGGATGGGCCACCCGATTTGCACCCCGATTTTACTTTCCAATGGCTCCGGCCGCCTACATCCCACGCTCTGGAGTGGCCTCCCTCAATCCCTTCATTCTCTCTACTTCACCCTCCTCATTTAAAACCCTCCTGAAAACCCATCTTATCGACGAAGCATTTATAATATCATCTGAATATCTCCTGTGGCACCTCGTTGTTATTTTTCTTTAAGTATCTGTCAAGTGTCTTGGATGTTTTATCTTCTTTTAAAGGCAAGTTGCTGCTGTCCAGAGATATATTCTAGCCACTACAGGGATGTGGTTGCAAGGTGACCAAGACTGGGAACTGAATAATCAGGTTTAAGTCAGCATAGATTTATGAAAGGGAAATCATGCTTGACAAATCTTCTAGAATTTTTTAAGGATGTAAGTAATAGAGTGGACAAGGGAGAACCAGTGGATGTGGTGTATTTGGATTTCAAAAGGCTTTTGACAAGGTTCCACGCGAGAGATTTGTGTTCAAAATTAAAGCACATGGTATTGGGGGTAATGTATTGACATGGGTAGAGAACTGGTTGGCAGACAGGAAGCAGAGAGTGGGGATAACGGGTCCATTTCAGAAAGGCAGGCAGTGAATAGTGGGATATTATCTGAATGGCGGCAGATTAGGAAAAGAGGATGTGCAACGAGACCTGGGTGTCATGGTACATCAGTGATTGAAGATGCATTAGGCGGTGAAGAAGACAAATGGCATGTTGGCCTTCATAGCTAGTGGATTTGAGTATAGCAGCAGGGAGGTCTTACTGAGTTGTACAGGACCTTGATGAGACCTCACCTGGAACATTATGTTCAGTTTTGGTCTCCTAATCTGAGGAAGGACGTTCTTGCTATTGAAGGAGTGCAGCAAAGGTTCACCAGACTGAGTCCCGGAATGGCAGGACTGACATATGAGGAGAGAGCGGATCGAGTGGGCCTCTATTCACTAGAGTTTAGAAGAATGAGAGGGGATCTCATAGAAACATATAAAATTCTGACGGGTTTGGACAGGTTAGATGCAGGAAGAATATTCCCGATGTTGGGGGAGTCCAGAACCAGGTGTTACAGTCTAAGCATAAGGGGTAAGACATTTAGGACCGTGAGGAGGAGAAACGTCTTTACTTAGAGGGTTGGTAACCTGTGGAATTCGCTACCTCAGAGAGTTGTTGAGGCCAGTTCGTTAGATATATTCAAGAGGGAGTTAGATATGGCCCTTACGGCTAAAGGGATCAATGGGTATGGAGAGAAAGCAGGAAAGGGGTACTGAGGTGGATGATCAGCCGTGATCTTATTGGATGGTGGTGCAGGCTCGAAGGGCCGAATGGCTTACTCCTGCACCTATTTTCTATGTTTCTTTTTTTCCTTTCGGAAGAATAGGCAGAAAGGAAAAGGAGGAGGTAGTTCTGTTAATAAGGGATGAGATCAGTGCAGTCATGAGAAATGATTTTGACTCAGAAGATCAAGATGTAGAATCAGTTTAGGTGGAGATAAGAGCCCCCCAACAGTAGCTAAGCTGTAGCACAGAGTATAAATCATGAAATAATGGGTGCTTCGATGAGAGGCACGGCAATAATTATGGGTGATTTTAATCTTCATATTGATTTGACAAAGCTATCCTTGAGGAAGATTTCATAGTGTGTATTTGGGATGGTTTCTTAGAACAATAAATTGAGGAACCAACCAGGGAACATACTATTTTAGATCTGGTAATGTGTAATGGAACTAGATTACTTAATGATCTCAAAGTAAATGATCCTCTTGGGAAGAGTGATCATACAATGGTAGAATTCAATTAACGCTTTGAGGGTGAGAAAGCTAGGTCTCAAACTAGTGTTCTCAACTTAAATAAAGGCAATTGCAATGGTATGAAGGCAGAGTTGGCTAAAGTGGACTTTGAAAATAGATTAAAGTGTTAAGACTGCAGATGAACAGTGGCAAACTTTTAAGGAGTTATTTCAAAACTCTCAGCAAAGATATATTCCGGTGAGAAAGAAGGATGAACCATCCATGGTTAACTAAGAAAGTAAAGCTGGTTTCAAATTGAAAACAAAGGCATACAATGATTGCCAAGAATAATGCGAGCCACATGATTGGGAAATGATTAGAAACCAGCAACGGACGACTAAAAGAATAACAGAGAGAGAAGATAGTTTATGAGAGTAAACTAGCAAGAAATTATGAAAACAGACAATAAGAGCTTCTACATGTATAAAAAAAGAGAGTTCCTAAAGTAATCGTTGGTGCCTTAGAGGATGAGCCTGGGTAAATAATAATGTGGAACAGTGAATTGGCAGAGACTTTGAACAAATATTTTTTATCGGTCTTCATAGTAGGAAACACTAAAATCATACCAAAAATTGATAATTAAGGGGCTACTGCGCGGGTGGAACAATCAGTATTACTTGAGAAAAAGCACTAGGCAAACTAATGAGACTAAAGGTGGACAAGTCCCCTGGACCTGATGGCCCGCATCCTAGGGTTGTAAAAGAATTGACTGCAGAGATAGTGGATGCATTGGTTGTAATCTACAAAAAGTCCCTGGATTCTAGAAAGGTCCGAACGGATTGGAAAACTGCAAATGTAATGCACCTATTTAAGAAAGGATCAAGACAGAAAGGAGTAAACTATAGACCAGTTAGCCTAAAATCTGTCATTGGGAAAATGTTGGAGTCCATTATCAAGGAAGTAATAGCAGGACATGTAGAACATCATAATACAGTCAAGCAGAGTCAGCTTGATTTTATGAAAGAGAAATCATGTTTGACGAATTTTCTGAAGTTATTTGAGGATGTAAGTAGCAGAGTGGATCAAGATGAATCCATAGATGGCGAGTATTTGGATTTCCAGAAGGCATTCGATAAGACGCCACATGAAAGATTACGGCACAAGATAAGAGCTGATGGGGTTGGGGGTAACATATTACTGTGGATAGAGGATTGGCTAACTAACAGAAAACAGAGAATTGGGATAAATTGGTCATTTTCGGTTTGGCAAACTGTAACTACGAGGGTACCACAGCAATCAGTGCTGGGGACTCAACTATTTACAATCTATATTCATGACTTGGATGAAGGGACCGAGTGTACTGTAGCCAATTTGTAGATGATACAAAGATAGGTGGGAAAGCAAGTTGTGATGAGGATGTAAAAATTCTGCAAAGGAATATAGATAGGCTAAGCAAATGGGCAAACATTGAGCAGATGGAATATAACGTGGGAAAATGTGAGGTTATCCACTTTGGTAGGAAAAAATAAAAAAACAAATTATTATTTAAATCGGGAGAGATTACAAAATGCTGAGATACAGAGGGATCTGGGGGTCCTTGCACATGAAATGTTAGCATGCATGTACAGCGAGTTATGAGGAAGGCAAATGCAATGTTGACCTTTATTGCAAGGGGGATGGAATAGAAAAGTACGAAGTCCCTCCATACCTGGAGTACAGTGTACAGTTTTGTTCTCCTTATATAAAGGAGGGATACACTTACATTGGAGGCAGTTCATAGAAGGTTCAGGAAGTTGATTCTTGAGAAGAAGGGGTTGTCTTATGAAGAAACGTTGAGCAGGTTGGGCCTATATTCATTGGAGATTAGAAGAATGAGAGATGATCTTATTGGAACGTTGATGATTCTGAGGGGGCTGGGCAGGATAGACACAGAGGATGTTTCGCATCATATGGGAATCTAGAACTAGGGGGCATAGTTGCAGAATAAAGGGTTGCCCATTTAAAGGGTGGTGAATCTTTGGACTTCTCTACCCCAGAGAACTGTAGCGGCTGGGCCATTGAATAGACTTAAGGTGGAGATAGACAGATTTTTGAAAGATAAGGTAGTCAAGGGTTATGGGGAGCGGGTGGGGAAGTGGAGTTGAGGCCAAGATCAGGTCAGCCATGATCTTATTGAATGTCGGAGCAGGCTCGAGAGGCCAAATGGACTACTCCTGCTCCGATTTCTTATGTTCTTATATTCTTATTTACTAATCTACTTTGTGCTTAGTTGCAATGCTGAATATAAAGACAGAATACTTTATTGGAGTTTTTGTAATTTCAGGACTCATGTTGACTGCCTCAGGTAATTTTATGCAAATGATTTACTTGTTTTCGGAAGATATCTGATTAATAGCATCTAAACTCACAGTATTGTGTCAAGGTGGAGCAAGTATTAACCTCTAAAATGCGCGGTATTAACATATTCAGTTCCAAATCTCAGCTTCCAAGCTAGAGTGCTCTAGGCGAGAGGCTTGAGCGTTACCTCAGAATATAACTGCGAGCACTCCTGTCTCTGCTGTAAAACCTCAAACCTTGACATCATTTGTTTCTAAAAACAAATACTTTTTTCAAGCAACGCAAAAGGATAAAATTATACATATAGGTTGGCCAATTGAGGATTGGATAATCAAATTTTAGTATAAAAAGCTGTCCAGTCTAGGTAGTTCCTGCACAACATTGGACATAAAGAAAGATTGGAACAGAGGAAGCATTATTTTCCATGCCACCTTAGCTTTGATTTCTAATGCAGAACCTATGTTCAGCTTGCATGGATATAATTTATTTACTTCTCTGAAGTAATTACCTATTTAATTGGCTTAATAATTGCAACCCGAGGCTATTAATCATATTCTTCAATGCATCTCTGAATTCCCACTGGGACACTGTATGTAAACCTGTATGTACAGGAACTCAAAGTTCTAATCTTAATTTCCATTTGCGTGCATGCTGGTGAGAGGATAAGAATACTATTTCTTAGTATTGAGCATCTGTAAATTTCACACTTCTGAAATGTAGGAAAATTATCCTGTAAAAGTATAACATTTTAAGACGTGGACAGAAGTAAAATGATAGATTTTATTCGGTTCTTCAGCTCTGAATCACTATGCTTCTCACCCTTCAGAGACTCCTCCTGATTCTATTGGCCAGTACAATGTGCCTGTTGGTCAGAGCATTGAGCAGTGAAATCAACACAAATGGAACAAATAGGGTTTATATAGTTTCCAACCAGAAAAATGCTGCCCATATGGGTACGGTCGAGTAGCTTGATTTTACATAGCTGGACCAGCTCTTCATGGTCTGCACGTCCCAATTGAAAATTGATAGGGTATTGTTGACAAGTTTATCAGAGGCTGTCCTTGTCTGAAGGCCTGCAATTCTGTTCACAGGAAGTAACGACTGAAAATGAATTACTTCCTGTCTTGACCACGCAGGCAGGTCAAATATTTGTGTTTCCAGATGTCTTTCAGGCAATCGTCAGGAACACAATAAAAACAAAGTCAATATTCTCGCTACCCTGGCTTCCCTTTCGAACAAATGCTCTGGTCATTTTAAGATGTAAGTATTAAATGAAATGGAGCTTTAAATAAACTTAAGATACAGCCAGTTATGTTAATTTTCATTTCGGGCTGAAACTGAAACTTTTATACCCGCCGACTTTCATTTGCATTGAAGTGAATAAACAGAAAATGGGAAAGAGCGAAACAATTGCAGCCAATTGGCTATTGTCTGTTTTCCGCTACTGCCCAAGATTATTTCACCACTTTGTAAATGGAGGATAACAAAGTAACCGCCCATTATATTGAAGCTGATAAAGATAAAACCTGGCACGCATAATGGGAAGTAAATTCCATACCGCCCAACTTACACTAACGCTATTGTTAACTTAGCACTTACATTGGGAAAAGCCTGTGTGTCAGCAATTATAGCTTGTTATTCTCACATTATTATATCATAGTGAGAATGATAAAATAATGATTACGTTCCAATGAAATGATTGCACTAGCTGAGCAGCTTCTCCCTGACAAAATTGATTAAAAATAAACTCCATTAAATTTAAATTCAAATGACTAGCGGGGAACTGATGAAATCGAATTGCCCGCCCCTTTATGCCCCACAGGAAGTAAAATGGCGTGCAATGTAAACAGGCGATCAATCCAAATGATTTATTCTGCCCCCTCCCCGGCCTATTAGATCACAATCTGTTGAATCATAGTTTGCCCTGCGTACATCTAATAATTGTATGCATTTATTTTGAAACAAATCAATGGAAAAACATTGTTAAAGTTAATTGATCAGGAAGCTAATTTCAACTTCCATTCGAGGATAAGAAAGATAATCTGGCTCAGAGATATTTCCGTGTTTAAAGTACTTACTTCCTGGGTTGCCTCCCTGATAGGCTTCTTCAAGATAATGAAAGGTTTTGATAGGTTAAGCGTAGAGATAATGTGTCCGCTTGTGGTTGGGTTAGGGCGGGTCCAAAACTATAAGTCATAAATATAAGATTGTCATTAAAAATCCAACAGTGAAAGCAGAAGAAACTTACTTATGTAAATGTTGATAAGAACATTGGGTGCGCAAGAACAAGAAACAATTGAATCAGACAGCGTAGATGGATTTAAGGGGAAGCTGGATAAGCACAGGAGGGAAAACATTACCAACCACATTGTTGTGCGTAGAGGCAAGACCTGGTAAGGACAGGAGCTATCCTTCCAATAGGTCAATGCTGCCTTTGACAATTGTACTGCATCATGGTCAGTTTTACTGCAACCAACATTTTAGCTCCAGCAGTTTTTTAAAAACATAAACTAAGATTACAATCACAAACTATCATACTGTTAATTGAACTTACGTTCTTTGGACACATTCAGACCTATGGATTACGACTCCTTTAATGTAACCACTATGGTGCCACACTGCTGCTCACAAGCATCTGGAGCCTGCTAACAAAGTTGGGGTACCTGAGTTACGAGCAACAGCCTGAAATCGTGAGATTGAGTAGACTAATCTATATCACCTAGAGTTTAGAGGAATGAGAGGTGATCTAATTGAAACGTTCAAAATTCTTATGCAGATTGATGCAGTAAATGTTGGGGAAGCTAGAACTAAGTCTCACAGTCGCGGAATAAAGAGGTGCCCATTTGTGACTGAGAGCAGTAGACATTTCTTCACTGAAAGGGTTATCAAAGAATCATAGAAATTTACAGCATGGCAAGAGGCTATTTCGGCTCACTGTGTCCGTGCCGGCTGACCAAGAACTATCCAGCCTAATGTCACTTTCCAGCTCTTGGTCCGTAGCCCTGTAGGTTATGGCACTTTAAGTGCACATCCAAGTAATTTTTTAATGTGGCGAAGGTTTCTGCCTCTACCACCCTTTCAGGCAGTGATTTCCAGGCACCTACCACACTCTGGGTAAAGCAATTGCCCCTCATATCTCCGAAAAACCTTCCCCCAATTACTTTAAATCTATGCCCTCTGGTTGTTGACCCTCTGCCAAGGGAAACAGGTCCTTCCTATCCACTCTATCCAGGCCCCTCATAATTGGATATACCTCAATCAAGTCTCCTCCCAGCCTCCTCTGTTTCAAAGAAAACAGACCAGCATCTCCAATCTTTCCTCATAGCCAATATTCTCCAGTCCAGGCAATATGCTACTAAATCTCCTCTGCCCTTTTGTAGTGCAAGCACATCGTTCCTGAAATGTGGTGACCAGAACTGCACACAATACTGCAGCTGTGGACTAACCAGTGTTATATACAGTTCAAGCATAACGTCATTGCTCTTGTATTCCATGCCTCAACTAAGAAAGGCAAATATTCTTTATGCCTTCTTAACCAACTTATCTACCTGGCCTGATACCTTCAGGGATCTGTGGACCTGCACTCCAAGGTCCCTTTGTTCGTCTAAGCTTTTCAGTGCCATTGCATTTAATATGTATTCCCTTGCCTTGGTAGACCTCCTTAAATGCATGACCTCACACTTATTCGGATTGATTCCATTTGCCACTGTTCTGCCTACCTGACCAGTACATTGATACTTCCTGCAATCCGCAGCTCTCTTCTTTATTATCAACTGCACAGCCTATTGTCGTGTCATCTGCAAACTTCTTTATTATGCCCCAGCATTCAAGTGCAATTCATCGATAGATACCACAAAAAGCAAGGGACCCAGCACTGAGCCCTGGGGAACCCCATTGGATACAGTCTTCCAGTCACAAAAAAAGCCATCAACCATTACCCTTTGCTTTCTGACTATGAGACATTTTGGATCCAACTTGCCACTTCGTCCTGGATGCCATGGGCTTTTACTTTCGTGACCAGTCTGCCATGCAGGACCTTATCAATCGCTTTGTAAAACTCGTGTTTACCTACTCGCAAAATTCAATCAAGTTAGTCAAACACTGCCTTCCCTTAACAAATCCATGCTAGCTATCCTTGATTAATCCATGACTTTTCAAATGATGGATTTATCCTGTCCCTCAGAATGTTTTCCTATAATTTTCCCACCACTAAGTTTAGGCTTACTGGCTGGCCTGCAATTACTCGGTCTATCCCTTTCTCCCTTTTTGAACAAAGATACAACATTAGCTGTCCTGCTGTACTCTGGCACCACACCTGTAACCAAGAAAATAATATCAGAGGGAGTGCAGCGAAGGTTCACCAGACTGATTCCCGGGATGGCGGGACTGACCTATCAAGAAAGACTGGATCAACTGGGCTTGTATTCACTGGAGTTCAGAAGAATGAGAGGGGACCTCATAGAAACATATAACATTCTGACGGGGTTAGACAGGTTAGATGCAGGAAGAATGTTCCCAATGTTGGGGAAGTCCAGAACCAGGGGTCACAGTCTAAGGATAAGGGGTAAGCCATTTAGGACCGAGATGCGGAGGAACTTCTTCACCCAGAGAGTGGTGAACCTGTGGAATTCTCTACCACAGAAAGTTGTTGAGGCCAATTCACTAAATATATTCAAAAAGGAGTTAGATGAGGTCCTTACTGCTAGGGGGATCAAGGGGTATGGCGAGAAAGCAGGAATGGGGTACTGAAGTTGAATGTTCAGCCATGAACTCATTGAATGGCGGTGCAGGCTAGAAGGGCCGAATGGCCTACTCCTGCACCTATTTTCTATGTTTCTATAAGAACATGCGAAATAAGAGCAGGAGTTGTCCATTTAGTCTCTCAAGGTACTCCGCCATTTAATAAGATCATGGCTGATTTGATCATGGACTCAGCTCCACTTCTCTGCCTGCTCCCCATAAATCTTTATTCCCTTATCACTCAAATATCTGTCTATCGCCACCTTCAATGACCCAGCCTCCATAGCTTTCTGGGGCAGAGAATCTCACAGATTTAGAATCCACTGAGAGAAGAAATTCCTCCGCGTCTCAGTTTTAAATGGGCGGTCATTATTCTGAGACTTTGTCCCCTAGTTTTGGTTTCGGCTATCCTCTCTGCATCCATCTTGTCGAGCCCCCTCATTATCTTGTATGGTTCAATAAGAATACCTCTCATTCTTCTGAACTCTAATGAGTATTGGCCCAACCTACTCAACCTATCTTCATAAATCATGACCTTCATCACCGGAATCAACATAGTGAACGTTCTCTGAATAGCCTCCAATGCAATAAATGCTTCCTTAAATAAGGAGATCAAAACTGTACACAGTACTCTCAGTGTGGTCTCGCCAATACGGTTGTAGCAAGATGTCTCTGTTTTTATATTCTATCCCCCTTTGTAATATAGGCCAACATTCCATTTGGCTTCCTGATTAATGCTGCACCTGCATATTAGCTTTTTGTGTTTCATGCACAAGGACGCCCAGACCTCTCTGTACTGTAGCACTTTGCAATTTTTCTCCATTTATTTTATGATTTGCTTTTCTATTATTACTGCCAAAGTGGGTAACATCACATTTTCCCACATTGTCTCCATCTGCCAAACTTTGCCGACTCACTTAGCCTGTCTATATCCCTTTGCAGATATTTTGTGTCCTCCTCGCAATTTGCTTTCCCACCCATCTTTATTTCATTAGAAAACTTAGTTACATTACACTTGGTCCCTTCATTCATGTCATTAATATAGATTGTAAGTAGTTGAGGACCCAGCATCGATCCCTGCGGCACCCCACCAGTCACTGTTTGCCAACCAGAAAATTACCCATTTATCCCGACACTCTGTTTTTCTTTAGTTAACCAATTATCGATCCATGCTAATATATTACCTCCAATCCTGTGAGCTTTTATCTTGTGCAGCAACTTCCTATGTGGCACTTTATCGAATGCCTTCTGGTAATACAAATACACCGTATCCACTGGTTCTCCCTTATCCACCCTGCTCGTTACATCCTCAAAGAACTCCAGCAAATTTGCCAAACATGATTTCCCTTTCATAAAACCATGCTGAATCTGCATGATTGAATCTTGCTTTTCCAAATGTCCCGCTACTGCTTCCTTAATAATGGACTCCAGCAAATTTCCAATGATAGATGTTAGGCTAACTGGTCTATAACTTACTGCTCTTTGTCTGCCTCCTTTTTTAAATAGGGGCATTACATTTGCCATTTTTCGAATCTGTTGGGAATCTAACCTCACATCTTTCCAATCTCCCAACATTCATTGTGGCCACAACTTCTTTAGACAATATATAGACTTTAGATTCAATTAGATATTCAGTGGCAGGAGGCCAGTGCAGGTCAATCACAACTCATCAGATGTTCAATAAAAGTAGGAGCAGGAACCTGGCCTTCCTTTCTCCCCTTTACCTGATGCTTATTAACTCAACACTACAGCTGCCCAGGCTGTTTGTGAGATCCTGTCGTGTACAGGATAACCGCCTTTAAAACAACACTCACTACATCCAAATAATTGTATTTGATGCATTTTGAAACATTTACAAGAAACATGAAAAAATGATTCATCTTCAACAAAGGTTAATTTTTGTCACTAAATTTTGAAAATTCGTGCTTTGGCTTCCCAGGCTGTGATTTTCCTCCATTAAATTAGTGGATGGAGAACCATGAGGTGAAGGCATGGTTTTACAATCGGCGCTCCTGGGCAGTGCTCAGATCACCAAATTGGTAATTCTCCTTTAAACAGACCAAGATGGTCCCAGGTTCTTTCCCTGGTCTGAGCGGAGTTATTAGGTCGCAGTAGGAACAGCAGTAGAGGGGCTGCAATGCGCCTCCTTACAATGGCCAGCCAGCACTCACAGGTAAGGCTTAACCTGAAGACTGACCAGCAGATGTGACTTGGGACAGTCACCGTCAATCACTGACCCTGAACCCATTCATTGGAGGTGAAAGGATAAGGATGATGAAAAATGTTTGCAAATCGTCAATTACACCCGTATGAGTATCTGGTTACTATTACTAGAATTCATGGCAATAATATCTGACTGTTAATTGACAGAGCCGTGAATCTGCCATCTTTCATATTGAATGGTATGTGATGATTGGGGTATTTTTCTGTGGAGGACATTTACTGACGGATGCCAGCATTTTAACTGTCATAATTTACCAGTGCCAGCTTTAAGTGCACAGCCTGTTCTGTTACAGATACTGAGAACAAGCTCTGTGAAGTTGTTGGCACTTTGGAGACTTGGAAGGAAAAACACCTATTTTTTTACAATTATATTAAGAAAAGGAAGGTGGACGCAAGCAATTTGGGACTCTTGACAAAATTAATGTAAGCAAAATAACAGTAATGAAGAAAATAATGTAACTAAAGAGTGACAAATCCCAATGACCAGATAGTTTCTATCTCAAGGTTTTAAAGGAAATAGGTAAGAACATTGCAGATGCCCTAACTATAATCTTCCAAGGTTCTCTCGATTTGGTGACCGTTCCTTTAGATTGTAAAATTGTGCAAGTCACTCTGCTGTTTAAGAAAGTTGAGAGAGGCAAATGGAAAGAATTAGCCGAATATCTGGTGTCAGAAAATGACTTGAGTCTTTAACTAAGGATTGAGTAACTAATCACTTTGAACATTTTCAGCTGAACAGAGAAAGGCTGCATGGACTTGTAAAGGTTATGTCACGCCTGACTTAATTGATATTTTTGCAGATGTGGCATTGAAGAAGGAAATGTCAATAGATGTTATTTATATGGATATCCAAAAGGCATTTGAAGAAATGCCTGATAAGAGACGGTTAGCGAACCTTGAAGCTCATGGAATTTAAGGCAAATTATTGACCAGGTTAGGAAATTATCTCAGTAGTGGAAGAGAGAGTAGAGATAATGGGCAGGTACTATAATTGGCAGCATGTGATTAGTGGTTTCCCACACAGATCTGTATTTGAGCCTTATCTGTTCACCATATTTATTATCGACGGGATCGCAAGCCACGTATCCAATTTTCTGATGGCACAAGAATAGGCAGCATTAGAAGCAGTGTAGATGGAAGAAGAGAAATTATTACATTAAATGAATGGGCAACACTGTGGCAAATGGATTTTAATATCGGCAAATGTGAGTTCATTCACTTTGGAATTAAAAATGATCGAACATATTGTGTTCCTAACACAGATGAGGCTGCACACAGGGAGGTTAAAGTAACAGTGACCTCAGTCTTTAATAAGACACTCCAGAGTGAGGAACAGGCCTTAGAAGGCCGGCTTATATACAGTGCTCCAAAGGGATGCTGGAATCGCTTGGGACTTCAGGGGATGAGCTCCCTGGTGGCAGAACATGGGAATGCATGCTTTACACATACACAACATCACTCCCACCTGGCCCCCGCCCCCCCAAAGTCAGTGTGAAAACTATTTACAAAGTGAGGCGGTCGAGAGCCTTTCTTTCCCTGATGGACTGCTTCGGTACAAATGTCTGTTCTGGTGTGTTGGCTCTGCCCTCGCTGAGCTGGCGTGTTGTTGGCTCTGCAGGCCTGCTAGGTGAGCCTGGCCTTGCTGGGCTGTTGGGCGTGATGGGTTCGATTTCCTGGTCCGGCATGGAGTCGTTGATCTTTTGAGTGCGTGTTGTGGGCTCGAAAAAGGTGGTGTCTGCTGTGGGTTGTTCAGGGCAGCCTGTGAACCGCAGCCTCGTTTGGTCCAGGTGCTTTCTGCAAATTTGTCCATTGTCTAATTTGACTACACACACCCTATTCCCTCTTTAGCTATCACCGTGCCCGCGATCCACTTGGGACCATGTCCATAGTTTAGCACATTCACAGGGTCATTCAGATCAATTTCCCGTGACACAGTGGCGCGAACATCGTTTACATTTTGTTGCTGCCGCCTGCTCTCTACCTGATCATGCAGGTTGCGGTCAACCAGCGAGAGTCTGGTTTTAAGTGTCCTTTACATGATTAGCTCAGCCGGGGGCACCCCTGTAGTGGGTTCTCGTGCAGTACTCGGGGCAGGCGGGTTTGGAGTGAGCCTTCTCTGACACGTTGAAGGCTCTGTTTGATGGTTTGTACTGCCCGCTCTGCCTGCCCATTGGAGGCTGGTTTAAATGGGGCCGAGGTGACATATTTGATCCCATTGCGGGTCATGAATTCTTTAAATTCGGCACTGGTGAAACATGGCCCGCTGTCACTGACCAGTATGTCAGGCAGGCCGTGGGTGGCAAACATGGCCCTCAGGCTTTCAATGCTGGTGGTGCTTCCCAACATTATTTCACATTCAATCCATTTTGAAAAAGCATCCACCACCACCAGGAACATTTTATCGAGAAACGGGCCTGCATAGTTGACATGGATCCTCGACCATGGTCTGGAGGGCCAGGACCAGAAACTTAGCGGTGTCTCTCTGGGCGCATTGCTCAATTGAGCACATACGCTGCATTGCCGTACACAGGACTCTAAGTCAGAGTCGATGCCGGGCCACCACACGTGGGATCTGGCTATCGCTTTCATCATTACTATACCCGGGTGTGTGCTGTGGAGATCCGAGATGAACGTCTCCCTGCCCTTTTTTGATAGCACTATGCAGTTACCTCACAACCGGCAGTTGGCCTGAAAGGACAGCTTGTCCTTTCGCCGCTGGAATGGCTTGATTGGCTCTTGCAGTTCAACGGGGATGCTGGCCCAGCTCTAATGCAGTACACAGTTTTTTAATAGGGACAGCAGAGGATCTTGGCTGGTGCAAGTCCTAATCTGGTGGGCCGTGACAGGTGATTGATCATTTTCAAACGATTCCATGACCATCAACAAGATGGTGGCGCAGCCCGCAGACAACAAGTTTGTAGGCTGTGCCATTTCCACCTCCGCGGCGGGCAGTGGTAGCCGACTGAGAGCATCCGCACAGTTTCCGGTGCCTGGCCCGCATAGTTGACATGGATCATCGACCATGGTCTGGAGGGCCAGGACCAGAAACTTATGGTATAGTTATAGGCTGATAGCGCGAGTGCCCATCTTTGTATGCAGACTGAGGCATTAGTATTTATCCTCTTGTTTGCAGTGAACAGGGATGTGATGGGCTTGTGTTTGGCTTCCAGCTCAAATCTGACATCAAACAGTTACTGATGCATTTTCTTTAACCCGAACACATGCTAATGCCTCTTTCTCAATCATGCTGTAGGCCCTCTCGGCCTTAGACAAGCTCCTGGAAGAATAGGCGACAGGTTGCAACATACCCGCAATATTAGCTTGTTGTAATACACAGCCAACTCCATACGACGATGCGTCAGATGCTAGCACAAGTCTTTTACACGGGTTATACAATACAAGCAGCTTGTTGGAGCATAAAATGTTTCTGGCTTTCTCAAAAGCAATTACTTGGTTTTTTTCCCCATATGAGGTTCTCACCTTTGCACAATAACACACCTAGGGGCTCTAAAAGGGTGCTTAACCATGGTAGGAAATTACCAAAATAGTTGAGGAGTCCCAGGAACGACCACAGCTCCGTGACATTCTGTGGCCTGGCCGCGTTCCTGGTAGCCTGTGTCTTGGCCTCTGTGGGCCGAATGCCGTCCGCCACGATCTTTCCCCCCAAAAACTCCACTTCTGTTGCCATGAAGATGCATTTCAATCTCTTCAGCTGCAGCCCTACATGGTCCAGTCGCTGGAGGACCTCCTCCTGGTTTAGGGTTAGGGTTAGGGTTAGGGTGATGGATCAGTTTGGGGGTGATGCGTCAGTTTGAGCGTGATGGGTCAGTTTGGGTGATGGGTCGACCCGTGAACAATATGTCGTCCTGAAAGACCACCATGTGTGGTACCGACTTGAGTAGGCTCTCCATGTTTCTCTGGAAGATCGCTGCAGCCGATCGAATTCCAAACGGGCATCTGTTGCAGATGAACAGTCCCTTGTGCATGTTGATGCAGGTGAGGCCCTTTGAAGACTCCTCCAGCTCCTGCGTCATGTAGTCCAAAGTCAGATCGAGCCTGGTGAACATCTTGCCGCCTGCCAGCATCACAAATAGATCATCTGCCTTAGGTAGCGGGTATTGGTCCTTTAGCGAGAAACAATTAATAGTTACTTTATAATCACCGCAAATCCTGATCGTGCCCCATCACTTTTGAGTACTGGAACAATTGGCCTGGCCCACTCGCTGAATTCCACTGGGGAGATGATGCCCTCGCGTTGCAGTCTGTCCAGCTCGATTTCCACTCTCTCCCTCAACATGTGAGGTACCGCTCGCGCCTTGTGGTGAATGAGTCGAGCCTCTGGTCACAAGTGGATCCGCACCTTCGCCCCGGAAAAGTTTCCAATGCCTGCCTGAAAGAGGGAAGGAAATCTGTTAAGAACCTGGGTACATGAGGACTCATCGACATGCTCGGATGTCATCCCAGTTCCAGCGGATTTTGCCCAGCCAGCTCCTTCCAAGCAGTCTGGGGCCATCGCCCTGGACAATCCAGAGTGGCAGTTCGTGCACTGTGCCATGGTAGGTGACCTTGACCATGGTGCTGCCCAGGACAGTGATAAGTTCTTTGGTGAATGTTCTCAGTTTCGTGTGGATGGGGCTCACGGCTGGTCTGAATGCCTTGTTGCATCACAGTCTCTCAAACATCTTTTTGCTCATGATGGATTGGCTAGCACCAGTGTCCAGTTCCATGGTTATGGGCAAGCCATTGAATTTTACGTTTAGCATTATAGGTGGACATTTCGCCGAAAATATGTGCATCTGCCTCCTCTCTCTGAGGTTCAAAATTGCTTTTATCCACCATGGCCCGATCTTCCTCTGCCAAGTGGTGGTTAGCAGGTTTTGCAGAGCTTGCAGCTCATTTGCAAGCTCGTTGGAGGTGCCCCATTGTTCCAAAGCTCTTGCAAACATTCCCTTTGAAGTGGTATGAATAGGCTGAATGGAAGCCTCCACAACACCAACAAGGTGTGAGTTGCCTTGCATTCATCCTTTGTTGAGGACTCTGAGTCATCTGGGCCACCTGAGGCCTGCTGGCAGTTGCAGATTCGTGGGTTCTTCCCTGTATATTTCTGGTCGCAAATACAATTCCAGTTAATTTGTGAACATTGCTAGCACTTGTGTGCTGAGAGATTTGTTTGGTGTTATTGCTGGTGGACATAAATGCCTGTGCTATCGCAGTGGCCTTACTGAGGGCCAGTGTCACTACAGTCAAAAGTTTTCGTAGGATGGTCTCGTGGCCAATGCCCAGGATAAAAAAGTCTCAGAGCATTTGCTCCAGGTAGCCATCAAACTCGCATTGTCCTGCAAGTCGCCTTAGTTCGGCGACGTAGCTCGGCGACGGAGCTCGCCACTTCCTGACCTTCAGATCGCTGTCACGTGTAGAACAGATACCTCACCATTAGCACGCTCTCCCTCAGGTTAAGATGCTCTCGAACCAGTGTACACAGCTCGTCACTTATCTGTGGAGTTCACCGGAGCAAGAAGATTCTTCATGAGGTTGTAGGTCGATGTCCTGCAGACTGTGAGGATGACCGCTCTCCTTTTTGCAGCCCTTTCTTCTCCGTCTAGCTCTTTGGCTACAAAGTACTGCTTTAGCCATTCGACATAGGCTTCCCAGTCCTCACTCTCTGAGAACTTTTCCAGGATGCCCACATTTTGCTGCATCTTTGCATTGAATTCGTATTCTCGTCACCAGTTATTGTGTTCCTCACACAGATGAGGCTGCAGACAGGGAGGTTGAAGTAATAGTGACCTCAGTCTTTAATAAGACACATCAGAGTGAGGAACAAGCGTTAGGGGCCGGCTTATATACAGTGCTCCCAAGGGATGCTGGGATCCCTTGGGACTTCAGGGGATGAGCTCCCTGGTGGCGGAACATAGGAGTGCATGCTTTACAGATACAAAACAGAACAGAGTGCTTTCGTACTAATGAAAAGCTAGCAACTGTGGTGGTCCACACAGACTTGGGGTACATGTGCATAGATCATTAAAATCATTAAATAGGTGCAGAAAATAATTAAAAAGGCTAGTTGAATGTTCGCCTCTTTATGTAGTGGAGAGGAATACACGGGGATAGAAGTTACGCTGCAGCTAACAAAGCCCTGGTTATACCACACCTGGAGTATTCTGACAAGTTCTGGACACGACACGGTAGGAACGAGCTATTGGCCGTGGATGACTGCAGCATAAATTTACCAGAATGCTACTTGGAATCCAAGGGTTAAATTACGAGGAGAGATTCCATGGAACTTAGCAGGTGAAGAGGTTATTTGATCGAATTTTTCAAGATATTAAGGGAATTAATAGTTAAGATAGAGAGAATTATATCTGCTCATTTGGGGAATCTAGAACTAAGGGGCATATTTAAAAAAATTAGAGCCAGGCCATTCAGATGTGAAATTAGGAAACACTTCACACTCATATAGTGGTTGATGTTTGGAAAGCACTTCCACAAAGGTCAATTATTGCTCTATCAATTGTTAATTTTAAATCTGAGCTTCATAGCTTTTTTAATAACCAAAGGTATTAAGGGATATGGGTCAAAGGTGGGTATGTGGAGTTAGACCACAGAAGTGCCAGGATATGGCAGAACAGGGTCAAAGGGAAAATTGTCTACTCCTGTTCCTACGTTCCAATGGAGAGTAATGGTTTAAATTTAGTGCTGTTAATTTTATTTAATTAAATTAATCATCTGAGTAAAGGGATATTTAATCATGTTCTTTAATGCATTTCTGTATTTTGTCTGACTCACTGCATAAAGAACCGTATTGGTGCAGGAACTCAAACGCTGGAGTATATATCCACTGTGTTCCATGATGGTAAAATGATCTGTGTAATCTGTTTGGAGAAATTGAGTATCTGTAATTTGTACACAAAATAGATAGAGGAAAGTTACCACCCATAACAGGATAAAGCTGCCTGAAATTACGAGCAGTAAAATGATGGATTTCCTTCGGTTCTCCATCTCTGGATCATTATGACTCTCACCCGTCTTACTCCCTTGGAGTACCCTTCTGATTCTACTGGCCTGCACAATGTGCCTGATGGTCAGAGCATTGAGCAGTGCAATCAACACAAATGGAACGAATGGGGTGAAAATATTGCAAAACCAGAAGTAAGCCATCCAAACGGGCAAGGTGTAGAAGGTAAATTTTACAACACAGAACCATTGTATGTTATCAATTATTTCACCAGCTTCATTTACAAAGTAAAGTGGAATGTTTAGTAACAGGCTCAACCCACACACCGTTGTTATGATCACAGCCGCAGTTTTCTCGGTGCAATATTTGACTCTCAGCTCCTGGAAACAAATGGCGATGAATCGATCAAAGGTGAAGGCGACGGTTAACCAGACAGAACAATCAATGGCAGCAATTGCCAGGCTGAAAATGATACGGCAGATGAGAGTATAGTTCAGGAATGAGTGTGGGAAATAAATCCCTTCAATCTCATTCAGAATTACATCAAATATCAGGACCAGTAGATCTGCCACTGCCATAGCCACTAGGTAACGAGTAATACATGCGGAGAGACCGCACATTCCCCGGGAGAGAATCACAATTGTGAATAAATTTGCTGCAATAAAGATGGGATAAATAAATTAATCATTGCAGGCATAACAAAATTGCCGGCAGATAATGACAGTTTATAAAATTCCAGCAAATATTTTCTACCACACAACTCAGGTTCTCTCTTATTCTCTCTCTGCATTTCTATAGCTGTCACTCGTTCTGGACATCCCTCTGTTGTCCTCACATCTGCGTTTCTCCATCTCTCTCTGTCGGTCTCAATTTGTTTCTGTGTGGCTCTATTCATATCTACCCGCTCTCTCTGTAGACGGGACTTTTCCATTCAGTTATTTTCAGCGCAAATGTCTATGGCGGCACGGTTAACGTACAGCATTAATCAGAAGTGTGCTATTCACCCCCAGGTCCACTCACTAGCACAGTTTGGGCTGCAAATTGGGACGGATTTTGGAGCACATCAGTGCAGGCAGGCATCGGAAAACGGGTATCATTCAAATAAAATGCAACAGGGTGAAAACAGTAAATCAGTGAATAAAGTGAACATTGACTGTGCATATGTTAATTGATACCCAGGATGTATAGTCATCGCTGGCATTATTGCCCATCGCTAGTAGCCTTTAGTGACTTGCGAGACCACTCCAGAGGGCAGTTGATGACAGAATGGAGTCATGTATAAACCAGATGGTTAAGGACGGCAGGTTTCTTCTGTAAAATATATCAGTGAATCCGTTGGCTCTTTATGACAACTCGATAGATACGTGGTCAGTGTATTACTGCTCAGTTTATTTTTATTTCCAGATATTTATTAACTGAATTAAAATTCTTAAATAGCCATTATGGGGTTTATGTCACTTCAAACCCAAAATTCATCGAAGGACATGGAAAAAAATCCAGCCAGGTTGCATAGAAGCTGTCAGTTCGCTAGCATCGGTTTTACACCTGCCGATCAAAATGAAGTTTATCCCTCTGCCTCTGTCACTTTCTGTGTCTGTCTTTTTTTTATCGCTTTCTGCATTTCTGACTCTGTCACGCTCCAACCTTCCCTCCCTGCCTGCTGCTCTATTTCTGACTCTGGGTGAAATAAGTTTTGGACGCTGGAGCAAAACTGGCCAAAGTAAATTGTCACCAGTTATCGACCAAGCTTGATTTTCGTTTCAATTTATTTCAATGGGAAAGAGAATTGTGCACAGAGTAAAACGGGCTCGGATTCACTGTGAGCCTGTATCGCTCTGCTGGCAAAGTCCAGTTTCACCCCCAGTACGGCAACTGCAATGAAAGTTGTTAAAATTATCAGTGCTCAAACTGCAGAGACTTTAATAATGTCCGGGGAATTTCTGTGAGGTTATTGCATTAACGATTCAATAGAAACTGATGACATTGTATTAGTCTCTGTCATTATGGGCTGTGCAAACAAACCTGTAAAAACAAACAGATCACAGAATCTACAAGAGCAGTGATGCAACTAAAATTCATGTGACATTAACAACTGATCGTAATGACTTACCAGGAACACCAAACAGTGCGATGATAGGGTAATAAACCGCTTCAATCTGGGCAAGGATTGGGCGAGCCATCTGTTCCAGTGCTTAAGGCAATCGCTCAGTCTGACAATGAGATGAAGCCGCTTCAATTCAACCATTATTTATATCAAGTGACGCAATTAGGTTACACAATGACTGACATTACTTACGGTCTTTTAAACAAACACAAACTTTTTCTCTAATGATTCTTGTCTATTGGGAGGGTGAAATCTGATCAGTGAAACTCTCCGATGAACTTTAACCTATTTGCCCAATATTCCTGTCAGCACTGAAGTTACAGAGGTGTTAACCTCTTTAAGCACAAGAAAATGTCAAGGTAAATCTGCTACTTGTATTGCCTCAAACAACTATTAAATTTGTCAAACAGCATTTACTTGTTACAGATTAATGTTGTGTGTCCTTAATTATTTTCAGGGTTGAGTCAATTTGATCATGTTTTATGGCACCCGAGTCTGTCACGTGGCCAATTTAATCGACCCCTCTTCTCCCTGTGTATCCCTTCAATCCCTCTATCGCATTCCTTGGTAAAGAAAAACACGGCAGAATATTTGTTTCCCTTTATATCTATCGCTTGATCTTCTTCCAGAATATTATTCCACATTCTCTCTTTAATGAGCTCTGCCCTTTGATTATTATTTTGCTTTTCATCAGTTTCTAAATGCATTCACTATTTGATTTGATGTTCCTCGCCAGACTTTCTTCAGATTTACTACCATTTGTAATCTTTTTCACTTCCCGCCTGTATTTTATAAATTCAGTTCAATTTAATTTTCCAGTAGAATAGTGGCAAGGCCTTTCAATTCACATTGTAATTGCTATTTATCTATGTATTCTAGGTACACCAGTTTATGATGAGCTACCTTTACTTGTGGGAATATGTCGAGGCTGCATATTAATACACCCCTCTTTGAATTATTCCGACTGTCTCTGCATTGCCTTTTTTAAGCATTATCTACTTCCACTTTTCTGTATCTTTAGCTTTGACTGCTCTCCAGTTTTACCACAGCATTGAACTATATCTTCCGATTCTGCATGCACAGCACGAGGACCATCTACAAGATGACTCCTTGGAATCTTTAAGCCTTGTTATTTACACCCCTTTGACTTCTGCTTTCTTTGAATCTTTCCTCTCTTCTCATTAACTGGTACTCTTTCGCCTTTCACATCTGTTCCCTCACTATCAATATTTCTTTCTCCTTGTCATAGAAACACAGAAAATATGTGCAGGAGTAGGCCATTCGAGCCTGCACCGCCATTCAATGAGTTCATGGCTGAACATGCAACTTCAGTACCCCATTCCTGCTTTCTCGCCATACCCCTTGATTCCCCCTAGTAGTAAGGACTGCACCTAACTCCTTTTTGAATATATTTAGTGAATTGGCCTCAACAACTGTCTGTGGTAGAGAATTCCACAGGTTCACCACTCTCTGGGTGAAGAAGTTTCTCCTCATCTCGGTCCTAAATGGCTTACCTCTTATCCTTAGATTGTGACCCCTGGTTCTGGACTTCCCCAACATTGGGAACATTCTTCCTGCATCTAACTTGTCTAAACCGTCAGAATTTTAAACGTTTCTATGAGATCCCCTCTCATTCTTCTGAACTCCAGTGAATACAAGCTGAGTTGATCCAGTCTTTCTTGATATGTCAGTCCAGCCATCCCGGGAATCAGTCTGGTGAACCTTCGCTGCGCTCCCTCAATAGCAAGAATGTCCTTCCTCAAGTTAGGAGACCATAACTGTACACAATACTCCAGGTGTGGCCTCACCAAGGCCCTGTACAACTATAGTAACACCTCCTTGCCCCTGTACTCAAATCCCCTCGCTATGAAGACCAACATGCCATTTGACTTCTCACTCTGTGGCCCTTCTCTCAATTGTATCTCTCTTTCTATCGACACAGATATCCAGGCTTTCAAATAACAAACCAAACTCAAGATCTACTATGAAGTAGATCCTCTCCTCTGTTAGCCACACATATTTATCTGAACAATTAGAACACTGTGTCCGCGTTGGGAGTATGGGGCAGATGAGGAATATAAATGTGCTCTCCTGTCGCCTACATAAATTTCGTCTGCTTCGTGTCTCCAAAAATGTACCATAACTTTAACTTTACAAGCAGGGTCAGTCTCATACAGCTCCAATAAACTTTCACTGCAGGTCAGCTCAGGGGTATTGACGACTGGAGTTGGGCTCCCTGTAAAATGATAGGTCGTGGCTGCTGTGGTCCCTTGCTTAATTCCTCTTTCCAGAACACTTCAAAGAGAGCAGCAAAGGCCCTGTCTACATCTTTAATGTATTTGCCGAGAGCTACACACCTCACAGTAGATAAAAGGCGGTATGGATTTGAATTCACAAGGTAACATGAACCGTGTGCTAGGATCTATTATTATTATTAGTGACGTGGTATCTGGGGCACTTAAAATATCAATATAACACGGCAGAGTCAACACAGATTTATGAATAGTAAATAGTGCTTGCCAAATCTATTAGAGTTTTTTGAGCTTGTAACTAGCGGAGTAGATAAGGGGCACCTTTGGATGTAGTGAGAGGATGGGACATGTTGTTAATCAGAGGGACATCAGTGTCCTTGTACTTGAATCACAGGACGATAACATGAAAGGTACAGTAAGCAACCCGGATAGCAAGTGGTCTGTTAGTCTTTATTTCAAACGGATTGAGGTACAAGTGTAAAAAATATTGAGTAGACTAGGTCTATATTCCCTAGAGTTTAGATGAATGAGAGGTGACCTCACGGAAATATATTACATTCTTAAAGGGTGTGACAGTGTTTGACTCCCTGACTGGTGAGTCTAGAATCAAGGGCCACAGTCTCAGAATAAAAGGTCGGCCATTTTGGACTAAGATGAGGAGACATTTCTATATTCAAAGGCTTGTGAATCTTTGGAATTCTGTACCTCCGAGGACGGTAGATACTCTGTCATTGAATATATGCAAGAAGGACGTCGATAAATTTTTGGATACTAAGGTAATCAAGGTCAATGAGGATAGTGTGGGAAAGTGAAGTTGATGCAGCAGAGCAGCCATGTTCTTATTGATTGGCGGAGCAGGAGACCAAGGGTCGAATGGCCTACGCTTGCTCTTATTACGTATGTTTTTATGATCTTATATCACAAAGGTTGTACTCACTATCAGCACTTAAAAGACAAGGTAAAATATGGCATCACCAAGATGAGAATATAGCTGCACAAAGTCTGATGATGATATTAAAACAACTAATTAATATTTGTAATATCGTACAATATTGTTTAATAATCTGTCTCTTCGTGTCATTCGGTTGATAGTGTCATTGTTCTTTTATTTATGTAACTCTCTGGTGAGTCCGTGGTCCTTGATTTTTGGTCCTCCTTCCTTCAATGTTGTGTCTCTCTTTCCTCCTTCATCTCCTGCTCCAATCTCCATCTCTGTTCCTTCACGCTCTGTCTCCTTTTTGACTTATGAATGTAAGTCCTTAAGAAACAGGAGCAAGTGTAGGCCATGCGGTCCCTTGAACCTGCGTAAAAGAATGTCCTCCACTCTCCTCTTGATCTTTTCTCAATGATTTTAAATCTATGACCTTTGGCTGTTGACCCACTCGCAAGAAGGGATAGTGTTTTTTAATTCGATCAAAATCTCTCATCATCTGTAAAAATGTTTTTTAGGTTACCTCTTCACCTTCTCTGTTCAAAGGAAAACAGTCCCAACTTCTCCAACCTCTCATATCTAAACTCCCTCTTCCCTGGCAACATCCACTGTACCATTTCTAATACCTTTTCATCTTTCCTGAAGTGTAGTGCCAAAATTATCCACAATATCAACAATAATCCCACTGAGCATTAACCAGTGATTTATCAAAGTTCCAGCATGATCTATTTGCTGTTGTGTTCAACTGCTCTATTTATAAACGCAAGTAGCCTATACACTCTTTAATCATATTATCAACATGTTGTGCCACCTTTATGAATTTTTGAATATTGACACCGTTCTCTCTGCTAATTTACAGTTTTGGAAATCATGCCATTTATTGTATTCTATATTTCCAAAGTGCATATAGCCTCATTCTACTCAATCTCTCCTCATAGGACATCCCTACAATCCCAGGAATAAATCTAGTGAACCTGTGTTGCACCTACTCTAAAACAGGTATATCTTTTCTTCGGTAAGCAGATCAAACTGCGCAGACTAATCCAGGTGCTGTCTCGCCTAAGCCCTATAGAATTGTAGCAAGACCTCCTTACACTTATATTCCTTTCAATAAATGCTAACTACCCAGATGGAAGTGTATGCACAGTGAAGGGAATGTTCAAGACATATGGCTTCCTTTTTTCTGATTACTTTTGGTCTCTGTCCCTCATCTCTATTATTCTTCCCTTCACCTCGTATTTTATTGTCTCAGCAAATGGACAGAACTAATCAGGCTGCATTTACTGCAAATGGCTTGTTGCCCTGTTAACACGGTGGTACACAAGTTCCTAAAGAGATCAAGTCCTTGTGATGATCATTTCCACAATGACTTTAAGTAGGGGATTTCAAGGAAATGACACAGCAACAATGGAGGAATGGTTAAGTCTGTCCATTTTATGAATGTTTGAGTCCTGGAGGGGGAATAGGAGGCAACAGTCTTCCAATGTGTTTGCTACTCTTCCCCTTCTCAGCCATGGAAGATGCAAGGGGAGGAGGCGTTGTCACAATCAAGTAACTTAGCAGGTTGCCAGAGTGTGGACAGTTGTATAGGTTGTATCTGCAATGCATCACTGATGGAGGAGATAAACATCGTGTCTAGTGGCATGGGGGCTGATCAAGTGAGCAGCTCTGTCCTGAATGTTGCCAAGCTTCTTGAGCATTGTTGTGGTGACACACTTCCGGGTGAGTAATGAGTGTCCCACATCACCCTTCACTTGAGCCATGCTAATGATGAAGAGGCATTGAGGAAACAGAGTGATTCATTGCAATGTTTACAACTGCTGCCCTGATCTAGTATCCATGGCGTTGGAATGTCTGATCGAGTTTAGATCCTGGTCGATGGTGGTGCCCAAATGTTGGTTGTAGAGTACACAACAGTGTTGGCACGTTTGAAGGTCAGGAGGAGGTGGTTGGTCTTTCTCTTGTTAGAGATGTTTATTAACGGCCACTTTTGTGCTTTAAATTTTACCAGCTACTTTTGAACCCATAAATGGATGGCATCCAATCCTGCTATTGGCTGACCTAGGTGGCGCCATTCTCAAAGTATATTTAAAATGGAGCTAAACACTGTGGAACCATCAGTGAATCGCACCACACTGACCATATAATGGAGGGAAAGTCATCAATGTGGTAGCGGTTGAATGGCTGGGCCAAGGGCGCTGCACTGAGAAACTCGTGCAGTGATGTCCTGCCTTCAACACCGACAGCCATCTTTCCTTATGTCCGGTATTAAACATCCAATGGCAGATGTTCCCTTGGATTCATATTGATCACAATTTCTCTAGTTCTCCTCAGTGTAATAGTCAGTTGAATGGTGCCTTGTTTTTGAGAACACCTTCTCTAACCTCTCTTCTGAGATTCAGTTCCTGCTTGCATCAATGCTGTGTCCAGTTGTGGAGGCCAGTGATACTGACGGAACCTGAATTGAGCATCGATGATTTGTTCTGAGGTTGTCTTTGAAGACTGAATTGATGACTCATTCCATAATTTGACTGCTATTTAGAACAAAGGAAAATAAGATCAGGAGTAGACAATTCACCCCTAAAGCCCGTTCTGCCATTAAGTTATCAGATTGGTGATACATATTTTAATTTAATTTACCCGCCAAGGCTCGATGTCCCTTAATAATCCTGGCTAGCAAAATCTATCGATATCAGATTTTAGATAATCGATGGAGCTAATAATTGGGAAGAAGCTGATAAACTGTTAATTTGTTGGGTTGGGTTAGATCTGTCCTGTTGTTTGCAGATTGAACATAACTCGGCTATCTTCCACATTGGCAGCCGATTGCTTTTTTTTTACAATAACAGTGCATTACGTTTATTAACTTCACTTGCGTTTTATATGTACAAAGTTAATACAGTAACAGTTTGGAATGAGCTCAAATAGCAGAAAACTAGCTCCCGTTTCACTTCAATGTTCAGTTGGGGTATCAAGTACTTTTCATGTCGGCCTGCATGCAGTCACAAACCAGGTGCTCTGAATCTTCCATCCTCCCAGCATGAACAGTCTTGCAAGATGGGCTAATCAGGTGTAGGATAGCAGGTTGACATCGTAGGAACCATCCACATCAAACCGACTGACACGTGCAGTTGATGGATTTTCCGGACCATTTCAGTTCACACCCAAATCTGCTGAACACTGGAAGCCACAACCTCTGGATCCGGGTATCCGTCACTCAAGTTCAAAGGTCGCTCTAGGGGAGTGAGCTGAGAAAGCCATGGTCCCTGCAACTTATCCTTGTCATGGTCACACTCATACATTTTGATGTCTTCCATTCCGTAGTTTGATTGGAACAGCTTGCCGAGGGTATTAGCTATTACTGGTGCAGAGGCCTTCAGCACTGCCACTGGGAAGTTACGATCTCGCTTTCACCTTCAAACATTTGTGTCTCTTCTTCAAATTAATCATTACTTCTTGTTGGCTTGCTCCTGCACATCTCTGATTGAACCTAATGAATGTTCAACCTCATGTTTGTATACTGGTTTTCCACTATTACAAATTGGACTCGGCAGCATGTGTGCGAATTTCTACCAAATAACTTTACTCTGTACGATATTGTGCAATCTTTAGCTGGCGTGCATTGAAGGTACGTTTACTGGCCCCAAATTCTATCCACACTGAGAGCAGCAGGTAAAAGCATCACATTGTGTGGCATTAGAGATCTGGGTTGGTGAGATTTTAGCCAGGGAGCTCAGATACCACCAGGTACATAAGGTAGATTTAACCCCGGTAAGGAGATGAGAGAAAAGGATGAGGACTCGCCGAGCGAGGTTCATTATTCCCTGATCTATATCCGCCATTTCTGTCCAAGAACAGGTGAGCTTTCAACTCAACCACTTGATCAAAAGTATAAGATAGTATAATTTCGGGACACTGAGAGTTCTTGCACATTAGGGCAGATCTTGCAAAGCGACGGCTTTCTACCATGAACAGGGCACATGAAGCGATCTCTGCTTCAAAGCAAGAGGTCTTGAGACTCGATCAATAATTTGCCTCTGAGAGCAGAAATTCCTCCTCATCTCAGTTTTAAATGGGTGGCCCCTTTTCCAAGATTATCCCCCCTAGTTCTGGTCTCCCCTGTCAGTTGAAGCATCCTCTCAGCATCCATCTTGTCAAGCCCCCGCATAATCTTATACGTTTCAATAAGATCACCTCTCATTCTTCTGAATTCCAGTGAGTGGAGGTTCAACCTACTCAACCTTTCCTCATAAGTCAGCCCCCTCATCTCCGGAATCAACCTACTGAACCTTCTCCAAACTGCCTCCAAAGCAAGTATATCCTTTTATAAATAAGGAAACCAGAACTGTAAACAGTATTCCAGGTGCGGCCTCAACAATACCCTTTATAACTGTAGCAAGACTTCCCTGCTTTTATACTCCATCCCCTTTTCAATAAAGGCCAAGATTCCATTGGCCTTCCTGATCATTTGCTGTACCAGCATACTAATATTTTGTGTTTCATGCACAAGTACCCCCAGGTCCCGCTGTACTGCAGCACTTTGCAATTTTTCTCGATTTAAATAATAACTTGCTCTCTGATTTTTTCTGCCAAAGTGCATGATCTCACACTTTCCAACATTATACTCCATCTGCCAAATTGTTGCCCATTCACTTAGCCTGTCTATGTCCTTTTGCAGATATATTCTGTCCTCCTCACGCATTGTTTTTCGTCCCATCTTTGTATCGTCAGCAAACTTGGCTAACTTACACTCGGTCTTTTCTTCCAATTCATTAATATAGATTGTAAATAGTTGAGTTCCCAGCACTGATCCCTGCAATGTCCCACTAGTTACTGATTGCCAACCAGAGAATGAACCATTTATCCTGACTCTCTGATTTCTGTTATTTAGCCAATCCGTTATCCATGCTAATATATTACCCCCAACACCGTCTGTGTGCATGAGGGCAAATTCTGCAGGCTGAATAAGCAAACTGAACACAGCCCAATGGTACAAGAGAGTATTCAAGTAGGGGAGTGAAAAAGAACGTGTTAGTGATAGGGGACAGTATAGTCAGGGTGATAGATTTTATTCTCTGCTGCTATGTATGGGAGTTCTGCAGGTTAGATTGCCTGGCCGGTGCCAGGTTTAAGGAAGAACTTGGAGTTACAGGACAAGGATCCAGTTGCTGTGTTCCAGGTATGAACCAATGACATATGTGGAAATATAAATAAGGTTCTTCTGAGGGATTTTGAGGAGATTAGTTCCAAATTAATAAGCAGGACCTCAAAGATAATAATCTTTGGACGTTTACCTGAGCCACGAGCAAATTGGCATAGGATCAAACAGATCAGATAGGTGAATGAGTGCTCAAAGAGTGGTCTCGGGGACAGGAGTATCTCTCTGTGTATGGGGCACTGGGTACTGGGGAAGGAGGGAGCTGCTCTATTGGGATGGGCTCCACTTAAATAGGGCTGGGATCAGTGTCCTGGCAAACCCAATAAAAAGGGCTGTAGATAGGATTTAAATTAAAAAGTGGGGGAGGGTTCAGTTGAGGGGAATTTTATCAATCTAACGTGAAATGTCAAGCCCATAGAGCAGTGTATCAATTTGGGTAAATATAAATGGAGTGTGACAGGAAGGGACAGAAGATTTAAAAATAGTAGTGCATCAGTGAATCAAGTCAAATCAGGGAAAGAATGTAAAACTTTAAAATTAACTGCTCTTTACATGAATGCACAAAGCATTCCTAACTATGTAGATTAACTAATTGCACAGCTAGATATCAATGGGTTTGACCCAATAGCCATTACAGAGAATTGGTTGCAAATTGACCAAGGTTGAGAAATAAATAATCCAGGGTAATTGATTCTTCAAAAGTAGAAATAAAATGAAAAAAGAGGTGTTGTTAGTCCTGATAATAAATAATGTCATAAGGACAGTAGTGAGGAAGGATCTTGACACAGAAGGCCAGGAATTTGAATCTGTATGGGTGGAACTATGAAGTAATAAGGAGCAGAAAAGGCTGGCAAGAGTTGTTTATAGGCCCCTTAACAGTAGCTGTACTGTTAGACAGAATATTTATCATGAAAGAGCTTGTAAAAAAGGCAATGCCATAATCGTGGAGGACGTTAGTTTTCATATAAAATGGAAACATCAAATTGGTAAAAATAGTTTGGAGATCAATTAATGAAATGCATTCAAGACAGTTTCTGAGAACAGCACATCATTGATCCAACCAGGTGAAAGGTATTGACCAAGTATTGTGTAATGAGTCGGGGTTAATTAGTAATCTCATAGTAAGGAATCCTCTGGGGAAAAGTGATCATAGTATGATTGATTTTTAAGTTGCGTTCGAGAGTGAAGTACTTAGGTTTGAAACTAGAGGCTAAAACTTAAATAAAGCCAATTACATACGTATGTGGGCTAGCTTTCTAAGCTACATTGGGACATTTGTTTAAGATAAGCAATGATATAAGATAAGCAATGGCAAACATTAAAAAAAAAATTCTTAATTATCAACGAATATACATTCCATTAATCAATAAAATCTCCACATGAAATGTGATCCATCCGTGGTTAACTAAAGCGGTTATGAATAACATTAGATAAAAAGCAACGGCTTATAATGTTGTCAAGTGAATAGTAAGCCTGAGCATTGCAAGAATTTTAGAAACCAGCAAACAATGACCAGTAAATTGATAAAAAATTAGAAAATATAAGAATAAACTAGAAAGAAATGTAGAAATCAGTTTTAAGATCTTCTACAAGTATTTAAAAAGGAAGTGTGTATCAATGTGGGTCCCTTAGAGGCAGGGAGAGGAAAAACATATTGGGAAAAAATAGAGTTGTTAAACAAATGTTTTGTATCTATCTTAAAAGCAGAGGATACAAAAACAGAAACAATGAGGAACCAAAGGTCTAATAAAAGTGAGAAACTTAGTGGTTAATATTCGTAAAGAAAATGTGCTGGAGAAATTAATGGGACTACATATCTAAAAATCACCTGGACCTGATGGCCTACATACGAGCGTTCTAAAAGCAGAGCTTCAGTGGATGCATTGTCCCATTACCATCACCTTTTGCCTTGCATTATCATTCATTTAATATTTCCTGCCTTACACCCTTCTACATTTTCACAAATGTTCTCTTTTGTTCCTTCGTCCCTTTCCACTTTCTCTGCCTTTGATTAACCTGTAATTCTCCAGTTCTGATGAAAGGTCACGGAACTGAAATGTTAACTCTGTTTGGCTCTCTACTGCTGAGTGTTTGTGGAATGTTCTCTTTATATTTCGCATTTACAGCATTTGCTTTTTTATTAGCGAATGCATTGGTTGTGATCTTTCAGAATTCCCTAGAATCTGGAATGGTCCAAATGGATTAGAAGTTAGCAAATGTAATTCTTCTATTCAAGAAAGGAGGGAAATATAACATGCCGATTTATGAAAGGAAAATCAGGTTTGACAAACCCATTAGTGTTTTTTGAGGATTTAACTAGCAATGTAGATAAACGAGAACCAATGGACGTAGTGTATTTAGATTTTCACATTGCATTCGATAAAGTGCAACATGAAAGGTTGTTCCTCATTATAAGGACTTATTAGCAGATATAGTGGATCAGCTAAACCACAGAAAACTGAGATTAGGAATAAACGGTTCATTTTCAGGTTGACAGACTGTTACTAGTGGGGTGCTGCAAGGATCAGTGCTGGAGCCTCAACTATTTACAATCTATATTAATGACTTAGATGAAGACACAGTGTGTAATGTATCCAAATCTGCTAACGATACAAAGCTAGGTGGGAAAGTAAGCTGTGAGGAGAACACAAAGAATGTTCAAAGAGATATAGGCAGACTAAGTGAGAAGGTATTAAGTGCCAGATGGAGCGACATGTGGGGTTATTTACATTGGGAGAATGAATAGAAAACCACAATGTTTTTCAAATGTTGAGAAACGATTAAATGTTTGTGTTCAGAGGTTGTCCTTGTACACGAAGCACAGAAATTTAACATGCAGGCACAATGTTATTTATTTGCCGATAAATCCCCTGGAACTGATCGTCTACATCCCATGGTTTTGAAAGAGCTGCCTATGGAAATAGTGGATGCATTGGTTGTCATCTGCCAAAATTCCATAGAATCTGGAACGGTTCCTGCGGATTGGAAATTAGCTAATGTAACCCCACTATTTATGCAAGGAGGGAGAGAGAAAACAGGGAACTATAGAGCAGTTAGCCTGATATCAGTAGTTAGAAAAATGGTATATATTATTATTATTAAGGACATGGTAACCGGGCACTTAAGAAAGAATAATAGGATTGGGCTGAGTCAACAAGGATTTATGGAAAGGAAATCAAGTCTGACAAATCTATTAGAGTTTTCTGAGGTTGTAACAAGCAGAATAGATAATGAGGGGCCAGTGGAAGTGGTGTATTTTGATTTTTCGAAGCCATTCAATAAGATGCAACACAAGAAATTACTAAATAAAATTAGGGTTCATGGGATTGGGGGTAATGTACTAGCATGGATTGAGGATTGGTTAACGGAGAGAACAGAGAGTAGGAATAAATGGGTCATTTCAAGGCTGAAGGCTGTAACTAGTGGGGTGCCGCAAGCATGGGAACTTGGGCCCCAGCTTTTCACAATCTATATCAATGATTTGGATGACTGGACCAAATGTAATATATCCAAGTTTGCTGATGAATATAAGTAGTGAGGGAGATGCAGAGACGTTTCAAGGGGATATAGTCAGGCTAAGTGAATGGGCAAGAACATGGCGTATGGAATATAATGTGGAGTAATGTGATATTACCACTTTGGTAGGAAAAATAGAAGAGCAGATTATTTTTAAAATTGTGACAGATTGGAAAATGTTGGTGTTCAGAGGGACATGGATGTCCTTGTACACATCTCAATGAAAGTTAACATTGCAGGTACAGCAAGCAATTAAGAAAGCAAATGGTATGTTGGCCTTTATTACAAGAGGATTTGAGCACAAGAGTAATACATTTTACTGCAATTATATAGGGCCCTGGTGAGACCACACCTGGAGTAATGTATACAGTTTTGTTCTCCTTAACTACGGAAGTATATATTTGCCATTGAAGGAGTGCAATGAAGGTTCAACAGACTGATTCCTGGAATGGGGGGATTATCGTATGAGGGAAGATTGAGTAGACACGGCATATATCCTCCAGAGTTTAGAAGACTGAGAGGTGATCTCATTGAAGCATTCAAAATTATTACAGAGCTTGACAGGTTAGATGCAGGGAGGATGCTTCCCCTCATGGGGGCATCTAGAACTAGGGGTCACTTTCTCAAAATAAGGGGTCAGCCATTTAGGACTGAGATGCAGAGAAAATTATTCACTCAGAGGGTGGTGAATCTTTGGAATTCTCTACCCCAATGGCTGTGGGGGCTCAGTCATTGAGTTTATTCAAGACAGATTTCGATAGCTTTTTGGATATTAAGGGAATCAAAGTACATGAGGATAGTGCAGGAAAGTGGAGTTGAGCTGGAAGATCAGTCGTGATCTCAATGAAAGGCGGAGCTGGCTCAAGGGGCCGAATGGCCTATCTCTTCTCCTAATTATTATGCTCTTATTGCCGTTGAGTTGGAGTACAAGTGCAAGGAAGATTGCTGCAATTTTACAGCGCTTTGGTGAGACCACATCTGGGGCATTCTGCACAGTTATGGTCTCTGTATCTAAGGAAGGATACACTTTCCTTCGAGGGAGTGCAACAAAAGTTCATTCGATTGATTCCTGGGATGAGAGGGCTGTCCTTCTAGGAGAGGTTGAGTATAATGGAGCTACATGCATTTTTGGAAGACAGAATACAAGTGGCACGCTTTCCAAAATTGGAGATGAACAGAGAGAACTTTGTGTACATATAAAGAAATCCTTGAAGTTGGCACAATTTTATAAGGTTGTTAAAAGCATAAGATTCGCGAGCTTTATTTCCAGTGTGAGACGGTTGTGCTATGAGGAGAGATTGAGCAAAATGGGCATAAACTCTCCGGATGTTAGAGGAATGATAGGTGATTGCATTGATACATATATGATTCCTAGAGGCATAGACTGAGTAAATGCTGAGAGCTTTTTCTCCTGTCTGCAGAGTCTAGAATGAGGGGCCACCATCTCGGGATAAGGGGTGGCCCATTTAAGACTGAGATGAGGAGGAATTTATTCATTCAGGTGTTGTGAATATTTTGAATTCTCTACCCCAGAGGGCTATGGAAGCTGAGTCGTTGAAAATATTTAGAGCAGAGAGAGATAATTTTTGGAATTCAGGGGAATCAAGGGATTTGGAATTCGGGCAGTGAATTGGAGTTAAAGTCGAAGATCAGCCATGATCTCCTTGAATGGTGGAGCAGTCCTGCTCCTAATTCTCATGTTCTTTAGTTCTTATAAGCCACAACCACTGGGGAAGTAGCTAGCACTAGGTGAGGTAAAGGCACAAGGAAGACAGGAACTAAGGGAGTATGTAAGGGTGATTAGTTTACTTTTGTAAGATTATGACATGATTAAATAAAACATTTTAGATTGATATGCCCATTTTCTGATTTTTTTTTTGATTTTTGTTGCTTAAAAGAGGATGATATAATGGTCAGATAGAGGAAAGATAAGGAGCCTGGGATTTCTAGTGAATGGGGAGGTGTGGTTGTTGTTAGTGGTATCACTTATTAATTACTTCATTACATAGAGCCCGGGCTTATAGGGGTTGTCTACATTGTAGCCTCCTGCTCCACCACTTCCTATAGAGGAATATATGAAATTTGACCTTAAGTAAGCCTTTTGGCCGCTAGAGCTTGCTCCACCTTTCAATAAGATCATGGCTGATGTGATCTGGATTTAAACTCCACTTCCGTGCCTGCTCCCCATAATCCTTGACTCCCTTATCATTCAGAAATCTGTCTATCTCCATCTGAAATACATTCAACGAACCAGCCTCCACAGCTCTCTGTGCTAGAGAATTCGAAGGTGTCACGACCCTCTGAGAGAAAATATTCCTCTTCATTTCCATTTTAAATGGGCGATCCCTTATTCAGAAGCTATGCCCCTGAGTTGTCGACTTCCGCACGATGGGAAACATCCTCTCAGCATATATTCTGTCAAGCCCCCTGAGAATCTTATGTTTCAATAGGATCCCCTCTCATTGTTCTAAACTACAATGAGTGTAGGCTCAAATAACTCAACTTTTCTTCATATGAAAACCCCTTTATTTCAGGAATCAACCTAGTGAATGTTTTCTGAACTGCCTCCAATGCAACTATATCCCTCCTTAAATAAGGATACCAAAACTGTTCGCAGTACTCCAGGTGTGGCCTCACCAATAACCTGTACAGATGTAGCAGGACATCCCCTTTGCAATAAAGGCCAACATTTATTTGCCTAGCTTACTACTTGCTGACTTGCATATTAACTTTTTGTGCTTCATGGACAAGGAAACCCATAAATCGCTGTACCACCACATTGAGTAATCTTTCCCCACTTAAATACGGATTGGCTTTTTTATTTTCCCTACCGAAGTGGCTTACCTCACGTTTTCCCACATTATACAACAGCTTCCAATTTATTGTCCATTAATTTTGCCTATCTATATCCCTTTGCAGATTATTTGCGTCCTCCTCACAACTTGCTTTTCCACCTATCTTTGTATCATCAGCAAATTGCCTACATTTCATGTGGTCCCTTCATCCAAGTGATCAATATAGATTGTAAATATTTGAGGCCCCAGCACTGATTCCTGTGGCTTCCCATTAGTTACAGTTTGCCAACCTGAAAATGACCCATTTATCCCGACTCTCTGTTTTCTGTTGATTAGCAAATCCTCTATCCATGCTAATATATTACCTACAATCCCCTGAGCCCTTATCTTGTACAGTGGCCTTTTATGTGGCACCTTATTGAATGCTTTTTGGAAATCCAAATACACGACATCTACTGATTCCCTTTATCCACCCTGCTCGGTACATCCCCAAAGAAATCCAGCAAATTTGTCAAACATAATTTCCCTTTCATAAAACCATGCTGAGTCTGTGTGACTGTATTATGATTTTCTAAATATTCTGTTACTGCTTCTTTAATAATGGACTCTAGCATTTTCCCAATGAAAGATGCTAGGCTAACTGCTCTATAGTTTGTTGCTTTCTGACTCCCTTCTTTCATAAATATGGGGCGTTACATTTGCAGTTTTCTAATCTGTTGGGACCTGTCCAGCATCCAGGGAATTTTGGTAGATTACAGCCAAAGCATCCACTATCTCTGCAGCCCCTAGGATTCAGGCCATCAGGTCCAGGGACGTGTTTATCTTTAGTCCCATTAGTTTGCCTAGTACTTTTTTCTAGTGAAAGTGATTCTTTAAGTTCCCCCCTCCCAATTACCCCTTGTTTATCATTATTGGGATGCTTTCAGTGTCTTCTAACATGAAGATCAAGTCAAAATATTTGTCCAAAGTCTGTGCCATTTCCCAGTTTCCCATTATTAATTCGCCAGTCTCATCATTTAAGGGACAAACATTTACTTTCGCGACTCTCTTCCTTTTGATATATCTGTAGAATCTCTTAGTCTGTTTTAATTTTCTTGCTTGTTTACTCCAATAGAATATCTTCCCTCTCTGTTATTTTTTTAGACATCCTTTGCTGGTTTCTAAAAATATCCCAATCCTCTGGCCTTTCACTATTCTTCGCAAAATGGTAGGCCTTTGTTTTCATGTTTATACCATCCTTTACTTCCTTAGTTATCCACGGATGATTCATCCTTCTCTTAGAGTCTTTCTTTCTCACTGGAATATATCTTTGCTGAGAGTTATGAAATGCGTCGAGAGAGGCGGGAGTCGGGTAGAGGCAGCGGCCTATAAAGGCTCAGCAGTCGGGCAGTCCGGGGAGCGTCGAGAGAGGCGGGAGTCGGGTAGAGGCAGCGGCCTATAAAGGCTCAGCAGTCGGGTAGTCCGGGGAGCGTCGAGAGAGGCGGGAGTCGGTGAGAGGCAGCGGTCTATAAAGGCTCAGCAGTCGGGCAGTCCGGGGAGCGTCGAGAGAGGCGGGAGTCGGGTAGAGGCAGCGGCCTATAAAGGCTCAGCAGTTGGGCAGTCCGGGGAGAGAGGCGGAGCTTGTACAGCTCCAACTGGGAGAGAAGGCAAAAAAGAAGTAGAAAGAAATCAAAAGGTGACATCACAGCCAAAGGGGTAAGTGATTGGCTGGTGATTGGTGAGTAGCTTTTCTTTTTCTCTTCTATAACAGTGAGTAACTTTTAACATTGTTGTTGTCAATTTAAGTGTATCTAAGAGTTAAGTCATGGCAGGAGAGCTCGGTCACGTGATATGCTCCTCCTGTACCATGTGGGAACTCAGGGACGACACCAGTGTCGCTGATGACTACATCTGCGGGAAGTGTATCCACCTCCAGCTCCTGACGGACCGCGTTGCGGAGTTGGAGCTGAGGGTGGATTCATTCTGGAGCATCCACGATGCTGAGAATGATGTGAGTAGCACGCGTAGCGAGTTGGTCTTATCGCAGGTGAAGGGTCCACAGCCAGATAGGGAATGGAAGACCAGCAGGAAGAGCAGTGCAAGGAAGGTAGTGCAGGGGTCCCCTGCGGTCATCTCCCTGCAAAACAGATACACTGCTTTGAGTACTGTTGAGGGGGATGACTCATCAGGGGAGGGTAGCAGCAGCCAAGTTCATGGCACCATGGCTGGCTCTGCTGCACAGGAGGGCAGGAAAAAGATTGGGAGAGCGATAGTGATAGGGGATTCAATTGTGAGGGGAATAGATAGGCGTTTCTGCGGCCGCAACCGAGACTCCAGGATGGTATGTTGCCTCCGTGGTGCAAGGGTCAAGGATGTCTCTGAGCGGGTGCAGGACATTCTAAAAAGGGAGAGAGAACAGCCAGTTGTCGTGGTGCACATTGGTACCAACGGCATAGGTTAAAAAAAAGGGATGAGGTCCTACAAATCGAATTTAAGGAGCTAGGAACTAAATTAAAAAGTAGGACCTCAAAAGTAGTAATCTCGGGATGGCTACCAGTGCCACGTGCTAGTCAGAGTAGGAATCGCAGGATAGCGCAGATGAATACGTGGCTTGAGCAGTGGTGCAGCAGGGAGGGATTCAAATTCCTGGGGCATTGGAACCGGTTCTGGGGGAGGTGGGACCAGTGCAAACCGGACGGTCTGCACCTCGGCAGGACCGGAACCAGTGTCCTAGGGGGAGTGTTTGCTAGTGCTGTTGGGGAGGAGTTAAACTAATATGGCAGGGGGATGGGAACCAATGCAGGGAGACAGATGGAAACAAAAAGAGACAAAAGCAAAAGACAGAGAGGAGATGAGGAAAAGTGGAGGGCAGAGAAACCCAAGGCAAAGAACTAAAAGGGCCACTGTACAGCAAAATTCTAAAAGGACGAAGGGTGTTAAAAAAACAAGCCTGAAGGCTTTGTGTCTTAATGCAAGGAGTATCCGCAATAAGGTGGATGAATTAACTGTGCAAATAGATGTTAACAAATATGATGTGATTGGAATTACAGAGACGTGGCTCCAGGATGATCAGGGCTGGGAACTCAACATCCAGGGGTATTCAACATTCAGGAGGGATAGAATAAAAGGAAAAGGAGATGGGGTAGCATTGCTGGTTAAAGAGGAGTTTAATGCAATAGTTAGGAAGTACATTAGCTTGGATGATGTGGAATCTATATGGGTAGAGCTGCAGAACACCAAAGGGCAAAAAAGGTTAGTTGGAGTTGTGTACAGACCTCCAAACAGTAGTAGTGATGTTGGGGAGGGCATCAAGCAGGAAATTAGGGGTGCATGCAATAAAGGTGCAGCAGTCATCATGGGTGACTTTAATATGCACATAGATTGGGCTAGCCAAACTGGAAGCACATGGTAGAGGAGGATTTCCTGGAGTGCATAAGGGATAGTTTTCTAGACCAATATGTCGAGGAACCAACTAGGGGGGAGGCCATCTTAGACTGGGTGTTGTGTAATGAGAGAGGATTAATTAGCAATCTCGTTGTGCGAGGCCCCTTGGGGAAGAGTGACCATAATATGGTAGAACTCTGCATTAGGATGGAGAATGAAACAGTTAATTCAGAGACCATGGTCCAGAACTTAAAGAAGGGTAACATTGAAGGTATGAGGCATGAATTGGCTCGGATAGATTGGCGAATGATACTTAAGGGGTTGACTGTGGATGGGCAATGGCAGACATTTAGAGACCGCATGGATGAACGACAACAATTGTACATTCCTGTCTGCCGTAAAAATAAAAAAAGGAAGGTGGCTCAACCATGGCTATCAAGGGAAATCAGGGATAGTATTAAAGCCAAGGAAGTGGCATACAAATTGGCCAGAAATAGCAGCGAGCCCGGGGACGGGAGAAATTTCGAACTCAGCAGAGGAGGACAAAGGGTTTGATTAGGGCAGGGAAAATGGAGTACGAGAAGAAGCTTGCAGGGAACATTAAGACTGATTGCAAAAATTTCTATAGATATGTAAAGAGAAAAAGGTTAGTAAAGACAAACGTAGGTCCCCTGCAGTCAGAATCAGGGGAAGTAATAACTGGGAACAAAGAAATGGCAGACCAATTGAACAAGTACTTTGGTTCGGTATTCACTAAGGAGGACACAAACAACCTTCCGGATATAAAAGGGGTGAGAGGGTCAAGTAAGGAGGAGGAATTTAGGGAAATCCTTATTTGTCGGGAAATTGTGTTGGGGAAATTGATGGGATTGAAGGCCGATAAATCCCCAGGGTCTGATGGACTGCATCCCAGAGTACTTAAGGAGGTTGCTTTGGAAATAGCGGATGCATTGACAGTCATTTTCCAACATTCCATTGACTCTGGATCAGTTCCTATCGAGTGGAGGGTAGCCAATGTAACCCCACTTTTTAAAAAAGGAGGGAGAGAGAAAACAGGGAATTATAGACCAGTCAGCCTGACCTCAGTAGTGGGTAAAATGATGGAAGCAATTATTAAGGATGTCATAGCAGCGCATTTGGAGAGGTGACATGATAGATCCGAGTCAGCATGGATTTGTGAAAGGGAAATCATGCTTGACAAATCTTATGGAATTTTTTGAGGATGTTTCCAGTAGAGTGGACAAGGGAGAACCAGTTGATGTGGTATATTTGGACTTTCAGTAGGCTTTCGACAAGGTCCCACACAAGAGATTAATGTGCAAAGTTGAAGCACATGGGATTGGGGGTAGTGTGCTGAAGTGGATTGAGAACTGGTTGTCAGACAGGAAGCAAAGAGTAGGAGTAAAGGGGTACTTTTCAGAATGGCAGGCAGTGACTAGTGGGGTACCGCAAGGTTCTGTGCTGGTGCCTCAGCTGTTTACAGTGTACATTAATGATTTAGCCGAGGGGATTAAATGTAGTATCTCCAAATTTGCGGATGACACTAAGTTGGGTGGCAGTGTGAGCTGCGAGGAGGATGCTATGAGGCTGCAGAGTGACTTGGATAGGTTAGGTGAGTGGGCAAATGCATGGCAGATGAAGTATAATGTGGATAAATGTGAGGTTATCCACTTTGGTGGTAAAAACAGAGAGACAGACTATTATCTGAATGGTGACAGATTAGGAAAATGGGAGGTGCAACGAGACCTGGGTGTCGTGGTACATCAGTCATTGAAGGTTGGCATGCAGGTACAGCAGGCGGTTAAGAAAGCAAATCGCATGTTGGCCTTCATAGCGAGGGGATTTGAGTACAGGGGCAGGAAGGTGTTGCTACAGTTGTACAGGGCCTTGGTGAGGCCACACCTGGAGTATTGTGTACAGTTTTGGTCTCCTAATTTGAGGAAGGACATTCTTGCTATTGAGGGAGTGCAGCGAAGGTTCACCAGACTGATTCCCGGGATGGTGGGACTGACCTATCAAGAAAGATTGGATCAACTGGGCTTGTATTCACTGGAGTTCAGAAGAATGAGAGGGGACCTCATAGAAACGTTTAAAATTCTGACGGGTTTAGACAGGTTGGATGCAGGAAGAATGTTCCCAATGTTGGGGAAGTCCAGAACCAGGGGTCACAGTCTAAGGATAAGGGGTAAGCCATTTAGGACCGAGATGAGGAGAAATTTCTTCACCCAGAGAGTGGTGAACCTGTGGAATTCTCTACCACAGAAAGTAGTTGAGGCCAATTCACTTAATATATTCAAAAGGGAGTTAGATGAAGTCCTTACTACTAGGGGGATCAAGGGGTATGGCGAGAAAGCAGGAATGGGGTACTGAAGTTGCATGTTCAGCCATGAACTCATTGAATGGCGTTGCAGGCTCGAAGGGCCGAATGGCCTACTCCTGCACCTATTTTCTATGTTTCTATGTTTCTATATCTACTGTATTGCGCTCCAATCTATTTCCTAGACCACTCTAGCCAAATCTGCCTTCATACCTTTGTAATTGCCTTCATTTAAGTTCAGGACACTAGTTTGAGGCCTAGCTTTCTCACCCTCAAACTGAATTTGGTTCCACAATGTATTGTTCTAAGAAACCATCCAGAATATATTCTATGAACTCTTCCTCAAGGCTACCATTACCAATTTTATTGGTCCAATCAATATGAAGATTAAAAATGCCCAGAAATTTTGACGCACCTTACTTACAAGCCTCCGTTATTTCTTGATTTATAATCTGTCCCACAGTGTTGCTATTGTTAAAGGGCCTATAGACTACACCCACCAGTGACTTGTTTCCCTTATTATTTCTTATCTCTACCCAAACTGATTCTACATCTTGATCTTCTGAGCTCATATAATTTCTCACTACTGCACTGATCGCATCCTTTATTAACAGAGCTACCCCACCTCATTTTCCTTCCTGACTATCCTTCCAAAATTTCAAATACCCCTGAATATTTAGTTCCCAGCCTTGGTCACCTTGCAACCACATCTCTTAATGGCTCTCCGATCATACTTAACTCCATTTGTGCCATCAACTTATCGATATTGTTACGAATGCTGCATGCATTCTGAGAAAGAGCTTTTCATTGTGGCCCTGAAATTCCAGTTGGAGGTTTCTTTCAGACGAACGCCTCCGACCGGAGAATTTTTACGAATTTACCTGGTGGTCCCGGAGGAGCATGAGATTCCGATCGGAGGGCTTCTCTTATTGTGCCGTGGAGTCTGCACCCATCTTCCAGGTTCCCATGCAGAAGGTGCAGTCACGTGCGAGTGCTCAGCCAATCAGATACAATATTCCTCATTGCTATTAATGAGAAAAAAAACTAACATACTAAACACCATAATAATAAATAAAAAACACACCTGACATAATTAAAATTAATTGAAATTTAAGTTAACAAATTTCAGTGTAAAAATTCTGATTTTTTAATAAGTTTTTTTAATTATGGTTTAAAATAAACTTACCATAGCGGGCAGGGTTTTTAAACAATACAATGTGTTTTTTAAATTTAATTTTATTATTTTTTTGTATATTTTATAACTCTTACGCCTGTAAAAGTAGGCTGTGCACCTGATTTTATCAGGTGCAAGAATTTTGAGGACATTTGCTGGCAAGATATATGTAAATACCACAACCTTGCCCTTGCAAATATCCTCATGCACAAGATGCGTGCGATCTGCAAGCTCCAGCTTGACCTATCGCAAAAGATGGTTATGCACTGAAAACCGGCTTTTGCGATACATTCCCAGGTCCGTACACACTCGGCATTTCCAGGCCTTTGGGCTCAATTTTCCTGGGTCATTTGTGCCACTTTTTTGGCGTGTTTATTTTTTTCCACATCTCCCTTTGTGATCTGCGCTATAGTAACTGACTCAGTTACAATATTACTAGGCCAGTTTTTTTGACGTCATAAGGGGCTTTCCCTCATGTCTGTGCCAATTTTTAAATACATTTTTCACAATTTTGCCAACATTTTTTCCTCCTCGGTCTGCGTAACTGGCCACTCCCAAAAAAACTTCTGGGCATTTTAGGAAACTAGCTCACATTGAGAAGTCTGCGCTGGAAGATGCCATTGTTTTTAAATCGAAGATTTTGGAGGGAGTCAAGAACACTAAAAAATCAATAATAAAGTTCACATTTTTCACCTTTCAATGTAGTCAATGGAAGTTTTGTGGATTTCAGAAGTTGTCTCATTTTTTTACTCACTTACACACCACCATTGAACGACTTGAAGCAGATCTGGAGGGTCGTAGTTTTCGCCAGCAGTATCGGCCCCGCATCTGGACACAGCGGCTCAGGGCTTGGCTAGAAAACAAGTCATGTTGTGGGGAGGGGGAGGAGAGAGAGCGAGCTGCTGATAGGAAGGCTTCAAGCCCAGGCAGCGAGGTGCTGATCAGAAGCCTTCTGTCGACTGCAATGAGTGGGGGAGGGGAGAGAGGAAGAGAGAGGAGGGGAGAAGTCACACAACTGCCATTAGTTAATGGGGGAGAGAGGAGAGGTCACAAGACTGCCATTAGTTAATGGGGAGGGAGGAGAGGTCACATGACTGCAATTTGTTATTGGGGTGGGAAGAGGAGCAGTCACAAGATCTTGGGTATGGTCCATCCAAACATACGTTGGGGAGAGCGAGAACTGTGACCCTGTCCTGCCTGCTTTCCTGCCGTTTTGAGCTTCGTTCAAATTTTAAATTTAAGTATGGGGCAATACTGACAATGATATACCTTGTGCGAGCTTTCTGCATCATGGTGCTATGTAGAAGACATTTGATTCAACGTCATCACATCAGGAACATCAGAGCATGTCGGGTGCTGGGCAGGCCTTACCTACCTCTGGTACATCGAGACAGGCCCATCGTGGAGTGGACCATTGTACCAACGCCTGAGTAATGCAGACTGTGTCAGAAGGCTGCGTTTCTGCAAAGATGTTGCAACTGAGATCTGTGAATTGGTCAAAGCAGACCTAGAAGCATCAGAAGGACTGCTTTGTCAGTTGAGGTGTACTTTCATTATATGCCTCCGGCTCGTTTCAATCTACAACTGGGGATGTGTGCACCATCTCTCAATATGCAACACATGTCCGCATTCGCAAGGTGATGGGTGCACTGTATGCGTGGAGGAATGACTTCATAAAGTTCCCCATGACCACTCAATCAATCCATGACAAGGCTGTGGGCTTCCCCAGGAGTTCTGGCTTCCCAAAGGTACAGGGCTGCATTGATTAGAAACATACATAGAAAATAGGTGCAGGAGTAGGTCATTTGGCCCATCGAGCCAGCACCACCATTCAATAAGATCATGGCTGATCATTCACCTCAGTACCACTTTCCTGTTTCTCTCCATATCCCTTGAACCCTTTAGCTGTAAGGGCCATCTCTAACTCCCTCTTGAATATATCTAACGAACTGGCATCAACAACTCTCTGCAGAAGGGAATTCCACAAGTTAACAACTCTCTGAGTGAAGAAGTTTCTCCTCATCTCAGTCCTAAATGGCTTACCTCTTATTCTTATTCTTATTCTTAGACTGCGACCCCTGGTTCTGGACTTTCCGAACATTGGGAACATCTAACCTGTCCAGTCCCATCAGAATTTTATATGTTTCTATGAGATCCCCTCGCATTCTTCTAAACTCCAGTGAATACAGGCCCAGTCGATCCAGTCTCTCCTCATATGTCAGTCCTGCCATCCCGGGAATCAGTCTGGTGAACTTTCGCTGCACTCCCTCGATAGCAAGAATGTCCTTCCTCAGATTAGGAGATCAAAACTGAACACAATATTCCAGGTGAGACTTCACCAAGGTCTTGTAAACAACTGCAATAAGACCTCCCTGCTCCTATACTTAAATCCCCTGGCTATGAAGGGCAACATGCCATTTGCCTGCTTCACCGCCTTCTGCACCTGCATGACAACCTTCAATGACTGATGTAACATGACACCCAGGTCTTGTTGCACCTCCCCTTTTCCTAATCTGCCGCTATTCAGATAATATTCTGCCTTCATGTTTTTGCCACCAGAATGGATAACTTCCCATTTATCCACATTATACTGCATCTGCCATGTATTTGCCCACTCACCTAATGTGTCCAATTCATCCTGCATCCTCCTCACAGCTCACACCACCACCCAGCTTGGTGTCATCTACAAACTTGGAGCTATTACACTCAACTCCTTCATCTAAATCAATAATATATATTGTAAATAGCTGGGGTCCCAGCACTGAGCCCTGCGGCACCTCACTAGTCACTGCCTGCCATTCTGAAAAGGACGCGTTTATCCAGACTCTGCTTCCTGTCTGCCTACCAGTTCTCTATACAAATCAATACATTACTCCCAATACCAGGTGCTTTAATTTTGCACACCAATCTCTTGTGTGGGACCTTGTCAAAAGCCTTTTGAAAGTCCAAATACATCACATCCACTGGTTCTCCCTTGTCAACTCTACTAGTTATTCTCAAAAAATTCTAGAAAATTTGTCAAGCATGATTAACAGTCATTTGGACAAGTGTAAATTCATTAAGGAAAGGCAGCGCTAATTTATTAAAGACAAATCGTGTTTAACTAACTTGGAGTTTTGGGATGAGGTAACAGAGAGGGTTGATGAAGGATCTGTAGTTGATTTGGTGTAGATGGACATCCAAAAGTCGTTTGATATATCAAGACTTGCATTGCATTTCGATAACGCCATTTAAAACCACTGGTGGTCTCAAAGTGCTTTACAGCCAAATAAGTACTTTTAGAAGTGCAGACATCCTTGGAATGTAGGTAAAGTGACACCAAATTTGCGCAAAGCAAGGCTCTGGCAAACAGCAATGTGATAATGACCAGATAATCTGTTTTAGTGATTTGTGTGTTTTCGTGACCCAGAAACGCAGGGTGTCCACAGCGCCTGGTCTGCCCTCAAGGCCTCCATAATGAGCACCTCTGAAGAGATGCTTGGTCAGTTGACCAGGACACATCAAGACTGGTTTGACAAGAATGACCAGGAGATCCCGAAGCCAATAAGTCACAAGTACAAGGCATTCATGAACTGGAAAAAGTAACACAACTCGAGAATAAGAATGCAGGTCTAGAGACGACTAAAGGCCGAGGTCCAACATAAAAACCTCACGGCTTAAAGAACAGATGGTGGGTGGACAAATTGCGGGAGATCCAGCAACTATCTGACAATCATGACGTGCGTGGATTCTTTAGCGCAGTCAAGACCACCTACGGCGCAAGCACCCAAGTTCCAACCCCACTGCGGGCCAAGAATGGAGAGGTATTCATCAAGGATACAGAGGCAGTCAGTGCCCACTGGAAGGAGCACTTCGAAGAACTCCTTAACCCAGACTCCGTCTTCGACGTGAGTGTCCGTGACTCCATCCTCCAACATGCTACCCACCACCACCTCAGCACAAGCCCTGCCCGGCATGAGTTTGAAAAGGCCATCCAACAACTGGTGCACAGCAAGGCCTCAGGAGCAGATGTAATCCCCACCAAAGCACTAAAGCATGGCAAAGAAGCACTAATGTTGCGAATCCATGAACTCATTTCTCCTTTTTGGAAGGAGGAGAGAATGCCAAGCGATCTCAGAGACACCATAATCGTGACCATGTACAAGAAAGGTGACAAGTCCGATTGCGGTAACTACAGAGGATGTGCCCTACTGTCTGCCACAGGGAAAGTCATCGCAAAACTCCTGCTCAATCGCCTTCTCCCAGTGGCTGAAGAGTTCCTCCCAGAGTCGCAATGTGGATTCTACCCACTAAGGGACACAATGGACATGATTTTCACCATGCATCAAATGCAAGAGAAATGCAGGGAGCAGCACCAACTTAAGTACATGACCTTCTTTGAACTCACAAATGCCTTTGACGTTGTCAACCGTGAGGGATAATGGAGTGTCCTCCTCAAATTCGGATGCCCTCAAAAGTTTGACACCAGCCTCCGCCTGATCCACGATGACATACAAGCCATGATCCTGACCAACTGATCGACCACAGACGAAATTCACGCACGGACCGGGGACAAGCAAGGCTTAACATCGCAACAACACTCTTCTCTTTCTTCCTTGCTGCTATTCTCCAGCTCATCCTCAATAAGCTCCCCGCTGGAGTGCAGCTATTCTACAGAACAAATGGGAAATTATCCAAACTCTGTCGCCTAGAATCCAAATCCAAGCTCGTCCCATCCTCTGTCATTGAATTACAGTATGCACAGGATGCTTGCCTTTGCACACACTCAGAGGATGAACTCCAAACCTTCATCAACACCTTCACCAAAGCATACTAGACTATGGGCCTTACACAAAACATCCGCAAGACATCTCGCAACCTGCCCCCGCCACTCAATACTTTCCCCCAATTATCAAGATCCATGATGAGGCCTTTGGACAACATGGACCATTTTCCGTACCTCGGGAGCCTATTGTCAACAAGTGTAGACATCGATGAGGAAGGCCAACACTGCCTTCAGTGTCCCAGTGCAAACTTCGGTTGCCTGAGGAAGAGAGTGTTTGGAGACAAGGACCTCAAACCCGGCACCAAGCTCATGGTCTACCTACCCACCCTCCTATATGCTTCACAGACATGGACTATGTACAGTCGGCACCTCAAAGCACTGGTGAAGTGCCAACTCTACCTCCGCAAAATCCTGCAAATCCATTGCTAGGATAGGTGCACCAACGTCAGCATTCTCGCGCAGACCAATATCCCCAGCATCGAATCATTGACCACGCACGATCAGCTCCAATGGATGGGCCACATCATCCTCATGCCCGATGCTAGACTTTCAAAACAAGTGCTCTACTCAGGGTTCCAACACAGCAAGCGAGTCCAGGTGGGCAGAGGAAATGCTTCAAGGACACCCTCAAAGGCTCCTGAAAAAATGCAACAACCCCACTGACACATGGGAATCCCTGGCGCACGACCACTCAAAGTGGAGGAGAAGCATCCAGTAAGGCGCCGAACACCTTGACTCACTTCGCCAGGAGAAAGCAGAAGAAAAGTGCAAACAGCGTAAGGAGCACATGACAACCCATGCACCCCACCAACCTGTCCTTTCAACCACCGTCTGCCTCACCTGTGACAGAGACTGTAGGTTCCGCATTAGACTCATCAATCACCTGAGAACTCATGTTAGTGTGGAAGCAAGTCATCTTCGACTCCGAGGAACTGCCTACGAGAGAAAGAAAGAGATAATCTGTTTTAGTGCTGTTGGTTGAGGGGTAAGTTTTGGCCAGGACATCGGGGATAACGCCCCTGCTCCTCAAAATCTTGCCATGAGATCTTTTACGTCCAGCTAAGAAGGCAGACGGGGCATCGGTTTATTGACTCATCCGAAAGACACTTTCTCCGCCAATGCAGCACTCCCTCAGTACTGCATTGCAGTGTCACCCTAGATGTTGTTATGCTCAATTTCCAGGAGTGGGTCCTGAACCCACAACCTTCTAACCCAGAGAAGATGGTGCTACCAACTGAGCAAGGGCTGACACATTTTAAAGTGCCACATAATAGGCTTGCCAGAAAGTTGAAGCCCATGAATTAAAGGGTCAGTGGCAACATGGAAAATAAATTTAATAAGTGACAGGAAACAGAGATAGTGGTGAACGGTTGTTTTTCGGACTGGATAAAAGGTACATCCTGGTGTTCCCCAGTGGCCGGCAGCACAACCACTGCTTTTCTTGATAACATTTAAGCGACTTGGACTTGAAGTTACAGGGCACGATTTCAAAATGTTCAAAGGACCCAAACGTTGAAGTGTAGTGAACAGTGGGGAGATAGTGATAGAGTTTAAGGGGACAGAGATAGGCTGGTGGATTGTGCAGACACGTGGCAGATGAAACTTAATGCAGAAAAGTGCGGTGATATATTGTGGTAGGAAGAATGAGGAGAAGCAATGTAAACTAAAGGGTACAATTCTAAAGGGGTTCCATGATCAGAGAGACCTGAGGGTATATGTGCACACACCTTTGAAGGTGGCTCGGCAGGTTGAGAAAGCAGTTAAAAAAGAATACGGGATCCTGGGCACATAAATGGAGGCACAGAGTACAAAATCAAGGCAGTTATGATGAACCATGTAAAATACGGTGTCAGTCTCAATTGGAGCCTTGTGTGAAATTTTGGGCACCGCACTTGAGGAAGGATGTGAAGGCCTCATAGAGGGTACAGAAAAGATAGACGAAAATGGCTCCAGGGATGAGGAACTTCTGTTGCCTTGATAGATGAGATAAGCCCAGGATGTTTTCCTGAGAACAGGGATGATTGAGAGGAGATTTGACAGAGGTGTTGAAAATCATGAGGAGTCTAGACAGAGTTGCGAGAGAGAAACGGTTCCCATTGGTATAAGGACCAAACAAAGGACACATACTTATGAAGTTTGGCAAAAGAACCAAAGGCAACATGAGGAATAACATTTTTATGCGGCGAGTATTTAGGATCGGGAATGCACTGCCTGAAAGGATTATGGAGGCAGACTCAATCATGGTTTTCAAAAAGGGAATTGGCTAAGTAAGTACCTGAAGGGAAACAAAATATAAGTTTCAGGGGAAAGGGCAGGGGAGTGGAACTTGCTGAATTGCTTATAGAGACAAAGCACCAGCACAACAGGCCAAGTGACCTCCTTCTGTGCAATAAACGTTCTATGATTCTATAATTCTATCCCAAGATCATGTCACATGTGACATATCGAGAAGCCATTCTGGGCCTTCATGTGATCTTAGCAACAGATTGGGTTGGGTGTGGGGCCCGGGGGCTAGAGAGTGGGTCTGGATATCATTGCCATCTCCCCCTGCATAGGTACGATACCTCTGGTAATGGCCAGGATATCAAATTGAGTTACCTTATTGTTCAGTACAGGCAAGGACATAAGAGTTTCTAAGATAAAACTCATCAGTTAACTATTCTTAAATAAATTTACTGAATTTCGCTAGACTGTACATCAATATCACATTGTGTGAAAGTGGTTTACGTTACTCACTGGTTCATTCACATAGTTTTCCATAATCCCTTTGGATTGATTCCAATTCAGCTATTATCATTTAAGAATTTATTTTTAAAAATTTCCATTCGGTTTTCTACCTTTCCTGTTTTATTCATTCATGCGATGTTGGCATCGCTGACAAGGGCAGTATTTATTGCCCATCTCTAACTACCATTTAACAGGTGGTGGTGAGCCATCTCTTTGAACAACTGCAGTCCGTGTGGTGAAGGCACGCCCCCTGTGCTGTTAAGGAGGAGTTCCATGATTTGACCCAACGACAATGAAGGAGCTGCGATATAATTCCAGGTCAGATGGTGTGTAACTTGGAGGGGAACTTGAAGCCGATGATGTTCCCATGCACCTGCTACCCTTCTCCATTTAGAATGTAGAGGTCGCAAGTTTGGAAGGTGATGCCGAAAAAGTCTTGGCCAGTTGCAACAGTGCATATAGTAGATGGCGCAGTCTGCAGCCACGGTGTGCCAGTGCTGGTATGGGAATGATGTCCGGGGCTGAGTTGATTGACCTCCAATAACCACAACCTGCTAACATTGTGCTAGTTATGACTCCAGCCAGTACAGAGCTTCAGCCCGGATTCAACTTGACTTCAATTTTTCGAGGGCTCCTTGATGTCACATTCGGTCAAATGCTGCCTTGACATTACGGGCAGTCACTCTCACCTCACCTCTATAATTCAGCCCTTCTGTCCATGTTTGGACCAAAGGCTGTAATTAGGGTTGGAGCTGAGTGGTCCAGGCAGAACCCAAACTAAGATTCAGTGAACAGGGTATTGTTGAGTTTCTGCATGTACCAACGTTTCAGGCAATGGGTTCCCAATCTCCACCTCCCTCTGCTTGAAAAAGATTCTCCTCAACTCTCTTCTAATGCTTCTATCAGGTACCTTAATCTATGCCATCTGTTTGTTTACCACTCTGCTAAAAGAAAAAGTCCTTCCTATACACAATCTCTATGCCCCTAACAATGCTATACACCGAAATTAAATATCCCTCAGCCTCCTCTGTTGTAAAGAAAGCACCTGCATATACAATCATTCCCCATAGCTAAACTTCTCCAGTCCTGGCAACATCCTCGTCAATCTCCTCTGTACCCTCTCTCGTGGAATCACACATTTCCATAATGTGGACACCAGAACTGCATGCAGTATTCTAGCTGAAGCCTAATTAGTGTTTTATACAGTTCAAGCATAGCCTCCCTGCTCCTATATTCTATGCCTCAGTTAATAACGGAAAGTCTCTCGTATGCCTTCTTAATCACCTTATCTACCCATACTGTTACCTTCAGGAATCTGTGGACATGCAGTCTAAGGCCCCTCTGTTCCTCTACACTTCTCAGTGTCCTACTATTTATTGCGCATTCCCTTGTATTATTAACCCACCCCAAATGCATTACCACACTCTTCACTGGATTGAATTCCATTTGCCACCTTTCTGCCACCTGACCAGTCCATTGTTAGTTTGTTCACAGCGTGAAACAAAGTTATCAACCAATCCTTTGCTAAATCCGCCCAACCTCTCCATTCCCGGACTGGCAAACACTTCAGAATTAAGATTTTTTTCCATATATCTTAAAATACACAACTTAAATGGAAGTTGTCGTGTTGCCTCTCGTTTCTCACGTTAAAATTCCAGCAACTTACTCATTAATTCAGTGCAGTGTCTATTGCACGAGACATTAAGAAACAATGTCCTCGCCGGGTAAGCAACATGGTCGACAACCCTGTGATTTTAAAATAAAGCAGACCATCCAGGCATTTCTGGTTGGTTTTCCTCATCACAGCTCAAATACACCAGTGATTCAGGAAGCAAGGATAGTAATGGGACAGAACTCGCTTTCAATACAGATTAACCCATTTAACATACACTCCAGTGAAGTTCCGGTACAGAAATAAAATAAGGGCTTTGGAGCTGAAAGAAAGGGAGATTCTTCTAAGACTTGATTCACGTCAAACTTAAAATTCAAACCCGTAATCCATTTTAAAACCTTTGAACTGATGTTAGTATACATCGGGAAACACAAGTGAGTGGAACACAGAGACCATGCGCCGCCGATTCTACCATGAAGTCTTACTCGCCCGTTTAATATCCCGAGGGAAAGGTATACATTAAAATATGCAGTCCGTATGCAGCCCATTATACATATCCTGTGAATACTGAAAACATGAAGTCATTGGTTTTTAAAAGTATTGGCTGAATTACCACACACAGTTCAAGAACCCCTTGCACGGTTTTTCCAGCAGTTTTCCTCTTCGGAATCGGAAATCCGTCTGAATTTGGGGGCAAGTATGAACATCTCAAAATTAAAAAAACCCGGCCAGAGCAGTGAATCTTAATGCTACAACTCCACTCTCCGCCACCAGAGAGCGCTTTACTAACCATGGCTCACTGAGGGTCTCCTGTGGTAGAAAAGCTGTACTACAGCAACACTGTCCATTCCTTGTTGGAAACATTTCCTAATATAATTGCACTGATCAGAGGATGGAGGCAGATGAAGAAAGCTCTTGGACAATTTGCTTTGTTTGTTCCAAAATATGAACCTCACTGTCTTCCCAATACAGCATCTAGATATGGCTTAAATACGTCCAGTGCCCTGGCCTCAATTCCGTTCCAAGATAACCCATCCCAGATGTTACTGATCCCGGGTCGTAAACTTGCCTTTCACAAACTAGCATAATTTAAACGGTTAATGTTGTGCTTACATGTTCTGCATGTTCAGCGTCTTGTATGTTAACACATTTGTATATTAACTTGCATATCTTCCCCCAACCTGTGACATTTGATATTTTCTAAAGTCTGCAGAACAGGTCTTAAATTCTTAACACCAGTAAATCACCGCCTGCACCAATATTTTTGTAAAAAAATTTTATTTTTTAAAACTCTGTGAAGTCATTTTTATGTCACATAACTAATCTCATTAATCCTGCACCATTAACACTCATGCGTCCGCAAAAAAAACATGGTCCCCTGTTTCAAAACAAAATAACAACAAATAATCCATTGGGTTCTTCTTGTGAGTCCAATAGGTTAATTCTTTAACTTATAATTCCTTTGCCAATGTGAGAAAATATCCACTTAAAGTAAGAAACTTAAAAGTTAATAATGCCCAAAATGTGGTTACTTTCAGCAATGCAAGAGTTGTTGCACCGTGAATTAAACACAGTAGTCAGTGGAAAGGGTTAACTTCTTTGCCTTCAAAAGAAAACAGACCCAGACACCATCAATCAGCGTCAGATTGCATCACACACATTTGCATAGCATTCAAGTAAATTAAAACAACTTTAAGAAACATAAGAAACATAAGAAATAGGGGGAGCAGTAGGCCATTTGGCCCCTCGAGCCTGCTCCGCTATTTAATCAGATGATGGCTGATCTGATCATGGGCTCAGCTCCACTTCCCTGCCCACTCCCCTAAACCCTTTATTCCCTTATCACTCAAAAATCTGTCTATCTCCGCCTTAAATATATTCAATGACCCAGCCTCCACAGCTCTCTGGGGCAGATAATCGCACAGATTTACCACCTTCTGAGAGAAGAATTCCTCCACATCTCAGGGCAGCCGCTTGTACCATGTCCCCTAATTTTAGTTTCCCCTATGAGGGAAATATCCGCTCTGCATCCACCTTGTCGAGCCCCCTCATCATCTTTTATATTTCGAGAATATCACCTCTCATTCTTCTAAACTCCAATGGGTATAGCCCCAACCTACTCAACCTATATTCATAAGTCAACCCCCTCAACTCTGGAATTAACCCAGTGAACCTTCTCTAAACAGCCTCCAAGTATATCCTTCCTTAATTACAATGCCCAAAACTGTAGGCAGTACTCCAGGTGTGGCCTCACCAATACTCTGTTCAGTTGTAGCAGGACTTCTCTGCTTTTATACTCTATCCTCCGTGCAATAAAGGCCAGCATTCCATTTGCCTTCCTGATTATTTACTGTACCTGCATACTAACTTCTTGTGTTTCATGCACAAGGACCCTCACGTCTCTCTTTACTGCAGCACTTTGCAATTTTTCTCAATTTAAATTAGAATTTGCTTTTATATTATTTCTGCCAAATTGGATAACCACAGAGTTTCCCACATTATACTCCATGTGGCAATTTTTTGCCCACTCAGTTAGCCTGTCTATATCCCTTTACAGATTTTTTGTGTCCTGCTCTCAATTTCCTTTCCAACCCATCTTTGTATCATCAGAAAACTTGGCTACGTTACACTCAGTCCCTTCATCCAAGTCATTAATATAGATTGTAAATAGTTGAGGACCCAGCACCGATCCCTGCGGCACTCCACGAGTCACTGATTGCCAACTGGAAAATGCCCCATTTAGCCCCACTCTCTGTTTTCTGTTAGTTAGCCAATCATCTATCCATGCTAATATATTACCCCCAACCCCGAAGTTGATTGATGACTTAATGCAATGTGGTTTTGTTTTCTCAAAACTGCAGCCAGGCTGCAGAGCTTGATTTCTGTATAAATCTCCCCTTTGATTCTTTCACAAACTGAATCATAAAACATCAGGTATCACTGGTTAAACATTCTATAAAATAATTTCATACATGTTAATAGAGTTTCCTTCTAAAATGTGTTGATGTGTTTCGCCACATGTCCAGACCAGTAGCTTCCACACAAATTTACACCAACCCGAATTCCATTGTGGCCACCATGGAAGTCTGGTTTTCGAAGGTTAATTACCCTTATTCCAATTTAATCCAAATCAATATCGTAATTCAACCAGTAAACAACCTTCTCTTAAGCATAAAGAAACAATATAAAAGTAAAAGAATTAAAACGAATAGAATTAAACCTTCCACCAATGAAGTTCCTAGTGAACCTAGCCATTTAGTGGCTCCGCTCCACAAAGTGAATGATGGGGGTTGCTTCAGTTTTTCTACCTCCTTTTGGATATGCTCCACGAAGTGGGTAATTTCTTCGGAGCTATCTGGGATATATGTGCAACACTCAGTTTTGTAGGGCGCAAGTACCTCCTTTTTCAGCCAGGATGTAGTCAAGGGAGAGTCCATTCTGTAGGGCTACTGTGCGGATTGCTACCATTTCTGCATTGATTTTAACTAGGACCTCTGAGGTATCATTGGCTACCCGTTCCACAACGGATGCCATGTTAATGGATTCCCTTGCCAGTCTGGTGGTCCCATACCTGGGGATCAGAATGGCAAATAACCTCTCTGTTTCTGTGATAGCTCTCTTAGGATGGTGTAAATGTTCCAACAGTGACTGTATGTGATATATATATGGCGCAATGTAGGCTAAATAGCAGGATCCCATCCAATTCTGGTGCAACCAAGGGTAGGCCTTGTGGCCACACACCCAATAGGTGCCATTATAGGCAATGAATGTTAGCTGTTTCTTTGTCAGCAACACTCCGGGGCCTGTCCAGGCTTTTCCACCTGTTTTATTCAGAATCCCCGTTACATTAAGTATTCCCACATCAGCCCAGTTTGGACGGTTCCATGGCTTGATTACATTATAATTCTGGGAGCAGTTACTATACCCCATATTTTGGCCTCCTTTGATGTTTCTAACTAGACGGACTGATTCCCCCGGTCTTCCTATTCCCGTTGTATTAGTGATAACAAAAAATGGGGGCCGTTTGGAATTATTGTATCACGGTTGGTATCCTTCTTCAAAGGTAGTCAGATTGTAACCTGCTGACTTCCATTTACGTGCCGAGTTTTCTGTATCCTGAAACGCATTGCCTGTTTTGTTTTGATTAATTATCCACTCAGTCATTTCCGAGATATTCAAGGGAACTGGCCTAAAGGGAATCCCTCCCTTTGAGTGAATAGGAATATGCGCACACACCCAACAACTAGAAATGTTACCTTGTTTGGCATAAATGTATGACATATATAAAAAGATATTTACATGTAATTCCTTTGCTACCCTACTCTTTCCCTTTGGTGCAGAGGATCGGCTAGTAAGAAGTAGGCAAATGCCTAGAATACCTGCAATCAGTAATACAGTAAATTTATACATTTTGGAAAAAAGTAATTGTACTTATTAGATTTCAGCTTCAGTTACGGGTGCTCATTTAACATGTGAAGCGTGGATCCAGGCTTTAATTCCTTATATTTTAACAGCTGCCTGGGTGGTCAATAACACTTGATAAGGGTCCCTCCCACTTGGCACCCAAAGTTTCTTTATTCAACTTTTTCACATAGACCCAGACTCCCGGGATGATGTCGTGTCCTCCTTTGGGTGGATTACCCCAAGCTGCCGATACCTGTCGGGAAACAGAACTAATAGCATTGGTTAGGTTCTCACAGTATGATGACAAAGTGTCAAAGTGTCACTCCTTAAGTGAACATCAGCTTTCCGTAAATCGATAGTTCCTGGCAGCGACATGGGTCTTCCTGTTATAATTTCAAATGGGCTTAGACCTGTCGTTCTGTTCGGGTTTGCCCTAATGCTACATAGTACTATTGGTAGTGCCTGGGGCCATGGTGTTCCTTCTTGGTGATATTTGTAAAGCCGTTGTTTCAGAGTTTGCTTCATTCGCTCTCCTTGTCCTGATGATTGTGGATGATAAGGACAGTGTAAATCCCATGTAATGTTCTTTAAACTACAGATTTCTTGGCAGACAGCACCTGTGAAGTGTGTTCCCTGATCTGAGTCAATGCTACTCAGGACTCCCCATTGGGGAATGTAATCCTTACACAAGACCTTTGCAGTGTTATTGGCTGTGGCTCTTTTAGTTGGGACAGCTTCTACCCATCTACAGAATCTGTCGACCATGACAAGAATGTTAGTGTATCCTTGGCACGAAGGAAGAAATATATAATCAACCTGCAGATGCTGGAATGGTCCGACAGGGGCAGGGGGCCTCAGCATTACCGTGATGGTTCCAGAATTATTTTTCTGGCAGACCACACAGCGGTCTGCTACCAGCTGGGCATGTTTTTTAAATCCCCGACCCCACCAGTTTTTCTGGGACCATGCCGTCATCTGTTGTGAGGCCAAGTGTCCCCACGAGTGGATCTGTTGGGCTAAAAAAGGAATAAGCGCTTGTGGCGCGACTGGCTTGTCGGTAATTCTTTGTCTCCAGACACCATCTTCACATAGCTTAATTCCTGCCTCAATCCATGTCCATTTTTCCTCTAGGGAGCGCTCGCCTTGCATTGTTTGAAGGTCTCGTGTCAGAGACCTGAGTGCTTTCATTCTGCACATCTGTGTTGGTCCTTCTGGGGGAGCGCCCTGTGAGGCGGCATCTTTAGCTACCTGGTCGGCTAGGGCATTTCCCTGTGCTTCCGTGGTATTTTCCTTGGTATGGGCCTTACACTTGAGGATGGACACTTCCTGAGGTAATTGTATGGCCTCGAGTAAGTCTCGGACTTCTTTTCCATTTCGGATAGGTGTACCAGCAGCAGTGAGGAATCCTCTTATCCGCCATAACAGACCAAAGTCGTGAGTGACTCCAAAAGCATAACGCAAATCTGTGTAGACATTAGCTGTCTGTCCTACTGCTATTCGACATGCTTCTGACAGGGCCTGTAACTCGGCCTCTTGTGCTGACGTTCCTGAGGGTAAACATCCCTTTGCCACTACCTCATATAAGGTTGTAACTGTCCATCCTGCTTTACTGGTACCATTGTCAACAAAGGAGGAACCATCTGTAAACAGGATGAGGTCTGAGTTGTGCAGCGGCTCCTCTGCTGCTAAGGCTGCTTCTTCTGTTTCTTTTAAAATCTCCACGCAGTCATGCTCTTCACATTCTCCCCCCCTCTTGCTCCCTCGATTCTGACATCGGGAGCATAGTTGCGGGATTAACCAGGCTGGCCCGGACGATATGGAGATTAGGAGCTTCCAAAACTGCTGTCCAGCGGGTCCATCTCGCTGCTATCCTTGGACAGTGAAAGCAAACCACTGTCGAACCTCCGGTGCCAGAGGCACTGACCAAAATCCGTTGGCCATATCTATAACTGAGAAATATTTATGTTCCGGTTTGAGAGCATTAAAAATGGTGAAGGGATCTGCGACCAAAGGAACATTTTGATCAATACACTGGTTAGCTTTCCGATAATCGACAGTCAAACGCCAAGTCTCATTAGATTTCTGTACCGGCCACACGGGGTTAGTGGAGGAGCTATGCGTTTTAATAAGCACCCCTTGTTTCTCCAATTGCTGAATAACCGGTAAGATTCCCGCGATGGCAGTTGGACTGATGGGATACTGTTTAGTGCTGGTCCCAGTAAATGACGCAGGCTCCATCTGGAGTAGACCACAATCGTTCTTATCTTTAGCCCATATTGGGTGTTCCTTCAATTCTTCTTTCTTCAAAGTTCTAATTGACCATGTCACCCGACCATTCTCGAAATGCAACGATCATTCTAGTTGGATGAGAACGTCCATTCCCAAAAGGGGTTGATCTACTGGGCCTATCCAGACCGGCGTGGTTAGTTCATATGGACCCAGCCCTATAAGTACTGGTGTTGTCCGTTTAATTTCCATTGTATGGCCCCCAACACCATAGGCTGTACGTGCCCTACCATCCAACGGCAAAAGTCTCCATATTGTAGGGGTAAGCATGTTAATTCCACCCCTGTGTCTAAAAGACAGTCCACATCCTTATCGACCACCCTCACAGTTATATATAGCCCATCTTCCCTCTGTTGTATTAGTGCGAGTAGGTGGACCAGGGTGGGCTCTAATCGTTTTTTGCTATCCCAAGTAACTCCTTCTGTTGTTGTATTGTCAGTCGCTTAAATGCTTCTATGAGGTCATTATCTTGTGACAAGCCTGGTTTGTTGGCTGAATTGTATCCCTGGCTGCGTCCTCTTCCCCAGCCATGACCTTGCTGTTTTGCCCTGCACGTCTTGGCCCAGTGACCTTCTTTCCCACAATAATGACATTTTCCGGGTAATTTTCCAAATAACTGTTTATCGTAATCCTGGGATTTCCATCCCATAGCCTGTACAGCTCGGACTTTAGCTCCCATATCCCTGTCTAATGGGTTACATCGCTCCACCAATGCTGCAAAGGTAGTTCCCCTACCTTCCCAGTCCGGTAACACTACCTTAAGCATTTTGGACAGTTCTGGCTTTAGACCTGCCACGAAAGCTGCTTTCAGGGGTCCAAACACGTGTTCATCCATTTCCTCATCCGTATTATTCATACCTGAATGTTCTAGCCACGTTCATCTAAACCGCTCTTCATACTCCAGGACCTCCTCTGTTCCTTTCTGTTGGCAGGCTGCAATTTTTCCCCAATCTGTCTTAGCTGGACTGAAGTCAGTGCTTAATCGCCTCCCATCCTGCGTTTAATTCTTGTTCATCCTGCCCCAAAGCTTCTTCTACCTTGTCGTGCAATTTTCTTCCTTGTGTTTTTGGCACCATTATGGTCAAAATTTGTACTCCGTCCCAGGGTTGAAGTTGATATATATTTCTTAAGCGGTCCAATTGGTCCCACGTTTTCACTCCCCCTTTCTTTGGATTGGGCAATTCCTTGGACCATTTATCAATTTTCTCTGGGTCTGCCGGATCATGAAATAAGTATTTTGCATACACCCTTTTCCTCGTTTTTTTGGTTCCGCCCTCATCCGCAGTCTCTTCTGATTTGACTACAACTCGTCTTTTTTTAAATGGGGCAAAGTGCACCCCTAATTCTTCATCCTCCGCCACTGTATCATCAGAGGATTCAGAATCCATATCTATTCCTCGGTCGTGTCCTCGGGTTTGCACTTTTAATTTATCCTGGGAATTGACTGATTCATTTTCTTTTTCCTATTACTGTCTCTTGACCTAATGACTTTTTCCATTCTTTAATTTCACCTTTAAGATCTTTAACTTCCGCTTCCGACTTTTCAAGTTCAAGTCTTTTCTGTACACAAAAAGCTTGCAATTGGTCGTTTGTACTGGTCAGTTCTCCATCATGTTGGGAACGCATTATAATTTCATCCGCTATCGGATCTGTCCCATAATGGTTAGGAACCATCTGATTTGCTTTTTATTTTTCATACGGGTCATTTTTCCCCAGACCCTTTTGATCTTATCCAGGGACCATTGTCCTTTGGAGGTTCCGTACTTTTGTTCGATCTTAATTCAGGTTTGAGATAAGTCGAATTGTTGCTCTATGTATTCTTTCAACTGTTGGAGGATTTCATCTATCGAAACCTCAGATAATGCCCGCCCGCCTTTAACAGTTGTAGGCAATTCTTTGCTCTTATCTCCTGCTGCCATAATACTGATTTCTTTACTGGGGTCTCGAGTCACAGGCTTTCCAGCCGATCAGTGGGTCACTGATTAATTAACTAACACACCACCGAAATTAGATGTCTATGGGAGCTCGAGCCGACTACCAACCGGAGGGTTCGCAAACCGGAGGCTTTCGGAATCGCGTAGAAGGAGAGGCGAATTTAGACTTTTAACCGAGGACTTTTATAAAGAGGAGTGCTTACCTCAGTATGTAGGTCCGATGTCCAAAATTCAGTTTCTTTCCTCAGCGATCGTGTTCGTGACACCAAAATTGTTAGATCTCTTAATTTTCAATGAAATACGAACTCCGGTTGTAGTTTTAATGTAATTTTATTCTGGCAGCAGCAACAAGCTTCTGGCTTTAAGCCAGGCCTTTGTCCTTCTGAGACCACATGGCCAAAATGGCTGTACTTATACCTGGCTTAGTTTTCAGAAAATAATGCACCTTCTTTGACCTTATAGTCTTAATTGATATACTTTTGACCTTTAATTGGCTCGTTATCAAAGGTCCTAAAATGTCAAGTTGATTGATGACTCAATGCAATGTGGTCTGTGTTTTCTCAAAACTGCAGCCAGGCTGCAGAGCTTGAATTCTCTATCACTGTCTAACAAAAAGTACCACTGGTGGCAATTAGGAGCACTGATATGGTTTGGCGGTGTTGGAGAAAAGTACCATTTCACATTCAGTAATAACTAATAAAGTGAAGGGATAATAACTAGAATACTTCACAAAAAATTTTTTTCAGACCAATTCATGGTTTTGAGCTGTATGAATTGCAATCTTTTTGGATGTGTGGTTCCACTTATGGAATATATATCCCTGGAACATGGTGGGCCGCTCCGACCTGTGGGAGAACAGCACCGCAGGTCGTGGCTATGAATAGAGCTGCAGCGCTGGGCCCTGGAACATCGTGGGCAAAGGTGCGGCGAATGAGAGTATGGGGCCCAGAAGAGCACACGGCCGAGGGGCAGCATGGGCCTGCCCACACTGCGGTGTGTGTGTGCACTAGATCCGTGCAGCAGAGCAGATCCCCAGTCGCCGTCGTTCAACACTTGCTACTTGATAAAGGCATACATCTGTCGAGCCCGTGTGGTCGCTGATGTGCAACGGTCACCGCACATTAAAAAAATCCACGCTCAGGCATCTTCCATTCCCTCAATTGGAGTTCAGGACTGGAACATCGGGTCCTTCATTGAAACATCTGTGAACTCTTGTGGAAGCAAGTCATCTTAGTTCGAGGGACTGCCTATGATGATAATGATTCACTTATCGTTTAAGAAACTGCCTATTTCTGTCTTAAATTTATACAATGTCCCAGCTTCCATAGCTCTCTGAGGCAGTGAATTACACAGACCCACAACCCTCTGAGAGAAGAAATTTCCCCTTATCTAAGTTTTCAATGAAAGGCCCCTTATTCTAAGATCATGCCACCTAGTTCATGTGTCCCCTATCAATGGAAACATCCTCTCTGCGACCACCTTATCAAGCCCTGTCATAATCTTGTACATTTCGATAAGATCACCTCTCATTCCTCTGAATTCCAATGAGTAAAGGCCGACATTGCTCAACCTTTCCTCATAAGTCAACCCCCTCATCTTCGGAATCAACCTGGTGAACCTTCTCTGAACTGCCTCCAAAGCAAGTATATCCTTTCATAAGTATGGAAACCAAAACTTCATGCCGTACTCCAGGTGTGGCCTCACCAATACCCTGTACAACTGTAGCAAGACATCCCTGCTTTTATACTCCATCCCCTTTGCAATAAATGGCAAGATTCCATTGACCTTCCTGATCACTTGCTGTACCTGCATAAAAACCTTTTGTGTTTCATGCACAAGTACCCCCAGGTCCCGCTGTACAGCAGCATTTTGCAATTTTTCTCCATTTAAATAATAACTTGCTCTTTGATTTTTTTCTGCCAAAATACATGGCCTCACACTTTCCAACATTATACTCGATCAGTCCCAGCACTGATCCCTGCGGCACCCCACTGGTTACTGATTGCCAACCCGAGAATGAACCACTTATCCTGACTCTCCATTTTCTGTTCATTAGCCAATCCTCTACATATTACCCCCAACCCCGTGAACTGTTATCTTGTGTAGTAACCTTTTTATGTGGCACCTTGTCAAATGCCTTCTGGAAGTCCAAATACTCCATGTTCCCCATTACTAATTCTCCGGTCTCGTTCTTTAAGGGACCAACATTTATTCAAGCCACTATTTTCATTTTTATATACCTAAAGAAACTTTTGCTATCTGTTTTTATATTTCGTGATAATTTACTTTTATAGTCTCTCTTCCTTTTCTTAATCATTTTTTGTCATTCTTTGTTGGTTTTTAAACGCTTCTCAATCTTCTGTCCTCCCACTAGTTTGGGCCACATTGCATGCCCTTGTTTTCAATTGGATACCGTCCTTTATTTCTTTAGTTAGCTACGCACGGCTAATTTTTCTCATGTGCCCTTTCCTCCTCACTGGAATATATTTTCCTTAAGAGTTGTGAGTATCTCCTTTTCTGTACACCAATACTCATCAACCGTCCTGCACTTCAATCGATTTCCCAGTCTATTTTAGCCAACTCAGCCCTCATACCTTCATAGTCTCCTTTATTTAAGCTTAGTCCGCTGGTTAGAGATCCAACTTTCTCACCCTGCATTTGAATTTGAAATCCAATCATGCTATGATCACTCATTCAAAGGGGATCCTTTACAAGGAGATTGTTTATTAACTCTGTCTCATTACACAGGGCCAGTTCTCAGATAGCCTGTCCCCTGGTTGGTTCCGTTACATGCTGCACAAGGAACCAGTCCCTTATGCACTCTATTAACTCTTCCTCAAGGCTACCCTGAGCAATTTTATTTGTCCAATCAATATGGAGGTTAAGATCACCCATGATTGTTGCTATTCCCTTTTTACAAGCCCCCACTATTTCCTGGTTTATGCTCGGACCAATAGAGTTGCTACTGTTAGGGGGCCTGTAGACTGCACCCACCAGTGACGTTTTCCCTTTATTATTCCTTATCTCCACACAAACTGTTTCAACATCCTGATCATTTGAGCCAATATCGTTTCTCACTATTGCAGTGATACCATCCTTTATCAACAGAGCTACCCCACCTCCTTTTCCTTTCTGTCTCTCCTTCCGGATTGTCATATACCTCTGAATATTTAATTCCCAGTCATGAAAACCTTGCAACCACGTCTCTGTAATGGCTATCAGATCACACCCATTTGCCTCAATTTCTGCCATCAATTCATCTATTTTATTACAAATGCTACGAGAATTTAGACAAAGTTCCTTTAAATTTGTTTTTTTCATCCTTTTATTCTGCTTGTTTCCCTGCTCCTTCAAACTCACTTTCTTTATTTTTGCTTACTAATTCCAGCTTTACTCCCCAGCCTACTGAATCTATTGTAAGGTATTCATCCCTCTGCCAAGCTAGTTTAAACCATCCCCAAGAGCACTAGCAATGCCCCTGCCCCACCGCCCCCGGGTCCTGCAAAGATATTGGTCACGGCTCTGTTGAGGTGCAACCCATCTGGTTTGTACAGGTCCCACCTCCCCCAGAAGTGGTCCCAATGCCTCAGCAAACTAAAGCCCTCCCACCTGCACCATCTCTCCAGCCAAGTATTCATCTGCTCTACCCTCCTATTTCTGTACTCACTAGCTCGTGGCATTGGGAGTAATCTGGAGATTACTACCTTTGATGTCCTACTTTTTATTCTCTCTCCCAGCTCGCTAAACTCTACCTGCAAGGTCTCATCCCTCTTCCTACCTATCTCTGGCAGTTCACTCTCTCTGCCCAGAATGCCCTACAGCCGCTAAGTGACATCCTTGAGCCTGGCACCAGGGAGGCAACATACCATCCTGGAGTCACGTCTGCGGCCGCAGAAACGCCTGTCTGCTCCCCTGACCATCGAATCCCCTACCACTATAGCTCTTCCATTCTTCATGTGCAGCTGAGCACCCCCTAGTGCCGTGGATTTGGATTTGGCTGCAATCCCCGGAGCCACTGGTACTAAGAAGAGAATACTGGTTGGAGATTGAGATGGACTCAGGGGACACCTGCCCTACCTGCCTAGTCCATATCTTCTGTCCAAGGTCACCCAATCCCTATCTGTGTGCACACTCTTAAGCTGCCAGGTGATCACCCCCTTAAACATGCTATCCACGCTCCAAAACATGGAGCACGAGTTGGTGCAGCTGGAGACACCTCCTGCACACGTGGTTGTCCCAGCTTCACGAAGCAAACGGGACTACCCACTTGCCACAGGATGTGCAATTCATGGGACTGAGCTGCCATGCCATCCCTCTAGTTACACTCGCAACTATCAAGTCGAACGACTAAGTTATAAACCTTAGCAAAACACACCCAGCCGCTACTCAGCAAACGGCTAATTTAATTAACTGGTTCTCCTTAGATAATAAACATCACTTTCATAAATTAATTGCAGTTCCTAACCTATGACTATGGCAAAAGTTTCTTAAAAAAAAACCTACCTGCATGTTTGTGATGTCACACTAAGATTTAGATTTAAAAAAAATACTTTTGCTCCCTGCTGCAACTGGCTCCTCCCGAACTGCCGCTGCTCCAAGCTACCACTCCCGCTCAGCTCTCGCGATGCTGGCCTCCTCCACAGATGTTAGGCTAACTGGTCTACAGTTTCTTGCTTTTTGTCTGCCTCCTTTTTTGAATAGGGGCCTTACATTTGCGGTTTTCCAATCCGCTGGGATTCTCACCCCACATATGTCCAATCTTCCCAACATTCATTGTGGCCACAACTAAACTAGGGCAATATATAGACTTTAGAGTCAATGAGAAATTCAGGGACAGGAGACAAGTGCAGATCAATCTCAACTCATCAGATGCTCTTTAAAAGTAGGAGCAGGAACCTGGCCTTCCTTTCTCCCCTTTACCTGATGCCTATTAACTTAACCCTACAGTTGCCCAGACTGTCTGTGAGGTCCCACGGTGTACAGGATAACAGTCTGTAAAACACTACTTACTGCGTCCAAATAATTGTACTTGATGAAATGATTCATCTTCAACAATTTTTCTCACGGCTTTTATTTTCAAGCACACATCTTATAAATACCACAGGGCTAATTTACTGACACAAGACGCTGGGTCCAGAGCCTCAACCGCCACATCGGAAATTGTGAAGAAAATAATGTAACTAAAGAGTGACAAATCCTAAAGACCATATCGTTTCTATCTCAGGGTTTTAAATGAAGTAGGTGAGAACATGCCAGATGCCCTAACTATAATTTTCCAAGGTTCTCTCGATTTGGCAACTGTTCCTTTAGATTGGAAAATTGTGCATGTCACTCAGCTATTTAAGAATGTTCAGAGAGGGAAAAACAAAGAATTAGCTGAACATCTGGTGTCAGAAAGTGACTAGAGTTTATGGATTGAGTGACTGAACAGTTTGAACATTTTCAGCTGAATAGAGAAAGCCAGCATGGACTTGTAAAGGTTAAGTCATGCCTGACCAACTTGATTAATTTTCTGGCAGATGTGGCATTGAAGAGAGAACTGTTTATGGATGTTATTTATCTGGATATCCAAAAAGCATTTGATGAAATACCTGATAAGAGACTTAGTGAACATTGAAGCTCATGGAATTGAAGGCAAATTATTGACTCGGTTAGGAAATTGCCTGAGCAGTGGAAGAAAGAGAGTCGGGATAATGGGCAGATACTATAATTGGCAGGATGTGATTAGTGGTGTCCTGCAAGAATCTGTCTTTGAGCCTTATCTATTCACCATATTTATTATCGACTTACATAATGGGATAGGTAGCCACATATCCAAGTTCTCTGATGACACAAAAATAGGCAGCATTATAAGCAGTCTAGATAGAAGCATAAAATGAGAAAGAGATAATAATACATTAACTGAATGGGCAACACTGTGGCAAAAGGATTTCAACATAGGAAAATGTGAGTTCATTCACTTTGGAATTAAAACGGATAGAACAGTGTACTTTCGTAAAGGTGAAAAGCTAGCAACAGTGGCGGACCAGCACTTGGGGTCCATATCATTAAATTCATTAAACAGGTGCAGCAAATCATTTAAAAGTCTAGTTGCATGTTGGCATCTTTATGTAGAGGACAGGAAAACACGGTGATAAAATTTGCGCTGCAGCTAACAAAGCACTAGATAGACCACACCTGGAGTACTCTGACAAGTTCTGGGCACCACACGTTGGGAAGGATATATTGGCGTAGGACGAGTGCAGCATAAATTTACCAGAACGATAATTGGAATGCAAGGGTTCAATTACGAGGAGAGATTACACAAACTAGTGTTGTATTCCATGGAATTTAGAAGGTTAAGAGGTGATTTAGTCGAAGTTTTCAAGATTTTAAGGGGAACTGATAGGGTAGATAGAGAGGCATTATATCTGCTGGTTTGTGCAGTCGGGGACTTGGGGGGTAGTTGAAAGAATTAGAGCCAGGCCATTCAGAAGTGAAGTTAGGAAACACTTCCACACACACAGAGTGGTTGATGTTTGAAACGCTCTTCCACAAAGGACAATTGTTGCTAGATCAATTATTAATTGTAAAACTGAGCTTGATAGCTTTTTGTTAACCAAAGATCTCAAGCGATATGGGGCAAAGGTGGCTATATGCAGTTAGACCACAGAACTTCCAGCATATGGCAGCACAGGGTCAAGGGGCAAAATTGCCTGCTCCTGTTCCTATGTTCCTATGGAGCATAATGGTTTAAATTTCATGCTGTTAATTTGATTTAATTAACTTAATCATCTGAGTAAAGGGATATTTAATCATATTCTTTAACGCATCCCTGTACTTAGTCTGGGCCACTGCATAAATAATCGTGTTCGTGCAGGAACTCATACGTTGGAATATATATCCGCTGTGTTCCATGATGGTAAAATGAGCTGCGTAATCTGTTCTGAACAATTGAGTATCTGTAATTTGTACACATATTTGATGAAGGAAAGTTACCACCCATAACAGGATAAAGCTGCCTGAAATTGCGAGCAGTAAAATGATGGATTTCCTTCGGTTCTCCATCTCTGGATCATTATGGTTCTCACCCATCTTACTCCCTCGGAGTCCTCTCCTCACTCTACTGGCCTGCACAATGTGCCTGATGGTCAGAGCATTGAGCAGTGCAATAAGCACAAATGGAGCGAATGGGGTTAAAATATTGCGAAACCAGAAGTAAGCCATCCAAATGGGCAAGGTGTAAAAGGTGGATTTTACAATACAAAACCATTGTATGTTGTTAATTATTTCACCAGCTTCATTTACAAAGTAAAGTGGAATGTTGAATAACAGGCCCAACCCACACACTGTTGTTATGATCAAAGCCGCAGTTTTCTCGGTGCAGTATTTGACTCTCAGATTCTGGTAACAAATGGTGATGAATCGATCAAAGGTGAAGGCGACGGTTAACCAGACAGAACAATCAATGGCAGCAATTGCCAGGCTGATATTGAGACGGCAGATGAGTGTATGGTTCAGGAATGAGCGTGGAAAATAAATCTCTTTAATCTCATACAGAATTACATCAAATATCAGGACCAGTAGATCTGTCGCTGCCATGGCCACCAGGTAACGAGTAATACATGCGGAGAGACCGCACTTTCCGCGGGAGAGAATCACAATTGTGAATACATTTGCTGCAATACAGATGGGATAAATACGTTAATCATTGCAGCCATAACGAAATGGCCGGCAGATAATGACAGTTTATAAAATTCCAGCAAGTATTTTCTACCACTCAATTCAGGTTCTCTTTTCTACTCTCTAATTATTTATGTAGCTGTCAGTGATTCTGGACATCCCTCTGTTGTCCTCGCATCTGCGTTTCTCCATCTCTCTCGGTATGTCTCAGTTTGTTTCTGTGTTGCCCTATTCCTATCTACCCTCTCTCTCTCTGTAGCCGGGACTTTTCCATGAGGTTATTTTCAGCGTGAATGTCTATGTGGGAGGGGTTAATGTACAGCATTAATCAGAAGTGTGCCATTCAGTCCCAGGTCCACTCACTAGCATAGTTTGGGCTGCATATTGGGGCGGGTTTGGGAGCACACTAGTGCTGGCATCGGAAAACGGGTATCATTCAAATAAAGGGCAACAGGGAGAAAACAGTAAATACGTGAATAAAGTGAACATTGATTGTGCATATGTTAATTGATAACCAGGATATCGGCATCGCTGGCAAGGCTGGCATTATTGCCCATCCTTGGTTGCCCTTAGTGACTTGCTAGACTACGTCAGAGGGCAGTTGACGTGAGACTGACTTGAGTCACGTATAGACCAGATGGTTAAGGACGAGAGGTTTCTTCTGTAAAATATATTATTGAATCAGTTGGCTCTTTACGACAACCCGATAGATAAGTGGCCAGTTTATTACTGCTAAGTTTATCTTTATCTCCAGATATTTAGTAACTGAATTCAAATTCTCAAACAGCCATGTTTCAACTCACGTCAAACCAAAAGTTCATTGAAGCAAATGGAAAAATAATCCAGCGAAGTTGCATAGAAGCTGTCAGTTCGCTAGCATCGGTTTTACATCTGGCGATCAAAGTGAAATTTACCCCTCTGCCTCTGTCCATTTCTGTGTCTGTCTCTTTTTTATCGCTTTCTCTATTTCTGACTGTCGCTCTCTAACCTTCCCTCCCTGTCTGTTTCTCTATTTCTGACTGTCACTCTCTATCTCACGTGATATGCTCCTCCTGTACCATGTCGGAACTCAGGGACATTTCCGGTGTCCCTGACGACTACGTGTGCGGGAAGTGTATCCGCATCCAGCTCCTGATGGACCGCGTTGCAGAATTGGAGCTGAGGGTGGATTCACTCTGGAGCATCCACGATGCTGAGAATGACGTGAGTAGCACGTGTAGCGAGTTGGTCTTATCGCAGGTGAAGTGTCCACAGCCAGTTAGGGAATGGAAGGCCAGCAGGAAGAGCAGTACAAGGATGGTAGTGCAGGGGTCCCCTGCGGTCATCCCCCTGCAAAACAGATACACCGCTTTGATTACTGTTGAGGGGGATAACTCATCAGGGGAGGGCAGCAGCAGCCAAGTTCATGGCACCGTGGCTGGCTCTGTTGCACAGGAGGGCAGGAAAAAGAGTGGGCAAGCGATAGTGATAGGGGATTCAATTGTAAGGGGAATAAACAAGCGTTTCTGCGGCCGCAACCGAGACTCCAGGATGGTATGTTGCCTCCCTGGTGCAAGGGTCAAGGATGTCTCGGAGCAGGTGCAGGACATTCTGAAAAGGGAGGGAGAACAGCCAGTTGTCGTGGTGCACATTGGTACCAACGAGATAGGTAAAAAAAATGGATGAGGTCCTATGAGATGAATTTAAGGAGCTAGGAGCTGAATTAAAAAGTAGGACCTCAAAAGTAGTAATCTCGGGATTGCTACCAGTGCCACGTGCTAGTCAGAGTAGGAATCGCAGGATAGCTCAGATGAATACGTGGCTTGAGCAGTGGTGCAGCAGGGAGGGATTCAAATTCCTGGGGCATTGGAACCAGTTCTGGGGGAGATAGGACCAGTACAAACCGGACGGTCTGCACCTGGGCAGGACCGGAACCAATGTCCTAGGGGGAATGTTTGCTAGTGCTGTTGGGGAGGAGTTAAACTAATATGGCAGGGGTTGGGAACCAATGCAGGGAGACAGAGGGGAAAAAATGGAGACAGAAGCAAAAGACAGAAAGGAGATAGGTAAAAGTGGAGGGCAGAGAAACCCAAGGCAAAAAACAAAAAGGGCCACTGTACAGCAAAATTTTAAAGGATCAATGTGTAATAAAAATGCAAGCCTGAAAGCTCGGTGCCTCAATGCGAGGTGTATTCGGAACGCAGGAGAGGGCTCTGAGCTAGTTAGAGTGGGTGAGAGCTCAGATGAAGGGACCCCAAGAAAGAATACAAAAGGCAGGAGGCAACAGAGCAGAGTAGCACTGTGGTAAGTGTAAACCACAAGGAGATAGGAAGGGACAATATGTATGAATATAAATGGACTGCAGGAGGGGTCAAAACTAAAAATCATGTTTTAAAAACTAGTATTAAAACACTCTACCTTAATGCACGCAGCATTCGAAATAAAGTAAATGAATTGACGGCATAAATCATTACAAATGGGTATGATTTGGTGGCCATTACAGAAACGTGGTTGCAGGGTGGCCAAGACTGGGAATTAAACATACAGGGGTATCTGACAATTCGGAAAGAGAGACAAGAAGGGAAAGGAGGTGGGGTAGCTCTGTTAATAAAGGATGATATCAGGGCAGTTGTGAGAGATGATTTTGGCTCTAATGAACAAAATGTTGAATCATTGTGGGTGGAGATTAGAGATAGTAAGGGGAAAAAGTCACTGGTGGGCGTAGTTTATAGGCCTCCAAATAATAACTTCACGGTGGGGTGGGCAATGATCAAGGGAATAATGGACGCATGTGAAAAAGGAACGGCAGAAATCATGGGGGATTTTAACCTACATATTGATTGGTCAAATCAAATTGCACGGGGTAGCCTGGAGGAGGAATTCATAGAATGCATACGGGATTGTTTCTTAGAACAGTATATTACAGAACCTGCAAGGGAGCAAGCTATCTTAGATCTCGTCCTGTGTAATGAGACATGAATAATAAACGATCTCCTAGTAAAAGATCCTGTCGGAATGAGTGATCACAGTATGGTTGAATTTGTAATACAGATTGAGGGTGAGGAATTAGTGTCTCAAATGAGCGTACTATGCTTAATCAAAGGGGACTACAGTGGGATGAGGGCAGTGTTGCTAAAGTAGACTGGGAACACAGACTAAACTTCAGTGCTCAACAAAAATGTATTCCAGTGAAAAAGAAGGGCGGTAAGAGCAGAGATAACCAGCCGTGGATAACCAAGGAAATAAAGGAGAGTATCAAATTAAAAACCAATGCGTATAAGGTGGCCAAGGTTAGTTGGAAACTAGAAGATTGGGAAAATTTTAAACGACAGCAAAGAATGACTAAGAAAGCAATAAAGAAAGGAAAGATAGATTACAAAAGTAAACTTGCGCAAAACATAAAAACAGATAGTAAAAGCTTTTACCGATATATAAAATGGAAAAGAGTGACTGAAGTAAATGTTGGTCCCTTTGAGGATGAGAAGGGGGATTTAATAATGGGAAATGTGGAAATGGCTGTGACCTTAAACAATTATTTTGCTTCGGTCTTCACAGTGGAAGACACAAAAATCATGCCAAAGATTGCTGGTCACGGGAATGTGGGAAGGGAGGACGTTGAGACAATCACTATCACTAGGGAGGTAGTGCTGGACAGGCTAATGGGACTCAAGGTAGACAAATCTCCTGGTCCTGATGAAATGCATCCCAGGGAATTAAAAGAGATGGCGGAAGTTATAGCAGATGCATTCGTTATAATCTACCAAAATTCTCTCGACTCTGGGGAGGTACCAGCGGATTGGAAAGCAGCTAATGTAACGCCTCTGTTTAAAAAAGGGGGCAGACAAAAGGCAGGTAACTATAGGCCGGTTAGTTTAACATCTGTAGTGGGGAAAATGCTTGAAGCTATCATTAACGAAGAAATAGCGGGACATCTTGATAGGAATAGTGGAATCAAGCAGACGCAACATGGATTCTTGAAGGGGAAATCATGTTTAACTAATTTACTGGAATTCTTTGAGGATATAACGAGCATGGTGGATAGAGGTGTACCGAAGGATACGGTGTATTTAGATTTCCAAAAGGCATTCGATAAGGTGCCACACAAAAGGTTACTGCAGAAGATAAAGGAATGCGGAGTCAGAGGAAATGTATAAGCATGGATCGAGAATTGGCTGGCTAACAGAAAGCAGAGAGTTGCGATAAATGGGTCCTTTTCGGGTTGGAAATCGGTGGTTAGAGGTGTGCCACAGGGATCTGTGCTGGGACCACAACTGTTTACAATATAAAAAGATGACCTGGAAGAGGGGACAGAGTGTAGTGTAACAAAATTTTCAGATGACACAAAGATTAGTGGGAAAGCAGGTTGTGTAGAGGACACAGAGAGGCTGCAAAGAGATTTGGATAGGTTAAGCGAATGGGCTAAGATTTGGCAGATGGAATACAATGTCGGAAAATGTGAGGTCATCCACCTTAGAAAAAAAAAACAGTAAAAGGGAATATTATTTGAATGGGGAGAAATTACAACATGCTGCGGTGCAGAGGGACCTAGGGGCCCTTGTGCATGAATCCCAAAAAGTTAGTTTGCAGGTGCAGCAGGTAATCATGAAGGCAAATTCAATGTTGGCCTTTATTGCGAGAGGGATGGAGAACAAAAGCAGGGAGGTCCTGCTGCAACTGTATAGGGTATTGGTGAGGCCTCACCTGGAGTACTGCATGCAGTTTTGGTCACCTTACTTAAGGAAGGATATACTAGCTTTGGAGGGGGTACAGAGACGATTCTCTAGGCTGATTCCGGAGATGAGGGGGTTACCTTATGATGATGGATTGAGTAGACTGGGTCTTTACTCGTTGGAGTTCAGAAGGATGAGGGGTGATCTTACAGAAACATTTAAAATAATGAAAGGGATAGACAAGATAGAGTCAGAGAGGTTGTTTCCACTGGTAGGGGAGACTAGAACTAGGGGGCACAGCCTCAAAATGCAGGGGAGCCAATTTAAAACCGAGTTGTGAAGGAGTTTCTTCTCTCAGAGGGTTGTGAATCTGTGGAATTCTCTGCCCAAGGAAGCAGTTGAGGCTAGCTCATTGAATGTATGCAAATCACAGATAGATACATTTTTAACCAATAAGGGAATCAAGGGTTCTGGGGAGTGGGCAGGTAAGTGGAGCTGAGGACACGGCCAGATCAGCCATGATCTTTTTGAATGGCGGTGCAGGCTCGAGGGGCTAGATGGCCTAATCTTGTTCCTAATTCTTATGTTATTATGTTCTTTATCTCTCTCCCTGTCTGTTTCTCCATTTCTGACTCTGTCGCTCTCTAACTCTCACCCTGTCTGTTTCTGTATTTCTGACTGTCGCTCTCTAATTCTCTCCCTGTCTGTTTCTGTATTTCTGACTGTCGCCCTCTAACTCTCTCCCTGTCAGTTTCTCGATTTCTGATTGTCACTCTCTAACTCTCTTCCTGCCTGTTCCTATATTTCTGACTATATCGCTCTCTAACTCTCTCCCTGCTTCTCTATTTCTGACTCTGGGTGAAATTGGTTTGGAAGCTAGAGCAAAACTGGCGATTATAGGTTATCAGCAGTTTTCTACTCAGCTTGATTATCTTTTCAATTTATTTCAATGGGAAAGGGAATTGTGCGCGGAGTAAAACGGGCTCAGATTCACTGTGACCCCGTCTCGTGCTGCTGGCAAAGTTCAATTTCACCCCGGTACGGCAACTGTGATGAAAGTTGTTAAAATTATCAGTGCTAAAACTACAGCGACAATTATAATGTCCCGGGAATTTCTGTGAGATTGTTGCATTAACGATTCAATAGAAACTGATGACATTTAATTGGTCTCAATAATTATGGGCTGTGCAAAAAAAACTGTAAAGACAAACAGATCACAGAATCCACAAGAGCAGTGATACAGCTGAACACCGAGTGACATTGACAACTGATGGTAATGACTTACCAGGAACACCAAACAGTGCGAGGATAGGGTAATATACCGCTTCAATCTGGGCAAGGATTGGTCGATCCATGTGTTCCAGTGGCACGGTGCCGGAGCTTAAGGCAATCGCTCAGTCTGACAATAAGATGAAGCCGCTTCAATCCGACCATTATTTATATCAAGTGAGGCAATTAGGTTACACAATGACTGACATTACTTACGGTCTTTTAAACAAACAAAAACTTTTTCTCTAATGATTCCTGTCTATTGGGAGGGTGGAACCTGATTAGTGAAACTCTCCAATGAACTTTAACCTATTTGCCCAATATGCCTGTCAGCACTGAATTTACAGAAGGTGTTAACCCCTTAATGTACAGGGAAATGTCAAGGTTAATCTGCTACTTGTATTGCTTCAAACAACTGTGTTAAATTTGTCAAACGGCACTTGCTTTTTACAGATTAATGTTGTGTGTCCTTAACTATTTTCAGAGTTGAGTCAATTTTATCCTGTATGATGGCACCCGAGTCTGTCACAGGCCAATCTAATCCTCCCCGTGTATCCCTTCAATCCCTCTATTGCATTCATTGATATAAAAAAAGACGGCAGAATATTTGTTTCCATTTATCTCTATCACTCGATCTTCTTCCAGAATATTATTCCACATTCTCTCTTTAATGAGCTCTGCCCTTTGATTGATATTTTGCTTCTCATCAGTTTCTAAATACATTCACTATTTAATTTGTTGTTCCTCGCCAGACTTCCTTCAGACTTCCTATTATTTTTTCGAATCGTTTTTACATCCCGCCTGTATTTTGTAAATTCAGTTAAATGTAATTGTCCATTAGAATTGTGCAGGCCCTTTTAATTCTCATTGTAATTGTTATTTATCTACACATTCTTGAAACACCAGTTTATGATGAGCTACCTTTACTGGTTGGAATATGTCGAGGCTGTACATTAATACACCCCTATTTGAATTATTCCCACTGTCTCTGCATTCCTTTTTTAAGCATTAACTACTTCCACATTTCTGTATCTTTATCTTTGACTGCTCTCCAGTTTTACAACAGCATTGAACTATAACTTCCTATTCTGCATGCACAGCACGAGGAACATCGACATGACTACTCCTTGGAAACTTTAAACCCTGTTACTTATATCTCCTTGACTTCTGCTTTCTTTGAATCTTTTCTCTCTTCTCATTAACTGGAACTTTTTCGCATCTGTTGCCTCATACCAATATTGCTTTCTCCTTGTCATCTATCCCTCTGCGGCCCTTCTCTCAATTGTATCTATCTTTCTATCTATACAGATATCCAGGCTTACAAAGAACAAACCGTACTCAAAGTCTTCTACAAAGTAGATCCTCTCCTCTCTTAGCCACATGTATTGATATGAACGTGGAGCACTGTGTTTATGGCGCAGATGAGGAATATAAATGTGCTGTCGTGTCACCTACATAATTTTCGTCTGCTACATGTCTCCAGAAATGTACCATAACTTTAACTTTCCGAGCAAGGTCAACCTTAAACAGCTCCGATACTGTTTCTCTGTAGGTCAGTTCAGGGCTATTGACGACTGGAGATGGGCTCCCTGTAAGATTATTGATTGTGGATGCTGTGGTCCCTTGCTTAATTCCTCTTTCCAAAACAGAGCGCCAAAGGCCCTGTCCACATCTTTAATTGATTTGTCGAGAGCTATGCATCTCACAGTCGATAAAAGGCTGTATGGATTGAACTTCCCAAGGTAACATGAACCGCATGCTCGGATCTATTATTCTTATTCGTGACGTGTAATCTGGCGCACTTAAAATATTAATATCACTGGGCAGAGTCAACAAGGATATAGTGCATGCCAAATCTATGGGAGTTTTTTGAGGTTTTAACTAGCGGGGTAGATAAGGGCCACCTGTGGATGTAGCGAGAGGATTGGATATGTTGTTATTCAGAGGGACGTCAGTGTCCTTGTACCTGAATTACTGGATGTTAACATGCAGGTACAGCAAGCAACTAGGAGAGCAAATGGTGTGTTAGTCTTTATTTCAAACGGATTGATGTATAAGTGTAAACATTTTTGTGTAGACTGGGTCTATATTGCCTAGAGTTTAGATGAATGAGAGGTGATCTCACTGAAACATATAACTTTGTTAAAGGACGTCACAGTGTTTGACTCACTGGCTGGGGAGTCTAGAACCAGGGGTCACAGTATCAGAGTAAGAGGTCGGCCATTTAGGACTTTGATGAGGAGACATTTCAATAGTCAGAGGCTTGTACATCTTTGGAGTTCTGTACCCCGGAGGGCTGTGGATGCTCAGTCATTGATTATATCCAAGAAAACGTCGATAATTTTTTGGATACTAAGGAAATCAATGTCAATGAGGATAGTGCGGGAAAGTGAAGTTGATGTAGTAGAGCAGCCATGTTCTTATTGATTGGCGGAGCAGGAGGCCAAGGGCCAAATGGCCTACTGTTGCACCTATTTTGTATGCTCTTATGATCTTACATCACATAGGTGGCACTCACTATCAGCAGTTAAAAGACAACGTAGAATGTGGCATCACAAAGAGGTGAAAATCGCTGCACAATTTCTGATCATGATATTATAACAACTAATTAACATTCGTAACATCGTACAATATTATTTAATAATTTGTCTCTTCATGTCATTTGGTTGATAGTATCAATGTTCTTTTATTTATGTCACTCTCTGGTGAGTCTTTCCTCCTTGGTTTGTGGTCCCTCTTCCTTCAATTTTGCGTTTCTCTTTTCTCTTTCATCTCCTGCTCCAATCTCCATCTCTGTTCCTTCACTGTCTGTCTCCTTTTTGACTTCAGAACGTAAGTACATAAGAAACAGGAGCAGGTGTAGGCCATACGGCCACATGAGTCTACGTAAAATAGTCTCCTCCACTCCCCTCTGATCTTTTCTCAATGATTTTTAATCTATGACCTTTGGCTATTGACCCACTCGCCAGAAGGAATAGTGTTATTTTAATTCTATCAAAATCTCTCATCATCTGCAAAAAATGTTTTTTTAGGTTCCCTCTTCACTTTCTCTGTTCAAAGTAAAACAGTCCCAACTTCTGCAACCTCTCGTCATAACTGTCTTCCCTGGTAACATCCTGGTACACCTCCGCTGTCCCATTTCTAAAACCTTCTCATCTTTCCTAAAGTATGGTGCCAAAATTACCCACAATAATCCCACTGAGCATTAACCAGTGAATTATCAAATTTCCGGCATGATCTAATTGCTGTTATATTCTATTGCTCTATTTATAAATGCAAGTATCCTATACGCTCTTTAAACATCTTATCAACTTGTCGTACCACCTTTAAGAATTTTTGAATATTGACACCGTTCTCTCTGCTAATCTACAGTATTCGAAATCATACCATTTATTGTATACTATCTTCCCAAAATGCATATAGCCCCATTCTACAAAATCTCTCTTCATAGGACATCCCTACAATCCCAGGAATAAATCTATAGTGAACCTTTGTTGCACCCCCTCGACGGCAGGTATATGCTTCCTTAGGTAAGCAGACCAAATTGCGCACAGAATCCAGGTGTGGTCTCGCCAAACCCTGTATAACTGCAGCAAGACCGCCTTACTCTTATATGACAACGCTCTTTCAAATAAGGCGAACTGCCCAGATGGATATGTATGCTCAGTCATGAGAATATCCAAGACTTATGGCTTGCTTTTTCTTGATTAATTTTGGTCTCTGTCCCTCAACTCTATTATTCTTCCCTTCACCTCGTATGTTATTGTCTCCGCAAATGGACAAAACTGATCAGGCTGCATTTACTGCCAATGGCTTTTTGTCCTGTTAAAATGGCGGTAGGCATGTTCCTGAAGAGCTCAATTCCTTGTGGTGATAACGTTAGCTAGGGGATTTCAAGAAAATGACACAGCTACAATGGACGAATGGTTAAGTATGTCCATTGTTTGAACATTTGTCTCCTGGCGGGGGACTGGGAGGCAACATTCTTCCAATGTATTTGCTACTCTTCCCCTTCCCGGCAGTGGAGGACGCAAGGGAAAGAGGTGTTGCCACAGTCAGGTAACCGTGGCAATTTGCTAGGTTGCATACAATACTTTGTGCAGGCTGTATCTGCAATGCATCCCTGATGGAGGAGGTAGGCATCATGTCCAGTGACATGGTGGCCGATCAATTCACCGGCTCTGTCCTGAATGTTGCCAATCTTCTTGACCACTCGTTGCATGACACACTTCCAGGTGAGTAATGAGCGTTTCAGATCACCCTTAACTTGAACTTGAACCATGTTAATGATGAAGAGGCATTGAGGAAACTGAATGATTCATCACAATGTTAACAACTGCTGCCCTGATCTAATATCCATGACGTTGGAATGTCTGATCGAGTTAAGACTTTTGTCGATGTTGACCCTCAAATGTTGGTGGTGGAGTGCACAACAGTGTTGGCATATTTGAAGGTCAGCAGGAGGTGGTTGTGCTACCTCTTGTTTGAGATGTTAATTAACAACCACTTTTGTGCTGTAAATTTTACCTGCTACTTTTGAACCCACAGCTGAATGGCATCAAATCTTGCCAACAGCTGACCTAGGTGGCGCCATTCTCAAAGTATATTTACAATGGAGCTAAACACTGTGGAACCATCAGTGAACAGCACCACACTGACCATTTGATGGAGGGAACGTCATCAATGAGTCAGCGGTTGAATGGTTATGCCAAGGACGCTGCACTGAGAAACTTGTGCAGTGTTTTCCTGCCTGCAACATCGACAGCCATCTTTCTTTATGTCAGGTATCAACCATCGAGTGGCGGATGTTCCCTTGGATTCATATTGATCACAATTTCTCTAGTTCTCCTCAATGTAATAGTCAGTTGAATTTTGCCTTAATTTTGAGAACACCTTCTCCAACCTCTGTTCTGAGATTCAGTTCCTGCTTGCATCAAGGCTGTGACCAGGTCTGGAGGCCAATGATACCGGCGGAACCTGAACTGAGCATCGATGATTTGTTCTGAGGTTGTCTTTGAAGACTGAATTGATGACTCATTCCATAATTTGACAGCTTTTTGAAACAAAGGAATATAAGAACTTGAGTAGACCATTCACCCCTCAAGCCCCTTCTGCCATTAAGTGATGTAATTGGTGATGCATATTCTAACTTAATTTACCCGCCAAGGCTCAGTATCCCTTAATAATGCTGGCTAGCAAAAATCTTTCGATATCAGATTTTAGATAATTGATGGAGCTAATGATTGGGAAGAAGCTGATAAAGTGTTAATTTACTGGGCTGGGTTAGGTCTGTCCTGTTGTTTGCAGATAGGACATACCTCGGCAATCTTCCACATGGCAGCTGGTTCCTATTTCCATACTTTGATTGGAACAGCTTGACAAGGGGATCAGTTATAACTGGTGCACAGACCTTCAGCACTGCTGCTGGGAAGTTTCGCTCTCTCTTTCACCTTCAAGCATTTGTGTCTCTTCTTCAACTTAATCATTACTTCTTGTTGGTTTGCTCCTGCACGCCTCTGATTGCACTTAATGAATGTTCAACCTCATGTTTGTATACTGATTTTACACTGTTACAAATTGGACTCGGCAGCATCTGTGCAAATTTGTACCAAATAACTTTACTCTGTACGATGTTGTGCAATAATTAGCTGGCATGCATTGAAGGTACCTTTAAAAGCCCCAAATTCTATCCACACTGAGAGCAGTAGGTAAAAGCATCACATTGTGTGGCATTAGAGATCTGGATCGGTGAGATTTTAGCCGATACCACCATGTACATAAGGTAGATTTAACACTGGTAAGGAGATGAGCGGAAAGAATGAGGACTCGCCGAGAGAGGTTCACGATTCCATGATCTATATCTGCCATTTCTGTCCAAGAACAGGTGAGAATTCAACTCAACCACTTGACTATAAGGATAAGATAGTATAATTCCGGGTCACTGTGAGTTCCCGCACATTGGGGCAGATATTGCACAGTGCTGGCTTTGTACCATGAACTGGGGATATGGAGCAAGATCTGCTCCAAATCAGGAGGTCCCGAGACTCGAATGATATTTGGCTCGGGTCTCATCCAAATGAGACCAGCGATCACATTGCATCTTTTCCCTTATCCTACAGGTAAGGTTTTTGCTGTCATAAGAACATAAGAAATAAGAGCAGGAGAAGGGCATCAGGCCCCTCGAGTCTGGTCCGCAATTCAATGCGATCATGGCAGATCCGATCATGGACCCAGGTCCACTTCCCTGCCCGTTCCCCATAACCCTTTATTCCCTTCTCAGTTAAGAAACTATCTATCTCTGTCTTAAATTTATTTCATGACCCAGCTTTCACAGCTCCCTGAGGAAGTGAATTCCACAGATTTTCAACCCTCTGAGAAAATAAATTCCTGTTCATCTCAGTTCTAAATGGGCGGCCCCTTATTCTAAGATGATGCACCCTAGTTCTAGTCTCCCCTGTCAGTGGAAACATCCTCTCGGCATCCACCTTGTCAAGCCCCCTCGTCAGTGAGTTGGTAAAGCTCTGAGATCGGCGTGTCAGTATGTCATTGAGTTGGTAAGGCCCTGAAGTCGGCGAGTTGGGAGGTTGGCGAGTTGGTAAGGCCCTGAGTTTGGCAAGTCGGGAGGTCAGGGAGTTGGTAAGGCCCCGAGATCGGCGAGTTGGTAAGGCCTGAGGTTGGCGAGTGATAAGGCCGGTGAGTCAGCAGGTCAGCGAATCGGTAAGGCCCTAAGGTCGGTGAATCAGGATGTCATCGATTTGGTAAGGCCCTGAGGTCGGCATGTCAGTAAGGCCCTGAGGTCGGCACATCGGTAAGGCACTGAGGTCAGTGAGTCAGGGGGTCGGTGAGTCGGTAATGCCCTGAAGTCAGCGAATCCGAGATCGACGGGTTGCGATGTGGGCGAATAGGTAGGCCCTGTGAAGTCGGCGAGTCAGTAGGCCCTGAAATCGGCGGCTCAACGAGTCGGGAGGTCAGCAAATAGGTAGGCCCTGTGAGGTTGCGGGTCAGTCGACCCTGCGAGGTCGGCGAGTCGGGCGTTTGGAGACCGGGAGTTCAGAGGCCTCGGCTGTCGGGGAGGTGAGTTGGTAAGTAACTCTCTTTTCTCTATTTCTTTTTATGTGGATTTTAAACTAGATAAGGCTAACTAGAGGGATGGCAGAGGGGCTCAGTCCCATAGAGTGCACATCTTGCAGTATGTGGGAAGTCCTGGATGCTTCACACAGCCTAGGCAACCATGTGTGCAGGAGGTGTCTCCAGCTTCAACTGCTCGAGCTCCGTGTTTTGGAACTGGAGCAGTGGGTGGAGTCAATACGGTGCATGCGTGAGGCTGAGAACTACGTGGATAGCAGGTTTCAGGAGGTGGTCACCCCGCAGCTTAAAGGCATGCAGGTCGAGGTGAAGTAAGTGACCACCAGACATAGTAATTGTGCCGTGCAGGTAGCACAGGAGTCCCCCCGTGCGTCTATCTCGATTTCAAGCCGATATTGACTTCTGAGTATCAGTCAGGACGATGGTGCCTCTGGGGAGTGCAGCCAGAGCCAATTCCAAGGCACCACAGTTGGCTCAGCTGAACAGAGAGGAGGGACGATGAACAAAAGAGCCATAGTGATAGGGGATTCAATAGTTAGGGGAACAGACAGGCGTTTCTGCGGCTGTAGACGTCACTCCCGAATGGTTTTGTATCTCCGTGGTGCCAGGGTCATGGATGTCACAGAGCAGTCCTGGATGGGCGGTGGGTAAACAGCTAGAGATTGTGGTCCATATTGGGACCAACGACATAGGTAAAATAAGGGATACGGTCCTATAGGCAGAATTCAGGGAGCTAGGAAGAAAATTAAAGGGTAGGACCTCAAATGTAGTAACCTCCGTGTTTCTACCGGTGCTACGTGCTAATGAGTATAAGAATGGAAGGATAGAGAGAATGAACACGTGGCTGGAAAGTTGGTGCAGGAGGGATGGCTTTAAATTCTTGAGACATTGGGACCGCTTCTGTGGGCGATTGGACCTGTACAAACCGAAAGGTTTGCACCTCAACAGCGCCGGGACCAATATCCTTGTGCAGGCTTTGCTCGTGCTGTTGGGGAGAGTTTAAACCAGCTTGGCAGGGGGAGGGAACCTGAGGACGAAGTCAAAAAGAAGTAAAGCAGAAATTGGATAGCAAGAATCAGGAAAACAAATCTGTAAGACAGAGAAAACAGGGCTTAGTATGTAGTAAGCAAGGAGGTCTTCCTGTGCTGAATGATATACACTTTACTGCAAGGAGTATAGCGAATACCGCGGATGGGCTAAGAGCACAGGTAGACACTTGGGAGTATGATATTATAACCATTACAGAAACATGGTTGAAAGAGGGGCAGATCAATATTCTAGTTTACAGCATTTTGAGACAAGATAGAGAGGGGGTAAAAAGGGGAGGGGGGAATGGTTGCAGAATTGATTAAAGAAACAATTACAGTAGTGAGGAGGGATGATATGTTACAGGGATCATCAAATGAGGCCATATGGGTTGAATTGAAAAATAAAAAAGGGGCGATCGCACTGCTGGGCAGGTATTATAGACCCCGAGGGTATAGAGGGTGAGAAATTCTTGAAATGCATTCAAGAGAACTTTTTTAGTCAGTATGTAGCAAGCCCAACACGAGAGGGGACGGTCTTTGATTACTTTTGGGGAATGATGCTGGACAGGCTGAAGGAGTATTCCTGGGAGAGCACTTGGGTGCCAGTGACCATAGTTCAGTCAGATTCAAGTTGGTTATGGATAAAGACAAGAATAGGCCTAGAATAAAAGTTCCGAATTGGGGAAAAGCTAATTTTGCTAAGTTAAGGAGTGATTTAGTCATAGTGGACTGGAAACAGCTACATGTGGATAAATCAGTGTCGGAACAGTGGGAGGCATTTAAGGAGTAGATCCGGGAGGCTCAGGCCAAACATGTGCCCGTAAAGAAAAAGGCTGGGAAAAATAATTCTAGAGCCCCCTGGATTTCTCGGAATTTACAGGGGAGGAGTAAGATAAAAAGGGACGCTTATGTCATATATCAATGGCTAAATACTACAGAATTTTTGGAGGAATATAGAAAGTTAAGAGGCAAAATTAAAAAGGATATTAGGAATGCTAAGAAAGAGCATGAGAAATTCTTGGCCAGTCAAATTAAGGAAACCCTAAGATGTTCTATAAACATATTAAGAGTAAGAGGGTAACTAAAGAAAGAGTAGGGCCTATTAGAGACCATGAGCATAATCTGTGTGTGGAGGCGAAAGATGTTGGGAGAGTTCTTACTGAATACTTTGCATCTGTTTTCACAAAGGAAAGGGGCAATGCAGATACTGCTATCGAGGAGGAGTGTGATATTCTGGAAGAAATAAGTATAGTGAGAGAGGAAGTATTCAGGGGTTTAACAGCTTTGAAAGTAGATTAGTCCCCAGACCCGGATGAAATGCATCCCAGGCTGTTGAGCGAAGTAAAAAAGGAAATAGCAGAGGCCTTGACCATCATTTTCCAGTCCTCTTTGGATCTGGGCATGGTGCCAGAGGATTGGAGGACTGCTAATGTAGTACCCTTGTTTAAGAAGGGAAAAAGGGATAGGCCGAGTAATTACGGTCCTATCAGCCTAACCTCAATGGTGGGAAAATTATTGGAAAAATCCTGAAAGACAGGATAAATCTGCTGTATTGTATGGCGTTAATCACATAGGGTTAATTATGATATTTCGACATTTACAGTGTGTCTCTGCTTCATGCCTCGTAGAATGTTGTTGACGTAGAGAGAGAGAGAGAGAGAGAGACAGAGACCTTGAAGCACACACCATCTTGTTCATGGGACGGTCGGCACCTCGAGATCTCATGCTTTGTGGAAGAACAGCTGGGGCCTTACAAATTAGGAGTTGGCCATAAGCCACATGCACCCATGTTTGTTCACTAGTATGATTGTTCAATAGTATAAAGGAAAGGAACTGTCCAGTAGCTCTTGGAACTTCACCTTGGACCGTGATTCGCGAGCGGTGCCGGGACCCCTAAGGCTCCTCACCAGCCGTTGTTGTGGAGTTCGCGACGGGTTGAAGGCCGTGAGTTTTCTTACATCTTATCATTCTTCTCTTTTGTTTGTAAACTGTATTATATTTCTTTTCTCTCAGTAAATGGTGTTTTATCTTTACTTCATTTGTCTTGTCTCTTATTTAACATTCATCCAGATCCCGAACGTGGAACTATTATTATCGATCCAAAACATTTTGGCGTCATGAACAGGATCTGGTAAAATGTTTAAGAGAAAAGACAAGAAGCAGTATCCTCCTACAGGAGAGAAGTATAGAATACCAGGGTGGAGCACGAGGGATGAGGGTTTTGGCTCTCTTGCCAATGTGCTAGCCCGGTTTGGACCCCCGTAACATTGGGATACGCAGTTAATGGAACAGAGCAATGATAGATCCGTAGCCCACGCGGTACTGTCTCTCCTGGAGGAAGCAGGCTTCCCACAGGAGAAAAATAGTCCCCCACAAATGGGATGGATTTTGTTGACAGCCTTAAGGGCGATGTGTAAGCAACTTAAGGAAAGTCAGGCAGAGAACCTACAGTTAAAAACAGCTGTTAAGGTTTTGGAAAGTCAAAACTCGACCCTGATTGAAGCGGTCCGCACTGCACAAGAGCGGGCGGACAAGGTCAATGAACGATCAGAAACTTTAATATGCCGTCTGGCGACAGTACAAAATAAAAAGAAAGCCAGACGACAGAAATTACAGATGGATTTGAAATATATCCTTTGTACTGCCTAGATTTGCTGCTGCATGTGGTATGGACTTGCTCAATTAGATCCCAGTGAGTGTTCAAAAGCCAATGCAAAATCATGTGGGGAATGTATACAAGCTGGAAAAAATTGTGGGGGGTGCACCAAAAATATCTGGTACTCCTCTGACTCAGAATATCAGTGGACAGATTGGGGGGGGGGGAACGGGAGGAAACTAAAGACCCTCCCTCATATGCTCCGAGCACGGAAGCTCGACAACTTATGACAAATAAGACAAAACAACAAGGTGGGGACCAGTCGATAACCACTAGAGTGGTGCGTGACTTCACCACTAGTGAGTTACAAGAAATAGGGTCTCGTTTTCGCCAAAAACCTGGGAAATCATTGTCAGGATGGCTAACCCGGATTGGGGACCAGGGAGCATCAGGCGTAATACTTTACCCCGAAGAGTTAACAAAAATAGGGACTATGACTACGGACCACCACATGACAGCAGTGCTACGGAATGTCCAGGGCACAGGTTCGCTGTGGAACATGTTACTACAGGGGTCCGGCAAAAATATCCCTCTGCCATTGATTGGGAAGGGGAGGTAAAACCTTGGAATACTATGGCGGAGGGTGCGATACAGTTGCGCAACATGGCAACACAGGGAGGATTATATCACCAACCATATGGGGGGCCAGATCAGGAGCTCTTTATGGCAGAAATGCGGAGCAGGCTGATGAAGAGTGGCCCTCCTATGATGAGGGGGTGCGCTACTCGCATTATTGGGACCAGCCCAAGGGCAGCGGGTGGGGCATGCTTGCCTATTGTTAGGACAGTTAGAGGGTGTAGAAGGTAGTGTGCGAGAGTTGAGAACGGTTAATGTAGAGGGGGATCGGAACCAGCGACAAGGTTCGACCTCTGGGAAAGGTACAGGGTCAGGAAAGACAAAAAAAAGAATTACGTGGAGGGACATGTTCGTGGATCTACTGAACGCAGGGGTCCCCAAGGATAAAATTGATGGAATCCCAACAGGAGCAATGTATTCTATGTAGAAGCAACACTGCGTCCCGGGAACAGGGAAGAGTGAAAGGGGGCAGCTAAGGGAGACTAAGTCGGATAGCGATAAGTCTGCGGATGCGGAGAAACCACCTCCCACTAGCCTATACGCCAACATAGAACAGCTGTGGAAGAGTAGTAATCCCTTCGACTAGGGGTTTGGCCGGGATCCGGGAGTACCCCGCGTTAGAACCATACCAACCCAAGCTCGCGAGGATCTGAAGCCACGAGAACACACATTCCGATTACGATACATTCGCGGGGGGTGGGGGGGAACATACAAAGAGATGTGGCTTTACTAGACACAGGGGCAGAAGTTACTATTATCCATGGAAATCCTAGGAAACACACAGGGACCCTCATGATGATTAATGGGTTCAGAGGAGCAGAAACACCCGCTGTCCGAACAACTATCAGAGTGGCAGTGGGAAATGGGCCTCTGCGCTGGGTAATGGTCTTAATATCGGCAGTAAAGGAACATATTATTGGGATGGAATACAATGTCGGAAAGTGTGAGGTCATCCACCTTGGGAAAAAAAACAGTAAAAGGGAATATTATTTGAATGGGAGAAATTACAACATGCTGAGGTGCAGAGGGACCTGGGGGTCCTTGTGCATGAATCCCAAAAAGTTAGTTTGCAGGTGTAGCAGGTAATCAGAAAGGCGAATGGAATGTTGGCCTTCATTGCGAGAGGGATGGAGTACAAAAGCAGGGAGGTCCTGCTGCAACTGTACAGGGTATTGGTAAGGCCGCACCTTACCAATACCCTGGAGTACTGTGTGCAGTTTTGGTCACCTTACTTAAGGAAGGATATACTGAGTTTGGAGGGGGTACAGAGACGATTCACTAGGTTGATTCCGGAGATGAGGGGGTTACCTTATGATGATAGATTAAGTAGACTGGGACTTTACTCGTTGGAGTTCAGAAGGATGAGGGGTGATCTTATAGAAACATTTAAAATCATGAAAGGGATAGACAAGATAGAGGCAGAGAGGTTGTTTCCACTGGTAGGAGAGACTAGAACTAGGGGGCACAGCTTCAAAATACGGGGTAGCCAATTTAAAACCGAGTTGAGAAGGAATTTCTTCTCCCAGAGGGTTGTGAATCTGTGGAATTCTCTGCCCAAGGAAGCAGTTGAGGCTAGCTCATTGAATGTATTCAAATCACAGATAGATAGATTTTTAACCAATAAGGGAATTAAGGGTTACGGGGAGAGGGCGGGTAAGTGGAGCTGAGTCCACGGCCAGATCAGCCATGATCTTATTGAATGGCGGAGCAGGCTCGAGGGGCTAGATGGCCTACTCCTGTTCCTAATTCTTATGTTATTATGATCTTTTGATGGACCTCTTAAAGGGAACCACACACAACACCTCGTTCGGGTGATTCTCATTTGGGATACGGGCGATCACTGTGATTGTAGGGGAAGCAAAGTGGGAACCAGTGGTAATACCACCACCATCGCGTATAGTGACTATGAAACAGTACCGAATATCTGGGGGACACAAAGAAATAGGGGAAACCATACAAGGGCTCTTGGAGGCAGGTATCATTCGACATGCGGTGTCTCCCTACAATAGCCCTGTTTGGCCTGTGCAGAAACCCGACAAAAGTTGGAGGATGACAGTGGACTACCGACAACTGATCAAATTTGCCCCTCCCCTGGCAACCGCTGTCCCAGATGTAGTAACTATAACAGAGCGGCTGTCTGAAGAAGGTGCGGAGTGGTATGCGGTAATCGACCTGGCCAATGCCTTTTTCTCCATTCAAATAGCGGAAGAATCCCAGGACCAGTTTGCATTCACTTGGGAAGGGAGGCAATACACGTTTAAATGCCTACCTCAAGGTTACCTACAGAGCCCTACCCTGTGCCACGGATTGGCGGCCCAGGACCTGGACATGTGCACGTTGGCTCGTAATGTCTCACTGGCACACTATATCGATGATGTACTAATAAGAGGTCCGACTGAGGCAGTGGTGTCAGAAGCCCTAGCTACTTTAGCCCAACACATGCGAGGCAGGGGCTGCGAGATAAATCCGAAGAAGGTGCAGGGCCCTAGCCAGACTGTCCACTTTCTGGGGATCCGATGGTCTCGGGGTGAGTGCATCATACCCGAGCCTGTGAAGAATAAAATTCAAGAAATGGCCATCCCCAAGAATAAAACTGAGACACAACGGTTTGTGGGACTACTGGGTTACTGGAGGAGACACATACCTCACCTCATGATGTTATTAAAACCGCTGGATGCTGTAACATGAAAAAAGGCCCACTTTGAGTGGGGAAAGGAACAACACGTGGCTTTTGATGCATCCAAAGAAGCCGGAACTCAAGCTTTACCCCTAGCCCCATGAGTGCCTGGACAGCCTTTTGAGCTACAGGTATCCGTTACCAATGATACTGCAGTGTGGAGTTTGTGGCAGGTTCAACATGGCACTCATATACCGTTATGGTTCTGGTCTAGAAAATTGACAGATGCTGCTACTCGTTACACTCCATTTGAGAAACCGTTATTAGCTTGTTGTTGGGCCCTAACAGAAATAAAAGGACAGACTGGGGACGAAAAAGTCAGTTTAAGACCAGACCTAGCCATATTATCCTGGGTTCTCTCAGAAAATGAGACACACAAGGTCGGGCGAGCGCAGCAAAGCTCCATAGTGTGCTGGAAATGGCATATCGCAGACAGAGCAAGTAAACGAAAAGAAGGAATCACCCGACTACATGAGCATGTGGCTGAATACCCACAAATAGCTGAGAGTGAACTTACGCAGTCGTCTGTCAGTTTAACCAAAGAGTCACCGATCTCCTGGGGCATGTCTTTTGAACAGTTAACACCTGTAGAACGTAGCCATGCCTGATTCACAGATGGCTCAGCGGTCTAGCGAAACAGCCTTCGGCGATGGTGAGCTGCTGCCTTCAATCCAAAAACCCAGACAATTGTGCATGATGAGGGCCTGGGAGGCTCCAGCAAGCTAGCAGAACTAGTCTTTGCGTTAGAAAAGGAACAGCAACAAGTCCACATATATACTGACTCATGGGCAGTAGCCAATGGCATGGCGAGCTGGATGCAGAACTGGCATGAACATAACTGGCAAATAACTGGGAAAGACTTGTGGGGAAAGCACCTATGGGAACAAATATGGTCGAAAGCCCAGAAGATGAAAATAACTGTATATCATGTGGACGCTCACATGAAAAACACTTCAAAGACATCTGAATATAATAACACCATTGATAATATAGCCCAGGCATGGGCTGTCAAAGAGGCGGAAGAGGAAGAATATGGCATAGGCAAATGGGCGCACCACAAATCTAGACATTTGGGCATTCAGGGTACGATACAATGGGCACGAAATAGGGGGTTACATTTGATTATGGACGGTGTTAAACAGATCATAAACACCTGTGAAATTCGTCAAAAGGTGAAGCATTTTCCCCTACAACGACAACCCGGTGCCCATATTAAGAGAGGGAGTCAACCAGCACAAATATGGCAAGTTGATTACGTAGGACCTTTACCATTGCAACAACGGTTCCAATATTTGCTCACTGCTGTTGATACCTATTCTGGACTTTTGATTGCTTATCCAGTGACTAAAGCGAATCAACAAAGTACGATTAAAGGACTGGAGAAGTTAATCACATACTACGGTGAGCCAGCAGAAGTACAGTCCGATAATGGGTCGCACTTCACAGGTCAAACAGTGCAACAGTGGGTGGTAGACAATGGGATCTATTGGATGTTTCACATACCTTACTATCCGCAAGCTGCAGGGTTAATAGAACGCATGAATGGACTACTTAAGCAACAGATTAAAATATTAACTCCCACTAACACACTGCAAGGGTGGTTAAAGGTCTTACCACAAGCAGTGCGCAGTCTGAATCACCGACTATTTCAGGGAGGAACTCCTGTAAGCCACATGTTAGGCAAAGTTAGTGTCCATACAATTGAAAAAGAAAATCAGACTCAGGACACAGGTTGTGACGGAGGAAAAGTGTGGGTGCAGTTCCCACAGAAACCCTTACAAGCAGGGGAAATCTTAGCGAAATGAGAAGGAAACACTTATTGGGTGCTCCTGACTGGTCACGATATTCCTCTCTGTGTTGACAAGGGTAAATTGACTAAACGGGGCTGAAATTAATATACTTATGCTTCCTCCCACAGGAATTCTGCTCAAAATGGCGACATACCAATTCGTGTTGGCAAGTCTCTGTGTCTCGTTATCTGTGACGATGCTACTTCCATCCTCAAACACAGCATGGTATGGCCGTATAGGGTGGCGGTTAGCTAACACTGATCGTATGCAAGACAATTTTACCTGTCCTTCTGGGCAAGCCTGCACTATAGGACACTGGAGCGTCACTTGTGATGCATGCGGGTACTGGGGAGACCCAGGACAGGTGCTATTAATAGTCAGCATGGGGGCCAACATCACATTATCAATCAAGTGGCAAAAAGATATGACAATGATATGCAATGTGTACTCCAATGTATCGTTACTGCACAACGTCACATGGTTAAGGGGTTGGGCCCACAGCATTATCTCAAGCAATGACACTATGTCAGACGAAATTAAGTTAAATGCGTCTCTATGGTCTGGATGTACAAATGCCTCCGTAATCATTGGTAGGGGGATTATGGGCCACTTTTGGTCAATGCGTGCAGTTAAGCATTCTAAGAGCCCCGTGGATCATTTGCAATGACTACACTTGACATGTATACCCATGCATACATCCCCACCCATATTAAATCTCACACTACAAGTCCGGTATGCAGACAAGCCGTCTGACACTTGTAATATAACAACAATTAAAGCAAATCTGAAAACATCAGTGAGACAAAGGCATGATATATTAGCCACAATATTAGGATGCATAGGAACAGGAATAGGAGCATTAAACTCGATGGATATCGAGACCTTACAAAACAAAATAGAAAAGGTAGGGAGACTCACTGGAGATGCAATTCGATTGCGAAATGCATGGGACAGAGGTCTCACAGAACAGATGTTTTCTAGTTGGCTGTCAGACGTAATGTGATGGGAACACATAGATAAAACTACTCAAGAGATAGGGAGTGTCACCGGGCGACAACAAGAATTAGGTCATCACACAAAATGCATGTTTGAAGAAGTAACCCGGCAACTATTTAGGGCCGAGTTAGAATGTATTGCCATGTCAAGGCATGCAGATAGTTGGAGCAAAATATTCCACTTCGGCAACAGAAATCTAGGGGTAAAACCTGATATGCAACATACACATTGTGATGACCAGGATTGTGAAACTTTACTAAGAGAATAGTCAATATCACAAAAACCAACATTTGGTGGCAGTTTATAGTGCTTCCCCACCTGTATGGCCAAAATGTGTGAGTAGCCTAGTTCAAAGGTGGATGGATTGATGCTAGCAATAGAACTCACCAAGCTCAAGATTGTCAAATATGGCCTTTTGGTATGGTATGTCCTTTGCACACACCTGTGTTTGAACCATGCTCCCTACAGCATAAAGCGGGAACATGTATTTGGACACTTGTACCATACAATGATACAATTTTACATGAAATCAGACAGAATCATGTTTGTATTACTAGTGTCTATCCCATTTATCTTGATGGCGCCCGTAAAGATCCTCCTCTAAATGCTGGTTTTAAAGATGTGTATACCATATGTGACCTTTATTCTAAAAGGTCATATCGATTGGGACGATGTAAAAATGTTGTGCGCCATCGCGCCGTCCTAGGCTTTACTAACCCTCCTCCCACTGTAGACCTAACTCTTTTAGCTCAATTTCTAAAAGATAATAAAAAGGTCACTAACGAATTGAGCAAACGAGGGCATACTCTTCATACTCTGCAAGTAGCTATGAGCTACAGTGAAGGCGCCTTGGTCAGAGTTGCGACAACGGTCACCAACGTTATGGTACACCATTGGTGGGACATCTTTTACAGTTGGTCCCCAAAAACATCCGCCGCTTTGAAGCTGTTAATACATCCTATCGTAGTTTTACTCGTCGCGTTATTACTGATATTACTGCTTGTATGTATTCTTTGAGGTAGATTGCGGGCATTGCTTGCGCATATTCAATGTGTAACTTATGCATTACGCCTTCAACTCGATTATATTACATAGAATGTCTAAATATCAAGGGTGGATTGTATTGTATGGGGTTAATCACATAGGGTTAATCATAATATTTCGACATTTACAGTGTGTTTCCGCTTCATGCCTCGTGGAATGTTGTTGATGCAGAGAGAGAGAGAGAGAGATGGAGAGAGACCTTGAGGCGCACAGCATCTTGTTTATGAGACGGTCGGCACCTCGAGATCTCATGCTTAGTGGAAGAACAGCAGAGGTCTTACAGATTAGGAGTTGGCCAGAAGCCACATGCACCCATATTTGTTCAATAGTATGTTTGTTCAATAGTATAAAGGAACGGAACTGTCCAGTAGCTCTTGGAACTTCACCTTGGACCATGATTCGCGAGCGGTGCCGGGACCCCCAAGGCTCCTGACCAGCTGCCGTTGCGGAGTTCCCGATGGGCTGAAGGCCGTGAGCTTTGTTGCATCTTATCACACTTCTCTTTTCTTCGTAAACTGTATTATGTTTCTTTTCTCTCAATAAACCGTATTTTATCTTTACTTCATTTGTCTTGTCTCTTATTTAACATTCATCCACATCCTGAACCTGGATCTATTATTATCGATCCAAAACATCTGCATTTGGAAAGGCAAGGATTAGTTAGTGTCAGTCAGCACGGATTTGTTAATGGAAGATCGTGTCTGACTAACCCGATTGAATTTTTTGAGGAGGTAACCAAGAGGGTCGATTAGGGTAGTGCATACAATATAGTATATATGGATTTTAACAACGCTTTTGATAAGGTTGATCATGGTAGACTGATCGTGAAGGTTAAAGCCCATGGGATACAGGGCAAAGTGTCAAGTTGGATCCAAAATTAGCTTGGAGGTCGGAAGCAAAGTGCAATGATTGATCGATGATTTTGTGACTGGAAGGATGTTTCCAGTAGGGTTCTGCAGGGCTCAGTACTGGGACCCTTGCTTTGAGTGGTAAATATCAACAATTTAAATTTGAATGCAGGGAGTATGATTAAGAAGTTTGCAGACGACACGAAAATTGGCTGTGTGGTGGATAATGAAGAGGAAATCATGGGTTGCAGGAGGATCTCAATGGACTGGTCAAGTGGCAGAGCAGTGGCAAAGGGAATTTAATTCAGACAAGTTTGAGCTGATGCACTTTGGGAGGGCTTAGAAGGAAAGGTTATACACATTAAGCGGTAGGTCACTTACTAGTGTAGATGAAGAAGGGGACCTTGGAGTGCTTGTCCACAGAACTCTTTTGGGAGGAAACTAAAACATTAAATCATTAAATCGTGTCCCCCCTCTGGGGGACACACCAAACATTTTCACCAAAAATTTTCAAGGCCCTTTTTTTTGTTTTTTTTGTATTTTATTTTGTGTTTTTGTTTTTTTTTTTAGGTTTGTTTTGGGCACTAAAATCATATTTCTTTTTCTCCAAGTGCCCCCTATAAAAGGGGAGGGGGACACTAAAAACACCGGCAATTAAAACAAATTACATTTAAAACATGAAATCAAATTAAAATTTGGTTGCCGGACGTGATGATCATCCAGTCCCTCCGGTGCCCACGTCTCGCTGAAGGCCGCGAGCGTACCAGTGGACACCGCGTGCTCCATCTCCAAGGACACCCTGGCGCGGGTGTATGCGCGGAAGAGAGGCAGGCAGTCAGGCTGAACGACCCCCTCGACCGCCCGCTGCCTGGACCGGCTGATGGCACCCTTGGCCGTGCCCAGGAGCAGTCCTACGAGGAGGCCCTCGGACCTACCCGCTCCCCTCCGCACAGGGTGCCCAAAGATCAGGAGTGTAGGACTGAAGTGCAGCCAGAATTTCAGGAGCAGCCCCTTTAAATAATAAAAAAGGGGCTTGAACATCGTGCATTCGGTAAAAACATGGAACACGGACTCTTCCAGACCGCAGAAATTGCAGGCGGCCTGGGAGCCCATGAACCGGTTTAAAAATTTATTGCACGGGACTGCTCCGTGCACCACCCTCCAGGCCAAGTCCCCGATAAATAGTGGGAGGACTCCCGCATAGAGTGCCCTCCATCGGGGACCCCCGCCTCCTCCGGACGGCAAGATGGTACGCCATGGCGTGTCCGGACGGCAGGCGAGGATGGCAAAGTTGAGAGTGTGCAGGAGCAGCCCGTACAGGAAACCCCTCCGCGCGGAACTGAAAAGCACGGAGTGGATTTCCTCGAGGCGGCTCAAGTTGTGAGGCGCCGGCTCCCAAGGGAGGTTCTAGGGTTTGGCGCCGATGAGGAATTCCGTCCGGACGGGGGGCAGTTCAGACAGGATTTCCCCACGTGCTTGAGCCTCCTCGATACACCTAACGGAGTCGGGGCCCAGAGCTGTTTTTAGCGACTCGATGGCATCGGCCGCGTGGCGGACGTTGGCAGAATTTAGGCACCGCGCCAGCTTGCCTGGCGCCATCCAGCCCGCTCCTCCACCATCGAGCAGGTCCCTGACCCTGGTCACCTCACCAGCCACAGCCCTCTCGTCCGACCGCCACCTAAAACCTCGGTCGTGGAGGTACGGATTCCAGAGCAGCGGCTCCTGCAGGACAGCTGCCACTCCAGCCGGTGGAGAGCTCCGCTTGGTGGAGACTTTGTTCCAGACCCTGATGAGTTCCTTGTAAAAGACAGGCAGCTCCTGGAAGGCGGTCCTGATGCCCCCCAAGCTCACAAACAGGAGCTGCGTGTCGTAGTTGAGGCCGTGCTGCCGGCGGAAGAAATACGTCGTCAGGGCACGCCACCTGGGAGGGGGCTCGACGTAAAGGTATCTCTGCAGGGTCTGAAGACGGAAAGTTGCGAGCTGGGTGCTGACGCACACCAACGACTGACCGCCCTCCCCAAGCGGGAGACTCAAGACCACGGCAGAGACCCAGTGCTTCCTGTTGTTCCAGAAGAGGTCCACCAGCTTCTTCTGTATCTTGGTGACAAATGCAGGGGGAGGGGTCAAAGTGACCAGCCGGTACCACAACATGGCGGCCACCAGCTGGTTTATGACTAGCGCTCGACCCCTGTAAGACAGCACTCGGAGCAGTCCTGTCCAGCGCCCTAGGCGAGCGGCGACCTTGGCCTCCTGCTCTTGCCAGTTCGCCGGCCAGGCTTCCTCGTCGGGGCTAAGGTAGACTCCCAGATAGAGGAGATGGGTCGTGCTCCAGGCAAAAGACCTGAGCTCCTCCGGCAGGGAGTCCACCCGCCACTGACCCACCAGGAGTCCGGAACATTTCTCCCAGTTGATCCTGGCGGAGGATGCGGCCGAGTAAATCTCCTGGCACTCACGCATCCTCCGCACGTCAGCGGGATCCTCTACCGCGAGGAGCACGTCATCGGCGTAAACCGAGAGGACGACCTCCACGCCCGGCCCTTGCAGAGTCAGTCCCGTCAACCTCGTCCGCAGGAGGCACAGGAACGGCTCCACGCAGATGGCATATAACTGGCCGGACATGGGGCATCCCTGCGCACCCCTCTCCCAAAGCGAAGGGGCGCCGTCAAGGACCCGCTAACCTTTATCCGACACTCCGCAGCGGCGTACAAAAGTCGGATCCGGGCGACGAAATGCGTCCCGAACCCGAAAGTGCGCAGAGTTCCGAACAGATAGTCGTGATCCACCCTGTCGAACGCCTTCTCTTGGTCGAGAGATAGGAAGGCGACTGACAGACCAGCCTCCTGGGAATGATGGATGAGGTCCCGGACCAGATGGATGTTATCGTGGATTGTCCGGCCCGGGACCGTGCAGGACTGGTCGGGATGGATCATGTGGTCCAGCACGGCGCCAAGGCGAGCAGACATCGCCCTGGTGAAGATTTTGTAGTCCGTGCTGAGGAGGGAGACCGGGCGCCAGTTCTTAAGGAGGCGGAGATCGCCCTTCTTAGGCAGCAGGACGATGCCTGCCCTGCGCCAAGAGAGGGGCATCTCCCCGGTCACCAGACTTTCCCCTAGGACCCGCGCATAGTCGCCCCTCAGAACGTCCCAGAACGCCCTGTGGAACTCCACGGTCAGCCCGTCCAGCCCCGAGGCTTTTCCCCTCGAGAGCCGGTCGATGGCGCGGTCAGCTTCGCCAGGCTTAGCGGAGCTTCCAGATTTTCGGCACCCTCCGGGCCGACCTTCGGCAGGTCCTCCCACAAAACTCCACGCGCTTCCTCACTGGACGGCTCCGGAGAGAACAGAGCCCCGTAATATTCACGGGCCCTGTTGTTGACGCCCTCCGGATCTGAGATGAGAGAGCCGTCGTCGGCCAGCAGCGTCAAGAGCCGCTTACGGACGCTCTGTCATTTTTCCAGCGAGTAGAAGAAGGGGGAGCCGCAGTCCAGATCCCGCAGGCGCCGGATCCGCGACCTCACGAAGGCGCCTCGGGACCTGACGAGCTGCAGGTCCTTCAGCGTGGCCTTCTTCGCTTTTTACACCATCCGCAGGGCCGGGTCCTCGACGACTTGAGCGAGACGGGACTCCAGGTCAAGCACCTCTTTTACTCGGCGCCCGACCCTGGCCGCCCGCCTCTTGGTCGACCCCCGCGCGTACTCTTGACAGAAGACGCGGACGTGAGCCTTGCCCACGTCCCACCATAGCCTCAAGGAGGGGAAGCCCCCCTGCTTCCTTCTCCAGTCGGCCCAGAAATGACAGAACGAGTCCTGGAACCACATGTCCTCCAGCAGCTCGTTGTTAAAGTGCCAGTACGTGGACCCCGTCCACGCGCGGAGCGAAGCGAGCACCGTCCACACCAGGTGGTGGTCCGAACACGGCACCGGCCGCATGGAGGCCGCCGGGACTCAGGAAACGTACGCCCGAGACACGTAAAGGCGGTCGACTCTGGACCATCCTACTCCAGGCCTCACCCAAGTAAAGGCGCTGGAGTCGGGATGGAGATTTCGCCAGACGTCCACCAAGTCGAAGGACCTGACCAGGTCCCTCAACTTCTCCATCGCCGTCAGGCTCTGCGGGGCACCGGAGCGGACCCTCATCTCGAGGGTGCAGTTAAAATCCCCCCCGAGGACAATGCAGTCGCCGACGTCGACGGAGCCAAGAAGAAGCGCGTTTACTGCGGGCCGGGCTGAGGGGCGTACACGTTCACGAGATGGAGCGGCACGTCCCCCAGGTGAACCGTGACATGCAGCAAGCGGCCTGGCACGGGCTCCTCGACTCCCAAGATCTCCGGTTGAAATTTCGGGGCCAACAAGATGGCCACACCACAAGAAGTGGTAGTGAGGTGGCTCATGCGGACCTCTCCTTGCCATTCCAGGAGCCACGTGGCTTCGTCTCCCGGAACGGTGTGAGTTTCTTGCAGGAAGCACACCGCATATTTCCCCTATTGCAGGAGCGAAAAATTGTTAAATCTACCACGTGCCTCTCTGCCGCCGTTGATGTTGAGTCTGGCTATGGTTATCTTCATGACAAAAGCATAGTGCAACCTCTACCTAACCTATTGTGGGGGGGGGAGTGGAGTCGTTTGTTGACCTCCACTCCTTCAGCAGCCCAGCGAGGAACCATTTGAGACGGCGCAGCTCAAGGCCTTGCGCCTTTGATAAGGGCCCGCCCGCGGCCATGGTTTTAGCGGCGGCGCAGACGGACGCGATGAGCAGCCCCGGCTCGAACCATCTTTCCAGGGCCAGATGGGCACGGTAGCAACGACCCTGGCTCTGGATCAAAAAGTCCCGGAGTTCCTTTGCAGGAATGAGTGGGGACTCAGCGGCGGGCACGAGGAGATCCATCGCCTCACTGGCGATGGACTCGAGATCTTCTCCCGAGTCCCCCACCGAGTCCCCGTCCCCCTCCGGGAAGTCGCCGCCAGCAGCCGGCCCGTCGACCGCACGAGGTACGGCAAACGGCCCGGCCGCTCCATCCGACCCTGGCTCTGCCCAGATCCCACCCCCAGGATTGTCGGCAGAGGAGTCCCCACTGGGCTCTTTTAAAAGCGGTGCTGGGTCAGGAAACGACAGCAGAAGGGGTTCCTCCTCCGCCCCAGGAGCCGGGTAACACGGAGAGACCCGGTCAAAGAAAAGTTCCAGGTCCTCCAAGTACCCCAGCTCCAAAGTAGGGGGCGAGGGTTGGTTTTCTTCCCCTTCCCCGCCGCCACCCCCTGGCCCAGCGTGTGGATGTATATTAAAAAATGTTTAATTTTAATTTTCTGCCGAGTCGTGCAAATCCCGGGGGAAGTTGGTTAATAGCTGGGCGGGCTCAGGTTCGGCCTCTTCGGCCCCGCCCGCCTCAGTCCCCGGGACGCTCGACCCGGCGGCTACGCATTCCTCCGCTGGCCCCACGCCCCCCACGACAGGCAGATCTTCCACGCCATCCCCGGGAGGCAGAGGCTGGGCAGCCTCGACTGTCTCACCCTCCCCGGGGACAGACTCCCCTCGCCTATGGCGCAGTTTGGTGGCGCTGGTGGGGGACGCAGGACACACGGCGGGCAGTGACTCCTCCGCGGAGGGATGTTGTTCCCCCTCCGCCTCATTGGAGCGGCGCCTCCTTTTGTTCCTGGGGGAGCGCGGAGGCAGGGAGACCTCCATGTCTGCCGAGGCCTCCCGCTACACTCCACCCTTTTTCTTATCTTGCCCGCGCCCGAGCCCCTCTGTGATATTGGTCAAGGGCTCGGGCTCGGGCACGGGCTCAGGGCACCCCGCGCTCGCCGGTGATAGGGTTTAGCTGAGCGCGGTGATCAAATTGTCTGGTGCACTGAGGGGACCAGCCTCGAGATGTTTCGCCTTCCTCCGCGCCTTCTTTCTGATCAGACGCTCTCCCTTCCCCCCGCCAAAGGCCGTGAAAACAAAGGCCCCCGATGATGCCCGCGCACCTACGGCTCCCGGCACGCGGATGCTACTAGGGGGAGGGGTGGCGGCCGCGCCAGCCTTGGCCGCCCTCGGTGGTTTGGCGGCCTTGGAGGCGGGGCAGTTCTTACGAACATGCCCCACCTCCCTACAGGCATGGCACCGCACGCCGTCCGACGTCCAGAAGACGCGGTAGGCAGTCCCCTCGTGCACCACATTAAAACTACCCTCCGTCGTCTCCTCCCGTGCCAGCCGGACAAAGAGCTGGCGGCGGAAGGAGAAGACATGGTGCAGTCTGCTCTCCCTGAGGCCGAGCGGTATGGGGTTGATCCCTGACCTTAACTCCCCCAGTTGGTGTAGGTGAGGAAGGAGGAGCCCAGCGGGAATAAAGGGCAGGACGTTAGAAAGGATGACCCTCTGCACGGTGGCCTCGAGAGGGTCCACCGCAGGAATGTCCCGCTCACCGTGAGCCCCTTTTCAAGGGCCAGGGACACCGCCCGCTCTGACCCCAGGATGAATACAGCCTTCCCAGACATCTTGGAGGCTGCGACAATGGCCGAGGGGCTGACTACCCCAGACATCGCCCGCACGCACTCCTCGATGCTCATTGTGGGGTGAGTGTAGCTCTTGACCCCGTGTTTCTTTGTGATTAGTCTGAAAGGTGGCAGGACAGCAGGAGGCGCAGGAGGAGCCGTGGATGTGAATGCCGCCTGCGCATATGTCTTTGCTGGCCCCGCCACCGGCGTGGATGGGGTCGCCATCACGGGGTCCCTTTCAGGGCCACACCCACCCCAAAGTCACAGGCCTTAATGTTCTTAAATTGGCCTCGTTTAAGTGTATGAGCAGAGGAGCTCTCAATAAAGCACACCTCTCCCCTCGTTGACAATTGGGGAGGGGCCTTGCTCCCTCTGCTCAGTTGTCTTAATTGTTTTTTCAATTAGGAGGAAAGGGCTCTCAGAGAGAGGGGGGAGTGACAGAGAGAGAGAGAAAGAAAGTGGGGGTTGGGAAAGAGGGAAGCTGTGAGGGCCGGTCTCCCCTCACAGCGATGGGTGGGTGTTTGTTGGGGTGCACTCCCCAGATGGCAAAAAACACAGTCTTTGTAGATGGTCGTCGGGTGGGGGGAGAAGATGGAGCCACCCAGGCACACACTCCCAACGATGTTAAATAGGGTAATTAATCAGTCTTCAGCCAGGTCGCTCCAGCTATCCCAGGCTAGGCAATGGGGGAGGGGTGCTTCAGTGCTGTGTGGGGCCTAGTTATTTAGCAAGACCCCCACACACACTTCCACACACACACACTCCCCGCGATGTTCCGACCCTCGAAATGGTCTTCTTTCCTCCCCCCACCGATACAACAAAGTCTTTCGGGGAATGCACCAAAACACACCCACCTTTGGTTGATGAAGTTTCTCCCTCCTTCCACACTGGATAGTTGTTGTTCTTTTTCCCCCACTCTCCAACTCTTTGTAAAAGTAATGAAGTTGTTGAATTTTCTGCTATCCTCCTCTCCCTCTGGATGAATTGGAATTGTAGTAAGCCCCTTCCTCCTCTTCCTGGGCTGGTCTCAGGGTTCTCTCTAGGCCTCCAGGCAGGAGCAACTGCAGGTAGCTCCTTCTCTCACTGCTCCAGGCTCCAAAGGATCAGGCCACGCCTCCAAAGCTCCACCATTGGTCCACAGATCCCTGAAAGTAGCAGGCCAGGTGGCTAAGAAGGTTAAGAAGGCATACGGAATGTTTGCCTTTATTGATCAAGGCATATTATATAAAAGCAGGGAGGTTATGCTTAAATTGTATAATACTTTGGTTAGGCCACCGCTGGAGTATTGCATACAGTTCTTGTCACTATATTATAGGAAGGACGTGATTGAACTAGAGAGGGTGCAGAGGAGATTTACCAGGATGCTGCCTGGAATGGAGAATCTTAGTCATGAGGACAGATTGGATAGGCTGGGTTTGTTCTCATTGGAACAGAGGAGGTTGAGAGGAGACCACATTGAGGTGTACAAAATACTGAGGGACCTGGACATAGTGGATAGTAAGTGTCTATTTCCATTGGTGGAGGGGTCTATTACAAGGGGGCATAGTTTTAAGGTGATTGGTGGAAGGTTTAGCGGGGACTTTACGTGGCAGGGGTGGGGCTTCTTTACGCAGACGGTTGTGAGGATCCGGAACTCGCTGTCTGGAGGAGTGATGGATGCAGAAATCCTCACCACTTTTAAGAGATGGTTGGATGGGCACTTAAAGTGCAGCAACCTGCATAGTTATGGAGCTAGAGCTGTAATTGGGATTAGACTGGATGCTCTTTTGTTGGACGGAGCAAATATAATGGTAAGTACTGCAGAGAATAGAATATGGCCAGGGTGATCTCCTGGGCTACTTTCGATCATGTGAATGGGCCAGAGAGGAGTTTTCCCAGTTATTTCTTCCTAAGTTGGCCTGGCTTTTTATCTGATTTTTGCCTCTTGGAGGAGATCACATGGCCTCGGTTGGGATGGAGTGCAGAATATTTTAGTAAAAGGGGTGTCGCAGTTGTGGTCAGGCGGACTGGTTGGAATGGTTGCTCTTTGCCTTTCCGTCATTGTTTATAGGTTTATAGGTAACCTTTAGGGCTGCTGACCAAGGGCTGTGTGGCTCTTTGTTGGCCGGCATGGACAGCATAGTCCGAAATAGCCTCCTTCTGTGTTGCAAATTTCTATGTTTCTATGTTCTATAATCTTATTTGTTTCGATAAGGTCACCTATCATTCTTCTGAATTCCAATGAGTAGAGGCCCAACCTACTCAACCTTTCCTCATAAATCAAACCATTCATCTCTGGAATCAACCGAGTGAACTTTCTCTGAACTGCCTCCAGAGCAAGTATATCCTTTCGGAAATAAGGAAACCAAACCTGTACGCAATATTCCAGGTGTGGCCTCAACAATACCCTGTACAACTGTAGCAAGACTTCCCTGCTTTTATACTCCATCCCCTTTGCAATCAAGGGCAAGATTCCATTGGCCTTCCTGATCACTTCCTGTACTTGCATACTAACCTTTTCTGTTTCATGCATAAGTACCACCAGGTCAAGTATTACTGCAGCACTTTGCAATTTTTCTCCATTTAAATAATAACTTGCTCTCTGATTTTTTTCTGCCAAAGTGCATGACCTCACACTTTCCAACATTGTACTCCATCTGCCAAATTTCTGCCCACTCACTTAGCCTGTCTATGTCCTTTTGCAGATATTTTGTGTCCTCCTCACACATTCTTTTGCATTCCATGTTTGTATTGACAGCAAACGTGGATACATTACACTCGATGCTTTCTTCCAATTCTTGTCAATAGCTGGGGTCCCAGCACTGATCCCTGCGACACCCCACTAGTTACTGATTGACAACCAGAGAATTAACCATTTATCCTGACTCTCTGTTTTCTGTTAGTTAGCCAATCCTCTATCCATGCTAATATATTACCCCCCAACACCGTCGGTGTGCATGAGGGCAAATTCTGCAGGGTGGATAAGCAAACTGAACAGAGTCCAAAGGTACAAGAGAGTATTCAAGTAGGGGAGTGAAAAATAATGTGTTAGTTGTAGGGGACAGTATAGTCTGGGCGATAGATTTTATTCTCTGCTGCTGCGAATGTTAGTTCTGAAGGTTAGGTTGCCTGCCCGGTGTCAGGGTTAAGGAAGAACTTGGAGTGGGAGGGGAAGGATCCAGTTGCCATGGTCCAGGTTGAAACAACGGCATATGTGGAACTAGAAATGAGGTTCTTCTGCGGAAATTTGGGGCGTTGGGTCTAAATTAATAAGCAGGACTTCAAAGATAATAATCTTTGGAAGTTTACCTGAGCCACGAGCAAATTGGCATGGGGTCAAACATATCAGATAGTTGAATGAGTGGCTTAAAGAGCGATCTGGGGGCCAGGAGGGTCTGTCTATATATGGTGCACTGGCACCAGTACTGGGGAAAGAGGGAGCTGTTCTGTTGCGATGGGCTCCACTTAAATGAAGCTGGGATCAGTGTCCTGGCAAACCCAATAACCAGGGCTGTAGATAGAATTTGAACTAAAAAGTGGGGGAGGGTTCAGTTGAGGAGAATTTTATAAATCTAATGAGAAAAGTAAATGCCATAGAGCAGTGTAGCAAATCGGATAAAGATAAGTAGAATGTGACAGGAAGGGACAGAGACTTTAGCAAGAATAGTGCATCAGTGATTAAAGTCAAATCAGGGAAAGAATGTGAACAGTTAAAATTAAATGCTCTTTATCTGAATGCACGAAGGATTCCTAACTATTTAGATTAACTAATTGCACAGCTAGAGATAAAGGGGTTTGGCCAAATAGCCATTACAGAGAAGTGGTGGCAAATTGACCAAGGTTGTGACATAAATAATCCAGGGTAATTAACGTTTCAAAAAGACAAACAAAATTAACAAAGTGGTGTTGGTAGCCCTGATAATAAATAACGTCATAAGGACAGTAGTGAGGAAGCACCTTGACTCAGAAGACCAGGAAGTAGAATCAATATGGTGGATCTAAGGAATAACAAGGGGCAGAAAAGGCTGGTGGGAGTTGTTTATAGGCCCCTTAACATTGGTTGTACTGTTAACAGAATAGTTATCATGAAAGAGCTTATAAAAAAGGCAATGCAATAAATGCGGAGGACCTTAGTTTTCATATAAAATGGCAACATCAAATTGGCAAAAGTAGTTTCGAGGACAAGTTAATGGAATGCATTTAGACAGTTTTCGAGAACACATCGTAGATCCAACCAGGGGACAGGCTATTTTTGACCAAGTATTGTGTAATTAGATGGGGTGAATTAGTAATCTCATAGTAAGGTATCCTCTGCGGAAGAGCGATCATAGTATGATCGAATTTTAAGTTGAGTTCGAGAGTGAAGTACTTAAATTTGAAGCTAGAAGCTAAATCTTAAAAAAGCCAATTACGGAGCTGTGAGAGCTAGTTTCCTAACGTACATTGGGACATTTGCTTAAAAGGTATGATGTTAGATAAGCAATGGCAAACATTTAAAGAAATGTTTAATAATTCTCAAGGAATATACATTCCTTTGATCAATAAAATCTCCATGAGAAATGTGATCCATGCGTGGCTTCCTAAAGTGGTTAAGATAGCATTAGATATAAAGCAGCAGCTTATAATGTTGTCAAGTGAGTAGTAAGCCTAAGCATTGCGAGAGTTTTAGAAACCAGCAAACAATGACCAGTAAATTGATAAAGATGGAGAAAATAGAATATGAGAATAAACAAGAAAGAAATATAGAAACCGATTTTAAGAGCTTCTACAAGTATGTAAAAATGAAGTGAGTACCAAAAGTAATTGCGGGTCCCTTAGAGGCAGGGACAGGAAAAGATATAATGGTGAATAATGCTTGCAGAGATGTTAAATGCATGTTTTGTATCTATCTTAACAGTAGAGGATACAAAAACATACCAGAAATAATGAGGAACCAAAGGTCTAATAAAAGCGAGAAACTTAAAATGTTTAATATTTGTAAAGAAAACGTGCTGGAGAAATTAATGAGACTAAAAGTCTAAAAATCACCTGGACCTGATGGCCTATGTCCTGGTGTTCTGAAAGAGGAGCTGCAGTGGATACATTGTCCCATTATCATCACCGTTTGCCTTGCACCATCATTCATTTAATCTTTCCTGCCTTCCACCCTTGCACAAATGTTCTCTTTTGTTCCTTCGTCCCTTTCCACTTTCCCTGCCTTTGTTTTATCTGTAATTCTCCAGTTCTGATGAAAGGTCATGTACCTGAAACGTTAACTCTGTTTTGTTCTCTACAGGTACTGCTGAGTTTTTGTAGCTTGTTCTCTTTTTATTTCGCATTTCGAGCATTTGCAGCCTTTTGCTTTTGTATTAGCGAATACATTGGTTGTGATCTTCTAGAATTCACTAGATTCTGGAATGATCCTCATGGATTAGAAGTTAGCAAATGTAACCCCGTTGTTCAAGAAGGGAGGGAAATGAACACGGCGATTTTTGAAAGGGAAATCAGGTTTGACTATCCATTAGTGTTTTTTGAAGATGTAACTAGCAAGGTAAGTAAACGAGAACCAAAGGATGTAGTGTATTTAGATGTTGCATTCGATAAGGTACCCATGACAGGTTGATCCTCAATAAAAGGACTCATTATCATAGATAGTGGATTGGCTAAACGACAGAAAACAGAATAGGAATAAACGGGTCATTTTCAGGTTAACAGACTGTCACTAGTGGGGTGCTGCAAGGATCAGTGCTGGAGACTCATCTATTTACAATCTATATTAATGATTAGATGAAGACATCGTGTGTAATGTATCCAAGTCTGCTGACAATACAAAGCTAGGAAAGTAAGCTCTGAGGAGAACACAAAGAATGTTCAATGATGTATAGACACACTAAGTGAGAGGTCAATAAGTGCCAGATGGAGTAACATGTGAGGACATGTGGGGCTATTTAGTTTGGGAGGGTGAATAGAAAACCACAATCTTTTTCAAATGGCGAGAAATGATTAAATCTTTGTGTTCAGAGGTTGTCCTTGTACACGAAGTGCAGAAATTTAACATGCAGGCACAACAAGCAATTAGGAAGGAAAATGGTGTCTTGCCAATTATTGCGTGATAAATCACTTAGAACTGATTGCAAATATCCCAGGGTGTTGAAAGAGCTGCCTATGGAAATAGTGGATGCATTGGTTGTCATCGTGCAACATTCTATGGATTCTTGAACGGTTCCCACAGATTGGAAATTAGGTAATGTTACCCCGCTATTTAAGATATAAGGGAGAGAGAAAACCGGGAACTACAGACCAGTTAGCCTGATATCAGCAGTAGTGAAAATGCTAGAAATTATTCTTAAGGACATGGTAACCGTGCACTTAAAAAAGAATAATAGGATTGGGCAGAGTCAACACGGATTTATGGAAATGAAATCATGTTTCACAAATCTGTTAGAGTTTTTAGGGGTTGTAACTAACAGAATAGATAATGGGGGGGGCCAGTGAAATTGGAGTATTTGGATTTTTCGAAGCCATTCAATAAGATGTGACACAAGAGATTGTTAAATAAAATTAGGGTTCATGGGATTGGGGATAATGTACTAGCATGGATTGAGGATTGGTTAATGGACAGAAAACAGAGAGTCGGGATAAATGGGTCATTTCAAGGTTGGCAGGCTGTAAATAGTCGGGTGCCACAAGCATGGGTACTTGGGCCCCAGCTATTCACAATCTATATCAATGATTTGGATGACTGGACCAAATTAATATATACAAGTTTGCTGATGATGCAGAGCTAGGGGAGAATATAAGTTGTGAGGAAGATGCAGAGAGATTTCAAGTGGATATAGTTAGGCTAAGTGAATGGGCAAGAACATCGCAAATGGAATATAATAAGGAGTAATGTGATTTTACCACTTTGGTAAGAAAAATAGAAGAACAGAATATTTGTTTAAATGGTGACAGATTGGGAAATGTTGGTGTTCAGAGGGAGCTGGATGTCATTGTACACGCCTCATTGAAAGTTAACATGCAGGTACAGCAAGCAATTAAGAAAGCAAATGGTATGTTGGCCTTTATTACGCAGATTTGAGTATATGAGTAATATATCTTAAAGCAATTATATAGGGGCCTGGTGAGACCACACCTGGGATGTTGTGTACAGTTTTGGTCCCCTTACCTAAGGAAGGATATAGTTGTCATTGAAGGAGTGCAATCAAGGTCCAGCAGACTGATTCCTGGTATGGGCGGATTGTCCTAGAAGGAGAGACTGAGTAGACTCGGCCTATATTCTCCAGAGTTTAGAAGAATGAGAAGTGATCTCATTGAAACATACAACATTTTTACAGGGCTTGACAGGTTAGATGCAGGGAAGATGTTTCCCCTCGTGGGGGCACCTAGAACCAGGGGTCACAGTCTCACAATAAGGAGTCAGTCATTTAGGACTCAGACACGGAGAAACGTCTTCACTAAGAGTGTGGTGAATCTTTTGAATTCTCTACCCCAGATGGCTGTGACGGCTCAGTCATTGAATATATTCAAGACAGAGTTCGATAGCTTTTTGGATATTAAGGGAATCAAATAATATGGGGATTGTGCAGGACAGTGGAGTTGAGATAGAAGATCAGCCATGATCTCATTGAAAGGCGCAGCCGGCTTGAGGGGCCAAATGGCCTACGCCTGCTCCTAATTATTCTGTTCTTATTGCCATTGAGTTGGATTACAAGTGTAAGGAAGATTGCTGCAATTTTACAGCGCTTTGGTGAGACCACACCTGGGGCATTCTGCACAGTTTTGGTCTCCATATCTAAGGATGCACTTTCCATTGAGGGGGTGCAAAACATTTCACTGGACTGATTCCTGGGATGAGAGGGCTGTCGTATTACCTGAGGTGGAGTATAATGGGGCTACATGCATTTTGGGAAGACAGAATACAAGTGGCATGCTTTCCAAAACTGTTGATGAACAGAGAGAATTTGGTGTACATGTAAAGAAATCCTTGAAGTTGGCACAATTTTATAAGGTTGTTAAATCGCATTAGCTTCACGAGCTTTCTTTCCATGTTGAGATGGCTGTGTTATGAGGAGAGATTGAGCATAATGGGCCTAAACTCTCCAGATGTTAGAGGAATGATAGGTGATTGCATTGATATATATATATATGATTCCAAGAGGCCGAGCCAGGATAAATACTGAGAGTTTTTTTCTTCTGGATGGAGAGTCTAGAATGAGGGGTCACATTCTCAGCATAATGGGTGGGCCATTTAAGACTGAGATGAGGAGGAATTTCTTCATTCAGGGGTTATGAATCTTTGGAATTCTCTATCCCAGAGGGTTGTGGATGCTGAGTCATTGAAAATATTCAAAGCTAAGATAGATCATTTTTGGACTCCAGGGGAATCAAGGGATATGGAATTCAGGAAGTGAATTGGAGTTAAGGTCGAAGATCAGCCATGATCCCCTTGAATGGTGGAGCAGTCATGCTCCTAATTCTCATGTTCTTTAGTTCTTATAAGCCGCAGCCACTGGGGAAGTAGCTAATATTAGCACTAGGCGAGGCAAAGGGACAAGGAAGACAGGAACTAAGGGAATATGTAAGGGTGATTAGTTTACTTTTGCAAGATTATGATATAATTACATTTAAAATTTTGAATTGATATCTCCAGTTTTTATGTTTGTTGTTTAAAAGAGGATGATTTAATGGTCAGATAGAGGAAAGGCAAGGAGCCTGGGATTTCTGGTGAATGGGAAGGTGTGGTTGTTGTTACTGATATCACTCATTAATTACTTCATCACATAGAGCCCGGGCTTATAGGGGTTGTCTACATTGCAACCTCCCTTCCTCTTCCTGTTCCACCACATCCTATAGAAGTACATATGAAATTTGACCAGGAGTAAGCCATTTGGCCCCTTGAGCCTGCTCCACCTTTCAATAAGATCATGGCTGATCTAATCTTGTCTTTAACTCCACTTCGCTGCCAGCTCCCCATAACCCTTGACTCCCATATCGTTCAAAAATCTGTCCAACTCCACGTTAAATACATTCAATGAGCCAACCTCCACAGTTCTCTGCCGTAGGGAATTCCAAAGAGTCGTGACCATCTGAGAGAATAAGTTCCTCTTCATTTCCATTTTAAATGGGCGATCCCTTATTCAGAAACTATGCCCCCAAGTTCTAGATTCCCTCATGATGGGAAACATCCTCTCTGCATCTACCCTGTCAAGCCCCGTGAGAATCTTACATGTTTCAATAGGATCACCTCTCATTGTTCTAAACTCCAATGAGTGTAGGCCCAACCTACTCAGCCTTTCTCCATCCCCTTTGCAATAAAGGCCAACATTACATTTGCTTAACTAATTAATTGCTGTCACTGTATACTAACTTTTTGTGTTTCATGGACAAAGAAACTCAGACCCATTTGGACCATCGCATTGTGTAATCTTTCCCCACTTAAATAAGAATGTTTTTTTATTTTTCCTACCGAATTGGATAACCACACATTTTCCCACATTATACCACAGCTGCAAATTTATTGTCCACTCACTTAGCCTTTCTAAATACCTTTGCAGATTGTTTGCCCCCTCCTCAAAACTTGCTTTCCCACCTATCTTTGTATCATCAGCATATTGCCTGCATTACATTCGGTCCCTTCATCCAGGTCATCAATATAGATTGTAAATAGTTGAGGCCCCAGCACCTGAAAATGACCCATTTATCCCGACTCTCTGTTTTCTGTTCCTTAGCCAATCCTCTATCCATGCTAATATATTACCCCCAACCCCATGAGCTCTTGCCTTATACAGTGGCCTTTTATGTGGCACCTTATCGAATGACTTTTGGAAATCTAAATACACGATATCTACTTTATTCTCCATGCTCGGGACATCCCCAACAAAATCCAGCAAATTTGTCAAACATGATTTCGCTTTCATAAAGCCATGCTGAGTCTGCGTGACTGTATTATGCTTTTCGAAATGTTCTGTTACTACTTCGTTAATAATGGATTCCAGCATTTTCCCAATGATAGATGTTAGGCTAACTGGTCTATAGTTTACTGCTTTCTCTCTCCCTTCTTTCATAAATATGGGGCGTTACATTTGTGGTTTTCCAATCCGCTGGAACCTGACCAGAATCCAGGGAATTTTTGTGGATTACAGCCAATGCATCCACCATCTCTGCAGCCACTACTTTTCAGTCCCGAGGATGCAGGCCATCAGGTCCAGGGGACTTGTTTACCTTTAGTCCCATTAGTTTGCCTAGTAATTTTGCTCTGGTGAAAGTGATTCTTTTAAGTTCCCCCCTCCCAATTGCCTCTTGTTTATCAATTATTGGGAAGACCAACACAATATATTTGTTGAAAGTCTCTGCCATTTCCCTGTTTCCCATTATGAATTCCCCAGTCTCATAATTTAAGGGACCAACATTTACTTTAGCTACTCTCTTTCTTTTGATATATCTGTAGAATCTCTTACAGTCTGTTTTAATTTTCTTCCTTGTTTACTCTAATAGAATTTCTTAGACGTCCTTTGCTGGTTTCTAAAAATATCCCAATCCTCTGGACTTCCACTATTCTTCACAAAATTGTCTGCCTTTGTTTTCATTTTTATACCATCCTTTACTTCCTTAGTTATCCACGGATGATTCATCCTTCTCTTAGAGTTTTTCTTTTTCAATGGAATATAACTTTGCTGAGAGTTCTGAAATATCTCCTTAACTATTTGCCACTGCGTATCTACTGTCTTATGCTCTAATCTATTTCCTCGTCCATTTTTGCCAAATCTGCCTTCATACCTTTGTAATTGCCTTCATTTAAGTTCAGGACCCTAGCTTCAGGCCTAGCTGTCTCACCCTCAAACTGAATTTGAAATTCTACCATGCTATGTTCACTCTTTCCAACAGTAATCTTTACCATGACATCAGTAATTAATCCAGTCTCGTTATACATTCCTAGATCTAAAATAGCCAGCTCCCTGGTTGGTTCCACAACATAGAGTTCTAAGAAACAATCCCGAATACACTTCAGGAACTCTTCCTCACGGCTACTGTAGCCAATTTGATTTTACAGACCCGGGGATGTCCTGACCTATCGGCTCAATTTTCCCGGGTCATTTGCACCGTTTCATTTGGCATATTTTTTTCCATGTATCCCCCTGTGATCTACGCTGGGGAAACTGACTTAGTTACGATTTTTCTCGGCCATAAGGGGCTTTATGACGCCATAAGGGGATTTCCCTCATGTCTGCGGCAGTTTTAAAAATTATTTTTCGCAGCTTCGCCAGCATTCTTTTTCCTGCTAGGTCTGCTTACAGGGCCATTCCCGAAAACCCTTCTGGGCACTTAAGGAAATCAGCCCACATTGAGAAGTCAGCGCTGAAAATGGCATTCTTTATTAAATCAAAAATTTTGGAGGGAGTCAAAAACACTGCAAAAATCAAAAATAAAGTTCAAATCTTTTTACCTGTCATCATAGTCAATGGAAGTTTTAGGGATTTCAAAAGTTTTCTCATTTTTTTAGTCACTCACACTCCACCATCGAACATCTTGAAGCAGGGCTGGAGAGTCATAGATTTGGCCAGCAGAATCGGCCCCGCGCCTGGACACAGCGGCTCGGGGCTAGACTAGAAATGCAGTCGTGGGAAGGTGGAGGGGTAGGAGAGAGAGTGAGGTGCTGACGGAAGACTTCGAGCCCAGGGAGCGAGGTGCCGATGGGAAGCCTCCTGTAGATTGCAATGAATGGTGGAGGGGGTGGGGGGAAGGGAGAGGAGGGGAAAGTCACACAACTTCAAGTAGTTAAGGGGAAGGGAGAGAGGAGAGGTCACAAGACATTGGGTGTGGTCCATCCATACAAAACTTGCGGAAAGTTATAACTGTGAACCTGTCCTGCCTACCTGCTTTCCTGCCGGTTTAAGATTCTTTCAAAGGCGAAATTTAAGTATGGGGGAAATACTGACAATACCATACCTTGTGCGAGCCTTCTGCATCACGATGCTACGTAGAAGACAATTGATTGGAAGTCATCGCATCAGGAACATGAGAGCCCATAAGGTGCTGGGCAGGAGGCCTTACCTACCTCAGGTATATCGAGACAGGGATTCGTCCCTCCACCTGAGTGAATCAGTCTGTCAGAAGGCTGCTTTTCTGCAAAGAAGTTGTAACTGAGATCTGTGATTTGGTCAAAGCAGACCTGAAACCTAGAAGCATCTGGAGGACTGCTTTTTCAGCTGAAGTGAAGGTTACAGCTACACTTTCATTCTATGCCTCCGGCTCATTTCTAGCTACTACTGGGGATGTGTGCACCATCTCTAAACATTCAACACATGTCTGCTTTCGCCAGGTGATGGCTGCACTGTATGCATGGCGGAATTACTTCCTAAAGTTTCCCCATGACCACCCAAGCAATCCATGACGGGGATTTTGGCTTCTCCAGGATTGCTGGCTTCCCAAAAGTACAAGGCTGCATTGATTTTACCCAGATCGCCTTGCAAGCACTCCATTAACGTTCGGCTCACATGTGACGACGTGCTTCATACCATGTCAGTCGATGCAAGATAACCTGGGAGTACCCATGATGCATTTATCCGACACGGCAGCGTTCTATCTGCCATGTTTCAGCAGCAGCCAGAAGGGCAGAGCTGGCTACTGGGAGACAAAGAATGCGGCCTCGCCACCTGACTCATGATGCCCCGACACATAACCAGGATGGAAGCTGACCGTGAATACAACATGTTGCACATTACAACATGCAGCATCATAGAGAGGATCATTGGCATCTTGAAACAGCCTTTCCGATGCCTGGACCATTCCTGAGACTAATTGTTCTGCTCCTCTGAGATTGTCGGTCAGTTCACTGTTGTGTGCTGCATGCTGCATAACTTAGCCATCATGAGGCAGCAGCACCTGTTAGTGGAAGACCCAGCTGCGTTGAAAGTGGCTGATGTTAATGATGTGGAAAATGCAGATGACAAGCAGGAGGACGACGATGACGACGATGAGGAAGACATGCAAGTGCCTGAGGCTGGAGCATGACAGCAGAGGAGGGCGGATCATCGTATCCCTTTATCGATTGCTCGAGCCTTGTGCCAGCAGCTCATCCGTGAATGCTTTACTGATGCCTGAAGGCTCAGCGACAACTGTTCCAAATGGACATGTTTATTGTTTGGAGTTGTTCTGTAATGTTGTGTTGTGTTAATGAAATGAATAATGGAAATGATTCAGTTTAAATGTAAAATATATTTTTTCAAAAGGTTAACAAGCAGTTCTTTTGTACTTAATTCAACTTTAATAAAATTATTCTTGGATCAGACGTTACTTTAAGATCACTCGATAAGAATGCTGACAAACATTTCAACTTGAAAATTTACATAACTTACAAAAAACATTTAATTTGAGAACAGTTACAACAGTAACAACAAAAATAATAACAACAGCAACAACAGCAAAGAAAGGCTGCACCCACCCATCTCTCCTCTACCTTATGCTGAGCCCACAGTAATTGGTCTTGAACACGTCACCACCCCTGCCCGCAGGTAGTGATGCAGTGTTTCTGGGCTTGGCATCATGATGGCCAAGTTATTCTTTCTAAAATCTCGGGTTTTGCGCACCTCTTGAGGGTGGGGGGCGTTGGCAGCAGGTGGCAAGTGGGAGGGCCCGGCTTTGTGCTCTTCAGAGGCTGATGTGGGGATTGGTGTGGGAGTGGCAGTTGATTCTGTCAATGGGTGTGAGGTCTGGGCCTGTTCACTTATTGCAGCAGCTAACTCCAACATGCTGTTCCTCATGCATGCTGAAAGTGTTTCAACGCTCTGCAGCATTCCCTCCCTCATGTTGAGCAAAATTGTCTGAACTACCTGCAACATTCCCGCCCTCATGGTCAGTGACCATATTTGCCCTATCTCTGACATTTCTTCCCTGATGGTCACTGGCAGCGCATTGGCTATCTCTGACATTCCTTCCCTCATGGCCACTAGTCCCTCACTGATGTTCCCGGACATTGTTCCCATTTCTCGTGTCATTGCTGTTACTTTTCCCGACAGTCCCACGACCTCATCACTCACCCCACTGACGGTGTCCAGGAGTGATCGGGTAAGGGCAATGCTGTCTGCACTCAGTACATCATCTGAACCACATCTGTTAGATCCTGCACCTCAGGTGAGCACGATTGAGCTCTCCTTCTCATTCTCCCATGGGTGTGCCTCGCTGCACCCCACCACTGGGACCCACAACCTCAGAATGTGGGGCTCTGGGTGTTCCTTGCTGCAATCCACCACTGGGACCCACAAACTTGCAGCCCTGACTTTAAGAAATCCAATTCTATCTTCCTTTTCACTGTAATTTTAATCCAGCAAGCTGCGCAGAAGCATACTGCGCATTACTCTGGAACCAGAGGCTTTCTTTCTTCATTGTTAGCAGTCATTTCCTTTCAATCGCACGGATCGATACCAATGTCTTTACCTGGGCCTGCTTGTGCATTAAAACATTGGTTTCTTTATGGAACATGTATCAGTGCCTTGGTAAAGGCATTTTTCCCACTTTCTTGAGCAACATTAATAATTTAATTTAATGCAATTGTCAAATAACTGATTATGTCTGAAATCAGCTCTTGAAAGCATCTTCACCATGTATTTCCACATGCGAGATGCCTCACATGCAACATAACATATTTGTACACATACAGACACATGCACACGGTATCCCACGAGGGGGAAAAGTAGGGCGACCAAAGTCAGAGCTCCCTGGATGACAAAAGAGATGGAGAATAAGATGAAGCAGAAAAAGTGCGTGTATGACAGATGTCAGGTTGAGAATATTTGCGAACCAGGCTGAATATAAAAAGTTCAGAGGAGAAGTGAAAAAGAAAATAAGAGGCACAAAGAGAGTATGAACATTGATTGGCAGCTAAAATAAAAGGGAATTGAAAAGTTTTCTATCAGCAAATAAATAGTAAACGGAACGTAAGAAAAGGGGTGGGGCCGATTAGGGACCAAAAAGGAGACATACGCATGGAGGCAGACCGAATGGCTGAGATATTAAATGAGTATTTTGCATCTGCCTTTATGAAGGAAGAAGATGCTGCCAAAATCATAGTGAAAGCAGAGGTAGCGAAGATACGAGATGGGATAAAAATGATAGAGAGCTACTTTAAAGGCTGGCTGTATCTAAAGTAGATAAGTCACATGGATGGTATGGGGCAATTTAAGCAGGCAATTGCAAATGTAGTGGTCTTTATCTTCCAATCCTCCTTAGAATCGGGGGCAGTGCCATAGCACTGGATAATTGCAAATGTTACATCCTTGTTCAAAACAGTTTGTAATGATAAACGCAGCAACTACAGGCCAGTCAGATTAACCGTGGTAGTGGGGAAGCTCTGGCAAACAGCAACGTGATAATGACCAGACAATCTGTTTTAGTGATTTTCTATTTCTAGTGACGCAGAGAAGCATGTTGTCCACAGTGCCTGGTCTGCCCTCAAGGCCTCCATAATTAGCACCTGTGAAGAGATGCTTGGTCAGTCGACCAGGACACATCAAGGCTGGTTTTTCAAGAACGACCAAGAGATCCCAGAGCCAATAAGTCACAAGTGCATAGCATTATTGAACTGGAAAAGCAACACAACTCGACAGTAAGAATGCAGGTCGAGAGACGTCTGAACGCCGAGGTCCAACACAAAACTCGCGGCCTAAAGAATGGATGGTGGGTGGAGAAAGTGCGGGAAATCCAGCAACTATCCGACAACCATGACGTGCGTGGATTCTTTAGCGAAGTCAAGACCACCAACGGCACAATCACCCAAGCTCCTACTCCACTGCAGGCCAAGAATTGGGAGGTACTCGTCAAGGAAAAAGAGCCAGCCAGTGCCCAGTGGAGGGAGCACTTCGAATAACTCCTTAACCGAGACTCTGTCTTCGACATGAGTGTCCTTGACCCTATCCCCAAGCATGCTACGCATCACCACCTCAGCACAAACCCTGTCAGGCATGAGGTTGAAAAGGTCATCCGAAAACTGATGCACGACAAGGCCTCGGGAGCAGATGGAATCCCCGCCAAAGCACTAAAGCATGGCAGAGAAACATGAATGGTGCGAATCCATGAACTCATTTCTCCTTTTTGGAAGGAGGAGAGAAAGCCAGGTGATCTCAGAGATGCCATAATCGTGACCATGTACAAGAAAGGTGACAAGTCCGGTTGCGTTAACTGCAGAGGAGGTTCCCTGCTGTCTGCTACAGGGAAAGTCAGCGTAAAAATCCTACTCAATCTCCTTCTCCCAGTGGCTGAAGAGTTCCTCCCAGATTCAGGCCTCCTCCTGATCCACGATGATATGGTCCTGACCAACGGATCCACCACAGACCAAATTCACGCACGGACCGGGGACAAGCAAGGCTTAACATCGCAACAACACTCTTCTCTTTCTTCCTTGCTGCTATTGTCCATCTCACCCTCAATAAGCTCCCCACTGGAGTGCAGCTAATCCACAGAACAAACGCGAAATTGTTCAAACTCTGTCCCTACCAATCCAGATCCAAGATTGGCCCATCCTCTGTCACTGAATTATAGTATGCACAGGATGCTTGCGTTTACGCACACTCAGAGGTTGAACTCCAAACCATCATCAACACCTTCACTGAAGTGTACTAGACTATGGGCCTTACACAAAACATCCCTAAGACAAACGTGCTCTTGCAACCTACCCCTGCCACCCAGTACTGTCCCCCGATTATCAAGATCCATGATAAGGCCTTTGAACAACATGGACCATTTTCTGTACCTCGGGAGCCGATTGTCAACAAGGGTAGACATCGATGACGAAGGCCAACACCGCCGTTAGTGTCCCAGTGCAACCTTCGGTCAGCTGAAAAAGAGAGTGCTTGTAAACCAGGACACAAAACCCGGCACCAAGCTCATGGTCTACCTACCCACCCTCCTTTATGCTTCACAGATGTGGACTATGTACAGCAAGTGCCGCAAAGCACTGGAGAAGTACCAACGCTGCCTCCACAAAATCCTGCCAATCCATTGGCAGGATACGTGCACCAACATCAGTGTTTGCGCTCAGGCCAACATCCCCAGCATCGAAGCATTGACCATGCACGATCAGCTCCGATGGATGTGCCACATCATCCGCATGCCCGATGTTAGAATTTCAAAACAAGCACTCGACTCAGAGCTCAGACACGGCAAGCTAATCCAGCTGGGCAGAGAAAACGCTTCAAGGACACCATCAAAGGTTGTTGAAAAAGTGCAACATCCCCACCGACAACTGGGAATCTCTGGCGCACGACCACTCAAAGTGGAGGAGAAGCATCCAGGAAGGCCCCGAACACCTTGACTCAATTCGCCAGGAGAAAGTGGAAGCCAAACGCAAACAGCGGAAGGAGCACATGACAACCCATGCACCCCACCAACCCGTCCCTTCAACCACCGCATGCCTCACCTATGACAGATACTGTAGGTCCCGCATTAGACTCATCAATCGCCTGAGAACTCATGTTAGTGTGGAAGCAAGTCATCCTCAACTACGAGGGACTGCCGATGAGAGAAAGAGAGATATAATCTGTTTTAGTGCTGTTGCTTGAGGGATAAATTTTGCCCACGACACCAGGGATAACTCCCCTGCTCTTCTTCGAAATCTTGCCATGAGATCTTTTATGTCCAGCTAAGGTGGCAGACGGTCCTCGGTTTTTGACTTATCTGAAAGACGGTCTATCTGACAGTGCAGCACTCCCTCACTACTGCACTGCAGTGTCACCCTTGCGCAAAACAAAAAAACAGATAGTAAAAGCTTTTGCAGATGTATAAAACGGAAAAGAGTGACTAAAGTAAATGTTGGTCCCTTGGAAGATGAGAAAGGGGATTTAATAATGGGAAATGTGGAAATGGCTGAGACCTTAAACAATTATTTTGCTTCAGTCTTCACAGTGGAAGACACAAAAACCATGCCAAAAATTGCTGGTCACGGGAATGTGGGAAGAGAGGACCTTGAGACAATCACTGTCACTAGGGAGGTAGTGCTGGAATGGCTAATGGGACTCAAGGTAGACAAGTCCCCTGGTTGTGATGAAATGCATCCCAGGGTATTAAAGCAGATGGCAGAAGTTATAGCAGATGCAGTCGTTATAATCTACCAAAATTCTCTGGACTCTGGGGAGGTACCATCGGATTGAAAGCAGATAATGTAATGCCTCTGTTTAAAAAAGGGGGCAGACAAAAGGCAGGTAACTATAGGCCGGTTAGTTTACCATCTGTAGTGGGGAAAATGCTCAAAGCTATCATTAAGGAAGAAATAGCGGGACATCTAGATAGGAATAGTGCAATCAAGCAGACACAACATGGATTCATGAAGGGGAAATCATGTTTAACTAATTTACTGGAATTCTTTGAGGATATAATGGGCATGGTGAACAGAGGTGTACCGATGGATGTGGTGTATTTAGATTTCCAAAAGGCATTCGATAAGGTGCCACACAAAAGGTTACTGCAGAAGATAAAGGTACGCGGAGTCAGAGGAAATGTATTAGCATGGATAGAGAATTGGCTAACGAACAGAAAGCAGAATGTCGGGATAAATGGGTCCTTTTCAGGTTGGCAATCGGTGGTTAGTGGTGTGCCACAGGGCTCGATGCTGGGACCACAACTGTTTACAATATACATAGATGACCTGGAAGAGGGGACAGAGTGTCGTGAAACAAAATTTGCAGTTGACACAAAGATTAGAGGGAAAGCGGTTTGTGTAGAGGACACAGAGAGGCTGCAAAGAGATTTAGATAGGTTTAGCGAATGGGCTAAGGTTTGGCAGATGGAATACAATGTCGGAAAATGTGAGATCATCCACCTTGGAAAAAAAAACAGTAAAAGGGAATATTATTTGAATGGGGAGAAATTACAACATGCTGCGGTTGCAGAGGGACCTGGGGGTCCTTGTGCGCGAATCCCAAAAAGTTAGTTTGCAGGTGCAGCAGGTAATCAGGAAGGCGAATGGAATGCTGGCCTTCATTGTGAGAGGGATGGCGTACAAAAGCAGGGAGGTCTGTACAGGGTATTGGTGAGGCCGCACCTGGAGTACTGCGTGCAGTTTTGGTCACCTTACTTAATGAACAATATACTAGCTTTGGAGGGAGTACAGAGACGATTCACTCGGCTGATTCTGGAGATGAGGGGGTTATCTTATGATAATAGATTAAGTAGACTGGGTCTTTACTCGTTGGAGTTCAGAAGGATGAGGGGTGATCTTACAGCAACATTTAAAATAATGAAAGGGATAGACATGCTAGAGGCAGAAAGGTTGTTTCCACTAGTCGGGGAGACTAGAACTAGGGGGCACAGCCTCAAAATACGGGGGAGCCAATTTAAAACTGAGTTGAGAAGTAATTTCTTCTCCCAAAGGGTTGTGAATCTGTGGAATTCTCTGCCCAAGGCTAGCTGATTAAATGTATTCAAATCACAGATAGATAGATTTTTAACCAATAAGGGAATTAAGGGTTAAGGGGAGAGGGCGGGTAAGTGGAGCTGAGTCCACGGCCAGATCAGCCATGATCTTGTTGAATGGCGGAGCAGGCTCGAGGGGCTAGATGGCCTACTCCTGTTCCTAATTCTTATGTTCTTATGTTATGCTCAAGTTCCAGGAATGGGATTTGATCCCACAACCTTCTAACTCAGAGAATATGGTTCTACCAACTGAGCAAAGGCTGACACACTTTAAAGTGCCACATAATTGGCTTACCAGAAAGTTGAAGCCCATGAAATAATAGGGACAGTGGCAATACGGATACAAAATTTAATAAGTGACAAGAAACAGAGATAGTGGTGAACGGTTGTTTTTCGGATTGGAGAAAAGGTACATCCTGGTGTTCCCCAGTGGTCAGCAGCAGAACCACTGCTTTTCTTGATAACATTTAAGTGACTTGGACTTGAGGTTACAGGGCACAATTTCAAAATGTTCAGAGGACCCAAAGCTTGGAAGCATAGTGAACAGTGGGGAAGATAGTGGTTGAGTTTAAGAGGACATAGACAGGCTGGTGGATTGTGCAGACACGTGGCAGATGAAACTTAATGCAGAAAAGTGTGAAGTGATATATTGTGGTAGGAAGATCGAGGAGAAGCAATATAAACTAAAGGGTACAATTCAAAAGAGGTTCCAAGATCAGAGAGACCTGAGGGTATATGTGTACACACCTTTGAAGGTGCCTGGGCAGGTTGAGAAAGCAGTTAAAAAAGAATACGGGATCCTGTGGCACATAAATGGAGGCACAGAATACAAAATCAAGGCAGTTATGATGAAACTTATAAAATACTGGCTCGGTCTCAAATGGAGCATTGTGTTAAATTTTGGGCACTGCACTTGAGGAAGGATGTGAAGGCCTCATAGAGGGGACAGAAAAGATAGATGAAAATGGTTCCAGGGTTGAGGAATTTCAGTTACATGGATAGATGAGATAAGCTGGGGTTGTTTTTCTTGGAGCAGAGATGATTGAGAGGAGATTTGACAGAGGTGTTGAAAATCATGAGGCGTCTAGACAGAGTTGATGGAGAGAAACGTTTCCCATTGGCAATAGAACCAAAGGACACATACTTATGATGTTTGGCAAAAGAACCAAAGGCAACATGAGGAATAACATTTTTATGCAGTGAGTATTTAGGATCGGGAATGCACTGCCTGAAAGGACGGTGGAGTTGGACTCAATCATGGTTTTGAAAAAGGGAATTGGCTAACTAAGTACCTGAAATGAAGAAAAATATAAGTTTAAGGGGAAAGGGCGGTGGAGTGGAACTTGCTGAATTGCTTATAGAGACATAGCACCGGCACAACAGGCCAAGTGACCTCATTCTGTGCAATAAACGTTCTATGATTGTATAATTCTATCCCAAGATCATGCCACACGTGACATATCTAGAAGCCATTCTGGGCCTTCATGTGATCTTAACAACAGATTGGGTTGGGTGTGGGGCCCGGGGTCCAGAGAGTGGGTCTGGATATCATTGTCATCTCACCATGCATAGGTGCGATACCTCTGGTAATGGCCAGGATATCAAATAATGTTACCTTATTGTTCAGTACAGGCAAGGACATAAGATTTTCTAAGATAAAACTCATCAGTTAACTATTCTTAAATAAATTTACTGAATTTCGCTAGACTGTACATCAATATCAGATTGTGTAAAAGTGATTTATGTTACTCACTGGTTCATTCACACAGCTTTCCCTAACACCTTTGGATTGATTCCAATTCAGCTATTATCATTTGAGAATTTATGTTTTTAATTTGCATTCGGTTTTGTACCTTTCCTGTTTTATTCATTCATGCGATGTTGGCATCGCTGGCAAGGGCGGTATTTATTGCCCATCTCTAATTGCCATTTAAAAGGTGGTGGTGAGCCATCTTCTTGAACAACTGCAGTCTGTGTGGTGAAGGTACTCCCCCTGTGCTGTTAAGGAGGAGTTCCATGATTTGACCCAATGACAATGAAGGAGCAGCGATATATTTCCACGTCAGATGGTGTGTAACTTGGAGGGGAACTTGAAACTGATAACGTTCCCATGCACCTGCTGCCCTTCTCCATTTGGAATGTAGAGGTCGCGAGTTTGGAAGGTGATGTCGAAAAAGTCTTGGCCAGTTGCAACAGTGTATATAGTAGATGGTGCACAGTGCAGCCACGGTGCGCCAGTGTGGTATGGGAATGATGTCCCGGGGCTGAGTGGATTGATCTCCAATAACCACAACCTGCTAACATTGTGCAAGTTCTGACTCCAGCCAGTGCAGAGCTTCTGCCCGGATTTAAATTGACTTCAATTTTACTAGTGCTCCTGGATGCCACATTCGGTCAAATGCTGCCTTGACATTAAGAGCAGTCACTCTCACCTCACCTCGAGAATTCAGCCCTTCTGTCCATGTTTGGACCAAGACTGTAATTAGGTCTGGAGCCGAGTGGTCCAGGCGGAACCCAAACTAAGATTCGGTGAGCAGGATATTGTTGAGATTTTGCATGTACCAATGGGTTCCCAATCTCCACCACACTCTGGATGAAAAAAGGTTCTCCTCAACTCCCTTCTAATCCTTCAATCAGGTTCCTTAATTCTATGACATCTGTTTATTTACCACTCTGCTAAAAGAAAAAGTCCTTCCTATACACAGTATCCAGGCCCCTCACAATGTCATACACCTAAATTAAATATCCCTCAGCATCCCCTATTCCAAAGAAAACACCTGCAATCGTTCCCCATCACTAAACTTCTCCAATCCTGGCAATATCCTCGTCATCTCCTCTATGCCCTCTCTCGTGGAATCGCGCATTTCTGTAATGTGGACACCAGAACTGCATGCAGCATTCTAGCGGAAGCCTAACTAGTGTTTTATACGGTTCAAGCATAGCCTTCCTGCTCATATATTCTATGCCTCAGTTAATAATGGAAAGTGTCTCATACGCCTTCTTACTCACCTTATCTACCCATACTGTTATCTTCAGGAATCTGTGGATATGCACTCCAAGGTCCCTCTGTTCCTCTACACTTCTCAGTGTCCTACTATTTATTGTGCACTCCCTTGCATTGTTAACCCTCGCCAAATGCATTACCTCACTCTTCTCTGGATTGAATTCCATTTGCCACCTTTCTGCCACCAGGCCAGTCCATTGTAAGTTTATTCACAGTGTGAAACAAAGTTATCAACCAATCCTTTGGTCAGTCCACCCAAGCTCTCCCTTCCCGGACTGGCAAACACTTCAGAATTAAGATTTTTTTCCATATATCTTAAAATACACAACATAAATGGAAATTGTCGTGTTGCCTCTCGTTTCTCACGTTAAAATTCCAGCAACTTACTCATTAATTCAGTGCAGTGTCTACTGTACGAGACATTAAGAAACAATCTCCTCGCCGGGTAAGCAACATGGTCGATAACCCTGTGATTTTAAAATAAAGCAGACCATCCAGGCATTTCTGGTTGGTTTTCCTCATCACAGCTCAAATACACCAGTGATTCAGGAAGCAAGGATAGTAATGGGACAGAACTCGCTTTCAATACAGATTAACCCATTTAACATACACTCCAGTGAAGTTCCGGTACAGAAATGAAATAAGGGCTTTGGAGCTGAAAGAAAGAGAGATTCTTCTAAGACTTGATTCACGTCAAACTTAAAAATTCCAACCCGTAACCCATTTTAAAACCTTTGAACTGATGTTAGTATACATCGGAAAACACAAGTTAGTGGAACACAGAGACCATGCGCAGCCGATTCTACCATGAAGTCTTAGTCCCCATTTAATAGCCTGAGGGAAAGGTATACATTAAAATATGCAGTCCGTATGCAGCCCATTATACATATCCTGTGAATACTGAAAACATGAAGCAATTGGTTTTTAAAAGTATTGGCTGAATTACCACACACAGTTCAAGAACCCCTTGCACGCTCTTTTTCAGCAGGTTTCCTCTTCGGAATCGGAAATCGGTCGGAATTTGGGGGAAAATATGAACATCTCAAAAATAAAAAAACCCGGTCAGAGCAGAGAATTTTAATGCTGCAACTCCACTCTCCGCCACCAGAGAGCGCTTTACTAACCATGGCTCACTGAGGTTCTCCTGTGGCAGAAAAGCTGTATTACAGCAACACTGTCCATTCCTTGTTGGAAACATTTCCTAATATAATTGCACAGATCAGAGGATGGGTGCAGATGAAGAAAGCTCTTGGACAATTTGCTTTGTTTGTTCCAAAATATGAACCTTTACAGCATACAGCATCTAGATATGGCTTAAATACGTCCAGTGCCCTGGCCTCAATTCCCTTCCATGGTAACCCATCCCAGATGTTGCTGATCGCATGTCCTAAACTTGCCTTTCACAAACTATCATCATTTAAACGGTTAATGTTGTGCTTACATGCTCTGTATGTTCAACGTCTTGTACGTTAACACATTTGTATATTAACTTACATATCTCCCCCAACGTGTGACAGTTGATATTTTCTAAAGTCTGCAGATTAAATCTTAAATTCTTAACACCAGTGAATCACAGCCTACACCAACATTTTTCCAACAAACGTTATTTTTTAACTCTGTGAAGTCATTTTTATGTCACATAACTAATCGCATTAATCCCCCACCATTAACACTCATGCGGCTGCGAAAAAACATGGTCCCCTGTTTCAAAACAAAATAACCACAAATAATCCATTGTGGTTCTTCTTGTGAGTCCAATAGGTTAATTCTTTAAGTTATAATTCCTTTGCCACTGTGAGGAAATATCCACTCAAAGAAAGAAACTTAAAAGTTAATAATGCCCAAAATGTGGTAATTTTAGCAATGCAAGTGTTGTTGCACCATGAGTTAAACACAGCGGTCAGTAGAAAGGGTTAACGTCTTTGCCTTTAAAAGAAAACAGACCCAGCATCAGATTGCATCACACACATTTGCATAGCATTCAAGTAAATTAAAACAACTTTAAGAAACATAAGAAACATAAGAAATAGGAGGAGCAGTAGGCCATTTGGCCCTTCGAGCCTGCTCCGCTATTTAATCAGGTGATGGCTGATCTGATCATGGGCTCAGCGCCACTTCACTGCCCAGTCCCCTAAACCCTTTATTCCCTTATCAATCAAAACTCTGTCTATCTCCGCCTTAAATATATTCAATGACCCAGCCTCCACAGCTCTCTGGGGCAGAGAATCCCTCAAATTTACCACCCTCTGAGAGAAGAATTCCTCCACATCTCAGGGCAGCCGCTTGTGCTATGTCCCCAAATTTTAGTTTCCCCTATGAGGGAAATATCCGCTCTGCATCCGCCTTGTTGAGCACCCTCATCATCTTTTATATTTCGAGAATATCACCTCTCATTCTTCTAAACTCCAATGAGTATATCCATAAACTACTCAACATATGTTCATAAGTCAAGCCCCTCATCTCTGGAATTAACCTAGTGAACCTTCTCTAAACAGCCTCCAAAATAAGTATATCCTTCCTTAATTACAATGACCAAAACTGTAGGCAGTACTCCAGGTGTGGCCTCACCAATACCCTGTTCAGTTGTAGCAGGACTTCTCTGCTTTTATACTCTATTCTGCCGTGCAATAAAAGCCAGCATTCCATTTGCCTTCCTGATTATTTGCTATACCTGCATACTAACTTCTTGTGTTTCATGCACAAGGACCCCCATGCCTCTCTTTACTGCGGCACTTTGCAACTTTTCTCTATTTAAATTAGAATTTGCTTTGATATTATTTCTGCCAAATTGGATAACCACAGAGTTACCCGCATTATACTCCATCTGCCAATTTTTTGCCCACTCAGTTAGCCTGTCTATATCCCTTTACAGATTTTTTGTGTCCTGCTCTCAATTTGCTTTCCAACCCATCATTGTATCATCAGCAAACTTGGTTACGTTACACTTAGTCCCTTCATCCAAGTTATTAATATAGATTTTAATAGTTGAGGACCCAGCACCGATACCTGCGGCACCCCACTAGTCACTGATTGCCAACTGGAAAATGCTCCATTTAGCCCGACTCTCTGTTTTCTGTTAGTTAGCCAATTCTCTATCCATGCTAATATATTACCCCCAACCCTGTCAGCTTTTCTCTTGTGCAGTAACCTCTCATGTGGCACCTTATTGAATGCCTTCGGGAAATCCAAATACACCACCTCTGCTGGTTCCCCCTTATCCACCGTGCTCGTTACATCCACAAAGAATTCCAGCAAATTTGTCAAACATGGTTTCCCTTTCATAACATAAGAAGATAAGAAATAGGAGCAGGAGTAGGCCATACGACTGCTCGAGCCTGCTCTGCCATTTAATGCGATCATGGCAGATCTGATCATGGACTCAGGTCCACTTCCCTGCCCGCTCTCCATAACCCCTTATTCCCTTACGTGGTCGAGAAAAATGGCTCCTTCTCCAATTCCATATTGCCTTTAACAGTGGATCTGTGACTTACAGTTGAATTTGGAAACAGCACAAAAAACTCATTAAGCCTTTAAACTTCCAGCAACTGGTTAGCTGTTTGTTGTTTGGCGATCAAAATTGATGCAGATAATTAACTCAAGACCAAGTAATAAGTATTGAAGTTTGAATCTGGCTATGTATTCAGAGAGCTTATGCTGAATGGTCTGTGTTATTGTCCATTTAATAAAACCTTGTCATCTGATCTGTCTAACAAAAAGTAGCACTGGTGACAATTAGCAGCACTGATATGATTTGGTGGGGTTGGAGAAAAGTTCCATTTCACATTCAGTAATACCTAATAAAGTGAAGGGATAATGCCTAGAATACTTCACCAAAAAATTCTTTCAGCCCAATTCATGGTTTTGAGCTGTATGAATTGCAATCTTTTTGGATGTGTGGTTCCACTTATGGAATATATATCCCTGGAACATGGTGGGCCGCTCCGACCTGTGGGAGAACACCACCGCAGGTCGAAGCTATGAATAGAGCTGGAGCGCTGGGCCCTGGAACATTGTGGGCGAAGGTGCGGCGAATGAGGTTATGAGGCCCAGAAGAGCCAAGGGCCGAGGGGCAGCATGGGCCTGCCCACATTGCGGTGTGTGTGTGCACTAGATCCGTGCAGCAGAGCAGGTCTCCAGTGGTCATGGTCCGACCCTTTCTACTTGATAAAGGCATACATCTGTCGAGCCCGTGTGGTGCCTGATGTGCAACGGTCACCACACTTAAAAAAAAAACACACTGAGGCATCTTCCATTCCCTCAATTGGAGTTCAGGACTGGAACATCGGGTCCTTTATTGAAACATCTGTGAACTCTTGTGGAAGCAAGTCATCCTAGTTCGAGGGTCCGCCGATGATGATAATGATTCCCTCATCGTTTAAGAAACTGTCTATTTCTGTCTTAAATTTATACAATGTCGCAGCTTCCATAGCTCTCTGAGGCAGCGAATTACACAGATCTTCAACCCTTTGAGAGAAGAAATGTCCCCTTATCTCAGTTTTGAATGAAAGGCCCCTTATACGAAGATTATGCCACCTAGTTCATGTGTCCCCTATCAATGGGAACATCCTCTCTGCAACCACCTTGTCAAGCTCTGTCATAATCTTACACGTTTCGATAAGTTCACCTCTCATTTTTCTGAATTCCAATGAGTAAATGCAGAACCTGCTCAACCTTTCCTCATAAGTCAACCCCCTTATCTCTGGAATCAACCTGGTTAACCTTCTCGGAACTGCTTCCAACGCAAATATATCCTTTCATAAATATGGAAACAAAAACTTCATACCGTATTCCAGATGTCACCTCACCAATAACCTGTGCAACTGTAGCAAGACTTCCCTGCTTTTATACTCCATCCCCTTTGCATTAAATGCCAAGATTCCATTGACCTTCCTGATCACTTGTTGTACCTGCATACTAACCTTTTGTGTTTCATGCACAAGTACCCCCAGGTCCCGCTGAACTGCAGCCGTTTGCAATTATTCTCCATTTAAATAATAACTTGCTATTTGATTTTTTCTGCCAAAGTGCATGACGTCACACTTTCCAACATTATACTCCATCAGTCCCAGCACTGATCCCTGCGGCACCACACTGGTTACTGAATGCCAAACTGAGAATGAACCATTTATCCTGACTCTCTATTTTCTGTTCGTTAGCCAATCCTCTATATATTACTCCAAAACCCGTGAACTTTTATCTTGTGCAGTAACCTTTTATGTGGTACCTTGTCAAATGCCTTCTGGAAGTCCAATACACGACATCCACTGATTCCCCTTTATCCACCCTGTTCGTTACATCCTCAAAGAATTCCAGCAAATTTGTCAAACATGACTTCCCCTTTAAAATCCATGCTGACTCTGCCTGACCGAATTTTGCTTTTCCAAATGTCCTGTTACTGCTTCTTTAATAAAGGGCTCCAATATCTTCACAACCACTAACTGGTCTATTGATTCCTGCTTTTTGTCTGCCACCTTTTTTAAATAGGCACCTTACATTTGCAGGTTTCCAATCTACTGGGTCCTCCACAGAACTCATGTAATTTTGGTAAATTACTACCAATGAATCCACAATCCTTGCCGCTACTTTTCTTAAGAACCTAGGATGCAAGCCCTCAGATGCAGGGGATTTATCTTACTAAGTACCAACTCCTTAGTGATTGTGATTGTGTTAAATTCCTCCCCGCTATCCACTGTTGGAATATTGTTAGTGTCCTCTACCGTAAAGACTGATACAAAATATTTGTTCAGAGTTTTTGCCATCTCCATGTTCCCCATTACTAATTCTCCGGTCTCGTCATCTCAGGGACCAACATTTACTCAAGCCACTATTTTACTTTTTATATACCTAAAGAAACATTTGCGATCTGTTTTTATATTTCGTGCTAGTTTACTTTCATAGTTTCTCTTCCCTTTCTTCATCATTTTTTTGTCATTCTTTCTTGGCTTTTAAACGCTTCCCAATCTTCTGTCCTCCCACTAGTTTTGGCCAAATTGTATGCCCTTGTTTTTAAATGGATACTGTCCTTTATTTCTTTAGTTAGCCACGGATGGCTATTTTTTCTCTTACGCCCTTTCCTCCTCACTGGAATATATTTTCCTTGAGAGTTGTGAGTATCTCCTTATATGTACACTACTATTCATCAACCGTCCTACTTTAATCTATTTCCCAATCTATTTTAGCCAACCCAGCCCTCATACCTTCATAGTCTCTGTTATTTAAGCTTAGTCCGCTGGTTAGAGATCCAACTTTCTCAACCTCCATTTGAATTTGAAATCCAATCATCCTATGATCACTCTTTCAAAGGGGTTGTTTATTAATCATGTCTCATTACACAGGACCAGATCTAAGATAGACTGCCCCCTGGTTCATTCCGTTGCATGCTGCGCAAGCAACCCGTGCCTTATGCACTCTATGAACTCTTCCTCAAGGCTATCCAAAGCAATTTTATTTGTCCAATCAATATGTAGGTTAAAGTCACCCATGATTATTGCTATTCCCTTTTTACAAGCCCCCACTATTTCCTGGTTTATGCTCCGACCAACAGAGTTGCTACTATGAGGCAGCCGAGAGACTGCGCCCACCAGTGATGTTTTCCCTTTATTATTCCTTATCTCCACACCCTGAACATCCTGATCATTTGAGCCAATATCGTTTCTCACTATTGCAGTGATACCATCCTTTATCAATAGAGCTACCCCACCTCCTTTTCCTTTCTGTCTCTCCTTCCAGATTGTCAAATACCCCTGAATATTTAATTCCCAGTCATGATAACCTTGCAACCACGTCTCTGTAATGGCTATCAGATCATACCCATTTGTCTCAATTTTTGTCGTCAACGCATCTATTTTGTTACAAATGCTACGAGAATTTAGACAAAGTTCCTTTAAATTTGTTTTTTCACCTCTTTATCCTGCTTGTTTCCCCGCTCCTTCAAACTCACTTTTTTTTATTTTTGCATCCTAATTCCAGCTTTACTCCCCTCCCTACTGAATCGATTGTAAGGTATCCATCCCCCTGCCAAGCTAGTTTAAACCCTCCCCAAAAGCACTAGCAATCCCCCACCTCCCCCGGGCCCTGCGAGGATATTGGTCGTGGCTCTGTTGAGGTGCAACCTATCCGGCTTGTACAGGTCCCACCTCCTCCTGAAGCGGTCCAAATGCCTCAGCAAACGAAAGCCCTCCCGCCTGCACCATCTCTCCAGCCAAGTATTCAACTGCTCTACCTTCCTATTGCTGTGCTCACTAGCTCGTGGCACCAGGAGTAATCTGGAGATTAGTACCTTTCAGGTCCTGCTTTTTAATCTCTCTCCTAGCTCTCTAAACTCTGCCTGCAAGACCTCATCCCTCTTCCTTCCTATGTCATTGGTACTGATGTAAACCACGAGCTCTGGCAGTTCATTCTCTCTGCCCAGAATGCCCCGCAGCCGCTCAGTGACTTCCTTAAACCTGGCACTAGGGAGGCAACATACCATCCTGGAGTCACGTCTGCGACGTCAGAAACGCATGTCTGCTCCCTTGACTATCGGATCCCCTACCACTATAGAACTGCCATTCTTCATGTGCAGCTGAGTGCCCTCCTAAAGCCATGGATTTGGCTCTGATTGCACTCCCCAGAGCCACCATCGCCCTCACTGGTACTCAGAAGAGAATACCATTTGGAGAGTGAGATGGACTCAGGGGACTCCTGCCCTACCTGCCTAGTCCATATCTTCTGTCCAATGGTCACCCAATCCCTATCTGCATGCACACTCTTAAGCTGCGGGGTCACCACCTCCTTAAACATGCTATCCACGCTCTAAAACACGGAACTCGAGTTGGTGCAGCTGGAGACACCTCCTGCACACGTGGTCGTTCCAGCTTCGCGAAGAAAATGCGACTACACACATGCCACAGGATGTGCAATCCACGGGACTGAGCTGCCATGCCATCCCTCTAGTTACACTCACAACTATCAAGTAGAACCTCTAAGTTCTAAACCTTAGCAAAACACATCCAGCCGCTACTCAGCAAACAGCCAATTTAATTGACTGGTTCTCCTTAGATAATAAACATCACTTTCATAGTTAATTGCAGTTCCTAACGTACAACAATGCAAAGGTTTCTTTAAAAAAAACTTACCTGCATGGTTGTGATGTCACAATTCGATTTGGATTTTTTAAAAACTTTTTCTCCCTGCTGCAGCTGGCTCCTCCCGAACTGTCGCTGCTCCAAGCTACCTCCGCCCTTTGTACTCCCACGCCCGCTCAGGTCTCACGATGCTAGCCTCCTCCACAGATGTTAGGCTAACTGGTCTACAGTTTCTTGCTTTTTGTCTGCCTCCTTTTTTGAATTGGGGCCTGACATTTGCGGTTTTCCAAGCCACTGGGATTCTAACCCCACATTTCTCCAATCTGCCAACATTCATTGTGGCCACAACTAAACTATGGCAAAAAACAGACTTTAGATTCAATGAGAAATTCAGGGGCAGGCGACAAGTGCAGGTCAATCACAACTCATCAGTTGCTCTCTAAAAGTAGGATTAGGAACCTGGCCTTCCTTTCTCACCTTTACCTGATGCCTGTTGACTCAACCCGACATCTGCCCAGGAGCTGTTTGTGAGGTCCCACGGTGTACAGGATAAACGTCTGTAAAACAGTACTCACTGCATCCAAATAATTGTACTTGATGAAATGATTCATCTTCAAAAAATTTTCTCACGGCTTTTATTTTCAAGCACTCATCTTACAAATACCACAGGGATAATTTACTGACACAAGACACTGGGCCCAGAGCCTCAGCCGCCACATTGTAAATTCGTAAACTCGTTGAAACAGACCAAGATGGTCCCAGGTTTCATCCGTGGTCTGAGCTGAGTTATCAGGTCTCATGGGGAACAGCAGTAGAGGGGCTGCAATAGAACCCCTGACAACGGCCGGCCAGCAGTCACAGCAAAAGATCAACCTGAAGACTGACCAGCAGTGTGTGGCATGGGAGAGTAATCGTCAATCACTGACCCTGAACCCATTCATTGTAGGTGAAAGGATAAGGATGAGGAGCAATGTTTGCAAATCGTCTTTTACACCTGTAAGAGCATTTGATTACTGTGGTTACTAGAATTCATGGCCATAATATCTGACTCTTAATTGAAAGAGGCCCGAATGTGCCATCTTTAGTGCTGAATGGTATGTGTTGATGTGGTTGTTTTTCTTTGGAGGACATTTACTGATGGGTGCCAGCATTTAAACTGTCATAATTTACCAGTGCCAGCTTTATGCCCTACAACCAGTTCTGTTACAGCTACTGAGAACCAGCTCTGGGAAATTGGGGAAACTTGGAAGGAACAACACCTATTTTTTACAATTATATTAGCAAAAGGAAGGTGGACTCGAGCAATTTGGGACACTTGACAAAATGAATGTAAGCAAAATAACAGTAATGAAGAAAATAATGTAACTAAAGAGTGACAAATCCTAAAGACCATATCGTTTCTATCTCAGGGTTTTAAACGAAGTAAGCGAGAACATGCCAGATGCCCTAACTATAATCTTCCAAGGTTCTCTCGATTTGGCAACTGTTCCTTTAGATTGGAAAATTGTGCATGTCACTCAGCTATTTAAGAAAGTTCAGAGAGGGAAAAGCACAGAATTAGCCTAACATCTGGTGTCAGAAAGTGACTGGAGTGTACAGAATGAGTGACAGAACACTTTGAACATTTTCAACTGAATAGAGAAAGCCAGCATGGTTTTGTAAAGGTTAAGTCATGCCTGATGTGGCATTGAAGAGGGAAATGTTTATGGATGTTATTTATCTGGATATCCAAAAGGCATTTGATGAAATACCTGGTAAGAGACTGTTAGCGAACATTGAAGCTCATGGAATTGGTCTGGTTAGGAAATTGGCTGAGCAGTGGAAGAAAGAGAGTAGGGATAATGGGCAGATACTATAATTGGCAGGATGTGATTAGTGGTGTCCTACAAAGATCTGTCTTTGTACATTATCTATTCACCATATTTATTATCTACTTACATAATGGGATAGGAAGCCACAGATCTACGTTCTCTGATGACACAAGAATAGGCAGCATTATAAACAGTCCAGATAGAAGCATAAAATTAGAAAGAGACAATAATACATTAAATGAATGGGCAACACTGTGGCCAAAGGTTTTCAGCGTAGGAAAATGTGAGTTCATTCACTTTGGAATTAAAAAGGATAGAACAGTGTACTCTTGTAATGGTGAAAAGCGAGCAACAGTGGCGGTCCAAACAGACTTGGGCTCCATGTACATAGATCATTAACATCATTAAACAGGTGGAGAAAATAATTTTAAAGCCTAATTGAATGTTGGCCTTTTTACGTAGAGGACAGTAATACGCGCAGATACAAGTTACGCTGCAGCTAACAAAGCCGTAGTTAGACCACACCTGGAGTACTCTGACAAGTTCTGGGCACCCCACGGTGGGAAGGATATATTGGCGTAGGATGAGTGCAGCATAAATTTACCAGAATGTTGCGTGGAATCCAAGGGTTCAATTACGAGGAGAGATTACACAAACTAGAGTTGTATTGCATGGAATTTAGAAGGTTAAGAGGTGATTTGGTCAAAGTTTTCAAGATTTTAAGGGGAACTGATAGGGTAGATAGAGAGACATTATATCTGCTGGTTTGTGCAGTCGGGGACTTGGGGGCATAGTAGAAAGAATTAGAGCCAGGCCATTCAGAAGTGAAGTTAGGAAACACTTCCACACACAAAGAGTGGTTGATGTTTGAAACGCTCTTCCACAAAGGGCAATTGTTGCTAGATCAATTATAAATGTTAAATCTAAGCTTGATAGCTTTTGTTAACCAAAGGTCTTAAGCGATATGGGGCAAAGGTGGTTATATGGAGTTAGACCACAGAACTTCCAGGATATGGCCGCACAGGCTCAAGGAACTAAATTGACTGCTCCTGTTCCTACGTTCCTATGGAGCATAATGGTTCAAATTTAGTGCTGTTAATTTGATTTAAATAACTTAATCATCTGAGTAAAGGGATATTTAATCACATTCTTTAACGCATCCCTGTACTTAGTCTGGGCCACTGCATAAATAACCGTGTTCGTGCAGGAACTCAAACGTTGGAATATATATCCGCTGTGTTCCATGATGGTAAAATGATCTGCATAATCTGTTCTGAACAATTGAGTATCTGTAATTTGTATATATATTTGATAGATTAAAGTTAGCACCCATAACAGGATAAAGCTGCCTGAAATTGCGAGCAGTAAAATGATGGATTTCCTTCGGTTCTCCATCTCTGGATCATTATGGTTCTCACCCGTCTTACTCCCTAGGAGTACCCTCCTGACTCTACTGGCCTGCACAATGTGCCTGATGGTCAGAGCATTGAGCAGTGCAATAAACACAAATGGAGCGAATGGGGTTAAAATAATGCGAATCCAGAAGTAAGCCATCCAAATGGGCAAGGTGTAAAAGGTAGATTTTACAACGCAAAACCATTGTATGTTATCAATTATTTCACCAGATTCATTTATAAAGTAAAGTGGAATGTTCAGTAACAGGCCCAACCCACACACCATTGTTATAATTATAGCCGCAGTTTTCTCGGTGCAATGTTTGACTCTCAGCTCCTGGTAACAAATGGCAATGAATCGATCAAAGGTGAAGGCGACGGTTAACCAGACAGAACAATCAATGGCAGCAATTGCCAGGCTGAAAATGATACGGCAGATGAGCGTATAGTTCAGGAATGAGTGTGGGAAATAAATTCCTTTAATCTCATTCAGAATTACATCAAATATCAGGACCAGTAGATCTGCCGCTGCCATGGCCACCAGGTAACGAGTAATACATGCGGAGAGACTGCACTTTCCACGGGAGAGAATCACAATTGTGAATACATTCGCTGCAATAAAGATGGGATAAATAAGTTAATCATTGCAGCCATAACGAAATGGCTGGCAGATAATGACAGTTTATAAAATTCCAGCAAATATTTCTACCACTCAATTTAGGTTCTCTCTTATACTCTCTATGTATTTCTACAGCTGTCAGTGATTCTGGACATTCCTCTGTTGTCCTCACATCTGCGTTTCTCCATCTCTCTCGGTATGTCTCAGTTTGTTTCTGTGTTGCCCTATTCATATCTACCCTCTCTCTCTCTCTCTCTCTCTCTGTAGCCGGGACTTTTCCATCAGGTTATTTTCAGCGCGAATGTATATAAAGCATTAATCAGAAATGTGCCATTCAGCCCCCAGGTCCACTGACTAGCATAGTTTGGGCTGCAGATTGGGGCGGGTTTGGGAGCACACCTGTGCTGGCATCGGAAATCGAGTATCATTCAAGTAAAAGGCAACAAGTAGTAAACACTAAATACGTGAATTAAGTGAACATTGACTATGCATATATTAATTGATAACCAGGATATGGGCATCGCTGGCAAGGCTGGCATTATTGCCCATCGTTGGTTGCCCGTAGTGACTTGCTAGATCACGTCAGAGGGCAGTTGACATGAGACTGACTTGAGTCACGTATTGATCAAATGGTTAAGGGCGAGAGGTTTCTTCTGTAAAATATATTAATGAATCAGTTGGCTCTTTATGACAACCCGATAGATACTTGGTCACTGCATTACTGCTAAGTTTATTTTTTATCTACAGATATTTAGTAACTGGATTCAAATTCTCAAAAAGCCATGTTTCAACTCGCGTCAAACCCAACGTTCATTGAAGCAAATCGAAAAATAATCCAACGAGGTTCCATAGAAGCTGTCAGTTCGCTAGCATCGGTTTTACACCTGGCGATCAAAGTGAAATTTAACCCTCTCCTCTGTCTATTTCTGTGTCTGTCTTTTTTTTAATTGCTTTTTCTATTTCTGACTCTGTCGCTCTCTAACCTTCCCTCCCTGTCTGTTTCTCTATTTCTGACGCTGTCGCTCTCTAACTCTCTCTCTCCCTGTTCCTGTATTTCCGACTCTGTCGCTCTCTAACTCACTCCCTGTCTGTTTCTCTATTTCTGACTGTCCCTCTAACTCTCTCCCTGTCTGTTTCTCTATTTCTGACTCTGTCACTCTCTAACTCTCTCCCTGGATGTTTCTTTATTTCTGACAGTCGCTCTCTATCTCTCTCCCTGTCTGTTTCTCTATTTCTGATTCTGTCGCTGTCTAGCTCTCTCCCTGGCTGTTTCTCTATTTCTGACTGTCCCTCTCTATCGCTCTCCCTGTCTGCTTCTCTACTTCGGACTCTGTCGCTCTCTCACTCTCTCTCTGTCTGTTTCTCTATTTCTGACTGTCACTCTCTAACTCTCTCCCTGCCTGTTTCTCTATTTCTGACTATATCGCTCTCTCACTCTTTCCTTGCCTGTTTCTGTATTTCTGACGGTCGCTCTCTAACCTCCCCTCCCTGCCTGCTTCTCTATTTCTGACTCTGGGTGAAATCGGTTTTGGAAGCTAGAGCAAAACTGGCGATTACAGGCTGTCACCAGTTTTCTACCGAGCTTGATTATCTTTTCAATTTATTTCAATGGGAAAGGGAATTGTGCGCGGCGTAAAACGGGTTCGGATTCACTGTGAGCCCGTCTCGCGCTGCTGGCAAAGTCCAATTTCACCACAGTACGCTAACTGTAATGAAAGTTGTTAAAATTATCAGTGCTGAAACTGCAGCGACAATTATAATGTTGGAATTTCTGTGAAATTATTGCATTAACGATTCAATAGAAACTGATGACATTTAATTGGTCTCAATAATTATGGGCTGTGTAAAAAAACCCGTAAAAACAAACAAATCACAGAATCCACAAGAGCTTTGATACAGCGAAACACCGAGTGACATTGACAACTGATAGTAATGACTTACCAGGAACACCAAACAGTGCGAGGATAGGGTAATAAACCGCTTCAATCTGGGCAAGGATTGGTCGACCCATCTGTTCCAGTGACACGGTGCCCGAGCTGGAGGCAATCGCTCAGTCTGACAATACGATGAAGCTGCTTCAATCCAACCATTATTTATATCAAGTGAGGCAATTAGGTTACACAATGACTGACATTACTTACGGTCTTTTAAACAAACACAACTTTTTTCTCTAATGGTTCCTGTCTCGTGGGAGGGTGGAACCTGATCAGTGTAACTCTGTGATGAACTTTAACCTATTTGCCCAATATTCCTGTCAGCACTGAATTTACAGAGCTGTTAACCCCTTAATGCACACGGAAATGTCAAGGTAAATCTGCTACTTGTATTGCGTCAAACAATTGTGTTAAATTTGTCAACCAGCACCTGCTTTCTACAGATTAATGTTGTGTGTCCTTAACTATTTTCAGGGTTGAGTCAATGTTATCCTGTTTTATGACACCCGAGTCTGTCACAGGCCAATCTAATCCTCCCCGTGTATCGCTTCAATCCCTTTATCGCATTCCTTGGTTAAAAAAAAACACGGCAGAATGTTTGTTTCCGTTTATCTCTATCACTCGATCTTCTTCCAGAATTCTCTCTTAAATGAGCTCTGCCCTTGGATTGTTATTTTTCTTTTCATCAGTTTCTAAATACATTCCCTATTTAATTTGTTGTTCCTCACCAGACTTTCATCAGACTTAGTATTACCATTTCGAATCGTTTTTACTTCCTGCCTGTATTTTGTAAATTCAGTTAAATGTAATTGTCCATTAGAATTGTGGCAGGCCCTTTTAATTCTCATTGTAATTGTTATTTATCTACACATTCTAGGAACACCAGTTTATGATGAGCTACCTTTACTTGTTGGAATATGTCGAGGCTGTACGTTAATACACCCCTACTTGAATTATTCCCACTGCCTCTGCATTGCCTTTTTTAGGCCCTTTAAAAGGGCCTGCCACATTAACTACTTCCATAGTTCTGTATTTTTATCTTTGACTGCTCTCCAGTTTTACCACAGCATTGAACTATATCTTCCTATTCTGCATGCACAGCACGAGGACCATCTACACGACTACTCCTTGGAAACTTTAAACCCTGTTACTTACATCTCCTTGACTTCTGCTTTCTTTAAATCTTTCCTCTCTTCTCATTAACCGGAACTTTTTCGCCTTTCACATCTGTTGCCTCACTACCAATATTTCTTTCTCCTTGTCATCTATCCCTCTGTGGCCCTTCTCTCAATTGTATCTATCTTTCTGTCGATACAGATATCCAGGCTAACAAAGAACAACCGTACTCAAAATCTTCTATGAAGTAGATCCTCTCCTCTGTTAGCCACAGGTATTGATATGAACGTGGAACATTGTGTCTATGGGGCAGATGAGGAATATAAATGTGCTGTCGTGTCACCTCCATAATTTTCGTCTGCTACATGTCTCCAGAAATGTAACATAACTTTAAATTTCCAAGCAATCAGCCTCAAGCAGCTTCGATACTGTTTCTCTGCCAGACAGCTCAGGGGTATTGATGATTGGAGATAGGCTCCCTATAAAATTATTGGTTGTGGGTGCTATGGTCCCTTGCTTAATTCCTCTTTCCAAAACACGTCTAACAGAGCACCAAAGGCCCTGTCCACATCTTTAATTGATTTGTCGAGAGCTATGCATCTCACAGTAGATAAAAGGCGGTATGGATTGGACCTCCCAAGGAAACATGAACCTTGTGTTTGGATCTATTATTCTTATTCGTGACGTGTAATCTGGCGCACTTAAAGTATTAATATCATTGGGCAGAGTCAACACGAATATATGAAAGCAAAATAATGCTTGCCAAATTTGTTAAAGTTTTTTGAGGTTTTAACTAGCGGGATAGATAAGGGGCACCTGTGGATGTAGCGAGAGAATTGGATATGTTGTTTTTCAGAGGGACGTCAGTGATCTTGTACCTGAATCACTGGATGTTAACATGCAGGCACAGCAAGCAACTAGGAGAGCAAGTCGTGTGTTAGTCTTTATTTCAAACGGATTGATGTATAAGTGTATAAAATATTGAGTAGACTGGGTCTACATTCCCTCGAGCTTAGATGAATGAGAGGTGATCTCACTGAAACATGTGACTTTATTAAAGGACGTGACAGTTTTTGATTCCCTGGCTGAGGAGTCTAGAAACAGGGGCCAAAGTCTCAGAATAAGAGGTCGGCCATTTAGGACTGAGATGAGGAGACATTTCTATAGTCGGAGGTTTGTCAATCTTTGGAATTCTGTACCCCGGAGAGCTGTGGATGCTCAGTCATTGATTATATGCAAGAAAGACGTCGATAATTTTTTGGATACTAAGGAAATCAATGTCAATGAGGATAGTGTGGGAAAGTGAAGTTGCTGTAGTAGATCAGCCATGTTCTTATTGATTGGCGGAGTAGGAGACCAAGGGCCGAATGGCCTACTACTGCACTTATTTCGTATGCTCTTATGATCTTATATCACATAGGTGGCACTCGCTATCAGCAGTTATAAGACAAGGTAGAATATGGCATCAAAAAGAGGAGAAAATTGTTGCACAATTTCTGATCATGATATTATAACAACGAATTAACATTTGTAATAGCGTACAATATTATTCAATGATCTGTCTATTCGTGTCATTCGGTTGATAGTGTGAATGTTCTTTCTTTTATGTCACTCTCTGGTGAGTCTTTTCTCCTTAATTTTTGGTCCCTCCTCCTTCAATTGTGCGTTTCTCTTTTCTCTTTCATCTCCTGCTCCAATCTCCATCTCTGTACCTTCACTGTCTGTCTCCTTTTTGACTTAAGAACGCACATAAGAAGCAGGAGCAGGTGTACGCCATACAGCCCCTTGAGCCTGGGTAGAAAAGTCTCCTCCACTCCCCTCCTGATCTTTTCTCAATGGTTTTTAATCTATGACCATTGGCTATTGACCCAATCGCCAGAAGGGATAATGTTTTTTAATTCTATCAAAATCTCTCATCATCTGCAAAAAATGTTTTTTTACGTTACCTCTTCACTTTTTCTGTTCAAAGGAAAACAGTCCCAACTTCTGCAACCTCTCGTCATAACTGTCTTCCCTGGTAACATCCTGGTACACCTCCGCTGTACTATTTCTAATACTGTATTGTATGGGGTTAATCACATACTGTTAATTATGATATTTAGGCATTTACAGTGTGTTTCTGTCCCATGCCCCGTGGAATGTTGTTGCTATAGAGAGAGAGGGAGGGAAAGCAACCTTGAGACGCACACCATCTTGTTTATAAGACGGTCGGCAGCTCGAGATCTCATGCTTTGTGGACGAGCAGATGGGGCCTTACAATTTAGGAGTTGGCCATAAGCCACATGCACCCATGTTTCGTTCAATAGTATGTCTGTTTAATAGTATAAAGGAACAGCACTGTCCAGTAGCTCTTTGAACTTCACCTTGGACTGTGATTCGCGAGCGGTGCCGGGACACCCAAGGCTCCAGACCAGCCGTCGTTGCAGAGTTCCTGAAGGGCTGACGGCTGTGAGCTTTGTTGCATTTTATCATATTTCTCTTTTTCTTCATAAACTGTATTATTATGTTTCTTTCCTCTCAGTAAATGGTATTTTATCTTTACTTCATTTGTCTTGTCTCTTATTTAACAGTCATCCAGATCCCGAACCTGGATCTATTATTATCGATCCAAAACATTTTTGTCGTCACGAACAGGATCTGGTAAAATGTTTAAGAGAAAAGACAAGAAGCAGTATCCTCCTACGGGAGAGAAGTATAGAATACCAGGGTGGAGCACGAGGGATGAGGGTTTTGGCTCTCTTGCCAATGTGCTTGCCCGGTTTGGACCCCCGCAATATTGGAATATGCAGTTAATGGAACAGAGCAAAGATAGATCCGTACCCGATGTGGCACTGTCTCTCCTGGAGGAAGTGGGCTTCCTACAGGACAAAAATAGTCCCCCACAAATGGGATGGATTTTGTTGCCAGCCTTAAGGGCGATGTGTAAACAACTTAAGGAAAGTCAGGCAGAGAACCTACAGTTAAAAACAGCTGTTAAGGTTTTGGAAAGTCAAAACTCGACTCTGACTGAAGCGGTCCACACTGCATAAGAACAGGCGGACAAGGTCAATGAACAATCAGAAACTTTAATATGCCGTCTGGCGACAGTACAAAATGAAAAGATAGCCAGACGACAGAAATTACAGATCGATTAGTCAAAGGTACGTGCATTGATAGCTGGACCCACTTGGGATCCGGCTCGTTGGGACGGAGACATTTGGCACTCCTCTGAATCAGAATATGAGTGGACAGATGGAGAATGGGGTGGGGAACGGGAGGAAATTAAAAACCCTCCCCATATGCTCCGAGCACAGAAGCTCGACGCCTTATGACTATTGAGATGAAACAGCAAGATGGGGAACAGCCGGTAACCACTAGAGATGTGCGTGACTTCACCACTAGTGAGTTACAAGAAAAAGGGTCTCGATTTCGTCAAAAACCCAGGGAATCATTGTCAGAATGGCTAACCCAGATTTGGGACCAGGGAGGATTGGGCGTAATACTTAACTCCAAAGAGTAACAAAAATGGGGACTATGACTACCGACCACCATATCACAGCAGTGCTACGGAATGTCCAGGAATTGTTAGGACAGTTAGAGGATTCAGAAGATAGTGTGCGAGAGTTGAGAACGGCTAATGTAGAGGGGGATCGGGACTAGCAATACGGTTCAACCTCTGGGAAAGGTACAGGATCAGGAAAGACAAAAAAAAGAATTACGCGGAGGGACATGTTCACGGCTTTACTGAAGGCAGGGGTCCCCAAGGGAAACATTGATGGAATCCCAACTGGAGCGATGTACTCTATGTGGAAGCAACACTACGTCCCGGGAACAGGGAAGCGTGAAAGGAGGGAGGTAAGGGAGACTAAGTCGGATAGCGATAAGTCTGTGGATGTGGAGAAACCACCTCCTGCTAGCCTATACCCCAACATAGCAGAGCTGTCGAAGGCTGGTAATCCCCGTACGCTCCGTTAGAACCAGATCAACCCAGGCTCCCGGGGATCTGAGGCCACACATTCCGATTAAGATACATTCGCGGGGGGCGGGGCATACAAAGAGATGTGGCTTTACTAGACACAGGGGCAGAAGTTACTAATATCCATGGAAATCCTAGGAAACACACATGGACCCGTATGATGATTAATGGATTCGGAGGGGCAGAAACGCCCGCTGTCCAAACAACTATCAGAATGGTGTAGGGAAATGGGCCTCCGCACTGGGTAACTGTCTTAATATCGGCAGTAAAGGAACATATTATTGGGATGAACCTCTTAAAGGGAACCACACACAACACCTCGTTGGGCGATTCTCATTTGGGATACGGGCGATCACTGTGATTGCAGGCGAAGCAAAGTGGGAATCAATGGTAATATCATGGCCATGGCGTATAGTGACTACGAAACAGTACCGAATACCTGGGGGACACAATGAAATAGGGGAAACCATACAAGGGCTCTTGGAGGCAGGTATCATTAGACATGCGGTGTCCCTCTACAATAGCCCTGTTTGGCCTGTGCAGAAACCCAACAAAAGTTGGAGGATGACAGTGGACTACCGACAACTGAACAAATTTGCCCCTCCCCTGGCAACCGCTGTCCCAGATGTAGTAACTATAACAGAGCGGCTGTCTGAAGAAGGTGCGGAGTGGTATGCGGTAATCGACCTGGCCAATGCCTTTTTCTCCATTCAAATAGTGGAAAAATGCCAGGACCAGTTTGCATTCACTTGGGAAGGGAGGCAATACACGTTTAAATGCCTACCTCAAGGTTACCTACAGAGCCCTACCCTGTGCCACGGATTGGCGGCCCGGGACCTGGACATGTGCACGTTGGCTCCTAATGTCTCACTGGCACACCACATCGATGATATACTAATAAGGGTCCCACCGAGGCAATGGTGTCAGAAGCCCTAACTACTTTAGGCCAACACATGCGAGACAGGGGCTGGGAGATAAATCCGAAGAAGGTGCAGGGCCCTAGCCAGACTGTCCACTTTCTGGGGATCCAATGGTCTCGGGGTGAGTGCATCATACCCGAGAATGTGAAGAATAAAGTTCAATAAATGGCCACCCCCAAGAATAAAACTGAGACACAACGTGGGAGTTCGTGGGGCTATTGGATTAATTGAGGAGACACATACCTCACCCCCGAATGTTATTAAAACCGCTGTCTGCTGTAACATGAAAAAAGGCCCACTTCAAGTGGGGAAAGGAACAGCAGGTGGCTTTTGATGCATCCAAAGAAGCCGTAGCTCAAGCTTTACCCCTAGCCCCGCGAGTGCCTGGACAGCCTTTTGAGCTACAGGTATCCGTTACCAATGATACTGCAGTGTGGAGTTTGTGGCAGGTTCAACATGGCACTCGTATACCGTTAGGGTTCTGGTCTAGAAAATTGACAGATGCTGCTACTCGTTACACTCCATTTGAGAAACAGTTATTAGCATGTTATTGGGCCCTAACAGAAACAGAAGGACAGACAGGGGACGACAAAGTCAGTTTAAGACCAGACCTGCCCATATTATCGTGGGTTCTCTCAGAAAATGAGACACACAAGGTCGGGCGAGCCCAGCAAAGTTCCATAGTGCGCTGGAAATTGTATATCGCAGACAGAGCAAGTAAAGGAAAAGAAGGAATCACCCGACTACATGAGTATGTGCCTGAATACCCACAAAAAGCTGAGAGTGAAATTACGCAGTCATCTCTCAGTTTAACCCAAGAATCACCGATCTCCTGGGGCGTGTCTTTTGAACAGTAAACACCTGAATAACGCAGCCATGTCTGGTTCACAGATGGCTCAGTGGTCTGAGGAAACGGCCTTTGGCAATGGCGAGCCACTGCCTTCAATCCATAAACCTAGACAATTGTGCATGATGAGGGCGTGGGAGGCTCTAGCCAGCTAGCAGAACTAGCAGCTGCAGCCCTTGCATTAGAAGAGGAACAGTAACAAGTACACATATATACTGACTCATGGGCAGTAGACAATGGCATGGCGTGTTGGATGCGAAACTGGCATGAACATAACTGGCACATAACTGGGAAAGACTTGTGGGGAGAGCACCTATGGGAACAAATATGGCCCAAAGCCCAGAAGATGAAAATAACTGTATATCATGTGGACGCTCACATGAAAAACACTTCAAAGACCTCTGAATATAATAACACCGTTGATAATATAGCCCGGGTACGGGCCGTCAAAGAGGCGGAAGAAGAAGAATATGGCATAGGCAACTGGGCCCACCAGAAATCTGGACATTTGGGCATTCAGGGTACGATACAATGGGCACGAAATAGGGGGTTACATTTGACTATGGACGGTGTTAAACAGATCATAAACACCTGTGAAATTTGTCAAAACGTGAAGCATTTTCCCCTACGACAACCCGGTGCCCATATTAAGAGAGGGAGTCAACCAGCACAAATATAGCAAGTTGATTATGTAGGATTTTACCATTGCAACAACGGTTCCAATATTTGCTCACTGCTGTTGATACCTATTCTGGACTTTTGATAGCTTATCCAGTGACTAAAGCGAATCAACAAAGTACGATTAAAGGACTGGAGAATTTAATCACATACTACGGTGAGCCAGCAGAAGTACAGTCCGATAATGGGTCGCACTTCACAGGTCAAACAGTGCAACAGTGGGTGGTAGACAATGGGATCTATTGGAGGTTTCACATACCTTACTATCCGCAAGTTGCAGGTTTAATAGAACGCATGCATGGACTACTTAAGCAACAGATTAAAATATTAACTCCCACTAACACATTACAAGGGTGGTTAAAGGTCTTACCACAAGCAGTGCGCAGTCTAAATCACCGACCATTTCGGGGGGGAACTCCCGTAAGCCACATGTTAGGCAAAGTTAGTGTCCCTACTATTGAAAAAGGAAATCAGACTCAGGACACAGGTTGTGAAGGAGGAAAAGTGTGGGTGCAGTACCCCCAGATACCCTTACAAGCAGGGGAAATCTTGTGAAAGGAGAAGGAAACACTTATTGGATGCTCCTGACTGGTCAAGATATACCTCTCTGTGTTGACAAGGGTAAATTGACTAAACGGGGCTGAAATTAATATACTTATGCTTCCTCCCACAGGAATTCTGCCCAAAATGCCGACTTACCAACTCGTGCTGGCAAATCTCTGTGTCTCGTTATCTGTGACTGTGCTACTTCCATCCTCAAACACAGCATGGGATGGCTGTACTGATCGCACGCAAGACAATTTTACCTGTCCTTCGGGGCAAGCCTGCATTATAGAACACTGGAGCATCACTTGTGATGCATGCGGGTACTGGGGAGGCCCAGGACAAGTCGTATTAACAGTAAGCACGGGGGCCAACGTCACGTTATCAATCAATTGGCACAAAGATGTGACAATGATATGCAATGTGCACTCCAATATGTCATTATTGCACAATGTCACATGGTTAAGGTGTTGGGCCCGCAGCATTACGTCAAGCAATGACACTATTTTAGACGAAATTAAGTTGAATGCATCTCTATGTTATGGATGTACAAATGCCTCCGTAATCACTGGTGAGGGATTATGGGCCATTTTTGGTCAATGCATGTAGATAAGCATTCTAAGAGCCCCGTGGATCATTTGCAATGACGACACTTTACATGTACACCTGTGCTTACATCCCCACCGATGTTAAATCTCACACTACTAGTCCGGTATGCGGACAAACCATCTGGCACTTGTAATATAACAACAATTAAAGCAAATCTGAAAACGTCAGTGAGATAAAGGCGTGATATATTAGCCACAATATTAGGAGGTGTAGCAACAGGAATAGGAGCGTTAAGCTCTATGGATATCGAGATCTTACAAAACAAAATACAAAAGGTAGGGAGACGCAGTGGAGATGCAATTCGATTGCGAAATGCATGGGACAAAGATCTCACAGAACAGATGTATTCTATTTGGCTGTCAGACGTAATGTGATGGGAACACATAGATAGGGAGTGTCACCGGGCGACAACACGAATTAGGTCATCACACACAATGCATGTTTGAAGAAGTAACCCGGCAACTATTAAGGGCTGAGTTAGAATGTATTGCCATGTCAGGGCATGCAGATAGTTGGAACAAAATATTCCACTTCGGCAATAGAAATCTAGGGGTAAAACCTGATATGCAACATACACATTGTGATGACTAGGGTTGTGAAACTTTACTATGCGAATAGTCAATATCACAAAAACCAAAATTTTGTGCCAGTTTATAGTGCTTCCCCACCTGTATGGCCAAAATCTGTGGGTAGCCGAGTTCAAAGGTGGATGGATTGATGCTAGCAATAGAACTCACCAAGCTCAAGATTGTCAAATATGGCCTTTTGGTATGGTGTGTCCTTTGCACACACCTGTGTTTGAACCATGCTCCCTACAGCATACAGCAGGAACATGTATTTGGACAGTTGTACCATACAATGATACAATTTTACATGAAATCGGACAGAATCATGTTTGTATTACTAGTGTCTATCCCATTTATCTTGAAGGCGCCTGTAAAGAACATCCTCTAAATGCTGGCTCTAAAGATGTGTATACCATATATGACCTATATTCTAAAAGGTCATATCGATTGGGACGATGGAAAAATGTTGTTTGCCATCGCACCGTCCTAGGAATTACTGACCTTCTTCCCACTGTAGACCTAACTCATTTAGCTCAATTTCTAAAAGATAATCAAAAGGTCACTGACGAATTGAGCAAACATGGACGTACTCATCATAATCTGCAAGTTGCTATGAGCTACAGTGAAGACGCCTTGGTCAGAGTTGTGACAGCGGTCACCGACATTACGGTACACCATTGGTGGGACATCTTTTACGGATGGTCCCCAAAAACATCCGCCGCTTTGAAGCTGTTAATACATCCAATCGTTGTTTAATTCGTCACGTTATTACTGATATTACTGCTTGTATGTATTCTTTGATGTAGATTGCGGGCATTGCTTGCGCGTATTCAATGTGTAACTTATGCATTACGCCTTCAACTTGATTATATTACTTAGAATGTCTAAATATCAAGGGTGGAGTGTATTGTATGGGGTTAATCACATAGGGTTAATTATAATATTTTGACATTTACAGTGTGTTTCTGCTTCATGCCTCGTGGAATGTTGTTGATGCAGAGAGAGAGAGAGAGAGAGAGATAGACCTTGAGGCGCACAGCATTTGTTATGGGACGGTCGGCGCCTCGAGATCTTATGCTTTGTGGAAGAACAGCTGAGGTCTTACAGATTACGAGTTGGCCTTAAGCCACATGCACCCATATTGGTTCAATAGTATGTTTGTTCAATAGTATAAAGGAACGGAACTGTCCAGTAGCTCTTGGAACTTCACCTTGGACCATGATTCACGAGCGGTGCCGGGACCCCCAAGGCTCCTGACCAGCTGTCGTTGAGGAGTTCCCGACGGGCTGAAGGCCGTGAGCTTTGTTGCATTTTAGCATACTTCTCTTTTCTTCGTAAACTGTATTACGTTTCTTTTCTCTCAGTAAACGTTATTTTATCTTGACTTCATTTGTCTTGTCTCTTATTTAGCATTCATCCAGTTCCTGAAACTGGATCTATTATTATCGATCCAAAACATCTGCATTTGGAAAGGCAAGGATTCGTTAGTGTCAGTCGGCACGGATTTGTTAATGGAAGATCGTGTCTGACTAACCTGATTGAATTTTATGAGGAGGTAACCAAGAGGGTTGATGAGGGTAGTGCATACAATATAGTATATATGAATTTTAACAAAGCTTTTGATAAGATCCCACATGGTTGACTGATCATGAAGGTTAAAGTCCATGGGATACAGGGCAAAGTGTCAAGTTGGATCCAAAATTGGCTTGGAGGTAGGAAGCAAAATGTAATGATTGATCGATGATTTTGCGACTGGAAGGATGTTTCCAGTGGGGCTCCGCAGGGCTCAGTCCTGGTACCCTTGCTTTTTGTGATAAATATCAACAATTTAGATTTGAATACAGGGAGTATGATTAGGAAGTTTGCAGACAACACTAAAATTGGCTGTGTGGTTGATAATGAAGAGGAAAGTCATGGCCTGCAGGAGGATATCAATCTACTGGTCAAGTGGCAGAGCAGTGGCAAAGGGAATTTAATTCAGACAAGTTTGAACTGATGCACTTTGGGAGGGCTTAGAAGAAAAGGTTATGCACATTAAGCATTGGTCCACTTACGAGTGTAGATGAAGAAGGGGACCTTGGAGTCCTTTGCCACAAATCCCTGAAAGTAGCAGGCCAGGTGTACAAGATGGTTAAGAAGGCACACGGAATGTTTGCATTTATTGGCTGAGGCATAGAATATAAAAGCAGGGAGGATATGCTTAAATTATATGATACTTTGGTTAGGCCAGAGCTGGAGTATTGCATCCAGTTCTTGTCACTGTATTATAGGAAGGACGTGATTGAACGAGAGAGGGTGCAGAGAAGATTTACTAGGATGCTGCCTGGAATGGAGAATCTTAGTTATGAGGACAGATTATATAGGCTGGGTTTGTTCTCATTGGAACAGAGGAGGTTAAGAGGAGACCTCATTGAGGTGTACACAATATTGAGGGGCCTGAACATAGTTGATATTAAATGTATATTTCCATTGGTGGAGGGGTCTATTACGAGGGGCATCGTTTTAAGGAGATTGGTGGAAGGTTTAGAGGGGATTTGAAGGGGGGGGTGGCTTCTTTACGCAGAGGGTTGTGAGGGTCTGGAACTCGCTGCCTAGAGGAGTGATAGATGCAGAAACCCTCACCACTTTTAAGAGATGGTTGGATGGGCACTTAAAATGCAGTAACCTGCATGGTTATGGATCTAGAGCTGTAATCGGGATGAGACTGGATGATCTTTTGTTGAACGGAGCAGATATAATGGTAAGTACTGCAGAGAATAGAATACGGCTGGGGTGATCTCCTGGACTAGTTTTGATCACGTGGATGGGCCGGAGAGTAATTTTCCCAGATTATTTCTTCCTAAGTTGGCCTGGGTTTTTATCTGGTTTTTGCCTCTCGAAAGGATGTCGCATGGCCTCCGTTGGGGTGGAGTGCAGAATATTTTAGTAAAAGGGGTGTCGCAGTTGTGGTCAGGCGGACTGGTTGGACCAGTTGCTCTTTGCCTTTCCTTCATTGTTTATAGGTTTATATGTAACCTTTAGGGCTGCTGACCAAGAGCCCTGTGGCTCTTTGTTGGCCGCCCTGGATACGATAGTCTGAAATAGCCTCCTTCTGTGCTGTAAATTTCTATGTTTCTATGTTCTATAAACTTATTTATTTCGTATTAGGTCACCTATCATTCTTCTGAATTCCAATGAGCAGAGGCCGAACCTACTCAACCTTTCCTCATAAATCAAACCATTCATCTCTGGAATCAACCTAGTGAACTTTCTCTGAACTGCATCCAGAGCAAGTATATCCTTTCGTCAATAAGGAAACCAAAACTGTACGCAATATTCCAGTTGTGGCCTCAACATTACCCTGTATAACTGTAGCAAGACTTCCCTGCTTTTATACTCCATCCCCTTTGCAATCAAGGCCAAGATTCCATTGGCCTTACTGATCACTTCCTGTACCTGCATACTAACCTTTTGTGCTTCATGCATAAGTACCCCCAGGTCACGCTGTACTGCAGCACTTTGCAATTTTTCTCCATTTAAATAATAACTTGCTCTCTGACTTTTTTCTGCCAAAGTGAATGACCTCACACTTTCCAACATTATACTCCATCTGGCAAATTTTTGCCCTCTCAGTTAGCCTGTTTATGTCCTTTTGCAGATAGTTTGTGTCCTCCTCAAACGTTCTTTTTCGTTCCATCTTTGTATTGACAGCAAATGTGGATACATTACTCTCGGTCCTTTCTTCCAATTCTTGTAAATAGCTGGGGTCACAACACTGATCCCTGTGGCAGCCCACTAGTTACTGATTGCGAATCAGAGAATGAACCATTTATCCCGACTCTCTGTTTCTGTTAGTTCGCCAATCCTCTATCCATGCTAATATATTACCCCCCAACACCGTCGCTGTGCATGAGGGCAAATTCTGCAGGGTGGATCAGCAAAATGAACACAGTCCAAAGGTACAAGAGAGTAGTCAAGTAGGGGAGTGAAAAATAATGTGTTACTGGTAGGGGACAGTAATGTCAGGGAGATAGATTTTATTCTCTGCTGCTGCGAATGTTAGTTCTGAAGGTTAGGTTGCCTGCCCGGTGTCAGGGTTAAGGAAGAACTTGGAGTAGGTGGGGAAGGATCCAGTTGCCATGGTTCAGGTTGAAACAACAGCATATGTGGAACTAGAAATGTTGCTCATCTGGGGGATTTTGGGGTGTTAGGGTCCAAATTAATAAGCAGGACTTCAAACATAATAATCTTTGGAAGTTTACGTGAGCCACGAGCAAATTGGCATCAGGTCAAACACATCAGATAGTTGAATGAGTGGCTCAAAGAATGGTGTGTGGGACAGGAGGATCTGGCTATATATGGTGCACTGGCACCAGTACTGGGGAAAGAGGGAACTGTTCTGTTGGGACGGGCTCCACTTAAATGAAGCTGGGATCAGTGTCCTGGCAAACCCAATAACCAGGGCTGTAGATAGGATATAAACTAAAAAGTGGGGAGGGTTCAGTTGAGGAGAATTTTATAAATTAATTGAGAAAAGTCAATGCCATAGAGCAGTGTAGCAATTTGGATAAAGATAAGAAGAATGTGACAGGAAGGGAAAGAGAGTTTAACAATAGTAGTGCATCAGTGAATTAAGTCAAATCAGGGAATTAATGCAAAGAGTTAAAATTGAATGCTCTTTATCTGCATGCACGAAGCATTCCTAACTATTTAGATTAACTAATTGCACAACTCGAGATAAATGGGTTTGGCCAAATAGCCATTACAGAGAGGTGGTGGCAAATTGAGCAAGGTTGTGGAATAAATAATCCAGGGTAATTGACGTTTCAAAAAGACAAACAATATGAACAATGAGCTGTTGGTAGCCCTGGTAATAAATAACATCATAAGGACAGTAGTGAGGAAAGATCTTGACTCAGAAGGCCAGGAAGTAGAATCAGTATTACGGATCTAAGTAATAACAAGGGGCAGAAAAGGCCGGTGGGAGTTGTTTATAGGCCCCTTAACAATGGCTGTACTGTTAACAGAATAGTTATCACAAAAGAGCTTATAAAAAGGCAATGCACTAATCGCGGAGGACTTTAGTTTTCATGTGAAATGGCAACATCAAATTGGCAAAAATAGTTTAGAGGACAAGTTAATGGAATGCATTCAGACAGTTTCCGAGAACAACACATCGTACATCCAACCAGGGGACAGGCTATTTTCGACCAAGTATTGTGTAATTAGATGGGGTGAATTAGTAATCTCATAGTAAGGAATCCTCTGGGGAAGAGCAATTATAGTATGATCGAATTTTAAGTTGAGTTCGAGAGTGAAGTACTTAAATTTGAAACTAGAGGCTAAAACTTAAATAAAGCCAATTACGGAGCTATGAGGGCTAGTTTTCGAAGGTATATTGGGACATTTGATTAAAAGGTAAGATGTAAGATAAGCAATGGCAAACAATTAAAGAAATGTTTCATAATTCTCAACTAATATACAGTCCATTGATCAATAGCATCTCCATGTGAAATGTGATCCATGTATGGCTTCCGAAAGCAGTTAAGGAGAGCATTAGATAAAAAGCAGTGGCTTATAATGATGTCAAGTTAGTAGTAAGCCGAAGCATTGCGAGAGTTTTACAAACCAGCAAACAATGACCAGTAAATTGATAAAGATGGAGAAAATAGAATATGAGAATCAACAAGAACGAAATCTTGAAACTGATTTTAAGAGCTTCTACAAGTATGTAAAAAGAAAGTGAGTTCCGAAAGTAATTGCGGGACCCTTTGAGACAGGGACAGGAAAATATATAATGGTGAATAATGCTGGCAGAGATGTTAAACGCATGTTTTGTATCTATCGTAACAGTCGAGGATACAAAAAAACCCAGAAATAATGAGGAACCAAAGGTCTAATAAAAGCGAGAAACTTAAAATGTTTAATATTTGTAAAAAAAACATGCTGGAGAAATTAATGGGACTAAAAGTCTAAAAATCACCTGGACCTGATGGCCTATGTCCTAGTGTTCTGAAAGTGGAGCTGCAGTGGATACATTGTCCCATTATCATCACCGTTTGCCTTGCACCATCATTCATTTAATCTTTCCTGCCTTCCACCCTTTCACAAACGTTCTCTTTTGTTCCTTCGTCCCTTTCCACTTTCCCTGCCTTTGTTTAATCTGTAATTCTCCAGTTCTGATAAAAGGTCACGGATCTGAAATGTTAACTCTGTTTTGTTCTCTACAGGTACTGCTGAGTTTTTGTAGCTTGTTCTCTTTTTATTTCGCATTTCCAGCATTTGCAGCATTTTGCTTTTGTATTAGCGAATACATTGGTTGCGATCTTCCAGAATTTCCTAGATACTGGAATGATCCTAATGGATTAGAAGTTAGCAAATGTAATCCAGCTATTCAAGAAGGGAGGGAAAATGAACACGGGGATTTATAAAAGGGAAATCAGGTTTGAGAAATCCATTAGTGTTTTTTGAGGATGTAACTAGCAATGTAGATAAACGAGAACCAAATAATGTAGTGTATTTAGATTTTCAAGTTACCTTCGATAAGGTGCCACATGACAGGTTGTTCCTCAATAAAAGGATTCATTAGTATATATAGTGGATTGGCTAAATGACAGAAAACAGAATAGGAATTAACTGGTCATTTTCAGATTGACAGACAGTCACTAGTGGGGTGCTGTAAGGATCAGTGCTGGAGCCTCAGCTATTTGCAATCTATATTAATGATTAGATGAAGACATCGTGTGTAATGTATTCAAGCCCGCTGACTATACAAAGTTAGTAAAGTAAGCTCTGAGGAGAACACAAAGAATGTTCAAAGATATATAGGCAGATTAAGTGAGAGGCCAATACGTGCCAGATGGAGTAACATGTGGGGACATGTGGGGCTATTAAGTTTGGGAGGATGAATAGAAAAGCACAATATTTTTCAAATGGCGAGAAATGATTAAATCTTTGTGTTCAGAGGCTGTCCTTGTACACGAAGCGCAGAAATTTAACATGCAGGCACAACAAGCAATTAGGAAGGAAAATGGTATCTTGCCATTTATTGGCCGATAAATCCGCTGGAACTGATGGCAAATATCCCAGGGTTTTGAAAGAGCTGCCTTTGGAAATAGTTGAAGCATTGGTTATCATCGTGCAACATTCCATAGATTCTTGAACGGTTCCCACAGATTGGAAATTAGTTAATGTAACCCCGCTATTTAAGAAAGGAGGGAGAGAGAAAACAGGGAACTGCAGCCCAGTTAGCCAGATATCAGTAGTAGTGAAAATGCTAGAAATTATTCTTAAGGACATGGTAACAGTGCACTTAAAGAATAGGATTGGACTTATGGAATTGAAATCATGTTTGACAAATCTGTTAGAGTTTTTAGAGGTCCAACTAACAGAATAGATAATGGGGGCCAGTGGAAGTGGTGTATTTGGATTTTTTGAAGCCATTCAATAAGATGCGGACTAAGAGATTATAAAATAAAATTAGGGTTCATGGAATTGGGCGTAATGTACTAGCATGGATTGAAGATTGGTTAATGGACAGAAAATATAAAGTCGGGATAAATGGGTAATTTCAAGATTGGCAGGCTGTAACTAGTGGGGTGCCACAAGCATGGGAACTTGGGCCCCAGCTATTCACAATCTATATCAATGATTTGGATGACTGGACCAAATGTAATATATCCAAGTTTGCTGATGATGCAGAGCTAGGGGGGAATATAAGTTGTGAGGAAGATGCAAAGAGGTTTCAAGGGGATATCGTCAGGCTAAGTGAATGGACAAGAACATCGCAAATGGAATATAATATGAAGTAATGTGATGTTACCACTTTGGGAGGAAAAATAGAAGAGCAGAATGTTTTTTTTTTAAATGGTGACAGATTGGAAATGTTGGTGTTCAGAGGGACCTGGATGTCTTTCTACACACCTCATTGAAATTTAATATGCAGGTACAGCAAGCAATTAAGAAAGCCAATGGCATGTTGGCCTTTATTAGGAGGATTTGAGTATAAGAGTAATACATCTTAAAGCAATTATATAGGAGCATGGTGAGATCACAGTTGGTGTATTTTTTACAGTTTTGGTCCCCTTGCATAAGGAAGGATATAATTGCTATTGAAGGAGTGCAATCAATGTCCAGCAGACTGATTCCTGGTATGGGCGGATTGTCCTATGAGGAGAGGTTGAGTAGACTCGACCTATATTCTCCAGAGTTTAGAAGAATGAGAGGTGTTCTCATTCAAACATATAACATTTTTACAGGGCTTGACAGGTTCGATGCAGGGTGGATGTTTCCCCTCGTGGAGGAGTCTAGAAACAGGGGTCACAGTCTCAGAATAAGGAGTCAGACATTTAGGACTGAGACGCGGAGAAACTTCTTCACTCAGAGGGTGGTGAATCTTTGGAATTCTGTACCCCAGATGGCTGTGAGGGCTCAGTCATTGAATATATTCCAGACAGAGTTCGATACCTTTTTGGATCTTAAGGGAATCAAAGGACATGGGGATAGTGCAGGAAAGTAGAGTTGAGGTAGAAGATCAGCCATGATCTCACAGAAAGCCGGAGCCGGCTCGAAGGGCTGAATGGCCTATTCCTGCTCCTAATTATTGTGTTCTTATTGCCATGGAGTTAGAGTACAAGTGCACGGAAGATTGCTGCAATTTTACAGCGCTTTGGTGAGACCACACTTGCGGCATTCTGCACAGATTTGGTCTCCATAGCTCAGGATACACTTTCTTTCGAGGGCTTGCAAAACATTTCACTAGATTGATTCCTGGGATGAGATGGCTGTCCTATTAGGAAAGGTTGTGTATAATGCGGCTACATGCATTTTGGGAAGACAGAGTACAAGTGACACGCTTTCCAAAATTGTAGATGAACAGAGAGAACTTGGTGTCTATACAAAGAAATCCTTGAAGGTGGCACAATTTTATAAGGTTGTTAAAAAGCATAAGATTCACGAGCTTTCTTTCCATGTTGAGATGGGTGTGCTATGAGGAAAGATTGAGCATAATGGGCCGAAACTCTCCGGTTGTTAGAGGAATGATAGGTGATTGCATTATTATATATATGACTCTGAGAGTCCTAGCCAGGATAAATACTGAGAGTTTTTTTCTCCTGGATGGAGAGTCTAGAATGAGGGGCCACAGTCTCAGCATAAGGGGTGGGCCATTTAAGACTGAGATGAGGAGGAATTTATTCATTCAGGGCATGTGAATCTTTGGAATTCTCTATCCCAGAGGGTTGTGGATGCTGAGTCATTGAAAATATTCAAAGCTAAGATAGATCATTTTTGGACTCCAGGGGAATCAAAGGATATCCAATTCGCGAAGTGAATTGGAGTTAAGGTCGAAGATCAGCCATGATCTGCTTGAATGGTGGAGCAGTTCTGCTCCTAATTCTCAACTTCTTTAATTCTTATAAGCCGCAGCCACTGGGGAAGTAGCTAATATTAGCACTAGGCGAGGCAAAGGCACAAGGAAAACAGGAACTAATCGAATATGTAAGGGTGATTAGTTTATTTTTGCAAGATTATGATATAATTAAATTTAAAATTTCGGATTGATATCTCCATTTTCTGATGTTTTTTTATTTTTGTTGTTTAAAACAAGATGATTTAATGATCAGATAGAGGAAAGGTGAATTTCTGGTGAATGGGAAGGTGTAGTTGTTGTTACTGGTATCACTCATTAATTACTTCATCACATAGAGCCCGGGCTTAGAGGGGTTGTCTACATTGCAGCCTGCCTTCCTCTTCCTGTTCTACCACATCCTATAGAAGAACATATGAAATTTGACCAGGAGTAGGCAATTTGGCCCCTTGAGCCTGCTCCACCTTTCAATAAGATCATGGCTGATCTGATCTTGGCTTAAACTCCACTTCGCTGCGTGCTCCCCATAACCCTTGACTCCCCTATCATTCAAAAATCTGTCTCTCTCCAAGCTAAATACACTCAATGAGGCAACCTCCACACTCCCCTGGGGTAGGGAATTCAAAAGAGTCGCGACCCTCTGAGAGAATAAATTCCTCTTCATTTCCATTTTAAATGGGCGACCCCTTATTCAGAAACTATGCCCCTTCGTTCTAGATTCCCGCATGAGGGGAAACATCCTCTCTGCATCTATCCTGTCAAGCCCCCTGAGAATCTTATATATTTCAATAGGATCACCTGCCATTGTTCTAAACTCCAATGAGTGTAGGCCCAACCTACTTCTTCATAAGACAACCTCTTCATCTCAGGAATCATCCTCCTGAACCTTCACTGAACTGCCTCCAATGCAAGTATATTCCTCCTTAAATAAGGAGACCAAAACTGTACGCAGTGCTCCAGGTGTGGGCTGACCAATGCCATGTTCATATGTAGCAGGACTTCCCTACTTTTATACTCCATCCCCTTTGCAATAAAGGCCAACATTACATTTGCTTAACTAATTACTAGCTGTCACTGCAGACTAACTTTTTGTGTTTCATGGACAAGGAACCTCAGACCCATCTGTACCATCGCATTGTGTAATCTTTCCTCACTTAAATAAGAATGTTTTTTTATTTTTCTCACCGAAGTGGATAACCGCACGTTTTCCCACATTATACAACAGCTGCCAATTTATTGTCCACTCACGTAGCCTATCTTTATAGCTTTGCAGATTATTTGCCCCCTCCTTAAAACTTGCTTTCCCACCTAACTTTAATCACCTACATTACACTCGGTCCCTTCACTCAAGCCATCAATATAGATTATAAATAGTTGAGGCCCCAGCACCTGAAAATGACACATTTATCCCGACTCTTTGTTTTCTATTCGTTAGCCAATCCTCTATCCATGCTAATATATTACCCCCAATCCCATGAGCTCTTATCTTTTACAGTGGCCTTTTATGTGGCACCTTATCGAATGACTTTTGGAAATCCAAATACACGATGTCTACTTTATTCTCCATGCTCGGTACATCCCCAAAGAAATCCAGCAAATTTATCAAACATGATTTCGCTTTCATAAAATCATGCTGAGTCTGCGTGACTGTATTATGCTAAATGTTCTGTTACTACTTCCTTAATAATGGACTCCAGCATTTTCCCAATGATAGCTGTTAGGCTAACTGGTCTATAGTTTACTGCTTTCTCTCTCCCTTCTTTCATAAATATGGGGCGTTACATTTGCGATTCTCTAATCCGCTGGAACCTGTCCAGAATCCAGGGTATTTTTGTGGATTACAGCCAATGCATCCACCATCTCTGCAGCCACTACTTTTCAGTCCCTAGCATGCAGGCTATCAGGTCCAGGTGACTTGTTCACCTTTAGTCCTATTAGTTTGCCGAGTAATTATTCTCTGGTGAAAGTGATTCTTTTAAGTTCCCTCCTCCCAATTGCCCCTTGTTTCTCAATTATTGGGATACTTTTGGTGCCTTTTACTATGAAGACCAATACAAAATATTGTTGAAAGTCTCTGCCATTTCCCAGTTTCCCATTATGAATTCCCCAGTCTCATCATTTAAGGGACCAATGTTTACTTTAGCTCCTCTCTTCCTTTTGATATATCTGTAAAATCTCTTACAGTTTGTTTTAATTTTCTTCCTTGTTTACTCTAATAGAATATCTTCTCTCTGTGTTACTTTCTTGGACTTCTTTTGCTGGTTTCTAAAAATATCCCAATCCTCTGGCATTCCACTATTCTTCGCAAAATTGTCTGCCTTTCTTTTCATTTTTATACCATCCTGTACTTCCTTAGTTATCCACGGATGATTCATCCTTCTCTTCGAGTCTTTCTTTTTCAATGGAATATATCTTTGCTGAGACTTATGAAATATCTCCTTAACTATTTGCCACTCCATATCTACTGTCTTATGCTCTAATCTATTTCCTAATCCACTTTAATCAAATCTGCCTTCATATCTTTGTAATTGCCTTCATTTGATTTCAGGACCCTAGTGTGAGGCCTAGCTTTCTCACCCTCAAACTGAATTTGAAATTCTACCATGCTATGATCACTCTTACCAAGAGTATCCTTTACCATGACATCAGTATTTAGTCCAGTCTCGTTATACATTCCATGATCTAAAATAGGCAATTCTCTGATTGGTTCCAGAACGTAGTGTTCTAAGAAACCATCCCGAATACACTTCAGGAACTCTTCCTCAAGACTACTGCTTCCACTTTCATTTTACAGATCCAGAAAGGCTGGGATGTCCTGACCTATCGGCTCAATTGTCCCAGATCATTTGCGCCGTTTCTTTTGCCGTATTTTTTTTCCATGTCTCCCCCTGTGATCTATGCTGGAGAAACTGACGTGGTTACGATATTTCTAGGCCATAAGGGGCTTTATGACGTCATAAGGGGATTTCCCTCATGTCTGCGGCAACTTTTAAAACCTTTTGGCCAATTAAGTAAACCAGCCCACATTGAGAAGTCGGCGCTGAAAGATGCCATTTTTTAAACATCAAAAATTGTGGAGCGAGTCAAAAACACTGTAAAAATCAAAAATAAAGTTCAAATCTTTTTACCTGTCATCATAGTCAATGGAAGTTTTAGGGATTTCAAAAGTTTTCTCATTTTTTTAGTCACTCACACTCCACCATCGAATATCTTGAAGCAGGGCTGGAGAGTAGTAGATTTGGCAAGCAAAATTGGCCCCGCGCCTGGACACAGTGGCTCGGGGCTATGCTAGAAACGCAGTCATGGGACGGTGGAGGGGCAGAAGAGAGAATGAGGTGCTGACGGAAGACTTCGAGCCCAGGGAGCGAGGTGCCGATCGGATGCCTTCTGTTGATTGCAATGAATGGTGCAGGGTGTGGGCGGAGGGAGAGGAGGGGAGAAGACACACAACTTCAATTAGTTAAGGGGGAGGGAGAAAGAAGAGGTCACAAGACTGCAATTAGTTAAGTGGGGTGGGGAAAGAGAAGTCACAAGACCTTGGGTGTGGTCCATCCATACAAACCTTGCGTTAAAAGATAACTGTAAACCTGTCCTGCCTGCCTGCTTTCCTGCCGATTTGAGCTTCTATCAAATGGGAAATTTAAGTATGGGGGAAACACTGACAATGCCATGCCTTGTGCGAGCCTTCTGCATCACGACGCTACGTAGAAAACAATTGATTCAACGTCATCGCATCAGGAACATAAGAGCCCATAGGGTGCTGGGCAGGAGGCCTTACCCACCTCGGGTACATCGAAACAGGCGTTTGTACCTCCACCTGAGTGAATCAGACTGTGTCAGAAGGCTGCGTTTCTGCAAAGAAGTTGGAACTGAGATCTGTGAGATGGTCAAAGCAGACCTGAAACCTAGAAGCATCAGGGTGACTGCTTTGTCAGTTGAAGAGAAGGTTACAGCTATAATTTCATTCTGTGCCTCCGGCTCATTTCAAGCTACTTCTGGGGATGTGTGGACCATCTCTCAACATTCAACACATGTCTGCATTCGCCAGGTGATGGCTGCACTGGATGCGCTGAGGAATTACTTCCTAAAGTTCCCCCATGACCACCCAAACAATCTAAGTCGGGGATTTTGGCTTCTCCAGGATTGCTGGCTTCGCAAAAGTACAGAGCTGCATTGATTTACATAGAAACATAGAAACATAGAAACATAGAAAATGGTGCAGGAATAGGCCATTCGGCCCTTCGAGCCTGCACTGCCATTCAATGAGTTCATGGCTGAACATGCAACTTCAGTACCCCATTCCTGAGTTCTCGCCATACCCCTTGATCCCCCGAGTAGTAAGGACTACATCTAAATCCTTTTTGAATATATTTAGTGTATTGGCCTCAACAACTTTCTGTAGTAGCTAATTCCACAGGTTCACCACTCTCTGGGTGAAGAAGTTTCTCCTCATCTCGGTCCTAAATGGCTTACCCCTTATCCTTAGACTGTGACCCCTGGTTCTGGACTTCCCAACATTGGGAACATTCTTCCTGCATCTAATCTGTCGAAACCCATCAAGTTTTAAATGTTTCTATGAGATTCCCTCTCATTCTTCTGAACTCCAGTGAGTACAAGCCCAGTTGATCCAGTCTTTCTTGATATGTCAGTCCCGCCATCCCGGGAATCAGTCTGGTGAACCTTCGCTGCACTCCCTCAATAGCAAGAATGTCCTTCCTCAAGTTAGGAGACCAAAACTGTACACAATATTCAAGGTGTGGCCTCACCAAAGCCCCGTACAACTGTAGTAACACCTCCCTGCCCCTGTACTCAAATCCCCTCGCTATGAAGGCCAACATGCCATTTGCTTTCTTAACCGCCTGCTGTACCTGCATGCCATCGTTAATGACTGATGTACCATGACACCCAGGTCTCGTTGCACCTCCCCTTTTCCTAATCTGTCACCATTCAGATAATAGTCTGTCTCTCTGTTGTTAACCACCAAAGTGGATAACCTCACATTTATCCACATTATACTTCATCTGCCATGCATTTGGCCACTATCCTAACCTATCCAAATCACTCTGCAGCCTCATCGCAGCTCACACTGCCACCCAACTTAGTGTCATCTGCAAATTTGGAGATACTACATTTAATCCCCTCGTCTAAATCATTAATGTACAATGTAAACAGCTGGGGCCCCAGCACAGAACCTTACGGTACCCCACTAGTCACTGTCTGCCATTCTGAAAAGTACCCTTTTACTCCTACTCTTTGCTTCCTGTCTGCCAACCAGTTCTCAATCCACGTCAGCACACTAACCCAATCCCATGTGCTTTAACTTTGCACATTAATCTCTTATGTGGGACCTTGTCGAAAGCTTTCTGAAAGTCCAATACACCACAACAACTGGTTCTGCCTTGTCCACTCTACTGGAAAAATCCTCAGAAAATTCCAGAAGTTTTGTCAAACATGATTTCCCTTTCACAAATCCATGCTGACTTGGACCTATCATGTCACCTCTTTCCAAATGCGCTGCTATGACATCCTTAATAATTGATTCCATTATTTTACCCACTACCGATGTCAGGCTGATCGGTCTATAATTCCCTGTTTTCTCTCTCCCTCCTTTTTTAAAAAGTGGGGTTACATTGGCTACCCTCCACTCGATAGGAACTGATCCAGAGTCAATGGAATGTTGGAAAATGACTGTCAATGCATCCGCTATTTCCAAGGCCACCTCCTTAAGTACTCTGGGATGCAGTCCATCAGGCCCTGGGAATTCATCGGCCTTCAATCCCATCAATTTCCCCAACACAATTTCCGGACTAATAAGGATTTCCCTCAGTTCCTCCTTCTTACTAGACCCTCTGACCCCTTTTATATCTGGAAGGTTGTTTGTGTCCTCATTAGTGAATACCGAACGAAAGTACTTGTTCAATTGGTCTGCCATTTCTTTGTACCTTGTTATGACTGCCCCTGATTCTGACTGCAGAGGACCTACGTTTGTCTTTACTAACTTTTTTCTCTTTACATATCTATAGAAACATTTGCAGTCCGTCTTAATGTTCCCTGCAAGCTTCCTCTCGTACTCTATTTTCCCTGCCCGAATCAAACCCTTTGTCCTCCTCTGCTGAATTGTACATTTCTCCCAGTCCCCGGGTTCGCTGCTATTTCTGGCCAATTTGTATGCCACTTCCTTGGCTTTAATACTATCCCTGATTTCCCTTGATAGCCACGGTTGAGCCACGGTCGCTTTTTTATTTTTACGCCAGACAGGGATGTACAATTCTTGTAGTTCATCCATGCGGTCTCTAAATGTCTGCCATTGCCCATCCAATGTGAACCCCTTCAGTATTATTCGCCAATCTATCCTAGCCAATTCATGCCTCATACCTTCAAAGTTACTCTTCTTTAAGTTCTGGACCATGGTCTCTGAATTAACTGTTTCATTCTCCATCCTAACGTAGAGTTCCACCATATTATGGTCACTCTTTCCCAAGGGGCCTTGCACAATGAGATTGCTAATTAATCCTCTCTCATTACACAACACCCAGTCTAAGATGGCCTCCCCCCTAGTTGGTTCCTCGACATATTGGTTTAGAAAACCATCCCTTATGCACTCCAGGAAATCCTCCTCCAGTTTGGTTAGCCCAGATTTCATCCAGATCACCTTGCAAGCACTCCATTAACGTACAGCTCCCGTGTGTCAACATGATTCATATCATGTCAGTCGGTGCAAGATAACCTGGGAGCACTCATTATGCATTTATCCTACACGGCAGCGTTTTATCTGCCTTGTTTCAGCAGCAACCAGAAGGGCAGAGCTGGCTACTGGGAGACAAAGAATGTCGCCACCTGGCTCATGAAGCCCCTACGCATAACCCGGACGGAATCTGACAGTGAATAAAACATGTCGCACATTACGACGTGCAGCATCATAGAGAGGACCATTGGCATCTTGATACAGCCTTGCCGATGCCTGGACCATTCCTGAGTCTACTTGCTGTACTCCTCTGAGATTGTCGGTCAGTTCACTGTTGTGTGCTGCATGCTGCATAACTTAGCCATCATGAGGCAGCAGCAACTGTTAGTGGAAGACCCAGCTGCGTTGAAAGTGGCTGATGTTAATGATGTGGAAAATGCAGATGACAAGCAGGAGGACAACGACGACGATGAGGAAGCCATGCAAGTGCCTGAGGCTGGAGCATGACAGCAGAGGAGGGCGGGCCATCGTATCCCTTTATCGATTGCTCGAGCCTTGTGCCAGCAGCTCATCCGTGAATGCTTTACTGATGCCTGAGGGCTCAGCGACAACTGTTCCCAATGGACATGTATATTGCTTGGAGTTGTTCTGTAATGTTGTGTTGTGTTAATGAAACGAATAATGGAAATGATTCAGTTTTAATGTAAAAAATATTTTATTCAAAAGGTTAACAAGCAGTTCTTTTGTACTTAATTAAACTTTAATAAAATTATTCTTGGATCAAACTTTACTTTAAGATCACTCTATAAGAACGCTTACAAACTTTTCAACTTGAAAATTTACATAACTTACAAAAAACTTTTAATTTGAGAACAGTTACAACAGTAACAACAAAAATAATAACAACAAAAACAACTCACCCATCTCTCCTCTACCTTATGCTAAGCCCGCTGTAATTGGTCTTGAACACGTCACCACCCCTGCCCGCAGGTAGTGGTACAGTGTTTCTGGGCTTGGGATCATGATGGCCAAGTTATTCTTTCTAAAATCTCGGGTATTGCGCACCTCTTGAGGGTGGGGGGCGTTGGCAGCAGGTGGCAAGTGGGAGGGCCCGGCTTTGGGCTCTTCAGAGGCTGATGTGGGGATTGGTGTGGGAGTGGCAGTTGATTCTGTCAATGGGTGTGAGGTCTGGGTGTGTTTCCTTATTGCAGCAGCTAACTCCAACATGCTGTTCCTCATGCACGCTGAAAGTGTTTCAACGCTCTGCAGCATTCCCTCCCTCATGTTGAGCAAAACTGTCTGAACTACCTGCAACATTCCCTCCCTCATGGTCAGTGACCATGTTTGCCCTATCTCTGACATTCCTTTCCTGATGGTAACTGGCAGCGCATCGGCTATCTTGACATTTCCTCCCTCATGACCACTAGTCCCTCACTGATGTTCCCGGACATTGTTCCCATTTCTCGTGTCATTGCTGTCACTTCTCCCGACAGTCCCGCGACCTCATCACTCACCCCACTGATGGTGTCCAGGAGTGATCGGGTAAGGGCAATGCTGTCTGCACTCAATACATCATCTGAACCACATCTGTTAGATCCTGCACCTCAGGTGAGCTCGTTTGAGCTCTCCTTCTCATCATCCTTACGGGTGCGCCTCGCTGCACCCCACCACTGGGACCCACAGCCTCGGACGGTGGGGCCCTGGGTGTGCCTCGCTGCACCCCACCACTGGGACCCACAACCTTGCAGCCCTGACTTTAACAAATCCAATTCTATCTTCCTTTTCACTGTAATTTTAATCCAGGAAGCATACTGCGCATTACTCTGGAACCGGAGGCTTTTTTTCTTCATTGTAGCAGTCACTTCCTTTCAATCGCACAGATCCATACCAATGTCTTTACCTGGACCTGCTTGTTGCATTAAAACGTTGGTTTCTTTATGGAACATGTATCAGTGCCTTGGTAAAGGCATTTTTCCCACTCTCTTGAGCAACATTAATAATTCAATTTAATGCCATTGTCAAATGACTGATTATGTCTGAAATCAGCTCTTCAGAGCATCTTCACCATGTATTTCCACATGCGAGATGCCTCACATGCAACATAACATATTTGTACACATACAGACACTTGCACACGGTATCCCACGAGGGGCAAAGGTAAGGCAACCAAAGTCAGAAGTTCCTGGATGACAAAAGAAATGGAGAATAAGATGAAGCAGAAAAGGGTGTGTATGACAGATGTCAGGTTGAGAATATTTGAGAACCAGGTTGAATATAAAAAGTTCAGAGGAGAAGTGAAAAAGAAAATAAGAGGGACAAAGAGAGTATGAACATTGATTGGCAGCTAAAATAAAAGGGAATTGAAAAGTTTTCTATCAGCAAATAAATAGTAAACTGGTCGTAAGAGAAATGTTGCGGCCGATTAGGGACCAAACAGGAGACATACGCATGGAGGCAGACCGAATAGCTGAGATATTAAATGAGTATTTTGCATCTGTCTTTATGAAGGAAGAAGACACAACCAAAATCATAGTGAAAGTGGAGGTAGTGAAGATACTAGATGGGATAAAAATGATAGAGAGCTACTTTAAAGGCTGGCTGTATCGAAAGTAGATAAGTCACATGGATGGTATGGGAGAATTTAAGCAGGCAATTGCAAATGTTGTGGTCATTATCTTCCAATCCTCCTTAGAATCGGAGGCGGTGCCATCGCATTGGGTAATCGCAAATGTTACATCGTTGTTCAAAAAAGTTTGTCAAGATAAACGCAGCAACTACAGGTCAGACAGATTAACTGTGGTAGTGGCGAAGCTCTGGCAAACAGCAACATGATAATGACCAGATAATCTGTTTTAGTGATTTTCGTGTTTTAGTGACCCAGAGACGCAGGGTGTCCACAGCGCCTGGTCTGCCCTCAAGGCCTCCATAATTAGCACCTGTGAAGAGATGCTTGGTCAGTCGACCAGGATACATCAAGACTGGTTTGTCGAGAATGACCAAGAGCTCCCAGAGCCAATAAGTCACAAGTGCAAGGCATTCTTGAACTGGAAAATCAACACAACTCGACAGCAAGAATGCAGGCCTAGAGATGTCTGAACGCTGAGGTCCAACACAAAACGCGTGGCCTAAAGAACGGATGGTGGGTGGAGAAAGTGCGGGAGATCCAACAATTATCCGACAACCATGACGTGCGTGGATTCTTTAGCGATGTCAAGACCACCAACGGCACAAGCACCCAAGCTCCGACTCCACTGCGGGCCAAGAATGTAGAGGTACTCATCAAGGATAGAGGGGCATTCAGTGCCCACTAGAGGGAGCACTTCCAATAACTCCTTAATGCCTTCGACATGAGTGTCCTTGACTCTATCCCCCAGCATGCTACCCACCACCACCTCAGCACAAGCCCTGCCCAGCATGAGGTTGAAAAGGCCTTCCGAAAACTGATGCATGACCAGGCCTCAGAAGCACATGGAATCCCCACCAAAGCACTAAAGTATGGCAGAGAAGCACGAATGGTGTGAATCCAGGAACTAATTTCTTCTTTTTGGAAGGAGGAGAGAAAGCCAGGTGATCTCAGAGACGCCATAATCGTGACCATGTACAAGAAAGGTGACCAGTCCGATTGCATTAACTACAGAGGAAGTTCCCTGCTGACTGCCACAGGGAAAGTCATCGCAAAAATTCTCCTCAATCGCCTTCTCCCAGTGGCTGAAGAGTTCCTCCCAGTCGCCATGCTGATTCCACCCACTAAGGGGCACAATGGATATGATCTTCACCATGCATCAATTCAAGAGAAATGCAGGGAGCAGCACCAACTTTTGTACATTGCCTTCTTTGACCTCACAAATGCCTTTGACGTTGTCAACAGTGAGGGATTAAGGAGTGTCCTCCTCAAATTCGGCTGCCCTCAAAAGTTTGTCACCAGCCTCCTCCTGATCCACGATGATATGGTCCTGACCAAAGGATCCACCACAGACCAAATTCACGCACGGACCGGGAACAAGCAAGGCTTAACATCGCAACAACACTCTTCTCTTTCTTCCTTGCTGCTATTGTCCATCTCACCCTCAATAATCTCCCCGCTGGAGTGCAGCTAATCCACAGAACAAACGGGAAATTGTTCAAACTCTGTCTCCTCCAATCCAGATCCAAGGTCGGCCCATCCTCTATCATTGAATTACAGTATGCACAGGATGCTTGCGTTTACACACACTCAGAGCTTGAACTCCAAACCATCATCAACACCTTCACCGAAGTGTACTAGACTATGGGCCTTACATAAAACATCCGAAAGACAAACGTTCTCTTGCAAGCTGCCCCTGCCACCCAGTACTGTCCCCCGATTATCAAGATCCATGATGGCGCCTTTGGATAACATGGACAATTTTCCGTACCTCGGGAGCCTATTTTCAACAAGGGTAGACATCGATGACAAAGGCCAACACCGCCTTCAGTGTCCCAGTGCAACCTTCGGTCGGCTGAAGAAGTGTGTGTTTGAAGACCAGGACCAAAACCCGGCACCAAGCTCATGGTCTACCTACCCACCCTTCTTTTCGCTTCACAGATATGGACTTTGTACAGCAAGCGCCTCAAAGTACTGGAGAAGTACCAACGCTGCCTCCATAAAATCCTGCCAATGCATTGGCAGGATACGTGCACCAACGTCAGTGTTTTCGCTCAGGCCAACATCCCCAGCATCGAAGCATTGACCATACACGATCAGCTCCGATGGATGTGTCACATCATCCGCATGCCCATTGCTGGAATCTCAAAACAAGCACTCTACTCAGAGCTCAGACACGGCAAGCTAATCCAGCTGGGCAGAGAAAACGCTTCAAGGACACCATCAAAGGCTCTTGAAAAAGTGCAACATCCACACCGACACCTGGAAATCCCTGGTGCACGACCACTCAAAGTGGAGGAGAAGCATCCAGGCAGGTGCCGAACACCTTGACTCATTTTGCCAAGAGCAAGCGGAAGAAAAGTGCAAACATCCGAAGGAGCACATGACAACCCATGCACCTCTTCAACCCGTCCCTTCAACAACCAGCTGCCTCACCTGTGACAGAGACTGTGGGTCCCGCATTAGACTCATCAATCACCTGAGAACTTATGTTAGTGTGGAAGCAAGTCATCCTCGACTCCGAGGGACTGCCTATGAGAGAAAGAGAGAGATAATCTGTTTTAGTGCTGTTGCTTGAGGGATACATTTTGGCCAGGACACCAGGTATAACTCCCCTGCTCTTCTTCGAAGTCTTGCCATGAGATCTTTTACGACCAGCTAACAAGGCAGACGGTGACTCAGTTTTTGACTCATCTGAAAGACGGTATATCCGACAATGCAGCACTCCCTCAGTACTGCACTGCAGTGTCACCCTAGATGTTGTTATGCTCAAGTTCCAGGAGTGGGATGTGAACCCACTCTAACCAGGAGAAGATGGTTCTACCATCTGAGCAAAGGCTTACACACTTTAAAGTGCCAAATAATAGGCTTACCAGAAAGTTGAAGCCCATGAAATAAAAGGGACAGTGGCAACATGGATACAAGATTTTTTAAGTGACAGGAAACAGAGATAGTGGTGAACGGTTGTTTTTTGAAGTGGAGAAAAGGTACATCCTGGTGTTCCCCAGTGGTCGGCAGCAGAACCACTGATTTTCTGAATAAAATTTAAGCGACTTGAACTTGAGGGTACAGGGCACAATTAAAACATTTTCAGAAGTCCAAATGCTTGGAAGCATAGTGAACAGTGGGGAAGATAGTGGTCGAGTTTAAGAGAACATAGACAGGCTGGTGGATTGTGCAGACACGTGGCAGATGAAACTTAATGCAGAAAAGTGCGAAGTGATATATTGTGGTAGGAAGGACGAGGAGAAGGAATATAAACTAAAGGCTACAATTCTAAAGGGGTTCCAAGATCAGAGCGACCTGAGGGTATATGTGCACACACCTTTGAAGGTGGCTGGGCAGGTTGAGAAAGCAGTTAAAAAAGAATAAGGGATCCTGGGCACATAAATGGAGGCACAGAGTATAAAATCAAGGCAGTTATGATGAACCATGTAAAATACTGGCTCGGTCTCAGTTGGAGCATTGTGTCAAATTTTGGGCACCGCACTTGAGGAAGGATGTGAAGGCCTCATAGAGGGGACAGAAAAAATAGATGAAAATGGTTCCAGGAATGAGGATCTTCGGTTACGTGTATAGATGAGATAAGCTGGGGTTGTTTTCCTTCGAGCAGAGATGATCGAGAGGCGATTTGACAGAGGTGTTGAAAATCATGAGGACTCCAGACAGAGTTCATAGAGCGAGATGTTTCCCATTGGCAATAGAACCAAAGGACACATACTTATAGTGTTTGGCAAAAGAACCAAAGGCAACATGAGGAATAACATTTTTATGCGGCGAGTATTTAGGATCGGGAATGTACTGCCTGAAAGGATGGTGGAGGCAGACTCAATCATGGTTTTCAAAAAGGGAATTGGCTAAGTACCTGAAGTGAAAGAAAATACAAGTTTACGGGGAAAGGGCGGTGGAGTGGAACTTGCTGAATTGCTTATAGAGAGACAGCACCGGCACACCAGGCCAAGTGACCTCGTTCTGTGCAATAAACGTTCTATGATTCGATAATTGTATCCCAAGATCATGCCATACGTGACATATCTAGAAGCCATTCTGGGCCTTCATGTGATCTTAACAACAGATTGGGTTGGTTGTGGGACTCGGGGACTAGAGAGTGGGTCTGGAGATCATTGTCATCTCACCCTGCATAGGTGCGATACCTCTGGTAATGGCCAGGATATCAAATAGAGTTACCTTATTGTTCTGTACAGGCAAGGACATAAGATTTTCTAAGATAAACTCATCAGTTAACTATTCTTAAATAAATTTACTGAATTTCACTAGACTGTACATCAATATCAGATTGTATGAAAGTGATTTATGTTACTCACTGGTTCATTCACACAGCTTTCCCAAACCCCTTTGGATTGATTCCAATTCAGCTATTATCACGTAAGAATTTATTTTTTTTAAATTTCCATTCGGTTTTGTACCTTTCCTGTTTTATTCATTCATGCGATGTTGGCATCGCTGGCAAGGGCAGCATTTATTGCCCATCTCTAACTGCCATTTAAAAAGGTAGTGGTGAGCCACCTTCTTGAACAACTGCAGTCCGTGTGGTGAAGGCACACCCCCAGTGCTGTTAAGGAGGAGGTTCCATGATTTGACCCAACGACAATGAAGGAGCAGCGATATATTTCCAGGTCAGATGGTGTGTAACTTGGAGGGGAACTTGAAGCTGATGATGTTCGCATGCACCTGCTGCCCTTCTCCATTTAGATTGTAGAGGTCATGGGTTTGGAAGGTGATGCCGAAAAAGTCTTGGCCATTTACAACAGTGCATATAGTAGATGCGCACACTGCAGCCATGGTGCGCCAGTGGTGGTATGGGAATGATGTCCCAGGGCTGAGTTGATTGACCTCCAATAACCACAACCTGCTAACATTATGCTAGTTATAACTACAGCCAGTGCAGAGCTTCCTCCCGGATTCAACTTGACTTTAATTTTACGAGGGCTCCTTGATGCCACATTCGGTCAAATGCTGCCTTAACATTAAGGGCAGTCACTCTCACCTCACCTCTAGAATTCAGCCCTTCTGTCCATGTTTGGACCAAGACTGTAATTAGGTCTATAGCCGAGTGGTCCAGGCGGAACCCAAACTAAGATTCGGTGAGCAGGTTATTGTTGAGTTTCTGCATGTACCAACGTTTCAGGCAATGAGTTCCCAATCTCCACCATCCTCTGGGTGAAAAAATGTTCTCCTCAACTCCCTTCTAATCCTTCTATCAGGTACCTTAACTCTATGACATCTGTTTGTTTACCACTCTGCTAAAAGAAAAAATCCTTCCTATACACAATCTCCCGGCCCCTCACAGTGTTATACACCTAAATTAAATATCCCTCAGCCTCCTCTGTTCCAAAGAAAACACCTGCATATACAATCGTTCCACATAGCTAAACTTCTCCAGTCCTGGCAACATCCTCTCCAGTCCTGGCAACATCTGTACCCTCTCTCGTGGAATCACACATTTCCGTAAAGTGGACAGGGAGAACTGCATGCAGTATTCCAGCGGAAGCCTAACTAATGTTTTATACAGTTCAAGCATAGCCTCCCTGCTCATATATTCTATGCCTCAGTTAATAACGGAAAGTCTCTCGTATGCCTTCTTAATCACCTTATCTACCCATACCGTTACCTTCAGGAATCTGTGGACATTCACACCAAGGTCCCTCTGTTCCTCTACACTTCTCAGTGTCCTACAATTTATTGTGCTTTCCCTTGCATTGTTAACCCTCCCCAAATGCATTACCTCACTCTTCTCTGGATTGAGTTCAATCTGCCACCTTTCTGCCACCTGACCAGTCCATTGTTCGTTTGTTCACAGCGTGAAACAAAGTTATCAACCAATCCTTTGCTCAGTACGCCCAATCTCTCCCTTCCTGGAATGGCAAACACTTCAGAATTAAGACTTTTTTCCATATATCTTAAAATACACAACATAAATGGAAATTGTCGTGTTGCCTCTCGTTTCTCACGTTAAAATTCCAGCAACTTACTGATTAATTCAGTGCAGTGTCTATTGCACGAGACATTAAGAAACAATGTCCTCGCCGGGTAAGCAACATGGTCGATAACCCTGTGATTTTAAAATAAAACAGACCATCCAGGCATTTCTGGTTGGTTTTCCTCATCACAGCTCAAATACACCAGTGATTCGGGAAGCAAGGATAGTAATGGGACAGAACTCGCTTTCAATACAGATTAACCCATTTAACACACACTCCAGTGAAGTTCCGGTACAGAAATAAAATAAGGGCTTTGGAGCTGAAAGAAAGGGAGATTCTTCTAAGACTTGATTCACGTCAAACTTAAAAATTCAAACCCGTAACCCATTTTAAAACCTTTGAACTGATGTTAGTATACATCGGAAAACACAAGTGAGTGGAACACAGAGACCATGCGCTGCCGATTCTACCATGAAGTCTTACTCGCCCGTTTAATATCCCGAGGGTAAGGTATACATTAAAATATGCAGTCCGTATACATATCCTGTGAATACTGAAAATATGAAGTCATTGGTTTTTAAAAGTATTGGCTGAATTACCACACACAGTTCAAGAACCTCTTGCACGGTTCTTTTCCAGCAGTTTTCCTCTTCGGAATCGGAAATCCGTCTGAATTTGGGGGCAAGTATGAACATCTCAAAATAAAAAAAACCCGGTCAGAGCAGTGAATCTTAATGCTACAACTCCACTCTCCGCCACCAGAGAGCGCTTTACTAACCATGGCTCACTGAGGGTCTCCTGTGGTAGAAAAGCTGTACTACAACAACACTGTCCATTCCTTGTTGGAAACATTTCCTAATATAATTGCACTGATCAGAGGATGGAGGCAGATGAAGAAAGCTGTTGGACAATTTGCTTTGTTTGTTCCAAAATATGAACCTCACTGTCTTCCCAATACGGCATCTAGATATGGCTTAAATACGTCTAGTGCCCTGGCTTCAATTCCTTTCCATGATAACCCATCCCAGATGTTACTGATCCCGGGTCCTAAACTTGCCTTTCACAAACTAGCATAATTTAAACGGTTAATGTTGTGCTTACATGTTCTGCATGTTCAGCGTCTTGTACGTTAACACATTTGTATATTAACTTACATATCTTCCCCCAACCTGTGACATTTGATATTTTCTAAATTCTGCAGATTAAGTCTTAAATTCTTAACACCAGTGAATCACTGCCTGCACCAACATTTTTCCAACAAACATTATTTTTTAACTCTGTGAAGTCATTTATACTTCATATAACTAATCTCATTAATCCTGCACCATTAACACTCACGTGGCCGCAAACAAACATGATCCCCTGTTTCAAAACAAAATAATAGCAAATAATCCATTGTGGTTCTTCTTGTGAGTCCAGTCGGTTAATTCTTTAAGTTATAATTCCTTTGCCACTGTGAGGAAATATCCACTCAAAGTAAGAAACGTTAAAAGTTAATAATGCCCAAAATGTGGTAACTTTCAGCAATGTAAGAGTTGTTGCACCGTCAATTAAACACAGCGGTCAGTGGAAAGTGTTAACTTCTTTGCCTTTAAAAGAAAACAGACCCAGACACCATCAATCAGCGTCATATTGCATCACACACATTTGCAAAGCATTCAAGTAAATTAAAACAACTTTAAGAAACTTTAGAAATAGGGGGAACAGTAGGCCATTTGGCCCCTCGAGCCTGCTCCACTGTTTAATCAGATGATGGCTGATATGATCATGGGCTCAGCTCCACTTGCCTGCTCACTCCCCTAAACCCTTTATTCCCTTATCGCTCAAAAATCTTTCTATCACCGCCTTAAATATATTCAATGACCCAGGCTCCACAGCTCTCTGGGACAGAGAATCCTACAGATTTACCACCCTCTGAGAGACGAATTCCTCCACATCTCAGGGCGGTCGCTTGTGCTATGTCCCCTAACTTTAGTTTCCCGTATGTATGGAAATATCCGCTCTGCATCCACCTTGTCGAGCCCCCTCATCATTTTTTATATTTAGAGAATATCACCTCTCATTCTTCTAAACTCCAATGTGTATAGCCCCAACCTACTCAACCTAAGTTCATAAGGTCAACCCCCTCATCTCTGTAATTAACCCGTGAACCTTCTCTACACAGCCTCCAAAGTAAGTACATCCTTTCTTAATTACAATGACCAAAACTGTAGGCAGTACTCCAGGTGTGGCCTCACCAATACCCTGTTCGGTTGTAGTAGAACTTATCTGCTATTATACTTTATCACCTGTGCAATAAAGGCCAGCATTCCATTTGCCGTTCTGATTATTTGCTGTACCTGCATACTACCTTTTTGTGTTTCATGCACAAGGACCCCCACGCCTCTCTTTACTGCAGCACTTTGCAATTTTTCTCTATTTAAATTAGAATTTGCTTTATTTTGTTTCTGCCAAATTATACAACCAGAGTTTCCCACATTATACTCCATCTGGAAATTTTTGCACACTCAGTTAGCCTGTCTATATCCCTTTGCAGATTTTTTGTGTCCTGCTCTCAATTTCCTTTCTAACCCATCTTTGTATCAGCAGAAAACTTGGCTACGTTGCACTCAGTCCCTTCATCCAAGTTATTAATATAGATTGTAAACAGTTGAGGACCCGGCAACGTTCCCTGCGGCACCCCACTAGTCACTGATTGCCAACTGGAAAATGACCTATTTAGCCCGACTCTCTGTTTTCTGTTAGTTAGCCAATCCTCTATCCATGCTAATATATTACCCCCAACCCTGTGAGCTTTTATCTTGTGCAGTAACCTCTCATGTGGCACCTTATTGAATGCCTTCTGGAAATCCAAATACACCACATCTACTGGTTCCCCCTTATCCACCGTGCTAGTTACATCCTCAAAGAACTCTAGCAAATTTGTCAAACATGGTTTCCCTTTCTTAACATAAGAAATAGGAGCAGGAGTAGGCCATACGACTGCTCGAACCTGCTCTGCCATTTACTGTGATCATGGCTGATCCGATCATGGACTCAGGTCCACTTCCCTGCCCGCTCTCCATAACCCCTTATTTCCTTACATGGTCGAGAACCATGGCTCCTTCTCCACTTCGATATTGTCTTTAACAGTAGATCTGTGACTTACAGTTGAATTTGAGTATGCTTTTACATTTGGAAACAGCACAAAAAGCCCATTAAGCTTTTAAGCTTCTAGCAACTGGTTAGCTGGGTGTTCTGAAGGTTGTGTGGCGATATAAAATGATGCAGATAATTAGTTCAAGACCAAGTAATAAATCTTGAAGTTTGAAGCTGGCTATGTATTCACTGAGCTTACGCTGAATGGTCTGTGTGATTGTCCATTTAATAAAACCTTGTCATCTGATCTGTCGAACAAAAAGTAGCACTGGTGGCAATTAGCAGCACTGATAGGATTTGGCGGTATTGGAGAAAACTACCATTTCACGTTCAGTAATAACTAATAAAGTGAAGGGATAATGCTTAGAATACCACAAAAAATTATTTCAGCCCAATTCATGGTTTTGAGCTGTATGAATTGCAATCTTTTTGGATGTGTGGTTCCACTTATGGAATATATGTTATGGTATATACGCTCCGACCTGTGGGAGAACAGCATCGCAGGCCGGGGCTATGAATAGAGCTGGAGTGCTGGGCCCTGGAACATCGTGGGCGAAGGTGCGGTGAATGAGGTTATGGGGCCCTGAAGAGCCGAGGGTCCAGGGGCAGCATGGGCCTGCCCACACTGCAGTGTGTGTGCGCACTAGATCCGTGCAGCAGAGTAGATCCCCAGTCGCACTGGTTCAACCCTTGCTACTTGATAAATGCATACATCTGTCGAGCCCGTGTGGTCGCTGATGTGCAACAGTTACGAGATGTTAAAACAATCCACGCTCAGGCATCTTCCATTCCCTCAATTAGAGTTCAAGCCTGGAACATCGGGTCCTTCATTGAAACATCTGTGAACTCTTGTGGAAGCAAGTCATCCTAGTTCGAGGGACCGCCGATGATGATAATGATTCACTTATCGTTTAAGAAACTGTCTATTTCTGTTTTAAATTTATACAATGTCCCAGCTTCCATAGCTCTCTGAGGCAGCGAATTACACAGAACCACAACACTCTGAGAGAAGGAATTTCCCCTTATCTCAGTTTTGAATGAAAAGCCCCTTATTCTAAGATTATGCTGCCTAGTTCGAGTGTCCCCATCAATGGAAACAACCTCTCTGCAGCCACCTTGTCAAGCCTAGTCATAATCTTATACGTTTCGATAAGATCACCTCTCATTTTTCTGAATTCCAATGAGTAAAGACCGACATTGCTCAACCTTTCCTCATAAGTCAATCCCCTAATCTCCGGAATCAACCTGCTGAACCTTCTCTGAACTGCCTCCAAAGCAAGTATATCCTTTCATAAATATGGAAACCAATACTTCATGCCGTATTCCAGGTGTGGCCTCACCAATACCCTGTACAAGTGTAGCAAGACTTCCCTGCTTTTATACTCCATCCCCTTTGCAATGAATGTCAAGATTCCATTGGCCTTCCTGAAATCTTGCTGTATCTGCAAAGTAACCTTTTGTGTTTCGTGCACAATTACCCCCAGGTCCCGCTGTATTGCAGCATTTTGCAATTTTTCTCCATTAAATAATAACTTGCTCTTTGATTTTTTCTGCCAAAGTGCATGGCCTCACACTTTCCAACATTATATTCCATCAGTCCCAGCACTGATCCCTGCGGCACCCCACTGGTTACTGATTGCCAACCTGAGAATGAACCATTTATCCTGACACTCTATTTTCTGTTCGTTAGCCAAACCTCTATATATTACCCCAACCCCGTGATCTTTTATCTTTTGCAGTAACCTTTTATGTGGCACCTTGACAAATGCCTTCTGAAAGTCCAAATACACCACATCCACTCATTCCCCTTTATCCACCCTGTTCGTTACATCCTCAAAGAATTCTGGCAAATTTGTGAAACATGACTTCCCCTTCACACCTGGAATACGGCATGAAGTTTTGGTTTCCATATTTATGAAAGGATATACTTGCTTTGGAGTCATGTTGACTCTGCCTGACCGTATTTTGCTTTTCCAAGTGTCCTGCTACTGCTTCTTTAATAATGAACTCCAAGATCTTCACAACCACTAACTGGTCTATTGATTCCTGCTTTTTGTCTGCCATCTTTTTTCAATAGGCACCTTACATTTGCAATTTTCCAATCTGCTGGGATCTCCCCAGAATCCAGGGAATTTTGGTAAATTACAAACAATGCATCCACTATCCCTGCTGCTTCTTCTCTTAAGACCCAAGGATGCAAGCCATTAGGTCCAGGGGATTTATCCACCTTTCGTCCCATTATCTTACCACCTCCTTCGTGATTGTGATTGTGTTAAGTTCCTCCCCGCAACCACTGTTGGAATATTGTTAGTGTCCTCTACTGTAAAGACTGATACAAAATATTTGTTCAGAGTTTCTGCCATCTCCATGTTCCCCATTACTAATTCCCCGGTCTCCTCCTCTGAGGGACCAACATTTACTTTAACCACTATTTTATTTTTATATACCGAAAGAAACTTTTGCTATCTGTTTTTATATTTCGTGCTAGTTTACTTTCGTAGTCTCTTTTCACTTTCTTAATCATTTTTTTGTCATTCTTTTTTGGCTTTTAAACGCTTCCCAATCTTTTGTCCTCCCACTAGTTTTGGCCACATCTTTTGCCCTAGTTTTTAATTGGATACCGTACTTTATTTCTTTAGTTCGCCACAGTTGGCTATTTTTTCTCTTACGCCCTTTCCTCCTCAGTAGAATATATTTTCTTTGTGAGTATCTCCTTATATGTATACCACTGTTCATCAACCGTCCTACACGTTAATCTATTTCCCTGTCTATTTTAGCAAACTCAGCCCTCATACCGTCATAGTCTCTTGTATTTAAGTTTAGTCCACTGGTTAGAGATCCAACATTCTCACGCTGCATTTGAATTTGAAATCCAATCATGCTATGTTCACTCATTCAAAGGGGATCCTTTACAAGGAGATTGTTTATTAATCCTGTCTCATTACACAGGACCAGATCTAAGATAGCCTGCCCCTTGGTTCGTTCCGTTCCATGCTGCTCCACCAACCCATCCCTTATGCACTCTATGAACTCTTCCTCAAGGCTATCCTTTGCAATTTTATTTGTCCAATAAATGTGGAGGTTAAAGTCACTCATGATTATTGCTATTCCCGTTTTATAAGCCCCCACTTTTTCCTGGTTTATGCTCCGACCAACAGAGTTGCTACTGTTAGGGGGCTTATAGACTGCGCCCACCAGTGACGTTTTCCCTTTATTGTTCCTTATCATCCTGTTTCAACATCCTGATCATTTGAGCCAATACATTTCTCACTATTGCAGTGATAACATCCTTTATCAATCGAGCTACCCCACCTCCTTTACCTTTCTGTCTCTCCTTCCGGATTGTCAAATACTCCTGAATATTTAATTCCCAGTCAGGATAACCTTGCAACCACGTCTCTGTAATGGCTATCAGATCACACCCATTTCTCTCAATTTTTGACTTCAACTCATCTATTTTGTTTCAAATGCTACGAGAATTTAGACAAAGTTGCTTTAAATTTGTTTCTTCACCATTTTATCCTGCTTGTTTCTCCGCTCCTTCAAACTCACCGCCTTTATTTTTGCTTAATAATTCCAGCTTTACTCCCCTCACTACTGAATATATTGTAAGGTAACCATCCCCCTGCCAAACTAGTTTAAACCCTCCCCAAAAGCACTAGCAACCTCCACACCCCGCCCCCCCCCGCCCCATCCCCGCGGCCCCGCAAGGATATTGGTCGCGGCTCTGTTGAGGTGCAACCCTTCCGGCTTGTACAGGTCCCACCTCCCCCAAAAGCGGTCCCAATGCCTCAGCAAACTAAAGCCCTCCCACCTGCACCGTCTCTCCAGCCAAGTATTCATCTGCTCTACCCTCCTATTGCTGTACTCACTAGCTCGTGGCACTGGGAGTAATCTGGAGATTACTCCATTTGAGGACCTGCTTTTTAACTCTCTCCTAGCTCGCTAAACTCTGCCTGCAAGACCTCATCCCTCTTCCTACCTATGTCATTGGTACTGATGTGGACCACGATCTCTGGCAGTTCAATCTCTCTGCCCAGAATGCCCTGCAGGCGATCAGTGACATCCTTGAGCCTGGCACCAGGGAGGCAACATACCATCCTGGAGTCATGTCTGCGGCCGCAGAAATGCATGTCTGCTCCCCTGACTATCGAATCCCCTACCACTATAGCTCTTCCATTCTTCATGTGCAGCTGAGCCGCCCCTGGTGCCGTGGATTTGGATTTGGCTGCACTCCCCGGAGCCACCATCGCCCTCACTGGTACTCAGAAGAGAATACCGGTTGGAGAGCGACATGGACTCAGGGGACTCCTGCCCTACCTGCCGAGTCCATATCTTCTGTCCAATGGTCACCCAATTCCTATCTGCCTGCACACTCTTAAGCTGCGGGGTGACCACCTCCTTAAATGTGCTATCCACGTAGCTCTCAGTCTCACGGATACACCGCAGTGACTCCCGCTGCCGCTCAAGCTCGAAAACACGGAGCTCGAGTTGGTGCAGCTGGAGACAGCTCCTGCACACGTGCTCGTCCCAGCTTCGTGAAGCAAACAGGACTACCCACATGCCACAGGATGTGCAATCCATGGAACTGAGCTGCCATGCCATCCCTCTAGTTACACTCACAACTATCAAGTAGAACCTCTAAGTTCTAAAACTCAGCAAAACACATCCAGCCGCTACTCAGCAAACAGCCAATTTAATTAACTGGTTCTCCTTAGATAATAATCATCACTTTCATATTTAATTGCAGTACCTAACGTACAACAAGGCAAAATGTTTCTTAAAACAAACTTACCTGCATGGTTGTGACGTCACACTTTGATTTTGATTTTTTAAAAACTTTATCTCGCTACTGCAACTGGCTCCTCCCGAACTGTCGCTGCTCCAAGCTACCTCCGCCCTTTGTACTCCCACGCCCGCTCAGGTCTCGCGAAGCTAGCCTCCTCCACAGATGTTGGGCTAACTGGTCTACAGTTCCTTGCTTTTTGTCTGCCTCCTTTTTTGAATCGGGGCCTTACATGTGCGGTTTTCCAATCCGCTGGGATTTTCACCCCACCTCTCTCCAATCTTCCCAACAGTCATTGTGGCCACAACTAAACTAGGGCAATATATAGACTTTAGATTCAATGAGAAATTCAGGTGCAGGAGACAAGTGCAGGTCAATCACAACTCATCAGATGCTCTTTAAAACTAGGAGCAGGAACCTGGCCTTCATTTCTCGCCTTTACCTGATGCCTATTAACTCAACCCTACAGCTGCCCAGACTGTTTGTGAGGTCCCACGGTGTACAGGATAACCGTCTGTCAAACAGTACTCACTGCATCCAATTAATTGTATTTGATGAAATGATTCATCTTCAACAATTTTTCTCACGGCTTTTATTTCAAGCACACATCTTATAAATACCACAGGGATAATTTACTGACACAAGACGCTGGGCCCAGAGCCTCAGCCGCCACATTGTAAATTCGTGCTTTGGCTTCCCAGGCTGTGATTTTCACCCATTAAGTTACTGGATGGAGAACCATGAGGTGAAGGCATGGTTTTACAATCGGTGCTCGTGGGCAGTGCTCAGATCACCAAAGTGGTCATTCTCCTTAAAACAGACCAAGCTGGTCACAGGTTCCAACCCTGGTCTGAGCTGAGTTATCAGGTCTCAGTGGGAACAGCAGTAGAGGGGCTGCAATCGGCCCCCTTACAACGGCCGGCCAGCAGTCACAGCAAAAGCTCAACCTGAAGACTGACCAGCAGTGTGTGGCATGGGAGAGTAATCGTCAATCACTGACCCTGAACCCATTCATTGCAGGTGAAAGGATAAGGATGAGGAAAAATATTTGCAAATTGTCTTTTACACCTGTAAGAGCGTTTGGTTACTGTGGTTACTAGAATTCATGGCCACAATATCTGACTCTTAATTGACAGAGCCCCGAATGTGCCATCTTTCTTATTGAATGGTATGTGATGATGTGGTTGTTTTTCTTTGAAGGACATTTACTGAAGGGTGCCAGCATTTAAACTGTCATAATTTACCAGTGCCAGCTTTATGCCCTACAACCAGGTCTGTTACAGATACTGAGAACCAGCTCTGGGAAATTGGGGAGACTTGGAAGGAACAACACCTATTTTTTACAATTATATTAGGAAAAAGAAGGTGGACTCGATCAATTTGGGACACTTGACAAATTGAATGCAAGCAAAATAACAGTAATGAAGAAAATAATGTAACTAAAGAGTGACAAATCCTAAGGACCATATCGTTTCTATCTCAGGGTTTTAAACGAAGTAGGTGAGAACATGCCAGGTGCCCAAACTATACGCTTCCAAGGTTCTCTCCATTTGGCAACCGTTCCTTTAGATTGGAAAATTGTGCATGTCACTCAGCTATTTATGAATGTTCAGAGAGGAAAAACAAAGAATTAGCCTAACATCTGGTGTCAGAAAGTGACTGGAGTTTATGGAATGAGTGGCTGAACACTTTGAACATTTTCAGCTGAATAGAGAAAGCCAGCATGGTTTTGTAAATGTAAAGTCATGCCTAATCAACTTGATTAATTATTTTGCAAATGTGGCATTGAAGAGGGAAATGTTTATGGATGTTATTTATCGTGATATTCAAAAGGCATTTGATGAAATACCTGATAAGAGACTGTTAGCGAACATAGAAGCTCATGGAATTGAAGGCAAATTATTCACCTGGTTAGGAAATTGGCTGAGCAGTGGAAGAAAGAGAGTAGGGATAATGGGCGGATACTATAATTGGCAGGATGTGATTAGTGGTGTCCTGCAAGGATCTGTCTTTGAGCCTTATCTATTCACCATATTTATTATCGACTTACATAATGGGGTAGGAAGCCACATATCCAAGTTCTCTGATGACACAGGAATAGGCAGCATTATAAGCAGTCTAGATAGAAGCATAAAATTAGAAAGAGATATTAATATATAAACTGAATGGGCAACACTGTGGGAATAGGATTTCAACGTAGGGAAAAGTGAATTCATTCACTTTGGTATTAAAAAGGATAGAACTGTATACTTTCATAATGGTGAAAAGCTAGCAGCAGTGGCGGTCCAAACAGACTTGGGGTCCATGTACACAAATCATTAAATTCATTAAACAGGTGCAGAAAATAATTTAAAAGCCTAGTTGAATGTTGGCGTCTTTATGTAGAGGACAGGAATACACGGGGATAGAAGTTACGCTGCAGCCTACAAAGCCCTAGTTAGACCACACCTGGAGTACTCTGACAAGTTCTGGGCACCACATGTTGGGAAGGATGTATTGGCGGAGGATGAGTGGGGCATAAATTTACCAGAATGTTACGTGGAATTCAATGGATCAATTACGAGGAGAGATTACACAAACCAGAGTTATATTTCATGGAATTTAGAATGTTAAGAGGTTATTTGGTTGAAGTTTTCAAGATTTGAAGGGGAACTGATAGGGTAGATAGAGAGACATTATATCTGCTGGTTTGTGTAGTCGAGGACTTGGGGGGGTAGTTGAAAGAATTAGAGCCAGGATATTTAGAGTGAAGTTAGGAAACACTTCCACACACACAGAATGGTTGTTGTTTGAAACGCTCTTCCACAAAGGGCAATTGTTGCTAGATCAATTATTAATTTTAAAACTGAGCTTGATAGCGCTTTGTTAACTAAAAATCTTAAGCGATATGGAGCAAAGGTGAATATATGAAGTTTGACCACAGAACTTCCAGGATATGGCAGCATAGGGTCAGCGGATTAAATTGCCTGCTCCTGTTCCTACGTTCCTAAGGAGCGTAATGGTTTAAATTTCGTGCTGTTAATTTGATTTAATTAACTTAATCATCTGAGAAAAGGGATATTTAATCATATTATTTAACGCATCCCTGTACTTAGTCTGGGCCACTGCATAAATAACCGCGTTCATGCAGGAACTCAAACGTTGGAATATATATCCGCTGTGTTCCATGATGGTAAAATGATCTGTTAATCTATTCTGAGCAATTGAGTATCTGTAATTTGTACACATATTTGATGAAGGAATGTTATCAACCATAACAGGATAAAGCTGCCTGAAATTGTGAGCAGTAAAATGATGGATTTCCTTCGGTTCTCCATCTCTGGGTCATTATGACTCTCACCCGTCTTACTCCCTCGGAGTCCTCTCCTCACTCTACTGGCCTGCACAATGTGCCTGATGGTCAGAGCATTGAGCAGTGCAATAAACACAAATGGAGTGAATGGGGTTAAAATAATCCGAAACCAGAAATAAGCTATCCAAATGGGCAAGATGTAAAAGTTGGATTTTACAGCACAAAACCATTGTATGTTGTTAATTATTTCACCAGCTTCATTTGCAAAGTAAAGTGGAATGTTTAGTAACAGGCCCAACCCACACACGATTGTTATAATCATAGCTGCAGTTTTCTCGTTGCAATATTTGACTCTCAGCTTCTGGTCACAAATGGCGATGAATCGATCAAAGGTGAAGGTGACGGTTAACCAGACAGAACAATCAATGGCAACAATTGCCAGGCTGAAAATGATGCGGCAGATGAGTGTGTAGTTCAGGAATGAGTGTGGAAAATAAATTCCTTTAATCTCATTCAGAATTACATCAAATATCAGGACCAGTAGATCTGCCGCTGCCATGGACACCAGGTAACGAGTAATACATGCAAAGAGACTGCACTTTCCCCGGGAGAGAATCACAATTGTGAATACATTCGCTGCAATAAAGATGCTGCAGTCCACCACTGGGATCCACAGCCTCGGACGGTGGGCCCTGGGTGTGTCTCGCTGCACCCCACCACTGGGACTCACAACCTTGCAGCCTTGACTTTTAGAAATCCAGTTCTTTGTTCCTTTTCACTGTCATTTTAATCCAGGAAGCTACGCAGAAGCATACTGTGCATTACTCGGGAACCAGAGGCTTTTTTTCTTCATTGTTAGGAGTCACTTCCCTTCAATCGCACGGATCCACACCAATATCTTTACCTGGACCTGCTTGTTGCATTAAAACATTGGTTTCTTTATGGAACATGTATCAGTGCCTTGGCAAACGCATTTTTCTCACTCTCTTGAGGAACATTAATAATTTAACACAATGCTATTGTCAAATTACTGATTATGTCTGAAATCAGCTCTTCAGAGCATCATCACCATGTGTTTCCTCATGGGAGATGCCTCACATGCAACATAACATATTTGTACAAAAAAGATACACACACACACGGTATCCCACGAGGGGGAAAGGTAGGGCAACCAAAGTCAGAGCTCATTGGATGACAAAAGAGATGGAGAATAAGATGAAGCAGCAAAAGGGTGTGTATGACAGATGTCAGGTTGAGAATATTTGAGAATCAGGCTGAATATAAAAAGTTCAGAGGAGAAGTGAAAAAGAAAATAAGAGGGACAAAGAGAGTATGACCATTGATTGGCAGCTAAAATAAAATAAAAGGGAATTGAAAAGCCTTCTATCAGCAAATAAATAGTAACCGGGTCGTAAGAGAAAGGGTGGGGCCGATTAGGGACCAAAAAGGAGACATACGCATGGAGGCAGACCGAATGGCTGAGATATTAAATGTGTATTTTGCATCTGTCTTTATGAAGGAAGAAGATGCTGCCAAAATCATATTGAAAGCGGAGGTAGCGAAGATACTAGATGGGATAAAAATGTTAGGGAGCTACTTTAAAATCTGGTTGTATCTAAAGTAGATACGTCACATGGATGGTATGGGGCAATTTAAGCAGGCAATTGCAAATGTAGTGGTCATTATCTTCCAATCCTCCCTAGAATCGGGGGCGGTGCCATAGCATTGGATAATTGCAAATGTTACATCCTTGTTCAAAAAAGTTTGTAACGATAAACGCAGCAACTACAGGCCAGTCAGATTAACTGTGGTAGTGGGGAAGCTCTGGCAAACAGCAACATGATAATGACCAGATAATCTCTTTTAGTGATTTTCGTGTTTTAGTGACCCAGAGGCGCAGGGTGTCCATAGCGCCTGGTCTGCCCTCAAGGTCTCCATAATTAGTACTTGGGAAGAGATGCTTGGTCAGTCGCCCAGGAGACATCAAGACTGTTTTTTCGAGAACGACCAAGAGAGTCCCAGAGCCAATAAGTCACAAGTGCAAGGCATTCTTGAACTGGAAAACAACACAACTCGACAGTAAGAATGCAGGTCAAGAGACGTCTAAACGCTGAGGTCCAACACAAAACTCGCGGCCTAGAGAACGGATGGTGGGTGGAGAAATTGCAGAAGATCCAGCAACTGTCCGACAACCATGACGTGCGTGGATTCTTCAGCAAAGTCAAGACCACCTACGGCACAAGCACCCAAGCTCCTACTCCACTGCGGGCCAAGAATTAATAGGTACTCATCAAGGATAGAAAGTCAGCGATTGCTCACTGGAGGCGGCACTTCGAATAACTCCTTAGCCGAGACTCTGTCTTCGACATTAGTGTCCTTGACTCTATCCCCCAGAATGCTACCCAGCACCACCACAGCACAAGCCTTGCCCGGCATGAGGTTGAAAAGTCCATCTGAAAACTGATGCACGACAAGGCCTCAGGAGCAGATGGAATCTCCGTCAAAGCACTAAAGCATGGCAGAGAAGCACGAATGGTGCGAATCCATTATCTCATTTCTCCTTTTTGGAAGGAGGAGAGAAGGCCAGGTGATGTCAGAGATGCCATAATCGTGACCATGTACAAGAAAGGTGACAAGTCCGGTTGCGTTAACAACAGAGGAGGTTCCCTGCTGTCTGCCACAGGGAACGTCAGTGCAAAAATCCTCCTCAATTGCCTTCTCCCAGTGGCTGAAGAGTTCCTCCCAGTCGCAATGCTGATTCCACCCTCTAAGGGGCACAATGGATATGATCTTCACCATTCACCAATTCAAGAGAAATGCAGGGAGCAGCACCAACTTTTGTACATTGCCTTCTTTGACCTCACAAATGCCTTTGACATTGTCAATTGTGAGAGATTAAGAAGTGTCCTCCTCAAATTCGGCTGCCCTCAAAAGTTTGTCACCAGCCTCCTCCTGATCCACGATGATGTGGTCCTGACCAACAGATCCACCACAGACCAAAGTCACACATGGACCGGGAACAAGCAAGGCTTAACATCGCAGCAACACTCTTCTCTTTCTTCCTTGCTGCTATTGTCCATCTCACCCTCAATAAGCTCCCCAGTGGAGTGCAGCTAATCCACAGAACAAACGGGAAATTGTTCAAACTGTGTCCCCACCAATCCAGATCCAAGGTTGGCCCATCCTCTGTCATTGAATTATAGTATGCACAGGATGCTTGCGTTTACGCACACTCAGAGCTTGAACTCCAAACCATCATCAACACCTTCACCGAAGTGTACTAGACTATGGGTCTTACACAAGAAATCCGTAAGACAAACGTTCTCTTGCAAGCTGCCCCTGCCACCCAGTACTGTCCCCCGATTATCAAGATCCATGATGAGGTATTTGAACAACATGGACCATTTTCCGCACCTCGGGAGCCTATTGTCAACAAGGGTAGACATCGATGATGAAGGCCAACACCACCTTCAGTGTCCCAGTGCAACCTTAGGTCGGCTGAAGAAGAGAGTGTTTGAAGACCAGGACCAAAACCCGGCACCAAGCTCTTGGTCTACCTATATGCTTCACAGATATGGACTATGTACAGAAAACGCATCAAAGCACTGGAGAAGTACCAACACTGCCTCCACAAAATCCTGCCAATCCATTGGCAGGATACGTGCACCAACGTCAGTTGTTTTCGCTCAGGCCAACATCCCCAGCATCGAAGCATTGACCATACATGATCAGCTCCGATGGATGTGTCACATCATCCGCATGCCCGATGCTAGAATTTCAAAACAAGCCCTCTACTCAGAGCTCAGACACGGCAAGCTGATTCAGGTGGGCAGAGAAAATGCTTCAAGGACACCATCAAAAGGCTCTTGAAAAAGTGCAACATCCCCACCGCCATCTGGGAATCCCCGGCGCACGATTACTCAAAGTGGAGGAGAATCAACCAGGAAGGTTCCGAACACCTTGACTCAATGCGCCAGCAAAAAGTGGAAGCCAAGCGCAAACAGCGGAAGGAGCAAATGACAACCTATGTACCCGACCAACCCGTCCCTTCAACCACCGTCTGCCTCACCTGTGACAGAGACTGTAGGTCCTGCATTCGATGCATCAATCACCTGCGAACTCATGTTAGTGTGGAAGCAAGTCATCCTCGACTCTGAGGGTCTGCCTACAAGAGAAAGAGAGAGATAATCTGTTTTAGTGCTGTTGCTTAAGGGATAAATTTTGGCCAGGACACCAGGGATAATTCCCCTTCTCTTCTTCCAAATCTTGCCATGAGATCTTTTACGTCCAGCTCAGAAGGCAGACGCGGACTCGGTTTTCAACTCATCTGAAAGACGGTATATCCGACAATGCAGCGCTCCCTCAGTACTGCACTGCAGTGTCACCCTAGATGTTGTTCTGCTCAAGTTCCAGGAGTGGGACTTGAAACCACAACCTTCTAACCCAGAGAAGGTTCTACCAACTGAGCAAAGGCTGAAACACTTTAAAGTGCCACAAAGTAGGCTTACCAGAAATTTGAAGCCCTTGAAATAAAAGGGAGAGTGGCAACAATAATACAAAATTTATTAAGTGACAGGAACCAGAGATAGTGGTGAATGGTTGTTTTTCGGAGTGGAGAAAAAGGTACATCCTGGTGTTCCCCAGTGGTCGGCAGCAGAACCACTGCTTTTCTTGATAAAATTTAAGTGACTTGGACTTGAGGGTACAGGGCACAATTTCAAAATGTTCAGAGGACCGAAAGCTTGGAAGCATAGTGAACAGTGGGGAAGATCGTGGTCGAGTTTAAGAGGACATAGACAGGCTGGTGGATTGTGCAGACACGTGGCAAATGAAACTTAATGCAGAAAAGTGCAAAGTAATATATTGTTGTAGGAAGAATGAGGAGAAGCAATATAAACTAAAGGGTACAATTCTAAAGGTGTTCCATGATCAGAGAGACCTGAGGGTATATGTGCACACACCTTTGAAGGTGGCTCGGCAGATTGAGACAGCAGTTAAAAAAGAATACGGGATCCTGGGCACATAAATGGAGGCACAGAGTACAAAATCAAGGCAGTTATGATGAAACTTACAAAATACTGGCTCGGTCTCAATTGGAGCATTGTGTCAAATTTTGGGCACCGCACTTGAGGAAGGATGTGAAGGCCTCATAGAGGGTAAAGAAAAGATCGATGAAAATGGTTCCAGGGATGAGGAACTTCAGTTATGTGGATAGATGAGATAAGCTGGGGTTGTTTTCCTTAGAGCAGAGATGATTGAGAGGCGAATTGACAGAGCTGTTGAAAATCATGAGGAGCCTAGATAGAGTTGATGGAGAGAAACGTTTCCCATTGGCAATAGAACCAAAGGACAGATACTTATGATGTTTGGCAAAAGAACCAAAGGCAACATGAGGAATAACATTTTTATGCAGCGTGTATTTAGGATCGGGAATGCACTGCCTGAAAGGATGGTGGAGGCAAACTCAATTATGGTTTTCAAAAGGGAATTGGCTAAGTAAGTACCTGAAGGGAAACATAATACAAGTTTATGGGCAAAGGGCAGGTGAATGGACCTCGCTGAATTGCTTCGAGAGAGCCAGCACCAGCACAGCAGGCCGAGTGACTTCCGTCTGTGCAATAAACATTCTATGATTCTATAATTCTATCCCGAGACCATGCCACACGTGAAATAACTAGAAGCCATTCTGGGCCTTCTTGTGGTCTTATCAAAAGATTGGGTTGGGTGTGGAGCCCGGAGGCTGGAGAGTGAGTCTGGATATCATTGTCATCTCACCCTGCATAGGTGCGATACCTCTGGTAATGGCCAGGATATCAAATAGAGTTACCTTATTGTTAAGTACAGGCAAGGACATAAGAGTTTCTAAGATAAAACTCATCAGTTAACTATTCTTAACTAAACTTTACTGTATTTCGCTGGACTGCACATCAATATCAGATTGTGTGAAAGTGATTAATGTTAATCACTGGTGCATTCACACAGCTTTCCCTAACCCCTTCGGATTGATTCCAATTCAGCTATTATCATGTAAGAATTTTTTTTTTTAAATTTCCATTCATTTTTTACCTTTCCTGTTTTATTCATTCATGGGCAGCATTTACTACCCATCTCTAACTGCCATTTAAAAAATATAGTAAGTCACCCTCTTGAACAACTGCAGTCTGTGAGGTGAAGGCACTCCCCCAGTGCTGTTAAGGAGGAGTTCCATGATTTGACCCAACGACAATGAAGGAGCAGCGATATATTTCCAGGTCAGATGGTGTGTAACTTGGAGGAGAACTTGAAGCTGATGATGTTCCCATGCACCTGCTGCCCTTCTCCATTTAGAATGTAGAGGTCGCAGGTTTGGAAGGTGATGTCGAAAAAGTCTTGGCCAGTTGCAACAGTGCATATAGTAGATGGCGCACACTGCAGCCACAATGCGCCAGTGGTGGTATGGGAATGATGTCCCGGGGCTGAGTTGATTGAACTCCAATAACCACAACCTGCTAACATTGTGCTAGTTATGTCTCCAGCCAGTGCAGAGCTTCTGCACGGATTCAACTTTACTTCAATTTTACTAGGGCTCCTTGATGCCACATTCGGTCAAATGCTGCCTTGACATTATGGGCAGTCATTCTTATCTCACCTCGAGAATTCAGCCCTTCTGTCCATGTTTGGACCAAGGCTGTAATTAGGTCTGGAGCCGAGTGGTCCAGGCGGAACCCAAACTAAGATTCGATGAGCAGGTTATTTTTGAGTTTCCGCCTGTACCAAAGTTTCAGGGAATGGGTTCCCGATCTTCACCACGCTCTGGGTGAAAAAATGTTCTCCTCAACTCCCTTCTAATCCTTCTATCAGGTACCTTAATTCTATGACATCTGTTTGTTTACCACTCTGCTAAAAGCAAAAGGCCTTCCTATACACAATCACTATGCCCCTCACAGTGTTATACACCTAAATTAAATATCCCTCAGCCTCCTCTGTTCCAAAGAAAACACCTGCATATACAATCGTTCCCCATAGCTAAACTTCTCCAATCCTTGCAACATCCTCGTCAATCTCCTCTGTACCCTCTCTCATGGAATCACACATTCCGCAATGTGGTCTCAAGAATTGCATGTAGTATTCTAGCGGAAGCGTAACTCGTGTTTCATACAGTTCAAGCATAGCCTCCCTGCTCATATATTCTATGCCTCAGTTAATAACGGAAAGTCTCTCATATGCCTTCTTAATTACCTTATCTACCTGTTCTGTTACCTTCAGGAATCTGTGGACATTCACTCCAAGGTCCTTCTGTTCCTCTACACTTCTCAGTGTTGTACAATTTATTGCGCATTCCCTTGCATTGTTAACCCTCCCCAAATGCATTACCTTAATCTTCTCTGGATTGAGTTCCATCTGCCACCTTTCTGCCACAGTGTGAAACAAAGTTATCAACAATCCTTTGCTCAGTCCGCCCAATCTCTCCCTTCCTGGACTGGCAAACACTTCAGAATTAAGACTTTTTTCCATATATCTTAAAATACACAACATAAATGGAAGTTGTCGTGTTGCCTCTCGTTTCTCACGTTAAAATTCCAGCAGCTTACACATTAATTCAGTGCAGTGTCTACTGTACGAGACATCAAGACACAATGTCCTCGCCTGGTAAGCAACATGGTCGATTTTAAAATAAAGGAGACCAATCTTGCATTTCTGGTTGGTTTTCCTCATCACAGCTCACATACACCAGTGATTAATACAGATATTTAGTTCAAGACCAAGAAATAAATATTGAAGTTTGAATCTGGCTATGTATTCACTGAGCTTACGTTGAATGGTCTGTGTTATTGTCCATTTAATAAAATCTTGTCGTCTGATCCGTCTGACAAAAAGTAGCACTGGTGGCAATTAACACTGATATGATTTGGCGGTGTTGGAGAAAAGTACCATTTCATATTCAGTAATAACTAATAAAGTGAAGGGATAATGCCGAGAATACTTCACAAAAAATTATTTCAGCCCAATTCATGGTTTTGAGCTGTATGAATTGCAATCTTTTTGGATGTGTGGTTCCACTTATGGAATATATGTCCCTGGAACATGGTGGGCCGCTCCGACCTGTGGGAGAACACCACCGCAGGTCGGGGCTATGAATAGAACTGGAGCGCTGGGCCCTGGAACATCGTGGGCGAAGGTGCGGCGAATGAGGTTATAGGGCCCAGAAGAGCCTAGGGCCCAGGGGCAGCATGGGCCTGCCCACACTGCGATGTGTGTGTACGCACTAGATGCGTGCAGCAGAGCACGTCTCCTATCTTCCTGGTTCAACCCTTGCTACTTGATAAAGGCATACATCTGTCGAGCCCGTGTGGTGGCTGATGTGCAACGGTCACCGCACATTAAAACAATCCACGCTCAGGCATCTTCCATTCCCTCAATTGGAGTTCAGGACTGGAACATCGGGTCCTTCATTGAAACATCTGTGAACTCTTGTGGAAGCAAGTCATCCTCGTTCGTGGGGCCGCCTATGATGATGATAATGATTCCCTTATCCTTTATGAAACTGTCTATTTCTGTCTTAAATGTATACAATATCCTAGCTTCCATAGCTCTCTGAGGCAGCAAATTACACAGACCCTCTGAGAGAAGAAATGTCCCCTTATCTCAGTTTTGAATGGAAGGCCCTTTATTCTAAGATTATGCTGCCTAGTTCTAGTGTCCCCTATCAATGGAACCACCGTGTCAAGCCCCCTCATAATCTTATACATTTCGATAAGATCACCTCTCATTCTTCTGAATTCCAATGAGTAAATGCCAAACCTGCTCAACCTTTCCTCATGGTCAACCCCCTTATCTCCGGAATCAACCTGGTGAACGTTTTCTGAGCTGCCTCCAAAGCAAGTACATCCTTTCATAGATATGGAAAGCAAAACTTCATGCCATATTCCAGGTGTGGCCTCACCAATACCCTATATAACCGTAGCAAGACTTCCCTGCTTTTATAGTCCATCCCCTTTGCAATAACTGCCAAGATTCCATTGGCCTTCCTGATCACTTGCTGTAACTGCATACTAACCTTTTGTGTTTCATGCACAAGTACCCCCAGGTCCCTCTGTACTGCAGCAATTTGGAATTTTTCTCCATTTAAAAAATAACTTGCTTTTTGATTTTTTTCTGCCAAAGTGCATGGCCTCACACTTTCCAACATTATACTCTATCAGTCCCAGCACTGATCCCTGCGGCACCCCACTGGTTACTGATTGCCAACCCGAGAATGAACCATTTATCCTGACTCTCCATTTTCTGTTCATTAGCCAATCCTCGACATATTACCCCCAACCCCATGAACTGTTATCTTGTGTAGTAACCTTTTTATGTGGCACCTTTTCAAATGCCTTCTGGTAGTCCAAATACACCACATTCCACTCGTTCCCCTTCATCCACCCTGTTCATTACATCCTCAAAGAATTCTAGCAAATTTGTCAAACATGACTTCCCCTTCATAAATCCATGCTAACTCTGCCTGACCGAATTTTGCTTTTCCAAATGTCCTGCTATTACTTCTTTAATAATGGACTCCAACATCTTCACAATCACTAACTGGTCTATTGATTCCTGCTTTTTGTCTGTCAACTGTTTTAAATAGGCGCCTTATATTTTCAGTTTTCCAATCTGCTGGAACCTCCCCAGAATCCAGGGAATTTTGATAAATTACAACCAATGCATCCACAATGCCTGCCGCTACTTCTCTTAAGACCAGGGATGCAAGCCCTCAGGTCCAGGGGAGTTATCCACCTTTCGTCCCATTATCTTACTGAGTACCACCTCCTTAGTGATTGTGATTGTATTAAGTTCCTCCCCGCTATCCACTGTTGGAATATTGTTAGTGTCCTCTAACGTAAAGACTGATACAAAATATTTCTTCAGAGTTTCTGCCATCTCCATGTTCCCCATTACTAATTCTCTGGTCTCGTTCTCTAAGGGACCAACATTTACTCAAACCACTATTTTCCTTTTTATATACCTAAAGAAACTTTTGCTATCTGTTTTTATATTTCGTGATAATTTACTTTTAAAGTCTCTCTTCCTTTTCTTAATCATTTTTTGTCATTCTTTGTTGGCTTTTGGAAGCTTCCCAATCTTCTGTCCTTGTTTTTAGTTTGATACCGTCCTTTATTTCTTTAGCTAGCCAAGGATGGCTAATTTTTCTCTTACGCCCTTTCCTCCTCACTGGAATATATTTTCCTTGAAAGTGTGAGTATCTCCTTATATGTTCACCACTATTCATTCACCGTCCTACACTTTAATCTACTTCCCAGTCTATTTTAGCCATCTCAGCCCTCATACCTTCATAGTCTCCTTTATTTAAGCTTAGTCTGCTGGTTAGAGATCCAACTTTCTCACCCACCATTTCAATTTGAAATCCAATCATGCTATGATCACTCATTCAAAGGGGATCCTTTACAAGGAGATTGTTTATTAATCGTGTCTCATTACACAGGACCAGATCTAAGATAGCCTGCCCTCTGGTTGGTTCCGTTACATGCTGCACAAGGAATCTGTCCCTTATGCGCTCTTTGAACTCTTCCTCAAGGCTACCCTGAGCAATATTATTTGTCCAATCAATATGGAGGTTAAAATCACCCATGATTGTTGATATTCCCTTTTTACAAGCCCCCACTATTTCCTGGTTTATGCTCTGACCAATAGAGTTGCTAATGTTAGGGGGCCTGTAGACTGCGCCCACCAGTGACGTTTTTCCTTTATTGTTCCTTATCCCCACACAAACTGTTTCAAAATCCTGACCCAATATTGAGCGAATATCATTTCTCACTATTGCAGTGATACCACCCTTTATCAATAGAGCTATCCCACCTCCTTTTCCTTTCTGTCTCTCCTTCTGGATTGTCAAATATCTCTGAATATTTAATGCCCAGTGATGAAACCTTGCAACCACGTCTCTGTAATGACTATCAGATCATACCGATTTGCCTCAATTTTTGCCATCAACTCATCTATTTTGTTACAAATGCTATGAGAATTTAGACAAAGAGCTTTTAATTTGTTTTTTCACCCTTTTATCCTGCTTGTTTCCCCGCTCCTTCAAACTCACTTTCTTTATTTTTGCTTACTAATTCCAGCTTTACTCCCCTCCCTACTGAATCTATTGTAAGGTATCCATCCCCCTGCCAAGCTAGATTAAACCCTCCCCAAAAGCTCGAGCAATGACCCCACCCTTGGCCCCGCGAGGATATTGGTCGTGGCTCTGTTGAGGTGCGACCCATCCGGCTTGTACAGGTCCCACCTCCTCCAGAAGCGGTCCCAATGCCTCAGCAAACTAAAGCCCTCCCACCTGCACCATCTCTCCAGCCAAGTATTCATCTGCTCTACCCTCCTATTGCTGTACTCACTAGCTCGTGGCACTGGGAGTAATCTGGAGATTACTACCTTTGAGGTCCTACTTTTTAATCTCTTTCCTAGCTTGCTAAACTCTGCCTGCAAAACCTCATCCCTCTTCCTACCTATGTCATTTGTACTGATGTGGACCACGATCTCTGGCAGTTCAATCTCTCCACCCAGAATTCCCTGCAGCCGCTCAGTGACATACTTTACCCTGGCACCAGGGAGGCAACATATCATCCTGGAGTCACGTCTGTGGCCGCAGAAATGCATGTCTGCTCCCGTGACCATCGCATCCTCTACTACTATAGCGCTTCCATTCTTCATGTGCAGCTGAGCCCCGCCCTGATGCCGTAGATTTGGCTCTGGCTGTGCTCCCCGGAATCACCATTGCCCTCACTGGTACTCAGAAGAGAATACCGGTTGGAGAGCATGATGGACTCACTCCTGCCCTACCTGCCTCGACCATATCTTCTGTCCAAGGGTCACCTAATCCCTATCTGCCAGCACACTCTTAAGCTGCGGGGTGACCACCTCCTTAAACGTGCTATCCATGTAGCTCTCAGTCTCACGGATGCAGCGCAGTGACTCCCGCTGCCGCTCGCTCAAGCTCCAGCTTGAGTTGGTGCAGCTGGAGATACCTCCTGCACATGTGGTCTCCCAGCCGGTTCACGGGCTCCCAGGCCGCCTGCAATTTCCGTGGTCTGGAAGAGTCCGTGTTCCACGTTTTTATGGAGTGTGCGAGGTTGCAGCCCCTGTTCCATTATTTAAAGGGGCTGCTCTTCAATTTCTGGCTGCACTTCAGTCCCACACTCCTGATCTTTGGGCACCCTGTGCAGAGGGGAGCGGGTAGGTCTGAGGGCCTCCTCGTAGGACTGCACCTGGGTACGGCCAAGGGTGCCATCAGCCGGTCCAGGCAGCGGGCGGTCGAGGAGGTCATTCAGCCTGACTGCCTGCCTCTCTTCCGTGCTTACATCCGGGCCAGGGTGTCCCTGGAGATGGAGCACACGGTGGCCACCAGTACGCTGGCAGCCTTCCGCGAGAGGTGGGCGCCGGAGGGACTGGAGTGCATCATCATCCCCGGCAACCAAATTTTAATTTGATTTTATACGTTTCAAAGTTTAATTTATTTTAAATGCCGGTTTTAGTGTCCCCCTCCCCTTTTATTAGAGTGTCCCGCAGATCGGGGGGCACGATTTAATGTTTATGATTTAATGTTTATTGTTAACTCCAAAAGAGTTGTGGTTGTCCCAGCTTCTTGAAGCAAATGGGACTACCCACACGACACAGGATGTGCAATCCATGGGACTGAGCTGCCATGCCTTCCATCTAGTTACATTCACATCTATCAAGTAGAACCTCTAAGTTCTAAATCTTAGCAAAACACACGCAGCCGCTAATCAGCAAACAGCCAATTTAATTAACTGATTCTCATTAGATACTGAACATCACTTTCATACTTAATTGCAGTTCCAAACCTACAACAATGTCAAAGGTTTCTTAAAAAAAACTTACCTGCATGGTTGTGACGTTACACTTCGATTTTGATTTTTAAAAAACTTTTTCTCCCTGCTGCAGCTGGCTCCTCCCGAACTGCCATTGCTCAAGCTACCTCCGACCTTTGTACTCCCACGCCCGCTCAGGTCTTGCAATGTTAGCCTCCTCCACAGATGTTGGGCTAACTGGTCTACAGTTTCTTACATTTGGTCTGCCTCCTTTTTTGAATAGGGGCCTTACATTTGCGGTTTTCCAATCCGCTGGGATTCTCACCCCACATATCTCCAATCTGCCAACATTCATTGTGGCCACAACTAAACTAGGGCAATATATAGACTTTAGATTCAATGAGAAATTCAGGGGCAGGAGACAAGTGCAGGTCAATCTCAACTCATCAGATGCTCTCTAAAACTAGGAGCAGGAACCTGGCCTTCCTTTCTCACCTTTACCTAATGCCGATTAACTCAACCCTACAGCTGCCCAGACTGTTTGTAAGGTCCCACGATGTACAGGATAACTGTCTGTCAAACAGTACTCACTGCGTCCAAAGAATTGTACTGGATCAAATGATTCATCTTCAACAATTTTTCTCACGGCTTTTATTTTCAAGCACACATCTTACAAATACCACACGGCTAATTTACTGACACAAGACGCTGGGCCCAGAGCCTCAGCCGCCACATTGGAAATTCGTGCTTTGGCTTCCCAGGCTGTGATTTTCACCCATTAAGTTACTGGATGGAGAACCATGAGGTGAAGGCATGGTTTTACAATCGGTGCTCGTGGGTAGTGCTCAGATCACCAAAGTTGTAATTCTCCTTTAAACAGACCAAGCTGGTCACAGGTTCCATCCCTGGTCTGAGCTGAGTTATCAGGTCTCAGTGGGAACAGCAGTAGAGGGGCTGCAATCGGCCCCTTTACAACGGCCGGCCAGCAGTCACAGCAAAAGCTCAACCTGAAGACTGACCAGCAGTGTGTGGCATGGGAGAGTAATCGTCAATCATTGACCCTGAACCCATTCATTGCAGGTGAAAGGATAAGGATGAGTAAAAATGTTTGCAAATCGTCTTTTACACCTGTAAGAGCGTTTGATTACTGTGGTTACTCGAATTCCTGGCCATAATATCTGACTCTTAATTAAGAGAGCCCGAATTTGCCATCTTTATTATTGAATGGTATGTGATGATGTGGTTGTTTATCTTTGCAAGACATTTACTGAAGGGTGCCAGTATTTAAACTGTCATCATTTACCAGTGGCAGCTTTATGCCCTACAACCAGGTCTGTTACAGCTATTGAGAACCAGCTCTGGGGAAATTGGGGAGACTTGGAAGGAACAACACCTATTTTTTACAATTATATTTGGAAAATGAAGGTGGACTCGAGTAATTTGGGACACTTGACAAAATGAATGTAAGCAAAATAATAGTAATGAAGAAGATAATGTAATTAAAGAGTGACAAATCCTAAGGACCATATTGTTTCTATCTCAGGGTTTTAAACGAAGTAAGCGAGAACATGCCAGATGCCCCAACTATAATCTTCCAAGGTTCTCTCGATTTGACAACCGTTCCTTTAGATTGGAAAATTGTGCATGTCACTCAGCTATTTAAGAATATTCAGAGAGGGAAAAACAAAGAATAAGCCTAACATCTGGTGTCAGAAAGTGACAAGAGTTTACGGATTGAGTGACTGAACAGTTTGAACATTTTCAGCTGAATCGGGAAAGCCAGCATGGATTTGTAAAGGTTAAGTCATGCCTGACCAACTTGATTAATTTTTTTTGCAGAGGTGTTATTGACGAGGGAAATGTTTATGGATGTTATTTTTCTGGATATCCAAAAAGCATTTGATGAAATACCTGATAAGAGACTGTTAGCGAACATTGAAGCTCATTGAATTTATGGCAAATTATTGACCTGGTTTGGAAATTGGCTGAGCAGTGGAAGAAAGAGAGTAGGGATAATGGGCAGATACTATAATTGGCAGGATGTGATTAGTGGTGTCTTGCAAGAATCTGTCTTTGAGCCTTATCTGTTCACCATATTTATTATCGACTTACATAATGGGATAGGAAGCCACATATCCAAGTTCTCTGATGACACAGGAATAGGCAGCATTATAAACAGTCCAGATAGAAGCATAAAATTAGAAAGAGATAATAATACATTAAATGAATGGGCAACACTGTGGCAAAAGGATTTCAATGTAGGAAAATGTGAGTTCATGCACTTTGGAATTAAAAAGGATAGAACAGTGTACTTTCATTGTGGTGAAAAGCGAGCAACAGTGGCGTTCCAAACAGACTTGGGCTCCATGTACATAGATCATTAAATTCATCAAACAGGTGCAGAAAATAATTTAAAAGCCTAGTGAATGGTGGCCTCTTTTTGCAGAGGACAGGAAAACACGGGGATAGAATTTGCACTGCAGTAACAAAGCCCAAGTTAGACCACACATGGAGTACTCTGACTAGTTCTGGGCACCATATGGTGGGAAGGATATATTGGCACAGGACGAGTGCAGCATAAATTTACCAGAATGTTACGTGGAATCCAAGGGTTCAATTACGAGGAGAGATTACACAAACTAGAGTTGTATTCAATGGAATTTAGAAATTTAAGAGGTGATGTGGTCGAAGTTTTCAAGATTTTAAGGGGCACTGATAGGGTAAATACAGAGGCATTATATCTGCTGGTTTGTGCAGTCAAGGACTTGGAGGCGTAGTTGAAAGAATTAGAGCCAGGCCATTCAGAAGTGAAGTTAGGAAACACTTTCACACACACAGAGTGGTTGATGTTTGAAACGCTCTTCCACAAATGTCAACTGTTGCTAGCTCAATTATTAATTTTGAAACTGAGCTTGATAGCTTTTTGTGAATCAAAGATCTTAAGCGACATGAGGCAAATGTGGGTATAAAGAGTTATACTGCAGAACTGCCAGCATATGGCAGCAGAGGGTCAAGGGACTAAATTGCCTGCTCCTGTTCCTACGTTCCTCTGGAGCATAATGGTATAAATTTCGTGCTGTTAATTTGATTTAAGTAACTTCATTATCTGAGTAAAGGGATATTTAAGCATGTTCTTTAACGCATCCCTGTACTTAGTCTGAGCCACTGCATAAATAATCGTGTTCGTGCAGGAACTCAAACGTTGGAATATATATCCACTGTGTTCCATGATGGTAAAATGATCTGCGTAATCTGTTCTGAACAATTGAGTATCTGTAATTTGCACACATATTTGATAGAAGAAAATTACCACCCATAACAGGATAAAGCTGCCTGAAATTGCGAGCAGTAAAATTATGGATTTTTTTCGGTTCTCCATCTCTGGATCATTATGGTTCTCACCCGTCTTACTCCCTCGGAGTACCCTCCTGACTCTACTGGCCTGCACAATGTGCCTGATGGTCAGAGCATTGAGCAGTGCAATAAACACAAATGGAGTGAATGGGGTTAAAATAACGTGAAACCAGAAGTAAGCCATCCAAATGGGCAAGGTGTAAAAGGTAGGTTTTGTGATACAAAACCATTGCATGTTATTAATTATTTCACCAGCTTCATTTACAAAAAAAAGTGGAATGTTTAGTAACAGGCCCAACCCACACACAGTTGTTATAATCACAGCCGCAGTTTTCTCGGTGCAATATTTGACTCTCAGCTTCTCGTAACAAATGGCGATGAATCGATCAAAGGTGAAGGCGACGGTTAACCAGACAGAACAATCAATGGCAGCAATTGCCAGGCTGAAAATGATACGGCAGATGAGAGTATAGTTCAGGAATGAATGTGGGAAATAAATCCCTTTAATCTCATTCAGAATTACATCAAATGTCAGGACCAGTAGATCTGCCACTGCCATGGCCACCATGTAATGAGAGATACATGCGGAGAGACCGCACTTTCCGCGGGAGAGAATCACAATTGTGAATAAATTCGCTGCAATAAAGATGGGATAAATAAGTTAATCATTGCAGGCATAACAAAATGGCCGGAAGAAAAAGACAGTTTATCAAATTCCAGCACAAATTTTCTCCCACTCAATTCAGGTTCTCTCTTCAACTCTCTATGTATTTCTATAGCTGTCAATGATTCTGGACATCCCTCTGTTGTCCTCACATCTGCGTTTCTCCATCTCTCTCGGTGCAGGAGTAGGCACTGCGATTCAATGAGTTCATGGCTGAACATGCAACTTCAGTACCCCATTCCTGCTTTCTCGCCATACCCCTTGATCCCCCTAGTAGTAAGGACTACATCTAACTCCTTTTTGAATATATTTAGTGAATTAGCCTCAACAACTTTCTGTGGTAGAGAATTCCACAGGTTCACCACTCTCTGGGTGAAGAAGTTTCTCCTCATGTCGGTCCTAAATGGCTTCCCCCTTATCCTGGTTCTGGACTTCCCCAACATTGGGAACATTCTTCCTGCATCTAACCTTTCTAAACCCGTTCAAGTGGAGTCCTTCCCGATGGAACAGCTCCCTCTTTCCCCCAGTACAGGTGTCAGTGGCCCACGCAGCAAAACCCCTGCCTCCCACACTACTCTTTGAGCCACAGATGAGGGGCCTGTACAGAGTAGATCGAGAGAAACTGTTGCACTGGCAGAAGGGTCGAGAACCAGAGGACACAGATTTAAGACGATTGGCAAAAGAACCAAAGGCGATGTAATAAAAAACTTTTTTGCTCAGTGAGTGGTTAAGACCTGGAATTCACTGCCGGAAAGGGTGGTCGGGGCAAACTCCATTTTAGTTTTCAAAAGGGAGATGGATAAGTATCTGATGGAAAAATAGTCAGGGTTACGGGTAAAGGGCAGGGGAGTGGGAGTAGCTGAGATTTGGCACGGGCTCGACGGGCCGAATGGCCAACTTCCGTGCTGCAACCATTCACTGATTCTCTGACTCAGGGCACGAGCTGCTGTGCGTGGATCCATGTCATTCAAACACACACACAGCCAATCAGCTCCAGTCCCACTGGGAGACCTGCCCACTGCCGCACCCTCAAATCATAGCCGGCTGGATCCAATGGATCCTCAGAACTTGAACTGTGAGGTTCAGGACCCAGAAGGAGTGAACCGCTCCTTTTTGCCTGCTGGAAATGGATGTGGCCGAGACTCGCCAGTCAAAAGTGCCCCCTCCCAGTCCGAAGCCCATCACCTGCCGGGTGATACCTTTCCAGCGAGTGTGGGAGAGCCGGTGAGTCTGTCTGTGACTGGGGGGGGGGATGAGGCGTTTCTGTCACATTCAATGTTCCAGGGGGTGCCTATCTGACCCTGTGTGCACCTCCCCCTCTGACCCAGGCTGTTCCCTGGGGATTCAGCTACTCAGTGCCCGGCTCTTTAACCATCGAGTACCGGCAGGCACTGAGCTGATCCGCTGCGGGGAGCTTCACTCATCTGTACAGGTGCATTGCTCCGACCTTGCTTCACTTACATCAGTGCAGTTATCTTGTTCCATCATTTTGTGTGTATGTTTTTAACCTGCTGTTATGTTTCTGAAACCTCTTCAGTTCTGATCTCATTTTCCTGATTTCCGGGGGGGTCCCCTTCCTATTTTTGTTCAGGAGGTTCCCCCCCCCCCCCCCACAACTGGCAATCACCCCCCGTCTCTCTGTTATTCCCTCATTCCCCTTTTAGACCCTGACATTCCCACAATTACCCAGCTCACAACGTTAATTTTGTGTATGCCCTCTCCCCGAATCTCATCCGCCCCTCCCCCTCTCTCGACACCCCTCCCCCTCTCTCGACACCCCTCCCCCTCTCTCGACACCCCTCCCCCTCTCTCGACACCCCTCCCCCTCTCTCGCCTCCCCATCCCCCTCTCTCTCCCCCCCTCCCCGTCTCTCTCCCCCCCTCCCCATCTCTCGCGCCCCCCTCCCAGTCTCTCGCCCTCCCTCCCCGTCTCTCGCCCCCCGTCTCTCGCCGCCCCTCCCAGTCTCTCGCCCCCCATCTCTCGCCCCCCGTCTCTCGCCGCCCCCCTCCCAGTCTCTCGCCCTCCCTCCCCGTCTCTCGCCCCCCGTCTCTCGCCGCCCCTCCCAGTCTCTCGCCCTCCCTCTCCGTCTCTCGCCCCCCGTCTCTCGCCGCCCCCTCCCAGTCTCTCGCCCTCCCTCTCCGTCTCTCGCCCCCCATCTCTCGCCGCCGCCCCTCCCAGTCTCTCGCCCTCCCTCCCTGTCTCTCGCCCCCGTCTCTCGCCGCCCCCTCCCAGTCTCTCGCCCTCCCTCCCTGTCTCTCGCCCCCGTCTCTCGCCGCCCCCTCCCAGTCTCTCGCCCTCCCTCCCTGTCTCTCGCCCCCGTCTCTCGCCGCCCCCTCCCAGTCTCTCGCCCTCCCTCCCCGTCTCTCGCCCCCCGTCTCTTGCCGCCCCTCCCAGTCTCTCGCCCTCCCTCTCCGTCTCTCGCCCCCCGTCTCTCGCCGCCCCCTCCCAGTCTCTCCCCCCCATCTCCGTCTCTCGTCTCCCCTCCCCGTCTCTCGCCCCCTCCCCGTCTCTCGCCCACCACCTCCTTGTCTCTCACTCCCCCTCCCCAACTCTCACCCTCCCTTCCCATCTCTCATTCCCCCTCCCCGACTCTTACCCTCTCTCCCTGTCTCTCGCCTCCCCCCGTCTCTCGCCCCCCCTCCCCGTCTCTCGCCCACCACCTCCCCGTCTCTCACTCCCCCTCCCCGACTCTCACCCCCCTCCCCGTCTCTCACTCCCCCTCCCCGACTCTCACCCACTCCCGTCTCTCGCCCCCCCCCATCTCTCGCCCCCTCTCCCCATCTCTCACCACCCCTCCCCATCTCTCGCCCCTCTCCCCGCCTCTCGACTCCACCCACCTCGCCTCTCGACCCCCCCTCCCTGCTTCTCGACACATCCCACCCTGCCTCTCGACACCTCCCTTCCCGCCTCTCCTCTCCCCGCCCCTCCGCGCCGCACCCCTCCCCGCCCCTCCTCTCCCCGCCTCTCCTCTCCCCGCCCCTCCTCTCTCTGCCCCTCCGCGCCGCTCCTCTCCCCGCCCATCCTCTCCCTGCCTCTTCTCTCCTCGTCCCTCCCTGCCTCTCCTCTCCCCTCCCCTCCACGCCCCTCCACGCCTCCCTCTCCCCGCCCCTCCCTGCCTCTCCTCTCCTCTCCCCGACCCTCCCCGCCTCTCCTCTCCCCTCCCCACCCCTCCCCTCCTATCCTCTCCCCGCCCCTCCCCGCCTCTCCTCTCCCCGCCTCTCCTCTCCCCACAATCCCCGCAGCACCCTTCTCTCATCCCCTCACACCTCCCTGCCTCTCTTCTCTTCTCTTTTTAAGAAAAAGGTGAGGGACCTTGTGACATCAGCACGACGCGGCACTTCTACTTTGGGCGGACATTATCACCACCGCACTGATGTGCTTAGTGTGCCGCTGATCATCATGCCCCGCTATCACCCTGACAGTGCCCCGAGGAGGCCATTCCCACCTCCAATACCACCCCACAATGTTTTCTCGTTCTAAATGTCCCAATTGAGCAAGATTTAGGATCCCATCTCGCCGGTCGCTAATTCTTCACTTAACTCTAATTGTATGCCGGGCAACAAGGACATTTAGACTCCATAGAATACAAAAGCAGAGGTTGATGATGAACCTGTATAAAACACCGGTTAGGCCTCAACTGGAGTACTGTGTACAATTCTGGGCTGGACACTTCAGGAAGAAGGTGAAGGCCTTGGAGAGGGTGAAGAATCAATTTACAAGAATGTTTTCAGGGATGAGCGGCTTCAGTTATGTTCATAGACTGGAGAAGCTGGGGTTGTTCTCCTTAGAGCAGAGAAGGTTGAGAGGAGATTTGATAGAGGTGTTCAAAATCATGATGGGCCTGGACAGAGTAGATAGAGTGAAAATATTGATGGAAGTGTCAAGAACCAGAGGACACAGATTTAAGGTGATCGGCAGAAGAACCAAAGATGACATGAAAAACCTTTTTACGCAGCGAATGGTTATGATCTGGAATGCACTGCCTGAAAGGGTGGTGGAGGCAGATTCAATCGTGGCTTTCGAAAGTTAATTGGATAAGTAGCTGAAGGAAAAGAATTGCAGGGCTACGGGGAAAGGGCGGGAGAGTGGGACTAGCTGAAGTGTGCTTGCAAAGAGCTGGCCCGAGCTCGACGGTCAAATGGCCTCCTGTGCTTTAACTATTCCACGATTCTTTCTCAACTTTGTAATTTTATGCTTCCATCTACACTGCCAACAATTCCACCAACCTTTGTATTATCGGCAAATGTGGATACATGACTTTTTATGCCATCATCTAAGTCGTTGATAAATACTGTGAATCGCTGATGCCCCAATACCGCAAGTCACTTCCTGCCACTTTGATAGCTACATTTTATCCCCACGGCTAGTTCCTGATGCTCAGTCAATTTCCAAACCAGGTCAATAATTTGCTTCGATTCCTTGGGCCTCTACCATAGTTAACAGTATCTTATGAGGGACTTTATCAAATGCTTTCTGGAAGTCCTTTTAAATAACATCCATAGACATTCCCCTGTCCACTTCTTTAGTCACCTCTTCAAAAACTTGAAACTTGTTTGTTAGGCATAACTAACTTTTCACAAATCCATGCTGGCTCTCTCTGATCAACTGAAAATCTTTGAGGTGTTCAGTCACCCGATCCCGATCCTTAACTGTAGACTCCAGCAACTTCCCGACAACAGGTTTTAGGCTAAACGGTCTTTTGTTCCCAAACTGGTCTGTAATTCTCCCACTCGTTGTCTCTGTCTTTCCCTCGATCTCTGTCTTTCCTTCAGTCTCTCTCTCTGTCCCCCACTATCTCTCTCTGTAACCCCCCTGCTCGTTGTCTCTGTCTTTCCCTCGATCTCTGTCTTTCCTTCAGTCTCTCTCTCTGTCCCCCACTATCTCTCTCTGTAACCACCCCCCCCCGCCCTCTCTGTCTCCCCCCCTCCGTCTGTCTCCCCCTCTCTCTCATTGTCTCCCCCGCTTTCTCTCTCTGTCTACCCCGCTCGCTCGATCTCTCTGTCTCCCCCCTTCTCTCTCTCAGTCTCCCCCCCTCTCTGTCTGTCTCCCCCCCCCACTCTCTCTGTCTCTCCCCTCTCTCTGTCTGTCTCCCCCACCCCTCTCTCTCTGTCTCCAACCCTCTCTCTCTCTCTGTCTCCCCCCCTCTCTCTGTCTCCCTCTCTCTCTCTTTCTCCCCCCCTCTCTCTCTCTCGCCCCTCCCTCTCTCTCGCCCCTCCCTCTCTCTCGCCCCTCCCTCTCTCTCGCCCCTCCCTCTCTCTCGCCCCTCCCTCTCTCTCGCCCCTCCCTCTCTCTCGCCCCTCCCTCTCTCTCGCCCCTCCCTCTCTCTCGCCCCTCCCTCTCTCTCGCCCCTCCCTCTCTCTCGCCCCTCCCTCTCTCTCGCCCCTCCCTCTCTCTCGCCCCTCCCTCTCTCTCGCCCCTCCCTCTCTCTCGCCCCTCCCTCTCTCTCGCCCCTCCCTCTCTCTCGCCCCTCCCTCTCTCTCGCCCCTCCCTCTCTCTCGCCCCTCCCTCTCTCTCGCCCCTCCCTCTCTCTCGCCCCTCCCTCTCTCTCGCCCCTCCCTCTCTCTCGCCCCTCCCTCTCTCTCGCCCCTCCCTCTCTCTCGCCCCTCCCTCTCTCTCGCCCCTCCCTCTCTCTCGCCCCTCCCTCTCTCTCGCCCCTCCCTCTCTCTCGCCCCTCCCTCTCTCTCGCCCCTCCCTCTCTCTCGCCCCTCCCTCTCTCTCGCCCCTCCCTCTCTCTCGCCCCTCCCTCTCTCTCGCCCCTCCCTCTCTCTCGCCCCTCCCTCTCTCTCGCCCCTCCCTCTCTCTCGCCCCTCCCTCTCTCTCGCCCCTCCCTCTCTCTCGCCCCTCCCTCTCTCTCGCCCCTCCCTCTCTCTCGCCCCTCCCTCTCTCTCGCCCCTCCCTCTCTCTCGCCCCTCCCTCTCTCTCGCCCCTCCCTCTCTCTCGCCCCTCCCTCTCTCTCGCCCCTCCCTCTCTCTCGCCCCTCCCTCTCTCTCGCCCCTCCCTCTCTCTCGCCCCTCCCTCTCTCTCGCCCCTCCCTCTCTCTCGCCCCTCCCTCTCTCTCGCCCCTCCCTCTCTCTCGCCCCTCCCTCTCTCTCGCCCCTCCCTCTCTCTCGCCCCTCCCTCTCTCTCGCCCCTCCCTCTCTCTCGCCCCTCCCTCTCTCTCGCCCCTCCCTCTCTCTCGCCCCTCCCTCTCTCTCGCCCCTCCCTCTCTCTCGCCCCTCCCTCTCTCTCGCCCCTCCCTCTCTCTCGCCCCTCCCTCTCTCTCGCCCCTCCCTCTCTCTCGCCCCTCTCTCTCTCTCCCCCTCTCTCTCTGTCCCCCGTCTCTCTGACTCCCTCTTTCTCTCTCTATCTCCCACTCTCTCTGTCTCCCACTCTCTTTCTTAGTTTCCCACTCTCTCGCTCTGTCTCCCACTCTCTCCTTCTTCCCCCTCGCTCTCCTTCTTCCCCCTCTCTCTCCTTCTTCCCCTCTCTCTCCTTCCCCCCCTCTCTCTCCTTCCCCCCCTCTTTCTCCTTCTCCCCCTCTCTCTCCTTCCCCCCCTCTCTCTATTCACCCCCACTCTCTCTTCCCCACTCTCTCTCCTTCTCCCCACTCTCTCTCCTTCTCCCCCCTCTCTCTCCTTCTCCCCCCTCTATCTCCTTCTCCCCCTCTCTCTCCTCCCCCTCTCTCTCCTCCCCCTCTCTCTCCTCCCCCTCTCTCTCCTCCCCCTCTCTCTCCTCCCCCTCTCTCTCCTCCCCCTCTCTCTCCTCCCCCTCTCTCTCCTCCCCCTCTCTCTCCTCCCCCTCTCTCTCCTCCCCCTCTCTCTCCTCCCCCTCTCTCTCCTCCCCCTCTCTCTCCTCCCCCTCTCTCTCCTCCCCCTCTCTCTCCTCCCCCTCTCTCTCCTCCCCCTCTCTCTCCTCCCCCTCTCTCTCCTCCCCCTCTCTCTCCTCCCCCTCTCTCTCCTCCCCCTCTCTCTCCTTCTCCCCTCTCTCTCCTTCTCCCCTCTCTCTCCTTCTCCCCTCTCTCTCCTTCTCCCCTCTCTCTCCTTCTCCCCTCTCTCTCCTTCTCCCCTCTCTCTCCTTCCACCCCCTCTCCCTCCTTCTCCCCCCTCTCTTTCCTTCTCCCCTCCATCTCACGCTCTCCTGCACCCGTCACGCGCTCCCTTTCCCTCATCTCACGCTCTCCCTTCCCCACGTCTCGCGCTCTCCCTTCCCCACGTCTCGCGCTCTCCCTTCCCCCCGTCTCGCGCTCTCCCTTCCCGCGTCTCGCGCTCACCCTTCCCCCGTGTCTTGCGCTCTCCTTTCCCCCATCTCACGCTCTCCTTCCCCGTCTCGCGCTCTCCTTTCCCCCATCTCACGCTCTCCTTCCCCGTCTCGCACTCTCCTTTCACCCTCTGTCTCGTGCTCTCCATTCTGCCCCCGTCTCGCTCTCTCCCTTCTCCCCCATCTCGCCCTCTCCCTTCCCCCTGTCTCGCCCTCTCCCTTCCCCCCGACTGGCCCTGTCCCTTCCCCCCGCCCCGCCTCGCCCTCTCCCTTCCCCCCGTCTCGCCCTCTCCCTTCCCCCCATCTCGCCCTCTCCCTTCCCCCCGCCCCGTCTGGCCTTGTCCCTTCCCCCCGCCCCGCCTCGCCCTCTCCCTTCCCTCCGCCTCATCTGGCCTTCTCCCTTCCCCCCCGCCCCATCTCGCCCTCTCCCTTCCCCCCGCCCCTTCTCGCCCTCTCCCTTCCCCCCGGCTCGTCTCGCCCTCTCCCATCCACCCGCCCGGTCTCGCCCTCCCCCTTCCCCCCGCCCCGTCTCGCCCTCTCGCTTCCCCCGCCCCGTCTCACCCTCTCCCTTCCCCCCGCCCCGTCTCGCTATCTCCATTCTCCCCCTGCCCCGTCTCACCCACTCCCTTCCCACCGCCTCGTCTCGCCCTCTCACTTCCCCCGCCTCGTGCACTCCTACTGACGATTTGCGCTCTCATTCCCCCGTCTCGCGCACTCCTGCCACTGTCTCGCGCTCTCGTTCCCTGTCTCGTGTTCTCGTTCCCCGTCTCGCGATCTCCCTCCCCGTTTCGCACTCTCCTTACTCCCATCTCACGGTCTCCTTCCCTGCTTCTTGCTAACACTTTCCCTGTCTCACGCTCTCGCTCTCCCGCCTCACACTCTCCTTCCCCCGTCTCACGGTCTCCTTCCCCCGTCTCGCACTCTCCTTCCCTGCCTCCCGCTCTCCTTTCACACCCCTCTCGTGCTCTCCATTCTGCCCCCCGTCTCGCGCTCTCCCTTCCCCCCCGTCTCGCCCTCTCCTCCCCCCTATCTCGCGCTCTCCCTTCCCCCCCGTCTCACCTTCTCCCTTCCCCCGCCCCGTCTCGCCCTCTCCTTCCCCCCGTCTCGCCCTCTCCCTTGCCCGTCTCGCGCTCTCCCTTCCGCTCCGTCTCGCGCTCTGTCTTCTCCCCGTCTCGCGCTCTCCCTTCCCCCGTCTCGCCTTCTCTCTTCCCTCGCCCCGTCTCGCCCTCTCCCTCCCCCCGTCTCGTGCTCTCCCTTCCCCCCCATCTCGCTCTCTCCCTTCTCCCCGTCTCGCCCTCTCCCTTCCTGCGCCCCATCTCAAACTCACCTTCCCCCCCGTCTCGCGTTCTCCCTTCCCCCCGTCTCGGCCTCTCCCTTCCCCCACACCGTCCCGCCCTCTCCCTTCACCCACCCCGTCTCACCCTCTCCCTTCCCCCACCTCTTGCACTCCAACTGACGATTTGCGCTCTCCTTCCCCAGTCTCGTGCTCTCCTTCCCCATCTCCCGCTCTCCTTTCACACCTTGTCTCGTGCTCTCCATTCTGCCCCTCATCTCGCGCTCTCCCTTCCCCCCTGTCTCGCCCACACCTTCCGCTGTCACGCGCTCTCCTTCCCCCTTCTCGCTATCACATTCCCTGTCTCGCGCTCTTCTTCTCCCGACTCGCGCTCTCCTTCCCCCGTCTCGCGCTCTCCTTCACCGTCTCTTGCTCTCCATTCACCCCCCGTCTCGTGCTCTCCATTCTGCCCCCATCTCACACTCTCCCTTCCCCCGTCTCGCCCTCTCCCTTCCCCCACCTCGTGCACTCCTACTGACGATTTGCGCCCTCCTACCTCCGTCTCGCGCTCTCCTTCCCCCGTCTCGTGCTCTCCTTCCCCGTCTCGCGTTCTCGTTCCCCCGTCTCGCGCTCCCCCTCCCCGTCTCGCGCTCTCGTTCCTCCCATCTCGCGCTCTCCTACCCCCTTCTCGCTATCACATTCCCTATCTCGAGCTCTCCCTCCCCTGTCTCGTGCTTTCCTTCCTCCCATCTCATGATCCCCTTCTCCCTTCTCGCTATCACATTCCCCCTTGCCTCGCACACTCCTTCCCCCGTCTTGCGCTCTCCTTCCCCCGTCTTGCGCTCTCCTTCCCCCGTCTCGCGCTCTCCATCCCCCGATCGCGCTCTCCTTTCCTGTCTCGCGCTCTGCTTCCCTGTCTCATGCACTCCTTTCACCTCCCTTCTCGTGCTCTCCATTTTGCCCCCCATCTCGCACTCCCCTTCCCCGCCTTGCGCTCTCCTTTCCCCATCTTGCGCTCTCCTTTCCCCATCTTGCGCTCTCCTTCCCCCATCTCGTGCTCTCCTTCCCCAGCCAGGCGCTCTCCTTCCCCGTCTCGCGCTCTCGTTCCCCCTTCTCGCTATCACATCCCCCGCTCTTCTCGCGCTCTCCTTCCCACCCGTCTTGTCCTCTACTTCCCCCCCATCTCGCGCACTCCATTGCCTCCGTCTCGCGCTGCTTTTACACCTGTCTCACGCTATTCTTCCCCATCACGTGCTCTTCTTTCCCCCTTTCTTGTGCATTCCTTCCCCCATCTCGCGCTCTCCTTCCTCCATCTCGCACTTTCCTTCCTCCATCTCGCGCTCTCCTTCCCCCGCCTCGCGCTCTCCTTCCCCCGCCTCGCGCTCTCCTTCCCCCGCCTCGCGCTCTCCTTCCCCCGCCTCGCGCTCTCCTTCCCCCGCCTCGCGCTCTCCTTCCCCCGCCTCGCGCTCTCCTTCCCCCGCCTCGCGCTCTCCTTCCCCCGCCTCGCGCTCACCTTCCCCCGTCTCGCGCTCTCCTTCCTCCATCTCGCGTTCTCCTTCCCCCGCCTCACGCTCACCTTCCCCGTCTCGCACTCTCCTTCCCCGTCTCGCGCTTTCCTTTCAGCCCCCATCTCGCGCGTTTCTTCCCCCCGCCCCGTCTCGTACTCTCCCTTCCCCCACCACATGCATTCCTCCTGACGATTTGCGCCCTCCTTCCTCCGTCTCGAGCTCCCCTACCCCCGTCCTGCGCTCTCCCCCCCGCCACGTCTCACGCTCTCCTTCCCCCGCATCTCGCCCTCTTCATTCCCCCGGCTCGTGCTCTCCTTCCCCCCCAACTCTCGCTCTCCTTCCCCCGTCTCGCGCTCTCCTGAACACCCCCGTCTCGCGCTCTCCTGAATACCCCCATCTCGCGCTCTCCTGAACCCCCTCGTCCCACGCTCTCCTGAACACCCCCGTCTAGCGCTCTCCTGAACATCCCGTCTCGCGCTCTCCTTCCTCCCCGTCACACGCTCTCCATCCCCCCCGTCACACGCTCTCCATCCCCCCCGTCACACGCTCTCCTTCCCCCTGTCTCTCGCTCTCCTTCCCCCACGTCTCACGCTCTCCTTCCCCCTGTCTCTCGCTCTCCATCCCTCCGTCTCGCGCTCTCCTTCCCCTCCGTCTCTCGCTCTTCATCCCCCACGTCTCTCGCTCTCCTTCCCCCTGTCTCTCGCTCTCCTTCCCCCTGTCTCTCGCTCTCCTTCCCCCGTCACGTGCGCTCCTTCCCTCCGTCTCGCGCTCTCCTTCCCCCCGTCTCGCGCTCTCCATCCCCCCCATCTCACGCTCTCCTTCCCCCTGTCTCTCGCTCTTCATCCCCCACGTCTCTCGCTCTCCTTCCCCCTGTCTCTCGCTCTCCTTCCCCCTGTCTCTTGCTCTCCTTCCCCCGTCACGTGCGCTCCATCCCTCTGTCTCTCGCTCTCCTTCCCCGACTCGCACTCTCCTTCCCCCTGTCTCATGCTCTCCTTCCCCCTGTCCCTCGCTCTCCTTCCCCTACGTCTCTCACTCTCCTTCCACCTGTCTCTCGCTCTCCTTCCCCCACGTCTCTCACTCTCCTTCCACCTGTCTCTCGCTCTCCTTCCCCCCCGTCTCTCGCTCTCCTTCCCCCCGTCTCTCGCTCTCCTTCCCCCCCGTCTCTCACTCTCCTTCCCCCCGTCTCACGCTCTCCTTCCCCCCGTCTCACGCTCTCCTTCCTCCCCTGTCTCACGCTCTCCTCCTCCCCGTCTCTCGCTCTCCTTCCCCCCCGTCTCTCGCTCTCCTCCCTCCCGTCTCTCGCTCTCCTTCCCCCCCCCCGTCTCGTGCTCTCCTTCGCCCACTCATCTCGTGCTCTCCTTCCACCAATCAAGCTCTTCTTCCCCCGTCTCTCGCTCTCCCTTCCCCCGGTCTCTCACTCTCCTTCCCCCCCGTCTCGCGCTCTCCTTCACACCCCTGTCTCGCGCTGTCCTGAATACCCCCATCTCGCGCTCTCCTGAACCCCCTCGTCCCACGCTCTCCTGAACACCCCCATCTCGCGCTCTCCTTCCCCCCGTCTCACGCTCTCCATCCCCCCCGTCACACGCTCTCCTACCCCCTGTCTCGCGCTCTCCTTCCCCCACATCTCACGCTCTCCTTCCCCCTGTCTCTTGCTCTCCTTCCCCGTTACGTGCGCTCCATCCCTCCGTCTCGCGCTCTCCTTCCCCCCCGTCTCACGCTCTCCTTCCCCCCCCGTCTCGTGCTCTCCTTTGCCCCCATCTCGCGCTCTCCTTCCCCGACTCGCACTCTCCTTCCCCTGTCTCATGCTCTCCTTCCCCCTGTCCCTCGCTCTCCTTCCCCCACGTCTCTCACTCTCCTTCCACCTGTCTCTCGCTCTCCTTCCCTCACGTCTCTCGCTCTCCTTCCCCCTGTCTCTCGCTCTCCTTCCCCCCCATCTCTCGCTCTCCTTCCCCCCCCGTCTCACGCTCTCCTTCCCCCCGTCTCACGCTCTCCTTCCCCCCCATCTCGCGATCTCCTTCCCCCACGTCTCACGCTCTCCTTCCCCCACGTCTCACGCTCTCCTTCCCCCACGTCTCACGCTCTCCTTCCCCCACGTCTCACGCTCTCCTTCCCTCCGTCTCGCGCTCTCCTTCCCCTCCGTCTCTCGCTCTTCATCCCCCACGTCTCTCGCTCTCCTTCCCCCTGTCTCTCGCTCTCCTTCCCCCTGTCTCTCGCTCTCCTTCCCCCGTCACGTGCGCTCCATCCCTCCGTCTCGCGCTCTCCTTCCCCCCCGTCTCGCGCTCTCCATCCCTCCCGTCTCACGCTCTCCTTCCCCCTGTCTCTCGCTCTTCATCCCCCACGTCTCTCGCTCTCCTTCCCCCTGTCTCTCGCTCTCCTTCCCCCTGTCTCTCGCTCTCCTTCCCCCTGTCTCTTGCTCTCCTTCCCCCGTCACGTGCGCTCCATCCCTCTGTCTCTCGCTCTCCTTCCCCGACTCGCACTCTCCTTCCCCTGTCTCATGCTCTCCTTCCCCCTGTCCCTCGCTCTCCTTCCCCCACGTCTCTCACTCTCCTTCCACCTGTCTCTCGCTCTCCTTCCCTCACGTCTCTCGCTCTCCTTCCCCCTGTCTCTCGCTCTCCTTCCCCCTGTCTCTCGCTCTCCTTCCCCCTGTCTCTCGCTCTCCTTCCCCCTGTCTCTCGCTCTCCTTCCCCCTGTCTCTTGCTCTCCTTCCCCCGTCACGTGCGCTCCATCCCTCTGTCTCTCGCTCTCCTTCCCCGACTCGCACTCTCCTTCCCCTGTCTCATGCTCTCCTTCCCCCACGTCTCTCGCTCTCCTTCCCCCTGTCCCTCGCTCTCCTTCCCCCACGTCTCTCGCTCTCCTTCCACCTGTCTCTCGCTCTCCTTCCCCCCCGTCTCTCGCTCTCCTTCCCCCTGTCTCTCGCTCTCCTTCCCCCCCATCTCTCGCTCTCCTTCCCCCCCATCTCTCGCTCTCCTTCCCCCCGTCTCTCGCTCTCCTTCCCCCCGTCTCACGCTCTCCTTCCCCCCGTCTCACGCTCTCCTTCCTCCCCTGTCTCACGCTCTCCTCCTCCCCGTCTCTCGCTCTCCTTCCCCCCCCGTCTCTCGCTCTCCTCCCTCCCGTCTCTCGCTCTCCTTCCGCCCCCCCCGTCTCGTGCTCTCCTTCGCCCACTCATCTCGTGCTCTCCTTCCACCAATCAAGATCTCCTTCCCCCGTCTCTCGCTCTCCCTTCCCCCGGTCTCTCACTCTCCTCTCCTTCCCCCCCGTCTCGCGCTCTCCTGAACACCCCTGTCTCGCGCTGTCCTGAATACCCCCATCTCGCGCTCTCCTGAACCCCCTCGTCCCACGCTCTCCTGAACACCCCCGTCTCGCGCTCTCCTTCCCCCCCGTCTCACGCTCTCCATCCCCCCCGTCACACGCTCTCCTACCCCCTGTCTCTCGCTCTCCTTCCCCCGTCACGTGCGCTCCATCCCTCCGTCTCTCGCTCTCCTTCCCCCCCATCTCGCGATCTCCTTCCCCCTGTCTCTCGCTCTCCTTCCCCCTGTCTCTCGCTCTCCTTCCCCCTGTCTCTCGCTCTCCTTCCCCCTGTTTCTCGCTCTCCTTCCCCCACGTCTCACGCTCTCCTTCCCCCTGTCTCTCGCTCTCCTTCCCCGTTACGTGCGCTCCATCCCTCCGTCTCGCGCTCTCCTTCCCCCCGTCTCACGCTCTCCATCCCCCCCGTCTCACGCTCTCCTTCCCCCCCCCGTCTCGTGCTCTCCTTTGCCCCCATCTCGCGCTCTCCTTCCCCGCCTCGCACTCTCCTTCCCCTGTCTCATGCTCTCCTTCCCCCTGTCCCTCGCTCTCCTTCCCCCACGTCTCTCACTCTCCTTCCACCTGTCTCTCGCTCTCCTTCCCTCACGTCTCTCGCTCTCCTTCCCCCTGTCTCTCGCTCTCCTTCCCCCCCCATCTCTCGCTCTCCTTCCCCCCCGTCTCTCGCTCTCCTTCCCCCCCGTCTCACGCTCTCCTTCCCCCCCGTCTCACGCTCTCCTTCCTCCCCTGTCTCACGCTCTCCTCCCCCCCCGTCTCACGTTCTCCTTCCTCCCCTGTCTCACGCTCTCCTCCTCCCCGTCTCTCGCTCTCCTTCCCCCCCCCCCCCCCGTCTCGTGCTCTCCTTCGCCCACTCATCTCGTGCTCTCCTTCCACCAATCAAGCTCTCCTTCCCCCGTCTCTCGCTCTCCCTTCCCCCGGTCTCTCACTCTCCTTCCCCCCGTCTCACGCTCTCCTTCCACCCCATCTCGCACTCTCCTTCCCCCCCGTCTCACGCTCTCCTTACCCCTGTCTCTTGCTCTCCTTCCCCCCCGTCTCACGCTCTCCTTACCCCTGTCTCTTGCTCTCCTTCCCCCCTGTCGCTCGCTCTCCTTTCCCCCCGTCCGGTGGCTCCTTTCCCCCCGTCTCACTCTCTCCTTCCCCCCCCCGTCTCACGCTCTCCTTCCCCCCCCGTCTCACGCTCTTCTTCGCCCTGTCATCTCGCGCTCTCCTTCCCCGACTCGCGCTCTCCTTCACCCGTCTCGTGCACTCCTTCCCCCAAGTCTCTCGCTCTCCTTCCCCCCATCTCTCGCCCTCCTTCCCCCCCATCTCTCGCTCTCCTTCCCCCCCCGTCTCACGCTCTCCTTCCCCCCCCGTCTCACGCTCTTCTTCGCCCTGTCATCTCGCGCTCTCCTTCCCCGACTCGCGCTCTCCTTCACCCGTCTCGCGCACTCCTTCCCCCAAGTCTCTCGCTCTCCTTCCCCCCATCTCTCGCCCTCCTTCCCCCCCATCTCTCGCTCTCCTTCGCCCCCGTCTCACGCTCTCCTTCCCCCCGTCTCACGCTCTTCTTCCCCCCGTCTCACGCTCTCCTTCCTCACCTGTCTCACGCTCTCCTCCCCCCTGTCTCTTGCTCTCCTTCCCCCCCTCCCTCGTGCTCTCCTTCGCCCCCGTCTCTTGCTCTCCTTCCGCCCATCCGTCTCGTGCTCTCCTTCGCCCACTCATCTCGTGCTCTCCTTCCACCAATCAAGCTCTCCTTCCCCCGTCTCTCGCTCTCCCTTCCCCCGGTCTCTCGCTCTCCTTCCCCCCCGTCTCACGCTCTCCTTCCCCCCCCATCTCACGCTCTCCTTCGCCCTCTCATCTTGCACTCTCCTTCCCCCGTCTCACGCTCTCCTTCCCCGTCTCGCCCTCTCCTTCCCCCCCTGTCGCTCGCTCTCCTTTCCCCCGTCCCGTGGCTCCTTCCCCCCCGTCTCACGCTCTCCTTCCCCCCCCCATCTCACGCTCTCCTTCGCCCTCTTATCTTGCACTCTCCTTCCCCCGTCTCGCCCTCTCCTTCCCCCGTCTCGCCCTCTCCTTCCCCCGTCTCGCCCTCTCCTTCCCCCGTCTCGCCCTCTCCTTCCCCCGTCTCGCCCTCTCCTTCCCCCGTCTCGCCCTCTCCTTCCCCCGTCTCGCCCTCTCCTTCCCCCGTCTCGCCCTCTCCTTCCCCCGTCTCGCCCTCTCCTTCCCCCGTCTCGCCCTCTCCTTCCCCCGTCTCGCCCTCTCCTTCCCCCGTCTCGCCCTCTCCTTCCCCCGTCTCGCCCTCTCCTTCCCCCGTCTCGCCCTCTCCTTCCCCCGTCTCGCCCTCTCCTTCCCCCGTCTCGCCCTCTCCTTCCCCCGTCTCGCCCTCTCCTTCCCCCGTCTCGCCCTCTCCTTCCCCCGTCTCGCCCTCTCCTTCCCCCGTCTCGCCCTCTCCTTCCCCCGTCTCGCCCTCTCCTTCCCCCGTCTCGCCCTCTCCTTCCCCCGTCTCGCCCTCTCCTTCCCCCGTCTCGCCCTCTCCTTCCCCCGTCTCGCCCTCTCCTTCCCCCGTCTCGCCCTCTCCTTCCCCCGTCTCGCCCTCTCCTTCCCCCGTCTCGCCCTCTCCTTCCCCCGTCTCGCCCTCTCCTTCCCCCGTCTCGCCCTCTCCTTCCCCCGTCTCGCCCTCTCCTTCCCCCGTCTCGCCCTCTCCTTCCCCCGTCTCGCCCTCTCCTTCCCCCGTCTCGCCCTCTCCTTCCCCCGTCTCGCCCTCTCCTTCCCCCGTCTCGCCCTCTCCTTCCCCCGTCTCGCCCTCTCCTTCCCCCGTCTCGCCCTCTCCTTCCCCCGTCTCGCCCTCTCCTTCCCCCGTCTCGCCCTCTCCTTCCCCCGTCTCGCCCTCTCCTTCCCCCGTCTCGCCCTCTCCTTCCCCCGTCTCGCCCTCTCCTTCCCCCGTCTCGCCCTCTCCTTCCCCCGTCTCGCCCTCTCCTTCCCCCGTCTCGCCCTCTCCTTCCCCCGTCTCGCCCTCTCCTTCCCCCGTCTCGCCCTCTCCTTCCCCCGTCTCGCCCTCTCCTTCCCCCGTCTCGCCCTCTCCTTCCCCCGTCTCGCCCTCTCCTTCCCCCGTCTCGCCCTCTCCTTCCCCCGTCTCGCCCTCTCCTTCCCCCGTCTCGCCCTCTCCTTCCCCCGTCTCGCCCTCTCCTTCCCCCGTCTCGCCCTCTCCTTCCCCCGTCTCGCCCTCTCCTTCCCCCGTCTCGCCCTCTCCTTCCCCCGTCTCGCCCTCTCCTTCCCCCGTCTCGCCCTCTCCTTCCCCCGTCTCGCCCTCTCCTTCCCCCGTCTCGCCCTCTCCTTCCCCCGTCTCGCCCTCTCCTTCCCCCGTCTCGCCCTCTCCTTCCCCCGTCTCGCCCTCTCCTTCCCCCGTCTCGCCCTCTCCTTCCCCCGTCTCGCCCTCTCCTTCCCCCGTCTCGCCCTCTCCTTCCCCCGTCTCGCCCTCTCCTTCCCCCGTCTCGCCCTCTCCTTCCCCCGTCTCGCCCTCTCCTTCCCCCGTCTCGCCCTCTCCTTCCCCCGTCTCGCCCTCTCCTTCCCCCGTCTCGCCCTCTCCTTCCCCCGTCTCGCCCTCTCCTTCCCCCGTCTCGCCCTCTCCTTCCCCCGTCTCGCCCTCTCCTTCCCCCGTCTCGCCCTCTCCTTCCCCCGTCTCGCCCTCTCCTTCCCCCGTCTCGCCCTCTCCTTCCCCCGTCTCGCCCTCTCCTTCCCCCGTCTCGCCCTCTCCTTCCCCCGTCTCGCCCTCTCCTTCCCCCGTCTCGCCCTCTCCTTCCCCCGTCTCGCCCTCTCCTTCCCCCGTCTCGCCCTCTCCTTCCCCCGTCTCGCCCTCTCCTTCCCCCGTCTCGCCCTCTCCTTCCCCCGTCTCGCCCTCTCCTTCCCCCGTCTCGCCCTCTCCTTCCCCCGTCTCGCCCTCTCCTTCCCCCGTCTCGCCCTCTCCTTCCCCCGTCTCGCCCTCTCCTTCCCCCGTCTCGCCCTCTCCTTCCCCCGTCTCGCCCTCTCCTTCCCCCGTCTCGCCCTCTCCTTCCCCCGTCTCGCCCTCTCCTTCCCCCCGTCTCGCCCTCTCCTTCCCCCCCGTCTCTCCCTCTCCTTCCCCCCCGTCTCGCCCTCTCCTTCCCCCCCGCCTCTCGCTCTCCTTCCCCCATCTCGCGCTCTCCTTCCCCCATCTCGCCCTCTCCTTCCCCTCCGTCTCGCCCTCTCCTTCCCCTCCGTCTCGCCCTCTCCCTTCCCCACCTCGTCTCGCCCTCTCCCTTCGCCCGCCCCGTCTCGCCCTCTTCCTTCCCCCGCCCCGTCTCGCCCTCTTCCTTCCCCCGCCCCATCTCGCCCTCTCCCTTCCCCCACCACATGCACTCCTACTGACGATTTGCGCCCTCCTTCCTCCGTCTCACGCTCTCCTTCCCCCCAATCTCGCGCTCTTCATTCCCCCGGCTCGTGCTCTCCTTCCCCCCCATCTCGCGCTCTCCTGAACGCCACCCCGTCTGGCGCTGGCCATCCCCCCCATCTCGCGCTCTCCAGAATTACCCCATCTCACACTCTCCTTTCCCCATGTCTCTTGCTCTCCTTCACCCCGTCTCTCGCTCTCCTTCAACCCGTCTCTTGCTCTCCTTCCGGCCCCGTCTCGTGCTCTCCTCCCCCGTCACGTGCTCTCCATCCCTCCGTCCCTCGCTCTCCTTCCCCCCCATCTCGCGCTCTCCTTCCCCCATGTCTCACGCTCTCCTTCCCCCTGTCTCTCGCTCTCCATCCCCCACGTCTCTCGCTCTCCTTCGCCCTGTCTCTCGCTCTCCTTCCACCACGTCCCTCGCTCTTCTTCCCCGACATCTCGCGCTCTCCTTCCCCCCGTCTCATGCTCTCCTTTACCCCCATCTCGAGCTCTCCTTCCCCGACTCGCACACACCTTCCCCGTCTCGTGTTCTCCTTCCCCCTGTCTCTCGCTCTCCTTCCCCCTGTCTCTCGCTCTCCTTCCCCCACGTCTCTCGCTCTCCTTCCCCCTGTCTCTCGCTCTCCTTCCCCCTGTCTCTCGCTCTCCGTCCCCCACGTCTCTCGCTCTCCTTCCCCCTGTCTCTCGCTCTCTGTCCCCCACGTCCCTCGCTCTCCTTCCCCCTGTTTCTCGCTCTCCTTCCCCCACGTCTCTCGCTCTCCTTCCCCCTGTCTCTCACTTTCCCTCCCCCAAGTCTCTCGCTCTCTTTCCCCCTGTCTCTCGCTCTCCTTCCCCGTCTCACGCTCTCCTTCCCCCACGTCTCTCGCTCTCCTTCCGCCCTCCCGTGCTCTCCTTCGCCCCTCATCTTACGCTCTCTATTTCCCCCACGTCTCTTGCTCTCCTTCCCCGTCTCGTGCTCTCCATCCCCCCGTCTCACGCCCTCCTTCCCCCCTCTCGTGCTCTCCATCCCCCCGTCTCGCACTTTCCTTCCCCGTCTCGTGCTCTCCATCCCCCTGTCTCGCGCTCTCCTTCCCCCACGTCTCGCGCTCTCCTTCCCCGGCGTCTCTCACTCTCCTTCCTCCCGTCTCTCGCTCTCCTTCCCCCGTCTCTCGCTCTCCTTCCCCCGTCTCTCGCTCTCCTTCCCCCGTCTCTCGCTCTCCTTCCCCCGTCTCTCGCTCTCCTTCCCCCGTCTCTCGCTCTCCTTCCCCCGTCTCTCGCTCTCCTTCCCCCGTCTCTCGCTCTCCTTCCCCCGTCTCTCGCTCTCCTTCCCCCGTCTCTCGCTCTCCTTGCCCCGTCTCACGCTCTCCTTCCCCGTCTCACGCTCTCCTTCCCCCCCGTCTCACGCTCTCCTTCCCCATCTCGCGCTCTCCTTCCCCCACGTCTCACGCTCTCCTTCCCCGTCTCGTGCTCTCCATCCCCCCGTCTCGCACTCTCCTTCCCCCGTCTCGTGCTATCCATCCCCCTGTCTCTCGCTCTCCTTCCTCCACGTCTCTCGCTCGCCTTCCCCCTGTCTCGCGCTCTCCTTCCCCCACGTCTCGCGCTCTCCTTCCCCCACGTCTCGCGCTCTCCTTCCCCCACGTCTCGCGCTCTCCTTCCCCCACGTCTCGCGCTCTCCTTCCCCGCCGTCTCTCACTCTCCTTCCCCCCGTCTCTCGCTCTCCTTCCCCCCCGTCTCTCGCTCACCTTCCCCCGTCTCTCGCTCTCCTTCCCCCTCATCTCACGCTCTCTTTCCCCCGTCTCACGCTCTCATTCTCCCGCGTCTCATGCTCTCCTTCCCCCCCGTCTCACGCTCTCCTTCCCCCCCGTCTAATGCTCTCCTTCCCCCCCGTCTCACACTCTCCTTCCCCTCCCATCTCACGCTCTCCTTCCCCATCTCACGCTCTTCTTCCCCCCCGTCTCGCCCTCTCCCTTCCCCCGCACCGTCTCGTCCTCTCCCTTCACCCACCCCATCTCGTCCTCTCCCTTTCCCCGCCCCGTCTCGCCCTCTCCCTTCCCCCACCTCGTGCACTCCTACTGACAATTTGCGCCCTCCTTCGTCCGTCTCGCGCTCTCCTTCCGCCGTCTCGTGCTCTCCTTCCCCGTCTCGCGTTCTCCCTCCCCGTCTCGCGCTCTCGTTCCTCTCATCTCGCGCTCTCCTTCCCCCTTCTCGCTATCACATTCCCTATCTTGAGCTCTCCCTCCCCTGTCTCGTGCTTTCCTTCCTCCCATCTCGTGATTCCCTTCCCCCTTCTCGCTGTCACATTCCCCCTTGCCTTGCGCACTCCTTCCCCCGTCTTGCGCTCTGCTTCCCCCGTCTCGCGCTCTCCTTCCCCCGATCGCGCTCTCATTTCCTGTCTCGCGCTCTGCTTCCCTGTCTCATGCTCTCCTTTCACCTCCCTTCTCGTGCTCTCCATTTTGCCCCCCATCTCGCACTCTCCTTCCCCACGTCTCGCGCTCTCCTCACCCCATCTCGCGCTCTCCTGAACCCCCCCGTCTCGTGCGCTCCTCAAACCCCTGACTCGTGCTCTCCTCCCCACCCCCACGTCTCACGCTCTCCTTCCCCCCCATCTCGCGCTCTTCATTCCCCCGGCTCGTGCTCTCCTTCCCTTGCAACTCTCGCTCTCCTTCGCCCGTCTCGCGCTCTCCTTCCCCCCGTCTCGCGCTCTCCTGAACGCCACCCCGTCTGGCGCTGGCCTTCCACCCGATCTCGCGCTCTCCAGAATTCCCCCGTCTCACGCTCTCCTTTCCCCATGTCTCTTGCTCTCCTTCACCCTGTCTCTCGCTCTCCTTCACCCTGTCTCTTGCTCTCCTTCCGCCCCCGTCTCGTGCTCTCCTTCCCCCGTCTCGTGCTCTCCATCCCCCCATCTCTCGCTCTCCTTCCCCCCCATCTCGCGCTCTCCTTCCCCCACGTCCCTTGCTCTCTTTCCCCGACATCTCGCGCTCTCTTTCCCCGACATCTCGCGCTCTCCTTCCCCCCGTCTCATGCTCTCCTTTGCCCCCATCTCGAGCTCTCCTTCCCCGACTCGCACTCTCCTTCCCCATCTCGTGTTCTCCTTCCCCCTGTCTCTTGCTCTACTTCCCCCACGTCTCTCGCTCTCCTTCCCCCTGTCTCTCGCTCTCCTTCCCCCTGTCTCTCACTCTCCGTTCCCCACGTCTCTCGCTCTCCTTCCCCCTGTCTCTCGCTCTCTGTCCCCCACGTCCCTCGCTCTCCTCCCCCCTGTCTCTCGCTCTCCTTCCCCCACGTCTCTCGCTCTCCTTCCCCCTGTCTCTTGCTTTCCCTCCCCCAAGTCTCTCGCTCTCCTTCCCCCCTCCCGTGCTCTCCTTCGCCCCCTCATCTTACGCCCTCATTCCCCCACGTCTCTTGCTCTCCTTCCCCGTCTCGTGCTCTCCATCCCCCCGTCTCACGCCCTCCTTCCCCCCTCTCGTGCTCTCCATCCCCCCGTCTCGCACTTTCCTTCCCCGTCTCGTGCTCTCCATCCCCCACGTCTCTCGTTCTACTTCCCACCGTCTCTCACTCTCCTTCCCCCTGTCTCTCGCTCTCCTTCCCCCGTCTCTCGCTCTCCTTTCCCCGTCTCTCGCTCTCCTTCCCCCTCATCTCACGCTCTCCTTTCCCCGTCTCACGCTCTCCTTCCCCCGCGTCACATGCTCTCCCTCCCCCCCGTCTTTCGCTCTCCCTCCCCCCCCGTTTAATGCTCTCCTTCCCCGCCGTCTCACGCTCTCCTTCCCCCCGTCTCATGCTCTCCTTCCCCATCTCGCGCTCTCCTTCCCCCACGTCTCTTGCTCTCCTTCCCCGTCTCGTGCTCTCCATCCCCCCCGTCTCACGCTCTCCTTCCCCCGTCTCGTGCACTCCACCCCCCCGCCTCGCACTCTCCTTCCCCCGTCTCGTGCTCTCCATCCCCCTGTCTCTCGCTCTCCTTCCTCCACGTCTCTCGCTCGCCTTCCCCCTGTCTCGCGCTCTCCTTACCCCCGTCTCTCGCTCTCCTTCCCCCATCTCTCGCTCTCCTTCCCCCTCATCTCACGCTCTCTTTCCCCCGTCTCACGCTCTCCTTCCCCCGCATCTCACGCTCTCCTTCCCCCCCCCGTCTCACGCTCTCCTTCCCCCCCGTCTCACGCTCTCCTTCCCCCCCGTCTCACGCTCTCCTTCCCCCCGTCTCACGCTCTCCTTCCCCATCTCACGCTCTTCTTCCCCCCCGTCTCGCCCTCTCCCTTCCCCCGCCCCGTCTCGCCCTCTCCCTTCGCCCACTCCATCTCGTCCTCTCCCTTTCCCCGCCCCGTCTCGCCCTCTCCCTTCCCCCACCTCGTGCACTCCTACTGACGATTTGCGCCCTCCTTCGTCCGTCTCGCGCTCTCCTTCCGCCGTCTCGTGCTCTCCTTCCCCGTCTCGCGTTCTCGTTCCCCCGTCTCGCGCTCTCCTTCCCCCGTCTCGTGCACTCCACCCCCCCGCCTCGCACTCTCCTTCCCCCGTCTCGTGCTCTCCATCCCCCTGTCTCTCGCTCTCCTTCCTCCACGTCTCTCGCTCGCCTTCCCCCTGTCTCGCGCTCTCCTTACCCCCGTCTCTCGCTCTCCTTCCCCCTCATCTCACGCTCTCCTTCCCCCCGTCTCACGCTCTCCTTCCCCCCGTCTCACGCTCTCCTTCCCCATCTCACGCTCTTCTTCCCCCCCGTCTCGCCCTCTCCCTTCCCCGCCCCGTCTCGCCCTCTCCCTTCGCCCACTCCATCTCGTCCTCTCCCTTTCCCCGCCCCGTCTCGCCCTCTCCCTTCCCCCACCTCGTGCACTCCTACTGACGATTTGCGCCCTCCTTCGTCCGTCTCGCGCTCTCCTTCCGCCGTCTCGTGCTCTCCTTCCCCGTCTCGCGTTCTCGTTCCCCCGTCTCGCGCTCTCCCTCCCCGTCTCGCGCTCTCATTCCTCCCATCTCGCGCTTTCCTTCCCCCTTCTCGCTATCACATTCCCTATCTCAAGCTCTCCCTCCCCTGTCTCGTGCTTTCCTTCCTCCCATCTCATGATCCCCTTCCCCCTTCTCGCTATCACATTCCCCCTTGCCTCGCGCTCTCTTTCTCCCGTCTTGCGCTCTCCTTCTCCCGTCTCGCGCTCTCCTTCCCCCGATCGCGCTCTCCTTTCCTGTCTCGCGCTCTGCTTCCCTGTCTCATGCTCTCCTTTCACCTCCCTTCTCGTGCTCTCTATTCTGCCCCCCATCTCGCACTCTCCTTCCCCGTCTCGCGCTCTCCTTTCCCCATCTTGCGCTCTCCTCCCCCCTTCTCATGCTCTCCTTCCCCAGTCTGGCGCTCTCCTTCCCCGTCTCGCGCTCTCCTTCCCCCTTCTCGCTATCACATCCCCCGCTCTTCTCGCGCTCTCCTTCCCACCCGTCTCGTCCTCTACTTCCCCCCCCCCATCTCGTGCACTCCATTGCCTCCGTCTCGCGCTGCTTTTACACCTGTCTCACGCTATTCTTCCCCCATCTCGCGCTCTCCTTCCCCCGTCTCGTGCTCTCCTTCCTCCATCTCGCGCTCTCCTTCCACCGCCTCACGCTCACCTTCCCCCGTCTCGCACTCTCCTTCCCCGTCTCGCGCTTTGCTTTCAGCCCCCATCTCGCGTGTTTCTTCCCCCCGCCCCGTCTCGTACTCTCCATTCTGCCCCCCTGTCTCGCGCTCCCCTTCCCCGTCTCGCACTCTCCTTAACCCGCCTCGTGCACTCCGACTGACGATTTGCGCTCTTCTTCGCACCCCCCGTCTCGTGCTCTCCTTCGCCCCCTCATCTCGCGCTCTCCTTCCCCGACTCACGCTCTCCTTCCCTCGTCTCATGCTCTCCTTCCCCCGTCTCACGCTCTTCTTCCCCCGTCTCATGCTCTTCTTCCCCCGTCTCACACTTTCCTTCCCCCCAATCTCGCGCTCTCCTTCCCCACGTCTCGCGCTCTACTCACCCCGTCTCGCGCTTTCCTGAACCCCCCCGTCTCGCGCTCTCCTCAAACCCCCGTCTCGTGCTCTCCTCCCCACCCCCACATCTCACGCTCTCCTTCTCCCCCATCTTGCGCTCTTCATTCTCCCGGCTCGTGCTCTCCTTCCCCCGCAACTCTCGCTCGCCTTCCCCCGTCTCGCGCTCTCCTGAACACCCCCGTCTCGCGCACTCCTGAACACCCCCATCTCGCGCTCTCCTGAACCCACCCGTCCCACGCTCTCCTGAACACCCCCGTCTCGCGCTCTCCAGAACCCCCCGTCTCGCGCTCTCCTTCCCCCCGTCTCACGCTCTCCACCCCCCCCGTTACTCGCTCCCCTTCACCGCTGTCTCTCACTCCCCTTCACCCCGTCCTCTTGCTCTCCTTCACCCCGTGTCTCACTCTCCTTCCGCCCCCCATCTCGCGCTATCCTTCCCCCCGTCTCGCGCTCTCCTGAACGCCACCCTGTCTGGCGCTGGCCTTCCCCCCCGATCTCGCGCTCTCCAGAATTCCCCCGTCTCACGCTCTCCTTTCCCCATGTCTCTTGCTCTCCTTCACCCCGTCTCTTCCTCTCCTTCGCCCCCTCATCTCGCGCTCTCCTTCCCCGACTCGCGCTCTCCTTCCCCCGTCTCGTGCGATCCATCCCCCCATCTCTCGCTCTCCTTTCCCCCCGTCCCGCGCTCTCCTTCGCCCCCATCTCGCGCTCTCCCTTCCCCCACCACATGCACTCCTACTGCCGATTTGCGTCCTTCTTCCTCCGTCTCCAGCTCCCCTATCCCTGTCCCTCGCTCTCCTCCCCCCCCCACGTCTCACGCTCTCCTTCCCCCGCATCTCGCCCACCTCATTCCCCCGGCTCGTGCTCTTCTACCCCCCCAACTCTCGCTCTCCTTCCCCCGTCTCGCGCTCTCCTGAACACCCCCGTCTCGTGCTCTCCTGAACACCCCCATCTCGCGCTCTCCTGAACCCCCTCGTCCCACACTCTCCTGAACCCCCCGTCTCGCGCTCTCCTTCCCCCCGTCTCACGCTCTCCATCCCCCCCCATCACACGCTCCCCTTCACCCCGGCCTCTTGCTCTCCTTCACCCCGTCTCTCGCTCTCCTTCCGCCCCCCGTCTCGCACTCTCCTTCCCCCCGTCTCGCGCTCGCCAGAATTCCCCCATCTCACGCTCTTCTTTCCCCATGTCTCTTGCTCTCCTTCACCCAGTCTCTTGCTATCCTTCCGCCCCCCCATCTCGTGCTCTCCTACGCCCCCTCATCTCGCGCTCTCCTTCCCCGACTCGCGCTCTCCTTCCCCCGTCACGTGCTCTCCATCCCTCAGTCTCTCGCTCTCCTTCCCCCCCATCTCGCGATCTCCTTCCCCGACGTCTCACGCTCCCCTTCCCCCTGTTTCTCGCTCTCCTTCCCCGACGTCTCTCGCTCTCCTTCCCCCCTGTCTCATGCTCTCCTTTGCCCCCATCTCGCGCTCTCCTTCCCCAACTCGCACTCTCCTTCCCCTGTCTCGTGCTCTCCTTCCCCCGTCTCTCGCTCTCCTTCGCCCACGTCTCTCGCTCTCCTTCCACCTGTCTCTCGCTCTGCTTCCCCCACGTCTCTCGCTCTCCTTCCCCCTGTCTCTCGCTCTCCGTCCCCCACGTCTCTCGCTCTCCTTCCCCCTGTCTCTCGCTCTCCTTCCCCCACGTCTCTCGTTCTACTTCCCACTGTCTCTCGCTCTCTGTCCCCCACGTCCCTCGCTCTCCTTCCCCCTGTCTCTCGCTCTCCTTCCCCCACGTCTCTTGCTCTCCTTCCCCCTGTCTCTCGCTCTCCCTCTCCCAAGTCTCTCGCTCTCTTTACCCCTGTCTCTCGCTCTCCTTCCCCGACTCGTGCTCTCCTTCCCCGTTTCGCGCTCTCCTTCCCCCACGTCTCTCGCTCTCCTTCTCCCCTCCAGTGCTCTCCTTCGCCCCCTCATCTCGCGCTCTACTTCCCCCACGTCTCTTGCTCTCCTTCCCCGTCTCGTGCTCTCCATCCCCCCGTCTGACACTCTCCTTCCCCCGTCTCGTGCTCTCCATCCCCCTGTCTCTCGCTCTCCTACCCCCACGTCTCTCGCTCGCCTTCCCCCTGTCTCTCGCTCTCCTTCCCCCAGGTCTCGCACTCTCCTTCCCCCATGTCTCGCGCTCTCCTTCCCCGCCGTCACTCACTCTCCTTCCCCCCCGTCTCTCGCTCTCCTTCCCCCCCGTCTCTCGCTCTCCTTCCCCGTCTCTCGCTCTCCTTCCCCGTCTCTCGCTCTCCTTCCCCCCGTCTCTCGCTCTCCTTTCCTTGTCTCACGCTCTCCTTCCCCCCGTCTCGTGCTATCCTTCCACCCCCCCATCTCACGCTCTCCTTTAGCCTGTCTTGCACTCTCCTTCCCCCCGTCTCACGCTCTCCTTCCCCCCGTCTCGTTCTATTCTTGCACCCCCGCGTCTCGCGCTCTCCTTCCCCACGTCTCGCGCTCTCCTTCCACCCCACCCCCATCTCACGCTCTCCTTCCCCCATCTCACGCTCTCCTTCCCCCATCTCACGCTCTCCTTCCCCCATCTCACGCTCTCCTTCCCCCGTCTCACGCTCTCCTTCCCCCGTCTCACCCTCTCCTTCCCCCCCGTCTCACGCTCTCCTTCCCTCATCTCACGCTCTTCTTCCCCCTGTCTCACGCTCTCCTTCTCCCGCCCCGTCTCGCACTCTCCTTCCCCCTGTCTCGCCCTCTCCCTTCCCCCCCGTATCGCCCTCTCCCTTCCCCCGCTCCGTCTCGCCCTCTGCCTTCGCCCACCCCATCTCGTCCTCTCCCTTCCCCCGCCCCGTCTCGCCCTCTCCCTTCCCCCACCTCGTGCACTCCTACTGACGATTTGCGCCCTCCTACCTCCGTCTCGCGCTCTCCTTCCCCCGTCTCGTGCTCTCCTTCCCCGTCTCGCATTCTCGTTCCCCCGTCTCGCGCTCTCCCTCCCCGTCTCGCGCTCTCATTCCTCCCATCTCGCGCTTTCCTTCCCCCTTCTCGCTATCACATTCCCTATCTCGAGCTCTCCCTCCCCTGTCTCGTGCTTTCCTTCCTCCCATCTCATGATCCCCTTCCACCTTCTCGCTATCACATTCCCCCTTGCCTCGCGCTCTCTTTCTCCCGTCTTGCGCTCTCCTTCTCCCGTCTCGCGCTCTCCTTCCCCCGATCGCGCTCTCCTTTCCTGTCTCGCGCTCTGCTTCCCTGTCTCATGCTCTCCTTTCACCTCCCTTCTCGTGCTCTCCATTCTGCCCCCCATCTCGCACTCTCCTTCCCCCGCCTCGCGCTCTCCTTTCCCCATCTTGCGCTCTCCTCCCCCCATCTCATGCTCTCCTTCCACAGTCTGGCGCTCTCCTTCCCCGTCTCGCGCTCTCCTTCCCCCTTCTCGCTATCACATCCCCCGCTCTTTTCGCGCTCTCCTTCCCACCCGTCTCGTCCTCAACTTCCCCCCCCGATCTCGTGCACTCCATTGCCTCCGTCTCGCGCTGCTTTTACACCTGTCTCACGCTATTCTTCCCCCATCTCGCGCTCTCCCCCCCCCCCCGTCTCGTGCTCTCCTTCCTCCATCTCGCGCTCTCCTTCCACCGCCTCACGCTCACCTTCCCCCGTCTCGCACTCTCCTTCCCCGTCTCGCGCTTTGCTTTCAGCCCCCATCTCGCGCGTTTCTTCCCCCCGCCCCGTCTCGTACTCTCCATTCTGCCCCCCTGTCTCGCGCTCCGCTTCCCCGTCTCGCACTCTCCTTAACCCGCCTCGTGCACTCCTACTGACGATTTGCGTTCTTCTTTGCACCCCCCGTCTCGTGCTCTCCTTCGCCCCCTCATCTCGTGCTCTCCTTCCCCGACTCACGCTCTCCTTCCCTCGTCTCACGCTCTTCTTCCCCCGTCTCATGCTCTTCTTCCCCCGTCTCACACTTTCCTTCCCCCCATGTCTCGCGCTCTCCTTCCCCATGTCTCGCGCTCTCCTCACCCCGTCTCGCGCTTTCCTGAATCCCCCCGTCTCGCGCTCTCCTCAAACCCCCGTCTCGTGCTCTCCTCCCCACCCCCACGTCTCACGCTCTCCTTCTCCCCCATCTCGCGCTCTTCATTCCCCCGGCTCGTGCTCTCCTTCCCCCGCAACTCTCGCTCTCCTTCCCCCGTCTCGCGCTCTCCTGAACACCCCCGTCTCGCGCACTCCACCCCCCCCCGTTACTCGCTCCCCTTCACCGCTGTCTCTCGCTCCCCTTCACCCCGTCCTCTTGCTCTCCTTCACCCCGTGTATCACTCTCCTTCCGCCCCCCATCTCGCGCTATCCTTCCCCCCGTCTCGCGCTCTCCTGAACGCCACCCTGTCTGGCGCTGGCCTTCCCCCCGATCTCGCGCTCTCCAGAATTCCCCCGTCTCACGTTCTCCTTTCCCCATGTATCTTGCTCTCCTTCACCCCGTCTCTCGCTCTCCTTCACCCCGTCTCTTCCTCTCCTTCACCCCCTCATCTTGCGCTCTCCTTCCCCGACTCGCGCTCTCATTCGCCCGTCTCGTGCGATCCATCCCCCCATCTTTCGCTCTCCTTCCCCCCCCGTCCCGTGCTCTCCTTCGCCCCCATCTCGCGCTCTCCCTTCCCCTACCACATGCACTCCTACTGCCGATTTGCGTCCTTCTTCCTCCGTCTCGAGCTCCCCTATCCCCGTCCCTCGCTCTCCTCCCCCCCCCCACGTCTCACGCTCTCCTTCCCCCTCTTCATCTCGCCCTCTTCATTCCCCCGGCTCGTGCTCTCCTACCCCCCCAACTCTCGCTCTCCATGCCCCGTCTCATGCTCTCCGAAACACCCCCGTCTCGTGCTCTCCTGAACACCCCCATCTCGCGCTCTCCTGAACCCCCTCGTCCCACACTCTCCTGAACCCCCCGTCTCGCGCTCTCCTTTACCCCGTCTCACGCTCTCCATCCCCCCCCGTCACACGCTCCCCTTCACCCCGGCCTCTTGCTCTCCTTCACCCCGTCTCTCGCTCTCCTTCCGCCCCCCGTCTCGTGCTCTCCTTCCCCCCCGTCTCGCGCTCACCAGAATTCCCCCATCTCACGCTCTCCTTTCCCCATGTCTCTTGCTCTCCTTCACCCTGTCTCTCGCTCTCCTTCACCCCGTCTCTTGCTCTTCTTCCGCCCCCCATCTCGTGCTCTCCTTCGCCCCCTCATCTCGCGCTCTCCTTCCCCGACTCGCGCTCTCCTTCCCCCGTCACGTGCTCTCCATCCCTCCGTCTGTCGCTCTCCTTCCCCCCCATCTCGCGATCTCCTTCCCCGACGTCTCACGCTCTCCTTCCCCCTGTTTCTCGCTCTCCTTCCCCGACGTCTCTCGCTCTCCTTCCCCCCTTCTCATGCTCTCCTTTGCCCCCATCTCGCGCTCTCCTTCCCCGACTCGCACTCTCCTTCCCCTGTCTCGTGCTCTCCTTCCCCCGTCTCTCGCTCTCCTTCGCCCACGACTCTCGCTCTCCTTCCACCTGTCTCTCGCTCTGCTTCCCCCACGTCTCTCGCTCTCCTTCCCCCTGTCTCTCGCTCTCCGTCCCCCACGTCTCTCGCTCTCCTTCCCCCTGTCTCTCGCTCTCCTTCCCCCACGTCTCTCGTTCTACTTCCCACTGTCTCTCGCTCTCTGTCCCCCATGTCCCTCGCTCTCCTTCCCCCTGGCTCTCGCTCTCCTTCCCCCACGTCTCTTGCTCTCCTGCCCCCTGTCTCTCGCTCTCCCTCTCCCAAGTCTCTCGCTCTCTTTACCCCTGTCTCTCGCTCTCCTTCCCCGTCTCGCGCTCTCCTTCCCCCACGTCTCTCGCTCTCCTTCTCCCCTCCAGTGCTCTCCTTCCACCCCCCCATCTCACGCTCTCCTTTAGCCTGTCTTGCGCTCTCCAACCCCCGTCTCACGCTCTCCTTCCCCCGTCTCGTTCTATCCTTGCACCCCCGCGTCTCGCGCTCTCCTTCCCCACGTCTCGCGCTCTCCTTCCCCCGTCTCACGCTCTCCTTCCCCCATCTCACGCTCTCCTTCCCCCATCTCACGCTCTCCTTCCCCCGTCTCGCCCTCTCCCTTCCCTCCGTATCGCCCTCTCCCTTCCCCCGCTCCGTCTCGCCCTCTCTCTTCGCCCACCCCATCTCGTCCTCTCCCTTCCCCCGCCCCGTCTCGCCCTCTCCCTTCCCCCACCTCGTGCACTCCTACTGACGATTTGCGCCCTCTTACCTCCGTCTCGCGCTCTCCTTCCCCCGTCTCGTGCTCTCCTTCCCCGTCTCGCGTTCTCGTTCCCCCGTCTCGCGCTCTCCCTCCCCGTCTCGCGCTCTCGTTCCTCCCATCTCGCGCTCTCCTTCCCCCTTCTCGCTATCACATTCCCTATCTCGAGCTCTCCCTCCCCTGTCTCGTGCTTTCCTTCCTCCCATCTCATGATCCCCTTCCCCCTTCTCGCTATCACATTCCCCCTTGCCTCGCGCACTCCTTCCCCCGTCTCGCGCTCAACATCCCCCGATCGCGCTCTCCTTTCCTGTCTCGCGCTCTGATTCCCTGTCTCATGCTCTCCTTTCACCTCCCTTCTCGTTCTCTCCATTCTGCCCCCCATCTCGCACTCTCCTTCCCCCGCCCTGCGCTCCCCTTTCCCCATTTTGCGCTCTCGTTCCCCCATCTCGCGCTCTCCTTCCCCAGCCTGGCGCTCTCCTTCCCCGTCTCGCGCTCTCCTTCCCCCTTCTCGCTATCACATCCCCCGCTCTTCTCACGCTCTCCTTCCCACCCGTCTCGTCCTCTACTTCCCCCCCCCATCTCGCGCACTCCATTGCCTCCGTCTCACGCTGCTTTTACACCTGTCTCATGCTATTCTTCCCCCGTCACGTGCTCTTCTTTCCCCCCTTCTTGTGCATTCCTTCCTCCATCTCGCGCTCGCCTTCCTCCATCTCGCGCTCTCCTTCCTTCATCTCGCGCTCTCCTTCCCCCGCCTCTCGCACTCTCCTTCCTCCATCTCGCGCTCTCCTTCCCCCGCCTCACGCTCACCTTCCCCGTCTCGCACTCTCCTTCCCCGTCTCGCCCTTTCCTTTCAGCCCCCAACTCGCGCGTTTCTTCTCCCCGCCCCATCTCGTACTCTCCATTCTGCCCCCCCTCTCTCGCGCTCCCCTTCCCCGTCTCGCACTCTCCTTAACCCGCCTCGTGCACTCGGACTGACGATTTGCGCTCTTATTCGCACCCCCCGTCTCGTGCTCTCCTTCGCCCCCTCATCTCGCGCTCTCCTTCACCGACTCACGCTCTCCTTCCCCCGTCTCATGCTCTCCTTCCCCCATCTCACACGCTCCTTCCCCCCAATCTCGCGCTCTCCTCACCCCGTCTCACGCTCTCCTGAACCCCCCCCCGTCTCGTGCGCTCCTCAAACCCCTGTCTCATGCTCTCCTCCCCACCCCCACGTCTCACGCTCTCCTTCTCCCCCATCTCGCGCTCTTCATTCCCCCGGCTCGTGCTCTCCTTCCCCCGCAACTCTCGCTCTCCTTCCCCCATCTCGCGCTCTCCTGAACACCCCTGTCTCGCGCTCTCCTGAACACCCCCATCTCGCGCTCTCCTGAACCCACCCATCCCACGCTCTCCTGAACACCCCCGTCTTGCGCTCTCCTGAACCCCCCGTCTCGCGCTCTCCTTCCCCCCCATCTCACGCTCTCCATCCCCCCCCGTCACTCGCTCCCCTTCACCGCCGTCTCTCGCTCCCCTTCACCCCGTCCTCTCGCTCTCCTTCACCCCGTCTCTCACTCTTCTTCCGCCCTCCGTCTCGCGCTCTCCTTCCCCCCGTCTCGCGCTCTCCTGAACGCCATCTCGTCTGGCGCTGGCCTTCCACCCGATCTCGCGCTCTCAAGAATTCCCCCGTCTCACGCTCTCCTTTCCCCATGTCTCTTGCTCTCCTTCACCCTGTCTCTCGCTCTCGTTCACCCTGTCTCTTGCTCTCCTTCCGCCCCCGCCTTGTGCTCTCCTTCGCCCCCTCATCTCGCGCTCTCCTTCCCCAACTCGCGCTCTCCTTCCCCCGTGTCGTGCTTTCCTTCCCCCCATCTCTCGCACTCCTTCCCCCCCATGTCGCGCTCTCCTTCCCCCACGTCTCTCGCTCTCCTTCCCCCTGTCTCTCGCTCTCCTTCCCCCATGACTCTCTCTCTCTCCTTCCCCCTGTTTCTCGCTTTCCTTCCCCGACTCGCGCTCTCCTTCCCCCGTCTCACGCTCTCCCTCCCCCCGTCTCACGCTCTCCCTCCCCCCGTCTCACGCTCTCCCTCCCCCCGTCTCACGCTCTCCCTCCCCCCGTCTCACGCTCTCCTTCCCCCCCGTCTCACGCTCTCCTTCCCCCCCGTCTCATGCTCTCCATCCCCCTATCTCACGGTCTCCTTCCCCCGCCTCACCCTCTCCTTCCCCCCGTCTCACGCTCTCCTTCCCCCGTCTCACGCTCTCCTTCCCCCGTCTCGCGCTCTCCATCCCCCCCGTTACTCGCTCCCCTTCACCGCCGTCTCTCGCTCCCCTTCACCCCGTCCTCTTGCTCTCCTTCACCCCGTCTCTCACTCTCCTTCCGCCCTCCGTCTCGCGCTCTCCTTCCCCCTGTCTCTTGCTTTCCTTCCCCGACCCGCGCTCTCCTTCCCCCGTCTCACGCTCTCCCTCCCCCCGTCTCACGCTCTCCCTCCCACCGTCTCACGCTCTCCCTCCCACCGTCTCACGCTCTCCTTCCCCCACCGTCTCAAGCTCTCCTTCCCCCCCGTCTCACGCTCTCCTTCCCCCTATCTCACGGTCTCCTTCCCCCGCCTCACCCTCTCCTACCCCCCCCGTCTCACGCCCTCCTTCCCCCCGTCTCACGCTCTCCTTCTCCCATCTCACGTTCTTCTTCTCCCCCGTCTCACACTCTCCTTCCCCCGCCCCGTCTCGCCCTCTCTCTTCCCCCACCACATGCATTCCTCCTGACGACTTGCGCCCTCCTTCCTCCGTCTCGAGCTCCCCTACCCCCGTCCCACGCTGTCCCCCCCCCGCCACGTCTCACGCTCTCCTTCCCCCGCATCTCGCCCTCTTCATTCCCCCGGCTCGTGCTCTCCTTCCCCCCCAACTCTCGCTCTCCTTCCCCCGTCTCGTGATCTCCTGAACACCCCCGTCTCGCGCTCTCCTGAACACCCCCATCTCGCGCTCTCCTGAACCCCCTCGTCCCACGCTCTCCTGAACACCCCCGTCTTGCGCTCTCCTGAACCCCCCGTCTCGCGATCTCCTTCCCCCCGTCTCACGCTCTCCTTCCCCCTGTCTCTCGCTCTCCTTCCCCCGTCAAGTGCGCTCCATCCCTCCGTCTCTCGCTCTCCTTCCCCCCCCATCTCGCGATCTCCTTCCCCCACGTCTCACGCTCTCCATCCCCCACGTCTCTCGCTCTCCATCCCCCTCATCTCTCGCTCTCCTTCCCCCTGTCTCTCGCTCTCCTTCCCCGACGTCTCTCGCTCTCCTTACCCCCCGCCTCGTGCTCTCCTTTGCCCCCATCTCGCGCTCTCCTTCCCCGACTCGCACTCTCCTTCCCCTGTCTCGTGCTCTCCTTCCCCCTGTCCCTCGCTCTCATTCCCCCACGTCTCTCGCTCTCCTTCCACCTGTCTCTCGCTCTTCTTCCCCCACGTCTCTCGCTCTCCTTCCACCTGTCTCTCGCTCTTCTTCCCCCGCGTCTCTCGCTCTCCTTCCCCCTGTCTCTCTCTCTCTCTCTGTCCCCCACGTCCCTCGCTCTCCTTCCCCCTGTCTCTTGCTCTCCTACCCCCACGTCTCTTGCTCTCCTTCCCCCTGTCTCTTGCTCTCCCTCCCCCAAGTCTCTCGCTCTCTTTCCCCCTGTCTCTCGCTCTCCTTCCCCGACTCGCGCTCTCCTTCCCCGTCTTGCGCTCTCCTTCCCCCACGTCTCTCGCTCTCCTTCCCCCCTCCCGTGCTCTCCTTCGCCCCCTCATCTCGCGCTCTACTTCCCCCATGTCTCTTGCTCTCCTTCCCCGTCTCGTGCTCTCCATCCCCCCGTCTCACGCTCTCCTTCCCCCGTCTCGTGCTCTCCATCCCCCCGTCTCACAATCTCCTTCCCCCGTCTCGTGCTCTCCATCCCCCTGTCTCTCACTCTCCTTCCCCCACGTCTCTCGCTCGCCTTCCCCCTGTCTCTTGCTCTCCTTCCCCCAGGTCTCACACTCTCCTTCCCCCACGTCTCACGCTCTCCTTCCCCGTCGTCACTCACTCTCCTTCCCCCGTCTCTCGCTCTCCTTCCCCCCGTCTCTCGCTCTCCTTCCCCCCGTCTCTCGCTCTCCTTCCCCCCGTCTCTCGCTCTCCTTCCCCCCGTCTCTCGCTCTCCTTCCCCCCCGTCTCTCGCTCTCCTTCCCCCCGTCTCTCGCTCTCCTTCCCCCCGTCTCTCGCTCTCCTTCCCCCCGTCTCTCGCTCTCCTTCCCCCCGTCTCTCGCTCTCCTTCCCCCCGTCTCTCGCTCTCCTTCCCCCCGTCTCTCGCTCTCCTTCCCCCCGTCTCTCGCTCTCCTTCCCCCCGTCTCTCGCTCTCCTTCCCCCCGTCTCTCGCTCTCCTTCCCCCCGTCTCTCGCTCTCCTTCCCCCCGTCTCTCGCTCTCCTTCCCCCCGTCTCGTGCTATCCTTCCACTCCCGCGTCTCGCGCTCTCCTACCAACCCCGTTTCACGCACTCCTACCCCCCCCCATCTCACGCTCTCCTTCAACCCGTCTTGCGCTCTCCTTCCCCCCATCTCACGCTCTCCTTCCCCCGTCTCACGCTCTCCTTCCCCCGTCTCACGCTCTCCTTCCCCCGTCTCACCCTCTCCTTCCCCCCGTCTCACCCTCTCCTTCCCCCCGTCTCACGCTCGCCTTTCCCCGCCCCATTTCGTCCTCTCCCTTCCCCCACCCCATCTCGCCCTCTCCCTTCCCCCACCTCGTGCACTCTTACTGACTATTTGCGCCCTCCTTCCTCCATCTCGCGCTCTCCTTCCTCCGTCTCGTGCTCTCCTTCCCCCATCTCGTGCTCTCCTTCCCCGTCTCGCGCTCTCCTTCCCCCATCTCATGCTCTCCTTCCCCATCTCGCGTTCTCGTTCCCCCGTCTCGCGCTCTCCCTCCCCGTCTCGTGCTTTCCTTCCTCCCATCTCATGATCCCCTTCCCCCTTCTCGCTATCACATTCCCCCTTGCCTCGCGCTCTCCTTCCCCCCGTCTCGCGCTCTCCTGAACGCCACACCGTCTGGCGCTGGACATCCCCCCCATCTCGCGCTCTCCAGAATTACCCCATCTCACAATCTCCTTTCCCTATGTCTCTTGCTCTCCTTCACCCGATCTCTCGCTCTCCTTCAACCCGTCTCTTGCTCTACTTCCGCCCCCCGTCACGTGCTCTCCATCCCTCCGTCTCTCGCTCTCCTTCCCCCCATCTCGCGCTCTCCTTCCCCCGCGTCTCACGCTCTCCTTCCCCCTGTCTCTCGCTCTCCATCCCCCACATCTCTCGCTCTCCTTCCCCCTGTCTCTCGCTCTCCTTCCTCCACGTCTCTCACTCTCCTTCCCCGACGTCTCTCGCTCTCCTTCCCCCCGTCTCATGCTCTCCTTTGCCCCTATCTCGCGCTCTCCTTCCCCGACTCGCACGCTCCTTCCCCCTGTCTCGTGCTCTCCTTCCCCCTGTCTCTCGCTCTCCTTCCCCCACGTCTCTCGCTCTCCTTCCCCCCTGTCTCTCGCTCTCCTTCCCCCTGTCTCTCGCTCTCCTTCCCACTGTCTCTCGCTCTCTGTCCCCCACGTCCCTCGCTCTCCTTCCCCCCGTCTCTCGCTCTCCTTCCCCCGTCTCTCGCTCTCCTTCCCCCGTCTCTCGCTCTCCTTCCCCCGTCTCTCGCTCTCCTTCCCCGTCTCTCGCTCTCCTTCCACCCCCGCGTCTCGCGCTCTCCTTCCCCATGTCTCGCGCTCTCCTTCCACCCCACCCCCATCTCACGCTCTCCTTCCCCCGTCTCACGCTCTCCTTCCCCCGTCTCTCGCTCTCCTTCCCCCGTCTCACGCTCTCCTTCCCCCGTCTCACGCTCTCCTTCCCCCGTCTCACGCTCTCCTTCCCCCGTCTCACGCTCTCCTTCCCCCGTCTCACGCTCTCCTTCCCCCGTCTCACGCTCTCCTTCCCCCGTCTCACGCTCTCCTTCCCCCGTCTCACGCTCTCCTTCCCCCGTCTCACGCTCTCCTTCCCCCGTCTCACGCTCTCCTTCCCCCGTCTCACGCTCTCCTTCCCCCGTCTCACGCTCTCCTTCCCCCGTCTCACGCTCTCCTTCCCCCGTCTCACGCTCTCCTTCCCCCGTCTCACGCTCTCCTTCCCCCGTCTCACGCTCTCCTTCCCCCGTCTCACGCTCTCCTTCCCCCGTCTCACGCTCTCCTTCCCCCGTCTCACGCTCTCCTTCCCCCGTCTCACCCTCTCCTTCCCCCGTCTCACCCTCTCCTTCCCCCGTCTCACGCTCTTCTTCCCCCTGTCTCACGCTCTCCTTCCCCCGCCCCGTCTCGCACTCTCCTTCCCCCTGTCTCGCCCTCTCCCTTCCCCCCGTATCGCCCTCTCCCTTCGCCCACCCCATCTCGTCCTCTCCCTTCCCCCGCCCCGTCTCGCCCTCTCCCTTCCCCCACCTCGTGCACTGCTACTGACGATTTGCGCCCTCCTACCTCCGTCTCGCGCTCTCCTTCCCCCGTCTCATGCTCTCCTTCCCCGTCTCGCGTTCTCGTTCCCCCGTCTCGCGCTCTCCCTCCCCGTCTCGCGCTCTCGTTCCTCCCATCTCGCGCTCTCCTTCCCCCTTCTCGCTATCACATTCCCTATCTCGAGCTCTCCCTCCCCTGTCTCGTGCTTTCCTTCCTCCCATCTCATGATCCCCTTCCCCCTTCTCGCTATCACATTCCCCCTTGCCTCGCGCACTCCTTCCCCCGTCTTGCGCTCTCCTTCCCCCGTCTCGCGCTCTCCATCCCCCGATCGCGCTCTCCTTTCCTGTCTCGCGCTCTGCTTCCCTGTCTCATGCTCTCCTTTCACCTCCCTTCTCGTTCTCTCCATTCTGCCCCCCATCTCGCACTCTCCTTCCCCCGCCTCGCGCTCTCCTTTCCCCATTTTGCGCTCTCCTTCCCCCATCTCGCGCTCTCCTTCCCCAGCCTGGCGCTCTCCTTCCCCGTCTCGCGCTCTCCTTCCCCCTTCTCGCAATCACATCCCCCGCTCTTCTCACGCTCTCCTTCCCACCCGTCTCGTCCTCTACTTCCACCCCCATCTCGCGCACTCCATTGCCTCCGTCTCGCGCTGCTTTTACACCTGTCTCATGCTATTCTTCCCCCGTCACGTGCTCTTCTTTCCCCCCTTCTTGTGCATTCTTTCCCCCCTTCTTGTGCATTCCTTCCCCCATCTCGCGCTCTCCTTCCTCCATCTCGCGCTCTCCTTCCCCCGCCTCGCGCTCACCTTCCCCCGCCTCGCGCTCACCTTCCCCCGTCTCGCACTCTCCTTCCTCCATCTCGCGCTCTCCTTCCTCCATCTCGCGCTCTCCTTCCCCCACCTCACGCTCACCTTCCCCGTCTCGCACTCTCCTTCCCCGTCTCGCGCTTTCCTTTCAGCCCCCAACTCGCGCGTTTCTTCTCCCCGCCCCGTCTCGTACTCTCCTTAACCCGCCTCGTACACTCGGACTGACGATTTGCGCTCTTCTTCGCACCCCCCGTCTCGTGCTCTCCTTCGCCCCCTCATCTCGCGCTCTCCTTCACCGACTCATGCTCTCCTTCCCCCGTCTCATGCTCTCCTTCCCCGTCTCATGCTCTTCTTCCCCCGTCTCATGCTCAGCTTCCCCCATCTCACACTCTCCTTCCCCCCAATCTCGCGCTCTCCTCACCCCGTCTCACGCTCTCCTGAACCCCCCCGTCTCGTGCGCTCCTCAAACCCCCGTCTCGTGCTCTCCTCCCCACCCCCCACGTCTCACGCTCTCCTTCTCCCCCATCTCGCGCTCTTCGTTCCCCCGGCTCGTGCTCTCCTTCCCCCGCAACTCTCGTTCTCCTTCCCCCATCTCGCGCTCTCCTGAACACGCCCGTCTTGCGCTCTCCTGAACCCCCCGTTTCGCGCTCTCCTTCCCCCCATCTCACGCTCTCCATCACCCCCCCGTCACTCGCTCCCCTTCACCGCCGTCTCTCGCTCCCCTTCACCCCGTCCTCTCGCTCTCCTTCACCCCGTCTCTCACTCTCCTTCCGCCCTCCGTCTCGCGCTCTCCTTCCCCCCGTCTCGCGCTCTCCTGAACGCCACCTCGTCTGGCGCTGGCCTTCCACCCGATCTCGCGCTCTCAAGAATTCCCCCGTCTCACGCTCTCCTTTCCCCATGTCTCTTGCTCTCCTTCACCCTGTCTCTCGCTCTCGTTCACCCTGTCTCTTGCTCTCCTTCCGCCCCCCGCCTCGTGCTCTCCTTCGCCCCCTCATCTCGCGCTCTCCTTTCCCAACTCGCGCTCTCCTTCCCCCGTGTCGTGCTCTCCTTCCCCCCATCTCTCGCACTCCTTCCCCCCCATGTCGCGCTCTCCTTCCCCCACGTCTCGCGCTCTCCTTCCCCCTGTCTCTCGCTCTCCATCCCCCCCGTCCCGTGCTCTCCTTCGCACCCATCTCTCGCTTTCCTTCCCCGACCCACGCTCTCCCTCCCCCGTCTCACGCTCTCCCTCTCCCCGTCTCACGCTCTCCTTCCCCCCCTGTCTCACGCTCTCCCTCCCCCTATCTCACGCTCTCCTTCCCCCGTCTCACGCTCTCCTTCCCCCCGTCTCACGCTCTCCATCCCCCCCCGTCACTCGCTCCCCTTCACCGCCGTCTCTCGCTCTCCATCCCCCCGTCTCACGCTCTCCTTCCCCCCCTATCTCACGCTCTCCTTCCCCCTATCTCACGGTCTCCTTCCCCCTATCTCACGGTCTCCTTCCCCCGTCTCACGCTCTCCCTTCCCCCCGTCTCACGCTCTCCTTCCCCCCCGTCTCACGCTCTCCTTCCCCCTATCTCACGGTCTCCTTCCCCCCGTCTCACGCTCTCCATCCCCCCCGTCACTCGCTCCCCTTCACCGCCGTCTCTCGCTCCCCTTCACCCCGTCCTCTTGCTCTCCTTCCCCCCGTCTCACGCTCTCCTTCCCCCATCTCACGCTCTTCTTCTCCCCCATCTCACACTCTCCTTCCCCCGCCCCGTCTCGCCCTCTCCCTTCCCCCACCACATGCATTCCTCCTGACGACTTGCGCCCTCCTTCCTCCGTCTCGAGCTCCCCTACCCCCGTCCCGCGCTGTCCCCCCCCCGCCACGTTTCACGCTCTCCTTCCCCCGCATCTCGCCCTCTTCATTCCCCCGGCTCGTGCTCTCCTTCCCCCCCAACTCTCGCTCTCCTTCCCCCGTCTCGTGATCTCCTGAACACCCCCGTCTCGTGCTCTCCTGAACACCCCCATCTCGCGCTCTCCTGAACCCCCTCGTCCCACGCTCTCCTGAACACCCCCGTCTTGCGCTCTCCTGAACCCCCCGTCTCGCGCTCTCCATCCCCCCCGTCACACGCTCTCCTTCCTCCTGTCTCTCGCTCTCCTTCCCCCGTCACCTGCGCTCCATCCCTCCGTCTCTCGCTCTCCTTCCCCCCCATCTTGCGATCTCCTTCCCCCACGTCTCATGCTCTCCTTCCCCCTGTCTCTCGCTCTCCTTCCCCCTGTCTCTCGCTCTCCTTCCCCCTGTCTCTCGCTCTCCTTCCCCGACGTCTCTCGCTCTCCTTCCCCCCCGTCTCGTGCTCTCCTTTGCCCCCACCTCGCGCTCTCCTTCCCCGACTCGCACTCTCCTTCCTCTGTCTCGTACTCTCCTTCCCCTGTCCCTCGCTCTCATTCCCTCACGTCTCTCGCTCTCCTTCCACCTGCCTCTCGCTCTTCTTCCCCCACGTCTCTCGCTCTCCTTCCACCTGTCTCTCGCTCTTCTTCCCCCGCGTCTCTCGCTCTCTTTCCCCCTGTCTCTCTCTCTCTGTCCCCCACGTCCCTCGCTCTCCTTCCCCCTGTCTCTTGCTCTCCTTCCCCCTGTCTCTCGCTCTCTTTCCCCCAAGTCTCTCGCTCTCTTTCCCCCACGTCTCTCGCTCTCCTTCCCCCACGTCTCTCGCTCTCCTTCCCCGTCTCGCGCTCTCCTTCCCCCGTCTCGCGCTCTCCTTCCCCCGTCTCGCGCTCTCCTTCCCCCATCTCGCGCTCTCCTTCCCCATCTCGCGCTCTCCTTCCCCCGTCTCGTGCTCTCCTTCCCCCCCATCTCGCGCTCTCCTGAACGCCACACCGTCTGGCGCTGGAAATCCCCCCCATCTCGCGCTCTCCAGAATTACCCCATCTCACAATCTCCTTTCCCTATGTCTCTTGCTCTCCTTCACCCGATCTCTCGCTCTCCTTCAACCCGTCTCTTGCTCTACTTCCGCCCCCCGTCTCGTGCTGTCCTTTGCCCACTCATCTCGCGCTCTCCTCCCCCGTCACGTGCTCTCCATCCCTCCGTCTCTCGCTCTCCTTCCCCCCATCTCGCGCTCTCCTTCCCCCACGTCTCTCGCTCTCCTTCCCCCTGTCTCTCGCTCTCCGTCCCCCACGTCTCTCGCTCTCCTTCCCCGACATCTCTCGCTCTCCTTCCCCCCGTCTCATGCTCTCCTTTGCCCCTATCTCGCGCTCTCCTTCCCCGACTCGCACGCTCCTTCCCCTGTCTCGTGCTCTCCTTCCCCCTGTCTCTCGCTCTCCTTCCCCCTGTCTCTCGCTCTCTGTCCCCCCCGTCTCACGCTCTCCTTCCCCCTGTCTCTCGCTCTCCTTCCCCCACGTCTCTCGCTCTCCTTCCCCCTGTCTCTCGCTCTCCCTCCCCCAAGTGTCTCGCTCTCCTTCCCCCTGTCTCGCGCTCTCCTTCCCCGACTCGCGCTCTCCTTCCCCATCTCGCGCTCTCCTTCCTCCACGTCTCTCGCTCTCCGTCCCCCACGTCTCTCGCTCTCCTTCCCCCTGTCTCTCGCTCTCTGTCCCCCCCGTCTCACGCTCTCCTTCCCCCTGTCTCTCGCTCTCCTTCCCCCACGTCTCTCGCTCTCCTTCCCCCTGTCTCTCGCTCTCCCTCCCCCAAGTGTCTCGCTCTCCTTCCCCCTGTCTCGCGCTCTCCTTCCCCGACTCGCGCTCTCCTTCCCCATCTCGCGCTCTCCTTCCTCCACGTCTCTCGCTCTCCATCCCTCCGTCTCTCGCTCTCCTTCCCCCTGTCTCTCGCTCTCTGTCCCCCATGTCCCTCGCTCTCCTTCCCCCTGTCTCTCGCTCTCCTTCCCCCACGTCTCTCGCTCTCCTTCCCCCACGTCTCTCGCTCTCCCTCCCCCAAGTGTCTCGCTCTCCTTCCCCCTGTCTCGCGCTCTCCTTCCCCGACTCGCGCTCTCCTTCCCCATCTCGCGCTCTCCTTCCCCCACGTCTCTCGCTATCCTTCCCCATCTCGTGCTCTCCTTCGCCCCCTCATCTCGCGCTCTCCTTCCCCCACGTCTCTTGCTCTCCATCCCCGTCTCGTGCGCTCCATCCCCCCATCTCACGCTCTCCTTCCCCCGTCTCGCACTCCCCTTCCCCCGTCTCGTGCTCTCCATCCCCCTGTCTCTCGCTCTCCTTCCCCCACGTCTCGCGCTCTCCTTCCCCGCCGTCTCTCACTCTCCTTCCCCCCATCTCTCGCTCTCCGTCCCCCGTCTCTCGCTCTCCGTCCCCCGTCTCTCGCTCTCCTTCCCCCCCGTCTCTCGCTCTCCTTCCCCCCCGTCTCTCGCTCTCCTTCCTCCCGTCTCACGCTCTCCTACCCCCGTGTCTCACGCTCTCCTTCCCCCCCGTCTCGTGCTCTCCATCCCCCTGTCTCTCGCTCTCCTTCCCCCACGTCTCTCGCTCGCCTTCCGCCTGTCTCGCGCTCTCCTTCCCCCACGTCTCGCGCTCTCCTTCCCCGCCGTCTCTCACTCTCCTTCCCCCCATCTCTCGCTCTCCGTCCCCCGTCTCTCGCTCTCCGTCCCCCGTCTCTCGCTCTCCTTCCCCCCCGTCTCTCGCTCTCCTTCCCCCCCGTCTCTCGCTCTCCTTCCTCCCGTCTCACGCTCTCCTTCCCCCCCGTCTCACGCTCTCCTTCCCCCCCGTCTCACGCTCTCCTTCCCCCCCGTCTCACGCTCTCCTTCCCCCCTGTCTCACGCTCTCCTTCCCACATCTCACGCTCTTCTTCCCCCCCATCTCGTCCTCTCCCTTCCCCGCCCCGTCTCGCCCTCTTCCCTTCCCCCACCTCGTGCACTCCTACTGACGATTTGCGCCCTCCTTCGTCCGTCTCGCGCACTCTTTCCGCCGTCTCGTGCTCTCCTTCCCCGTCTCGCGTTCTCGTTCCCCCGTCTCGCGCTCTCCCTCCCCGTCTCGCGCTCTCGTTCCTCCGATCTTGCGCTCTCCTTCCCCCTTCTCGCTATCAAATTCCCTATCTCGAGCTCTCCCTCCCCTGTCTCGTGCTTTCCTTCCTCCCAACTCATGATCCCCTTCCCCCTTCTCGCTATCACATTCCCCCTTGCCTCGCACTCTCCTTCCCCCGTCTTGCGCTCTCCTTCCCCGTCTTGCGCTCTCCTTCCCCGTCTTGCGCTCTCCTTCCCCGTCTCGCGCTCTCCTTCCCCCGATCGCACTCTCCTTTCCTGTCTCGCGCTCTGCTTCCCTGTCTCATGCTCTCCTTTCACCTCCCTTCTCGTGCTCTCCATTCTGCCCCCCATCTCGTGCTCTCCTTCCCCAGTCTGGCACTCTCCTTCCCCGTCTCGCGTTCTCCTTTCCCTTTCTCGCTATCACATCCCCCGCTCTTCTCGCGCTCTCCTTCCCACCCATCTCGTCCTCTACTTCCCCCCCCCCCGTCTCGCGCTCTCCTTCCTCCAACTCGCACTCTCCTTCCTCCATCTTGCGCTCTCCTTCCCGGTCTCGCGCTTTCCTTTCAGCCCCCATCTCGCGCGTTTCTTCCCCCCGCCCCGTCTCGTACTCTCCATTCTGCCCCCCAGTCTCGCGCTCCCCTTCACCGTCTCGCACTCTCCTTAACCCGCCTCGTGCACTCCGACTTACGATTTGCGCTCTTCTTCGCACCCCCCGTCTCGTGCTCTCCTTCGCCCCCTCATCTCGCGCTCTCCTTCCCCGACTCACGCTCTTCTTCCCCCGTCTCATGCTCTTCTTCCCCCGTCTCATGCTCTTCTTCCCCCGTCTCATGCTCTTCTTCCCCCGTCTCACACTCTGCTTCCCCCCAATCTCGCGCTCTCCTTCCCCCCGTTTCGCACTCTCCTTCCCCCCGTTTCGCACTCTCCTTCCCCCCGTTTCGCACTCTCCTTCCCCCCGTTTTGCACTCTACTTCCCCACGTCTCGCGCTCTCCTGAACCCCCCCGTCTCGCGCTCTCCTGAACCCCCCCGTCTCGCGCTCTCTTCCCTACCCCCACGTCTCATGCTCTGCTTCCCCCCCCATCTCGCGCTCTTCATTTCCCCGGCTCGTGCTCTCCTTCCCCCGCAACTCTCGCTTTCCTTCCCCCGTCTCGCGCTCTCCTGAACACCCCCGTCTCGCGCTCTCCTGAACACCCCCGTCTCGCGCACTCCTGAACACCCCCATCTCGCGCTCTCCTGAACACCCCCGTCTCACGCACTCCTGAACACCCCCGTCTCGCGCTCTCCTGAACCCACCCATCCCACACTCTCCAGGACACCCCCGTCTTGCGCTCTCCTGAACCACCCGGCTCGCGCTCTCCTTCCCCCCGTCTCACGCTCTCCATCACCCCCCCGTCACTCACTCCCCTTCACCGCCGTCTTTCGCTCCCCTTCACCCCGTCCTCTTGATCTCCTTCACCCCGTCTCTCACTCTCCTTCCGCCCCCCGTCTCGCGCTCTCCTGAACGCCACCCCGTCTGGCACTGGCCTTCCCCCCGATCTCGCGCTCTCCAGAATTCCCCCGTCTCAAGCTCTCCTTTCCCCATGTCTCTCGCTCTCCTTCACCCCGTCTCTCGCTCTCCTTCACCCCGTCTCTTGCTCTCCTTCCGCCCCCGTCTCGTGCTCTCCTTCACCCCCTCATCTCGCGCTCTCCTTCCCCGACTCGCGCTCTCCTTTCCCCCATCTCTCGCTCTCCTTCCCCCACGTCTCACGCTCTCCTTCCCGCTGTCTCTCGCTCTCCATCCCCCCCGTCCCGTGCTCTCCTTCGCCCCCATCTCGCGCTCTCCTTCCCCGACTCGCACTCCCCTTCCCCTGTCTCGTGCTCGCCTTCCCCCTGTCTCTCGCTCTCCTTCCCCCTGTCTCTCGCTCTCCTTCCCCCACGTCTCTCGCTCTCCTTCCCCCATGTCTCTCGCTCTCCTTTTCCCTGTCTCTCGCTTTCCTTCCCCGACTCGCGCTCTCCTTCCCTCGTCTCACGCTCTCCTTCCCTCCCATCCCACGCTCTCCTTCCCCCCCCCCCCCCGTCTCATGCTCTCCTTCCCCCCCCCCCGTCTCACGCTCTCCTTCCCCCCCCCGTCTCACACTCTCCTTCCCGCCCCGTCTCACGCTCTCCTTCCCCCCCGTCTCACGCTCTCCTTCCCGCATCTCACGCACTTCTTCCCCCGCCCCGTCTCTCGCTCTCCTTCCCCCTGTCTCTCGCTCTCCTTTTCCCTGTCTCTCGCCCTCCTTCCTCCGTCTCGAGCTCCCTTACCCCCGTCCCGCGCTCTCTTCCCCCCCCACGTCTCACGCTCTCCTTCCCCCGCATCTCGCCCTCTTCATTCCCCCGGCTCGTGCTCTCCTTCCCCCCCAACTCTCGCTCTCCTTCCCCCGTCTCGAGCTCTCCTGAACACCCTCGTCTCGTGCTCTCCTGAACCCCCTCGTCCTGCGCTCTCCTGAACCCCCTGTCTCTCGCTCTCCTTCCCCGACTCGCGCTCTCCTTCCCCTGTCACGTGCTCTCCATCCCTCCGTCTCTCGCTCTCCTTCCCCCCATCTCACGCGCTCCTTCCCCCTGTCTCTCGCTCTCCATCCTCCACGTCTCTCGCTCTCCATCCCCCACGTCTCTCGCTCTCCTTCCCCCACGTCTCTCGCTCTCCTTCCCCCTGTCTCTCGCTCTCCTTCCCCGACGTCTCTCACTCTCCTTCCCCCCCTGTCTCGTGCTCTCCTTTGCCCCCATCTCGCGCTCTCCTTCCCCGACTCGCACTCTCCTTCCCCTTTCTCGTGCTCTCCTTCGCCCTGTCTCTCTCTCTCTCCTTCCCCCACCTCTCTCGCTCTCCTTCCACCTGTCTCTCGCTCTCCTTCCCCCACGTCTCTCGCTCTCCTTCCCCCTGTCTCTCGCTCTCCTTCCCCCACGTCGCTCGCTCTCCTTCCCCCTGCCCCTACTCTCTGTCCCCCACGTCCCTCGCTCTCCTTCCCCCTGTCTCTCGCTCTCCTTCCCCCACGTCTCTTGCTCTCCTTCCCCCTGTCTCTCGCTCTCCCTCCCCCAAGTCTCTCGCTCTCTTTCCCCCTGTCTCTCGCTCTCCTTCCCCGACTCGCGCTCTCCTTCCCCGTCTCACGCTCACCTTCCCCCACGTCTCTCGCTCTCCTTCCCTCCTCCCGTGCTCTCCTTCGCCCCCTCATCTCGCGCTCTCCTTCCCCCACGTCTCTTGCTCTCCTTCCCCGTCTCGTGCTCTCCATCTCCCTGTCTCTCGCTCTCCTTCCCTCACTTCTCTCGCTCGCCTTCCCCTGTCTCTCGCTCTTCTTCCTCCTGTCTCGTGCTATCCTTCCACCCCCGCGTCTCGCGCTCTCCTACCAACCCCGTTTCGCGCACTCCTACCCCCCCCATCTCACGCTCTCCTTCCCCGTCTCGTGCTCTCCATCTCCCTGTCTCTCGCTCTCCTTCCCTCACTTCTCTCGCTCGCCTTCCCCTGTCTCTCGCTCTCCTTCCCCCATGTCTCGCACTCTCCTTCCCCCACGTCTCGCGTTCTCCTTCCCCGCCGTCTCTCACTCTCCTTCCACACGTCTCTCGCTCTCCTTCCCCCCGTCTCTCGCTCTCCTTCCCCTGTGACTCGCTCTCCTTCCCCCGTCTGTCGCTCTTCTTCCTCCTGTCTCGTGCTATCCTTCCACCCCCGCGTCTCGCGCTCTCCTACCAACCCCGTTTCGCGCACTCCTACCCCCCCCATCTCACGCTCTCCTTCCCCCTCATCTCACGCTCTCCTTCCCTTCCGTCTCACGCTCTCCTTCCCCCCCGTCTCACGCTCTCCTTCCCCCCCGTCTCACGCTCTCCTTCCCCCCCGTCTCACGCTCTCCTTCCCCCCCCGTCTCACGCTCTCCTTCCCCCCCCGTCTCACGCTCTCCTTCCCCCCCCGTCTCACGCTCTCCTTCCCCCCCCGTCTCACGCTCTCCTTCCCCCCCCGTCTCACGCTCTCCTTCCCCCCCCGTCTCACGCTCTCCTTCCCCCCCCGTCTCACGCTCTCCTTCCCCCCCCGTCTCACGCTCTCCTTCCCCCGCCCCGTCTCGCCCTCTCCTTCCCCCTGTCTCGCCCTCTTCCTTCCCCCCGTCTCGCACTCTCCCTTCCCCCGCCTCATCTCGCCCTCTCCCTTCGCCCGCCCCCTCTCGTCCTCTCCCTTACCCCACCTCGTGCACTCCTACTGACGATTTGGGCCCTCCTTCCTCCGTCTCGTGCTCTCCTTCCCCCATCTCGTGCTCTCCTTCCCCGCCTCGCGCTCTCCTTCACCCATCTCGCACCTCTCCCTCCCCGGCTCGCGCTCTCGTTCCTCCCATCTCGCGCTCTCCTTCCCACTTCTCGCTATCACATTCCCTATCTCGAGCTCTCCCTCCCCTGTCTCGTGCTTTCCTTCCTCCCATCTCATGATCCGATTCCCCCTTCTCGCTATCACATTCCCCCTTGCCTCGCGCTCTCCTTCCAGCGTCTTGCGCTCTCCTTCCCTGTCTTGTGCTCTCCTTCCCCCGATCGCGCTCTCCTTTCCTGTCTCGCGCTCTGCTTCCCTGTCTCATGCTCTCCTTTCACCTCCCTTCTCGTGCTCTCCATTTTGCCCCCCATCTCGCACTCTCCTTCCCCCACCTCACGCTCTCCTTCCCCCCAATCTCGCGCTCTCATTCCCCAGGTTTCGCACTCTCCTTCCCCACGTCTCGCGCTCTCCTCACCCCGTCTCGCGCTCTCCTGAACCCCCCCTTCTCGTGCTCTCCTCAAACCCCCGTCTCGTGCTCTCCCCCCACCCCCACGTCTCACGCTCTCCTTCCCCCGCATCTCACGCTCTCCTTCCCCACCCCCGTCTCGCGCTCTCCTGAACACCCCCGTCTCGCGCTCTCCTGAACACCCCCGTCTCGCGCTCTCCTGAACACCCCCGTCTCGCGCTCTCCTGAACACCCCCGTCTCGCGCTCTCCTGAACCCCCCCATTCCACGCTCTCCTGAACACATCCGTCTTGCGCTCTCCTGAACCCCCCGTCTCGCGCTCTCCTTCCCCCGTCTCACGCTCTCCATCCCCCCCGTCACTCGCTCCCCTTCTCCGCTGTCTCTTGCTCCCCTTCACCCCGTCCTCTTGCTCTCCTTCACCCCGTCTCTCACTCTCCTTCCGCCCCCCGTCTCACGCTCTCCTTCCCTACGTCTCGCACTCTCCTGAACGCCACCCCGTCTGGCGCTGGCTTTCCCCCCACATCTCGCGCTCTCCAGAATTCCCCCATCTCACGCTCTCCTTTCCCCATGTCTCTTGCTCTCCTTCACCCCGTCACTCGCTCTCCTTCACCCTGTCTCTCGCTCTCCTTCCCCCCCATCTCGCGCTCTCCTTCCCCCCCATCTCGCGCTCTCCTTCCCCCACGTCTCGCGCTCTCCTTCCCCCTGTCTCTCGCTCTCCATCCCCCACGTCTCTCGCTCTCCTTCCCCCCCATCTCACGCTCTCCTTCCTCCCCGTCTCACGCTCTCCTTCCCCCCCCCGTCTCACGCTCTCCTTCCCCCATCTCACGCTCTTCTTCCCCACCGTCTCACGCTCTCCTTCCCCCGCCCAGTCTCGCCCTCTCCCTTCCCCCCCGTCTCGCCCTGTCCCTTCCCTTTCCCTGTCTCGCCCTCTCCCTTCGCCCACCCCATCTCGTCCTCTGCCTTCCCCTGCCCCGTCTCGCCCTCTCCCTACCCCCACCTCGTGCACTCCTACTGACGATTTGCGCCCTCCTTCGTCCGTCTCGCGCTCTCCTTCCCCCGTCTCATGCTCTCCTTCGCCGTCTCGCGTTCTCGTTCCCCCGTCTCGCGCTCTCCCTCCCAGTTTCGCGCTCTCATTCCTCCCATCTCGCGCTCTCCTTCCCCCTTCTCGCTATCACATTCCCTATCTCGAGCTCTCCCTCCCCTGTTTCGTGCTTTCCTTCCTCCCATCTCATGATCCCCTTCCCCCTTCTCGCTATCACATTCCCCCTTGCCTCGCGCTCTCCTTCCCCCGTCTCACGCTCTCCTTCGCCCCCTCATCTCGCGCTCTCCATCCCCGACTCACGCTCTCCTTCCCCTGTCTCATGCTCTCCTTCCCCGTCTCACGCTCTTCTTCCCCCGTTGCACGCTCTTCTTTCCCCGTCTCACACTCTCCTTCCCCCCAATCTCGCGCTCTCACTCCCCCCGTTTCGCACTCTCCTTCCCCACGTCTCGCGCTCTCCTCACCCCGTCTCGCGCTCTCCTCAAACCCCCGTCTCGTGCTCTCCTCCCCGTCTCGCGCTCTCCTTCCCCTTTCTCGCTATCACATCCCCTCCTCTTCTCGCGCTCTCATTCCCCCATCTCGTGCTCTCCTTCCCACCCGTCTCGTCCTCTACTTCCCCCCACATCTCGCGCACTCCATCGCCTCCGTCTCACGCTGCTTTTACACCTGTCTCACGCTATTCTTCCCCCGTCACGTGCTCTCCTTCCCACTGACTTGTGCATACCTTCCCCCGTGTCGTGCTCTCCTTCCCCCGTCTCGCGCTCTCCTTCCCCTGCCTTGTCGAAATCTCGACCTCCGAAAAGAATGACTCTGACACTTACAGCTCCGGTAGAAGTTTCTTTAATTTACTTGCTCACAAAGGGTAGGTTACATTCAGTCAAGGGCTAAGTGAACACCTCCGCAATGGTTCAGTTTAACAAGATATTTATACAGTAAAACCCAAGTTATGGCCTCTCCCTGTGTATTGCTCTGTCTCACAGTCAGTGAATACAGATAAAGAGTTAATTACTATATCCTGGTCCTGAAATGGTATCCAGATATTTCCTTTTGTCAGGGTTATCAGTTGGCCAGCCGGCCATTACTCCATGAGTCATAGGTAATGGGCTATCACCTGTCTTGTATTGTATTGTGTCAGGAAAGTTCAATTTCCTGGTCAGTTTATCTGTTTGCATCAAATGGATGAGGTCTCTGCAAGAGATAATGGCCAGAAGATAAGGGTGGGGTGACATGGAACTTCTGTAGTGTAGACAATAGGAAAGCACCATGGGGGGGTACTTGTCTCAGCATGACTTGTCTCCTAGCTGTCTGATGGCCATCAGCCAGGTTTAGCTGTTTATGCAAGCTGACTGCTCAAATGCAAAAAGTTCTGGAAGGGCCAGGACTCTATTTTGATATATATATATTGCAAAGGGCACACAAATACCGTATGGTATCAGCTTAGATAAAAATACATTTCCACATTCCCCCATTTTGTCCTTCACAAGGACAACTTAATCCATTCTGATCTTGTACAGTCTCTCCATTTCCATTTCCACACAAGAGCCCTCAGCAGTTGTTGCTACCGTAACTCTAGCCGTGGTCTCGGTAGGTAACATAGTTTCTCCCACCCTGGCACAGCAACACTTAACGATGACAAATAATAGATACAGGGCGAAGACTATCAGCAGGAATATGATCAAACCCTGTACCACAGATTTCCCCAGGGCTCCCAAAAATCCTGATGCCCAACCCCACAAGGTGATACCGTCCTGGCCAACTGTCTGTTTATACTCTATTACCTTTTTCCTGAAGTTTTCAGCTAGACTACCGATATCTTCTGATTTATCTGGGATATAAGTACAGCATTCTTCACCTATTAATGCGCATGTTCTTCCCTCCTTGGCTAGGAGATAGAAACATAGAAACATAGACAATAGGTGCAGGAGTAGGCCATTCGTCCCCTCCAGCCTGCACCGCCATTCAATGAGTTCATGGCTGAACATTCAACCTCAGTACCCCATTCCTGCTTTCTCGCCATACCCCTTGATTCCCCCTAGTAGTAAGGACCTCATCTAACTCCTTTTTGAATATATTTAATGAATTGGCCTCAACAACTTTCTGTGGTAGAGAATTCCACAGGTTCACCACTCTCTGGGTGAAGAAGTTCCCCCGCATCTCGGTCCTAAATGGCTTACCCCTTATCCTTAGACTGTGACCTCTAAGGCCATACGATTTTGGAAAGCCACTGTTCGAATAGCTACCATTTCGTCATTTATCCCTTCAAAGGCTTGGGAAGTTGCGTTGGCTACTGATTCGACTAAGTTAGCCAGTTCCCGTAACTGCCATTCGGTCGATGCTATTCCATAGGGTGGCACCATTACCTTGAATATTCCATTTAGCCACGTCAAATCCCGTTTAAATCTGTGACTTCCATAGGCCTCCCTTAGAGTCTTTACTGATCTGATAAGGGGTACCACATATCCTAAGTAACAGGACCCTGTCCAGTTGGCTGGTAACCATGGGTAGGCTTTATGGCCACAAATAAAGTAGGTGCAATTATAGGACATCAGCTCCTGGTCCTTTCGCACTGTCCCTACTCGAGTGGTCTCACCTTCCCACCCTTTACCTGGGGCTTTGTTATGGACCGTTGTCCAGCCAACGGTTGCTATCTTTCTCTCAGTGGGATTAGTTGTGGCTTGCCATTTAATCATTTGGGAACACTTGCTGCATCCCATTTCTGGTCCTTTAGTTTCATTACTCACTAGGCATATTATACCTTCGGGATTTTCTATTCTGGGAGTAATGCTTAGGAAGGGAGGCTGATGGTTATTATCATAATTGGGCTGGTACCATCCCTGGAAGGCTGTGAGTTTATACCCTGCCGACCTCCATTCTGTTTGCTCCTTCGTTTCTGGCCCCTTAGTTAGTTTTGTCCTATTTTGCACTGTCAACCATTCTACCATTTCTGATTCGTTAAAGGGGACAGATCTCAGGGGAATACCCCCCCTGGAGTGGACAGGTACATGGGAACATATCCAACAACTTGACAAGTTTCTTTCTTGAGCATACCTATGACTCAGTGCCAGAAATATGTTTACGTGCAATTCCCTTCGGTGGCGGGTCTGTACCCCTGGTGTAATCAATAATGTGAAGTAAAACCCTGTCAAGCCCAGCACCATCAGTCCCCATAGTCCATACAGTTCCTTATTCAGTCTTCCTTTTTCTGTTCCTCTGATTCCTTCGTCCCTTCCTCCTGGTCGGGTGCCCTTTTGCAATGGGATGCGTGGATCCATGTTGGTCTTTCCTTTACCTTGATTGCAGTATTGGTCGCCAGCAAGACCTGATATGGTCCTTCGAATCTTGGCTGTAGACTGCTTTTTCTTTTAAAAATCTTGATGTAAATGAATTCCCCTGGCTCCAGGTTATGACACTTCCCTTCCGCTGGCTTGACTTGGGCTTCCTTTACCTGTGAATGAAAGCTGGAAATACATTTGGTTAGTGCAATACAATAATTCAACATATTTTCCTCCATTTTGTGGATGTCCATCTGTTTTGCAGTAAATGGTGCTGTAAAAGGTAGTCGTTGGGGACGCCCCATAACTATCTCATGCGGTGACAGGCCTGTTGTTCTGTTGGTTGCAGATCGCATTACCATCAAGGCTAAGGGCAGCAGTTCTGTCCATTTCAGTCCAGTGTCATTGCATAGTTTTGCCAGCTTATTTTTAAGCATTCCATTATATCTTTCAACAAGTCCAGCTGATTGTGGATGATAACTGCAATGAAAACGTTGATTAATCTGTAAAGCTTTACACATTTCTCTTATAACAGTTCCCGTGAAATGTGACCCGTTATCACTAGAAAGCTTAGCAGGGATTCCGAAGCGCGGTACAATTTCTTTTAACAAACATTTAGCAACAGTAGTGGCATCGGCCTTTTTACATGGAAAGGCTTCAATCCATCTAGAGAACACATCTGCAATAACTAATACATACTTGAATCCCATACACATAGGTAATTCAATAAAATCCATCTGTAAATGTACAAAAGGCCCGACTGGATTTGGGTGGGAGGCAGATTCTACTTTTTCCGTCTTACCCGGATTCATTGTCTGACAGGTAAAACAATTTTCACAGATTTGTTTTGCAATTGCCGAAATACCTGGTGCATACCAAGTTGCCAAAATATAATCTGCCAATACCCCTTTGCCCGCATGTGTGAATGTATGAACACATCGGGCAATCCATGGAAGTAAGGATCTGGGGGCCACCACGCGGCCGTCGTGGTGAACCCATATTCCTTCTGGATTTTTATAACATTGATCCTTCGTCCAGGTCACCACCTCCTCCGTACTGGCCTGTGTCTGAAAGGCCAGCACATCATTAATAGTGGGTGGCGGGTCTGAGCATTTATTTTTCCTTAGTGGGAACAATGACACCTGCATCCCCCTTTTGACAGAGCTGCTGACTTCGCTGCATTATCAGTTCTGGCGTTCCCAAGTGCTATCTCATTCGACTGGCCTATATGTGCTTGGCATTTGATAATGGCAAGTTTCAAGGGCATTGAATGGCTCGCAGGAGATTTTCCACTTGTTCTGCATTTTTAATAGGGGTTCCTGAAGAAGTCAGGTACCCGCGAATCTTCCAAATTTGTCCATAGTCATGTGATACCCCAAAAGCATACCTGGAGTCAGTGTAGATATTAACTGTGTGTCCTTCAGCCAGAATACAGGCTCGAGTTAACGCAAACAATTCGGCTTGTTGGGCTGAAAATGAGTCTGGAAGAGAGGCTGTTTCGACAACATTAAATTGAGTTACAATTGCATAAGCCGCTCTAGGTTGGCCCCTATCATTTCATAGGGCTGATCCATCAACATAGTACACTAGATCAGGGTTACACATTGGTACATCTGTTAGATTGATACGTGGTTTAGTCACTAATTCGGTTACCATTTCACATGAATGGGGTTTGCCGTCGTCTTCCGTGGGGAGTAGAGTGGCTGGATTTAAGGTAGTGCATCTTTTGATGATTAGGTTCGGATTTGAAAACAGTTCGACTTCGTATTTAGTGGTTCTTGCGGAGGTTAGGTGGCACACTTAGTAAGTAAAATCTCAACAGAGTGTGGGATATACTAAATGGTCTGATGATTTAGAGTTATTGTCTGAGCCTGTTGCATAATAAGATGCTGCCAATGAAGGAAGACATCCTGGTAGTCCGCGTGCCACTGGGTCTACTGAAATATGCTACCGGTCGCTGCCTGTTCCCATGTAACTGAGTCAAAACAGATTGTGCAAAACCCGACTTGTGATGCACAAATAAGTTGAATAGCTTAGTGTAATCTGGTAATCCCAAGGCTGGTGCTGAAGTGAGGGACTGCTTAAGACTCTGGAAAGCATTCCGGGATACTTCATTCAAAATCCTTCAAGCATTGTGAGAATATAGTAGATTCATTCACAGCTCGTAGGTCATGGACAAACCTCCATTTGTGTGGGCTTCTGAACTGGACGAATCTGTGTGTTACACGGACTTCTCATTTATGCTTATAGTGATTCACAGATCACAGAATGTAAAGTACTTGTTTTCTAATCTTATTAAAAGGCTTCCAAACCCAAGATTTTTCCAATACACCCAAAATGTTGATCAAGAAGATCACCTGAAATATCTCAAAATCCCAATTCAACTATTGTACTGCCACTCTTTATCAAAAAAAATCCTCTTACTGAGCTAGAAGCTTTTGTACCAAGATTTTACACCAAGGACAATGAGAGTGTACTCCCCCAGCCTGCACCTCGAGAGACCCACAAAGGCTTTTTTAAAAAAAAAAAGGCACTACAACTTTTAACCACCGGGACCATGTCTCAACAAACCTATCCTTTGTGCATTTCCTAGCTCCGTAACCTCTCATCCGAATAAATCCACACCTGCGCTTCTAACTTAAAATGTCTTAAACTTCCCACATACAGGACAACACTATGAAGGGTTAAAAAACTTCACTTTGTTTGAAAAAGTGGGTGGAGCTAAAACAAACAGGCAGCTCCACAACCTTTCCAAACAGGTTTCCAGACACAAGGAAAAAAGACAGAAGCACTCTCATTCAAAGACAAGACATTCACGCACTCTCATTCAAAGACAAGACATTCATGCACTCTCATTCAAAAACAAGACATTCACAAAAGTCTTCTCTCCATTCAATAAAGCTTTTTTTTTTTGAATCCATAAGTCACTATCAAGTTCTCTTTTTAAAAAAATGTTACATTTGATTTACTTCCTCTGTTAATTTTACATGGGCTTGAAGAATCGGAACCCAGGCCTTTTCTATTACTTTCCTTTTTTTTTCTACCTGGATCTCTGTTTATAAGACACTCCTCGAGACATGTTGTTCTCTCTAAATTAAATGAACCATCGGGTGGAAATGGCCTGTTTTCACCCTTAGTCCACTTTACCGTTTTTGTTTCTTTGGTCAATTGAAGACTGACCACAATTCTGGAGCATGACATAGGCTGGTGTGCCTTTAGTGGTGTTTTAACTTGCTCCGGCACCCATTCTGGATGATTAAGATTTTTCCACAGTTTCTGATCTCACAATCCTTTTGGCCAACCGAGTTCTCTACGCTCACTTCTCCTGGCCGTTACATGGCCTGAAAAGGCTCTTAATTCGGGCTCAGTCTGGGTGTGTGAGATATGTTGGCACGAACCAACCGTAGTTGATCAATCAGTTACTGTTTCTTTTCTTAATCAATCCTTGTGTTTTTTTTTTCCGAATCACAACTTTCCCTAGTGACTCTTCCCGTTTCTCTAATGGCAATGACTCACAAAGGTATTGCACACGACAGTAATACAAGGATAACAAACAATATTCCCGCGAGTACACAAATCATAACCTTACACCTTATCTAAACAAATTCTCAGTCTGCGTTGTACGCTACTACAGACCGAGTCCTTAACTTATCCTAATAAAAACTGATAAAACTTAAGGTTCCGTACCCAAACCCTTTGATCGATTGCGCTTTCTTTTTTTTTCTAGTCTTATCACATAAGAACCCCTTCCGAATTAAAAACAATAAAAATCTTATCACATAAGAACCTGGAACCCTTTTCGATCGACTAGCGCTCCCTTACCTACTGAAACCTTCCCCGGGCTGTTTCGAGATTTTTTTTCAGAACCTGTTCTCTTCTGCTGGCGAGCTGGTTATAAAAAATACCTTTAGCTTTTAAATGCCGAGTCTTGTAGATTGCAGTACATCCCCTGTGGACAACAGATTACATATGCAATTCAACAGTGAAGAAACCTCTTGTGAGCAAAAGGCTCACCTTGTTTGCCCACTGAAGCCTTTCACTGGAGAGGCACTATGCCTGTATCCATTTTACTCACAGGGCAGAGAGTATGCATCTCGGTGGAACCTCCAAGTTATAACTGTCGAAATCTCGACCTCCGAAAAGAATGACTCTGACACTTACAGCTCCGGTAGAAGTTTCTTTAATTTACTTGCTCACAAAGGGTAGCTTACATTCAGTCAAGGGCTAAGTGAACACCTCCGCAATGGTTCAGTTTAACAAGATATTTATACAGTAAAACCCAAGTTATGGCCTCTCCCTGTGTATTGCTCTGTCTCACAGTCAGTGAATACAGATAAAGAGTTAATTACTATATCCTGGTCCTGAAATGGTATCCAGATATTTCCTTTTGTCAGGGTTATCAGTTGGCCAGCCGGCCATTACTCCATGAGTCATAGGTAATGGGCTATCACCTGTCTTGTATTGTATTGTGTCAGGAAAGTTCAATTTCCTGGTCAGTTTATCTGTTTGCATCAAATGGATGAGGTCTCTGCAAGAGATAATGGCCAGAAGATAAGGGTGGGTGACATGGAACTTCTGTAGTGTAGACAATAGGAAAGCACCATGGGGGGGTACTTGTCTCAGCATGACTTGTCTCCTAGCTGTCTGATGGCCATCAGCCATCTCAAACCAGGTTTAGCTGTTTATGCAAGCTGACTGCTCAAATGCAGAAAGTTCTGGAAGGGCCAGGACTCCATTTTGATATATATATATTGCAAAGGGCACACAAATACCGTATGGTATCAGCTTAGATAAAAATACATTTCCACAGCCTCGCGCTCTCCTTCCTCCATCTCGCGCTCACCTTCCCCCGCCTCACGCTCACCTTCCCCTGTCTCGTGCTCTCCTAACCCCGTCTCGCACTCTCCTTCCCCGTCTCGCGTTTTCCTTTCAGCCCCTATCTCGCGCGTTTCTTTCCCCCGCCCGTCTCGTACTCTCCATTCTGCCCCGCCGTCTCGCGCTCCCCTTCCCCGTCTCGCACTTTCCTTAACCCGCCTCGTGCACTCCGACTGACGATTTGCGCTCTTCTTCGCACCCCCCGTCTCACGCTCTCCTTCGCCCCCTCATCTCGCGCTCTCCTTCCCCCGTCTCACGCTCTCCTTCCCCCGTCTCATGCTCTTCTTCCCCCGTCTCATGCTCTTCTTCCCCCGTCTCACACTCTCCTTCCCCCCAATCTCGTGCTCTCCTTCCCCCGTTTCGCACACTCCTTCCCCCACGTCTCGCGCTCTCCTCAAACCCCCGTCTCGTGCTCTCCTCCCCACCCCCACGTCTCACGCTCTCCTTCCCCCCCATCTCGTGCTCTCCTTCCCCCCCAACTCTCGCTCTCCTTCCCCCCTCTCGCGCTCTCCTGAACACTCCCATCTCGCGCTCTCCTGAACCCCCCCGTCCCACGCTCTCCTGAACACCCCCGTCTTGCGCTCTCCTGAACCCCCCGTCTCGCGCTCTCCTTCGCCCCGTCTCACGCTCTCCATCCCCCCCCGTCACACGCTCCCCTTCAACGCTGTCTCTCGCTCCCTTTCACCCTAGCCCCTTGCTCTCTTTCACCCCATCTCTCACTCTCCTTCCGCCCCCCGTCTCGCGCTCTCCTTCCCCCCCATCTCGCGCTCTCCTGAATGCCACCCTGTCTGGCGCTGGCCTTCACCCCCATCTCGCGCTCTCCAGAATCCCCCCGTCTCACGCTCGCTTTTCCCCACGTCTAACGCTCTCCTTCCCCCTGTATCTCGCTCTCCTTCCCCCACGTCTATCGCTCTCCTTCCCCCTGTCCTGTGCTCTCCTTCGCCCCCAACTCGCACTCTTCTTCCCGTGTCTCTCGCTCTCCTTCCCCCTGTCTCTCGCTCTCCTTCCCCCACATCTCTCGCTCTCCTTACTCCTGTCTCTCGCTCTCCTTCCCCCACGTCTCTCGCTCTCCTTCCCCCTGTCTCTCGCTCTCCTTCCCCCATGTCTCTCGCTCTCCTTCCCCCACGTCTCTCGCTCTCCTTCCCCCTGTCTCTCGCTCTCCTTCCCCCTGTCTCTCGCTCTCCTTCCCCCATGTCTCTCACTCTCATTCCCCGACTCGCGCTCTCCTTCCCCATCTCCTGCTCTCCATCCCCCCGTCTCTCGCTCTCCTTCCCCCCCGTCTCTCGCTCTCCTTCCCCCATTACTCACGCTCTCCTTCCACCCGTCTCTCGCTCTCCTTCCCCCCCCCGTCTCTCGCTCTCCTTCCTCCTGTCTCATGCTCTCCTTCCCCCCACGTCTCATGCTATCCTTCCACCCCCGCGTCTTGCACTCTCCTACCCCCCCCATTTCACGCTCTCTTTCAGCCCTTCTTGCGCTCTCCTTCCCCCCCGTCTCACGATCTCCTTCCCCCCCCGTCTCGTGCTATCGCTTGCACCCCCACGTCTCGTGCTCTCCTATCCCCCCCGTCACCGCTGTCCTACCCCCCCGTCTCGCGCTCTCCTTCCCCACGTCTCGCGCTCTCCTTCCAGCCCATCCCCATCTCACGCTCTCCTTCCCCCGTCTCACACTCTCCTCCCCTCGCCCTCCCCACCCCGTCTCACGCGCTCCCACCACTCCATAACTCACTCTCCTTATCCCCCATCTCATGCTCCCCACGTCCAGAATAGCACTCCACCCTACAGTCTCGCATTCATCTTTTCACGCCCCAGGTCTCCTAGCCGACGTGCTCACCTCAGCCAGCCCACTCCCGTCTCCCGCATTCCCTCCCACCGTCTCGCACTCAAACTTCCCCCCGTCTCGCGCTCTCCTTCCCCCCCGTCTCGCGCTCTTCTTCCCCCCATCTCTCGCTCTCCTTTATCCCCATCTTTCGCTCTCCTTCCCCCACGTCTCGCGCTCTCCTTCCCCCCCGTCTCGCGCTCTCCTTCCCCCCCATCTCGTGCTCTCCTTCCCCACCGTCTCTCGCTCTCCTTCCCCACTGTCTCATGCTCTCCTTCACCCACATCTCATGCTCTCCTTCCCCCCCGTCTCGTGCTCTCCTTCCCCCCCCCCGTCTCAAGCTCTCCTTCCCCCCCTGGCTCACGCTCTCCTTCACCCTGTCTCGCACTCTCCTTCCCCATGTCTCGCGCTCTCCTTCCACCCCACCCCCATCTCACGCTCTCCTTCCCCCCGTCTCGCGCTCTCCTTCCCCCTGTCTCGCGCTCTCCTTCCCCCATCTCATGCTCTCCTCCCCTCGCCCCCGCACCCTGTCTCACGCGCTCCCATCACTCCATATCTCACTCTCCTTCTCCCCCATCTCATGCTCCCCACGTCCAGACTCGCACTCCACCCTGCTGTCTCGCATTCATCTTTTCACGCCCCAGGTCTCCTATCCGACATTCTCACCTCAGCCAGCCTACTCCCATCTCCCGCATTTCCTCCCACCGTCTCGCACTCACCCTCCCCCCGTTTCACGCTCTCCTTCCCCCCGTCTCACGCTCTCCTCCCCTCGCCCCCACACCCCGCCTCACGAGCTCCCATCGCTCCATATCTCACTCTCCTTCTCCCCCATCTCATGCTCCCCACGTCGAGACTCGCACTCCACCCTGCTGTCTCGCATTCATCTTTTCATTCCCCAGGTCTCCTATCCGACGTTCTCACCTCAGCCAGCCCACTACCGTCTGCCACATTTCCTTCCACCGTCTCGCACTCACCCTCCCCCCGTCTCGCGCTCTCCCTTCCCCCGGTCTCTCGCTCTCCTTCCCCCCCATCTCTCGCTCTCCTTCCCCCCCGTCTCACGCTCTCCTTCCACCCGTCTCTCGCTCTCCTTCACCCTGTCTCTCACTCTCCTTCTCCCCGTCTTGTGCTCTCCTCCCCCGTCTCTCATTCTCTTTCCCCCCAAGTCTCGCGCTCTCCTTCCCCCCAAGTCTCGCGCTCTCCTTCCCCCCGTTTCGCACTCTCCTTCCCCACGTCTCGCGCTCTCCTTCGCCCCGTCTCACGCTCTCCATCCCCCCCCGTCACACGCTCCCCTTCAACGCTGTCTCTCGCTCCCTTTCACCCTAGCCCCTTGCTCTCTTTCACCCCGTCTCTCACTCTCCTTCCGCCCCCCGTCTCGCGCTCTCCTTCCCCCCCATCTCGCGCTCTCCTGAATGCCACCCTGTCTGGCGCTGGCCTTCACCCCCATCTCGCGCTCTCCAGAATCCCCCCGTCTCACGCTCGCTTTTCCCCACGTCTAACGCTCTCCTTCCCCCTGTATCTCGCTCTCCTTCCCCCACGTCTATCGCTCTCCTTCCCCCTGTCTCTCGCTCTCTTTCCCCCACGTCTCTCGCTCTCATTCCCCCCTGTCCTGTGCTCTCCTTCGCCCCCAACTCGCACTCTTCTTCCCGTGTCTCTCGCTCTCCTTCCCCCTGTCTCTCGCTCTCCTTCCCCCACATCTCTCGCTCTCCTTACTCCTGTCTCTCGCTCTCCTTCCCCCACGTCTCTCGCTCTCCTTCCCCCATGTCTCTCGCTCTCCTTCCCCCACGTCTCTCGCTCTCCTTCCCCCTGTCTCTCGCTCTCTTTCCCCCACGTCTCTCGCTCTCCTTCCCCCCTGTCCTGTGCTCTCCTTCGCCCCCAACTCGCACTCTTCTTCCCGTGTCTCTCGCTCTCCTTCCCCCTGTCTCTCGCTCTCCTTCCCCCACATCTCTCGCTCTCCTTACTCCTGTCTCTCGCTCTCCTTCCCCCACGTCTCTCGCTCTCCTTCCCCCTGTCTCTCGCTCTCCTTCCCCCATGTCTCTCGCTCTCCTTCCCCCACGTCTCTCGCTCTCCTTCCCCCTGTCTCTCGCTCTCCTTCCCCCTGTCTCTCGCTCTCCTTCCCCCATGTCTCTCGCTCTCCTTCCCCCATGTCTCTCACTCTCATTCCCCGACTCGCGCTCTCCTTCCCCGTCTCTCGCTCTCCTTCCCCCCCGTCTCTCGCTCTCCTTCCCCCATTACACACGCTCTCCTTCCACCCGTCTCTCGCTCTCCTTCCCCCCCCGTCTCTCGCTCTCCTTCCTCCTGTCTCATGCTCTCCTTCCCCCCCCGTCTCATGCTATCCTTCCACCCCCGCGTCTTGCACTCTCCTACCCCCCCCATTTCACGCTCTCTTTCAGCCCTTCTTGCGCTCTCCTTCCCCCCCGTCTCACGATCTCCTTCCCCCCCGTCTCGTGCTATCGCTTGCACCCCCACGTCTCGTGCTCTACTATCCCCCCCGTCACCGCTGTCCTAACCCCCCGTCTCGCGCTCTCCTTCCCCACGTCTCGCGCTCTCCTTCCAGCCCATCCCCATCTCACGCTCTCCTTCCCCCGTCTCACACTCTCCTCCCCTCGCCCTCCCCACCCCGTCTCACGCGCTCCCACCACTCCATAACTCACTCTCCTTATCCCCCATCTCATGCTCCCCACGTCCAGAATAGCACTCCACCCTACAGTCTCGCATTCATCTTTTCACGCCCCAGGTCTCCTAGCCGACGTGCTCACCTCAGCCAGCCCACTCCCGTCTCCCGCATTCCCTCCCACCGTCTCGCACTCAAACTTCCCCCCGTCTCGCGCTCTCCTTCCCCCCCGTCTCGCGCTCTTCTTCCCCCCATCTCTCGCTCTCCTTTATCCCCATCTTTCGCTCTCCTTCCCCCACGTCTCGCGCTCTCCTTCCCCCCCCGTCTCGCGCTCTCCTTCCCCCCCATCTCGTGCTCTCCTTCCCCCCCATCTCGTGCTCTCCTTCCCCACCGTCTCTCGCTCTCCTTCCCCACTGTCTCATGCTCTCCTTCACCCACATCTCATGCTCTCCTTCCCCCCCGTCTCGTGCTCTCCTTCCCCCCCCCGTCTCAAGCTCTCCTTCCCCCCCTGGCTCACGCTCTCCTTCACCCTGTCTCGCACTCTCCTTCCCCATGTCTCGCGCTCTCCTTCCACCCCACCCCCATCTCACGCTCTCCTTCCCCCCGTCTCGCGCTCTCCTTCCCCCTGTCTCGCGCTCTCCTTCCCCCATCTCATGCTCTCCTCCCCTCGCCCCCGCACCCTGTCTCACGCGCTCCCATCACTCCATATCTCACTCTCCTTCTCCCCCATCTCATGCTCCCCACGTCCAGACTCGCACTCCACCCTGCTGTCTCGCATTCATCTTTTCACGCCCCAGGTCTCCTATCCGACATTCTCACCTCAGCCAGCCTACTCCCATCTCCCGCATTTCCTCCCACCGTCTCGCACTCACCCTCCCCCCGTTTCACGCTCTCCTTCCCCCCGTCTCACGCTCTCCTCCCCTCGCCCCCACACCCCGCCTCACGAGCTCCCATCGCTCCATATCTCACTCTCCTTCTCCCCCATCTCATGCTCCCCACGTCGAGACTCTCACTCCACCCTGCTGTCTCGCATTCATCTTTTCATTCCCCAGGTCTCCTATCCGACGTTCTCACCTCAGCCAGCCCACTACCGTCTGCCACATTTCCTCCCACCGTCTCGCACTCACCCTCCCCCCGTCTCGCGCTCTCCCTTCCCCCGGTCTCTCGCTCTCCTTCCCCCCCATCTCTCGCTCTCCTTCCCCCCGTCTCACGCTCTCCTTCCACCCGTCTCTCGCTCTCCTTCACCCTGTCTCTCACTCTCCTTCTCCCCGTCTTGTGCTCTCCTCCCCCGTCTCTCATTCTCTTTCCCCCCAAGTCTCGCGCTCTCCTTCCCCCCAAGTCTCGCGCTCTCCTTCCCCCCGTTTCGCACTCTCCTTCCCCACGTCTCGCGCTCTCCTCACCCCGTCTCGCGCTCTCCTGAACCACCCCGTCTCGCGCTCTCCTCAAACCCCCGTCTCGTGCTCTCCTCCCCACCCCCACGTCTCACGCTCTCCTTCCCCCCCATCTCGCGCTCTTCATTCCACCGGCTCGTGCTCTCCTTCCCCCCCAACTCTCGCTCTCCTTCCCCCATCTCGCGCTCTCCTGAACACCCTCGTCTTGCGCTCTCCATCCCCCCCGTCTCACGCTCTCCATCCCCCCCGTCTCTCGCTCCCCTTCACCGCCGTCTCTCGCTCCCCTTCACCCCGGCCTCTTGCTCTCCTTCCCCCCCGTCTCGCGCTCTCCTTCCCCCCCGTCTCGCGCTCTCCTTCCCCCCCATCTCGCGCTCTCCTGAACACCCCCGTCTCGCGCTCTCCTGAACGCCACCCCGTCTGACGCTGGCCTTTCCCCCCCATCTCGTGCTCTCCAGAATTCTCACGCTCGCCTTTCCCCCTGTCTCTCGCTCTCCTTCCCCCACGTCTCTCGCTCTCCTTCCCCCACGTCTCTCGCTCTCCTTCCCCCCTGTCTCTCGCTCTCCTTCCCCCCTGTCTCTCGCTCTCCTTCCCCCTGTCTCTCGCTCTCCTTCCCCCGTCCCGTGCTCTCCTTCGCCCCCATCTCGCGCTCTCCTTCCCCGACTCACACTCTTCTTCCCGTGTCTCGTGATCGCCTTCCCCCTGTCTCTCGCTCTCCTTCCCCCACGTCTCTCGCTCTCCTTTCCCTTGTCTCTCGCTCTCCTTCCCCCACGTCTCTCGCTCTCCTTTCCCCATTACTCGCGCTCTCCTTCGCCCCCGTCTCTCGATCTCCTTCCCCCTGTCTCATGCTCTCCTTCCCCCCCGTCTCATGCTATCCTTCCACCCCCGCGTCTCGCGCTCTCCTACCCCCCGTCTCGCGCTCTCCTACCCCCCCACCTCACGCTCTCCTTCAGCCCGTCTCGCGCTTTCCTTCCCCCCGTCTCACGCTCTCCTTCCCCCCCGTCTCGTGCTATCCCTTGCACCCCCGCGTCTCGCCCTGTCTTATCCCCCGCGTCACCGCTGTCCTACCCCCCCCCGTCTCGCGCTCTCCTTCCCCACGTCTGGCGCTCTCCTTCCAGCCCATCCCCATCTCACGCTCTCCTTCCCCCGTCTCACACTCTCCTCCCCTTGCCCTCCCCACCCCGTCTCACGCGCTCCCACCACTCCATAACTCACTCTCTTTATCCCCCATCTCATGTTCCCCACGTCCAGAATAGCACTCCACCCTACAGTCTCGCATTCATCTTTTCACGCCCCAGGTCTCCTAGCCGACGTGCTTACCTCAGCCAGACCACTACCGTCTCCCGCATTCCCTCCCATCGTCTCGCACTCACACTTCCCCCCGTCTCGCGCTCTCCTTCCCCCCCGTCTCGCGCTCTCCTTCCCCCCCGTCTCGCGCTCTCCTTCCCCCCCGTCTCGCGCTCTCCTTCCCCCCCGTCTCGCGCTCTCCTTCCCCCTGTCTCTTGCTTTCCTTCACCCCCATCTCTTGCTCTCCTTCCCCCACGTCTCGCGCTCTCCTTCCCCCCCCTGTCTCGCACTCTCCTCTCCCGTCTCGCACTCTCCTTCCCCCCCATCTTACGCTCTCCTTCCCCTCCCCCGTCTCGTGCTCTCCTTCCCCCCCATCTCGTGCTCTCCTTCCCCCCCATCTCGTGCTCTCCTTCCCCCCCATCTCGTGCTCTCCTTCCCCCCCATCTCGTGCTCTCCTTCCCCCCCATCTCGTGCTCTCCTTCCCCCCCATCTCGTGCTCTCCTTCCCCCCCCATCTCGTGCTCTCCTTCCCCCCCCCGGCTCACACTCTCCTTCACCCTGTCTCGCACTCTCCTTCCACCCCACCCCCATCTCGCGCTCTCCTTCCCCCCCGTCTCGCGCTCTCCTTCCCCCCGTTTCGCGCTCTCCTTCCCCCGTCTCATGCTCTCCTCCCCTCGCCCCCGCACCCTGTCTCACGCGCTCACACCACTCCATATCTCACTCTCCTTCTCCCCCATCTCATGCTCCCCACGTCCAGACTCGCACTCCACCCTGCTGTCTCGCATTCATCTTTTCACGCCCCAGGTCTCCTATCCGACGTTCTCACCTCAGCCAGCCCACTCCTGTCTCCCGCATTTCCTCCCACCGTCTCGCAATCACCCTCCCCCCGTTTCATGCTCTCCTTCCCCCTGTCTCACGCTCTGCTTGCCCCCCCGTCTCACGCTCTCCTTCCCCCCGTCTCTTACTCTCATTCCCCCCGTCTCTCGCTCTCCTTCCCCCCCCATCTCTCGCTCTCCTTCCCCCCGTCTCACGCTCTCCTTCCCCCCCATCTCACGCTCTCCTTCCACCCGTCTCTCGCTCTCCTACCCCCATCTCTCGCTCTCCTTCACCCCGTCTCTCACTCTCCTTCTCCCCGTCTCGTGCTCTCCTTCCCCCGTCTCTCACTCTCCTTCCCCCATGTCTCTCGCTCTCCTTCCCCCGTCTCTCGCTCTCCTCACCCTGTCTCGCGCTCTCCTGAACCACCCTGTCTCACGCTCTCCTCAAACCCCCGTCTCGTGCTCTCCTTCCCCCCCAACTCTCGCTCTCCTTCCGCCGTCTCGCACTCTCCTGAAAACCCCCGTCTCGCGCTCTCCTGAACACTCCTGTCCCACGCTCTCCTGAACACCCCCGTCTCGCGCTCTCCTGAACACCCCCATCTCGCGCTCTCCTGAACACCCTTGTCTTGCGCTCTCCTGAAACCCACGTCTCACGCTCCCCTTCCCCCGGCCTCTTGCTCTCCTTCACCCCGTCTCTCGCTCTCCTTCCCCCCGTCTCGCGCTCTCCTGAACGCCTCCCCGTCTGGTGCTGGCCATCCCCCCCATCTCGCGCTCTCCAGAATTTCCCCGTCTCACGCTCTCCTTTCCCCATGTCTCTTGCTCTCCTTCACCCCGTCTCTCACTCTCCTTCACCCCGTCTCTTGCTCTCCTTCCGCATCCCCGTCTCGTGCTCTCCTTCGCCACCTCTTCTCGCGCTCTCCTGCCCTGACTCACGCTCTCCATCCCCCCGTCTCGTGCTCTCCATCCCCCCGTCTCTCGCACTCTCCTTCCCCCACGTCTCGCGCTCTGCTTCCCCCTGTCTCTCGCTCTCCTTCCCCCTTTCTCTCGCTCTCCTTCCCCCTTTCTCTCGCTCTCCTTCCCCCACGTCTCTCGCTCTCCTTCCCCCTGTCTCTCGCTCTCCTTCCCCCTGTCTCTCGCTCTCCTTCCCCCACGTCTCTCGCTCTTCTTTCCCCCCGTCTCGTGCTCTCCTTCGCCCCCGTCTCGTGCTCTCCTTCCCCTGTCTCGTGCTCTCCTTCCCCCTGTCTCTCGCTCTCCTTCCCCCACGTTGCTCGCTCTCCCTCCCCCACGTCTCTCGCTCTCCCTCCCCCACGTCTCTCGCTCTCCCTCCCCCACGTCTCTCGCTCTCCCTCCCCCACGTCTCTCGCTCTCCTTCCTCCTGTCTCTCGCTCTCCTTCCCCCATGTCTCTCGCTCTCCTTCCCCCTGTCTCTTGCTCTCCTTCCCCCTGTCTCTTGCTCTCCTTCCCCCTGTCTCTCGCTCTCCTTCCCCCACATCTCTCACTCTCCTTCCCCCTGTCTCGCGCTCTCCTTCCCCCATCTCATGCTCTCCTCCCCTCGCCCCCGCACCCTGTCTCACGCGCTCCCATCACTCCATATCTCACTCTCCTTCTCCCCCATCTCATGCTCCCCACGTCCAGACTCGCACTCCACCCTGCTGTCTCGCATTCATCTTTTCACGCCCCAGGTCTCCTATCCGACATTCTCACCTCAGCCAGCCTACTCCCATCTCCCGCATTTCCTCCCACCGTCTCGCACTCACCCTCCCCCCGTTTCACGCTCTCCTTCCCCCCGTCTCACGCTCTCCTCCCCTCGCCCCCACACCCCGCCTCACGAGCTCCCATCGCTCCATATCTCACTCTCCTTCTCCCCCATCTCATGCTCCCCACGTCGAGACTCGCACTCCACCCTGCTGTCTCGCATTCATCTTTTCATTCCCCAGGTCTCCTATCCGACGTTCTCACCTCAGCCAGCCCACTACCGTCTGCCACATTTCCTCCCACCGTCTCGCACTCACCCTCCCCCCGTCTCGCGCTCTCCCTTCCCCCGGTCTCTCGCTCTCCTTCCCCCCCATCTCTCGCTCTCCTTCCCCCCGTCTCACGCTCTCCTTCCACCCGTCTCTCGCTCTCCTTCACCCTGTCTCTCACTCTCCTTCTCCCCGTCTTGTGCTCTCCTCCCCCGTCTCTCATTCTCTTTCCCCCCAAGTCTCGCGCTCTCCTTCCCCCCCAAGTCTCGCGCTCTCCTTCCCCCCCAAGTCTCGCGCTCTCCTTCCCCCCGTTTCGCACTCTCCTTCCCCACGTCTCGCGCTCTCCTCACCCCGTCTCGCGCTCTCCTGAACCACCCCGTCTCGCGCTCTCCTCAAACCCCCGTCTCGTGCTCTCCTCCCCACCCCCACGTCTCACGCTCTCCTTCCCCCCCATCTCGCGCTCTTCATTCCACCGGCTCGTGCTCTCCTTCCCCCCCAACTCTCGCTCTCCTTCCCCCATCTCGCGCTCTCCTGAACACCCCCGTCTTGCGCTCTCCTGAACCCCCCGTCTCGCGCTCTCCTTCCCCCCGTCTCACGCTCTCCATCCCCCCCGTCACTCGCTCCCCTTCACCGCCGTCTCTCGCTCCCCTTCACCCCGGCCTCTTGCTCTCCTTCCCCCCCGTCTCGCGCTCTCCTTCCCCCCCCGTCTCGCGCTCTCCTTCCCCCCCATCTCGCGCTCTCCTGAACACCCCCGTCTCGCGCTCTCCTGAACGCCACCCCGTCTGACGCTGGCCTTTCCCCCCCATCTCGTGCTCTCCAGAATTCTCACGCTCGCCTTTCCCCACGTCTCTCGCTCTCCTTCCCCCACGTCTCTCGCTCTCCTTCCCCCACGTCTCTCGCTCTCCTTCCCCCTGTCTCTCGCTCTCCTTCCCCCACGTCTCTCGCTCTCCTTCCCCCACGTCTCTCGCTCTCCTTCCCCCCTGTCTCTCGCTCTCCTTCCCCCCTGTCTCTCGCTCTCCTTCCCCCTGTCTCTCGCTCTCTTTCCCCCACGTCTCTCGCTCTCCTTCCCCCGTCCCGTGCTCTCCTTCGCCCCCATCTCGCGCTCTCCTTCCCCGACTCACACTCTTCTTCCCGTGTCTCGTGATCGCCTTCCCCCTGTCTCTCGCTCTCCTTCCCCCACGTCTCTCGCTCTCCTTTCCCTTGTCTCTCGCTCTCCTTCCCCCACGTCTCTCGCTCTCCTTTCCCCATTACTCGCGCTCTCCTTCGCCCCCGTCTCTCGATCTCCTTCCCCCTGTCTCATGCTCTCCTTCCCCCCCGTCTCATGCTATCCTTCCACCCCCGCGTCTCGCGCTCTCCTACCCCCCGTCTCGCGCTCTCCTACCCCCCGTCTCGCGCTCTCCTACCCCCCCACCTCACGCTCTCCTTCAGCCCGTCTCGCGCTTTCCTTCCCCCCGTCTCACGCTCTCCTTCCCCCCCGTCTCGTGCTATCCCTTGCACCCCCGCGTCTCGCCCTGTCTTATCCCCCCCGTCACCGCTGTCCTACCCCCCCCCCGTCTCGCGCTCTCCTTCCCCACGTCTGGCGCTCTCCTTCCAGCCCATCCCCATCTCACGCTCTCCTTCCCCCGTCTCACACTCTCCTCCCCTTGCCCTCCCCACCCCGTCTCACGCGCTCCCACCACTCCATAACTCACTCTCCTTATCCCCCATCTCATGTTCCCCACGTCCAGAATAGCACTCCACCCTACAGTCTCGCATTCATCTTTTCACGCCCCAGGTCTCCTAGCCGACGTGCTTACCTCAGCCAGACCACTACCGTCTCCCGCATTCCCTCCCATCGTCTCGCACTCACACTTCCCCCCGTCTCGCGCTCTCCTTCCCCCCGTCTCGCGCTCTCCTTCCCCCCATCTCGCGCTCTCCTTCCCCCCCGTCTCGCGCTCTCCTTCCCCCTGTCTCTTGCTTTCCTTCACCCCCATCTCTTGCTCTCCTTCCCCCACGTCTCGCGCTCTCCTTCCCCCCTGTCTCGCACTCTCCTCTCCCGTCTCGCACTCTCCTTCCCCCCCATCTTACGCTCTCCTTCCCCTCCCCCGTCTCGTGCTCTCCTTCCCCCCCATCTCGTGCTCTCCTTCCCCCCCATCTCGTGCTCTCCTTCCCCCCCATCTCGTGCTCTCCTTCCCCCCCATCTCGTGCTCTCCTTCCCCCCCATCTCGTGCTCTCCTTCCCCCCCCGGCTCACACTCTCCTTCACCCTGTCTCGCACTCTCCTTCCCCAAGTCTCGCGCTCTCCTTCCACCCCACCCCCATCTCGCGCTCTCCTTCCCCCCGTCTCGCGCTCTCCTTCCCCCCGTTTCGCGCTCTCCTCCCCTCGCCCCCGCACCCTGTCTCACGCGCTCACACCACTCCATATCTCACTCTCCTTCTCCCCCATCTCATGCTCCCCACGTCCAGACTCGCACTCCACCCTGCTGTCTCGCATTCATCTTTTCACGCCCCAGGTCTCCTATCCGACGTTCTCACCTCAGCCAGCCCACTCCCGTCTCCCGCATTTCCTCCCACCGTCTCGCACTCACCCTCCCCCCGTTTCATGCTCTCCTTCCCCCTGTCTCACGCTCTGCTTGCCCCCCCGTCTCACGCTCTCCTTCCCCCCGTCTCTTACTCTCATTCCCCCCGTCTCTCGCTCTTCCTTCCCCCCCCATCTCTCGCTCTCCTTCCCCCCCCATCTCTCGCTCTCCTTCCCCCCGTCTCACGCTCTCCTTCCCCCCATCTCACGCTCTCCTTCCACCCGTCTCTCGCTCTCCTACCCCCATCTCTCGCTCTCCTTCTCCCCGTCTCGTGCTCTCCTTCCCCCGTCTCTCACTCTCCTTCCCCCATGTCTCTCGCTCTCCTTCCCCCGTCTCTCGCTCTCCTCACCCTGTCTCGCGCTCTCCTGAACCACCCTGTCTCACGCTCTCCTCAAACCCCCGTCTCGTGCTCTCCTTCCCCCCCAACTCTCGCTCTCCTTCCGCCGTCTCGCACTCTCCTGAAAACCCCCGTCTCGCGCTCTCCTGAACACCCCCGTCTCGCGCTCTCCTGAACACCCCCGTCTCGCGCTCTCCTGAACACCCCCATCTCGCGCTCTCCTGAACACCCCCATCCCGCGCTCTCCTGAACACCCCCATCTCGCGCTCTCCTGAACCCCCCCCGTCCCACGCTCTCCTGAACACCCTTGTCTTGCGCTCTCCTGAAACCCACGTCTCACGCTCCCCTTCCCCCGGCCTCTTGCTCTCCTTCACCCCGTCTCTCGCTCTCCTTCCCCCCGTCTCGCGCTCTCCTGAACGCCTCCCCGTCTGGTGCTGGCCATCCCCCCCATCTCGCGCTCTCCAGAATTTCCCCGTCTCACGCTCTCCTTTCCCCATGTCTCTTGCTCTCCTTCACCCCGTCTCTCGCTCTCCTTCACCCCGTCTCTTGCTCTCCTTCCGCATCCCCGTCTCGTGCTCTCCTTCGCCACCTCTTCTCGCGCTCTCCTGCCCTGACTCACGCTCTCCATCCCCCCGTCTCGTGCTCTCCATCCCCCCGTCTCTCGCACTCTCCTTCCCCCACGTCTCGCGCTCTGCTTCCCCCTGTCTCTCGCTCTCCTTCCCCCTTTCTCTCGCTCTCCTTCCCCCTTTCTCTCGCTCTCCTTCCCCCTCGTCTCTCGCTCTCCTTCCCCCTGTCTCTCGCTCTCCTTCCCCCACGTCTCTCGCTCTTCTTTCCCCCCGTCTCGTGCTCTCCTTCGCCCCCATCTCACGCTCTCCTTCCCCTGTCTCGTGCTCTCCTTCCCCCTGTCTCTCGCTCTCCTTCCCCCACGTTGCTCGCTCTCCATCCCCCTGTCTCTCGCTCTCCCTCCCCCACGTCTCTCGCTCTCCCTCCCCCACGTCTCTCGCTCTCCCTCCCCCACATCTCTCGCTCTCCTTCCCCCCTGTCTCTCGCTCTCCTTCCCCCTGTCTCTCGCTCTCCTTCCCCCTGTCTCTCGCTCTCCTTCCCCCACGTCTCTCGCTCTCCTTCCTCCTGTCTCTCGCTCTCCTTCCCCCATGTCTCTCGCTCTACTTCCCCCTGTCTCTCGCTCTCCTTCCCCCTGTCTCTCGCTCTCCTTCCCCCTGTCTCTCGCTCTCCTTCCCCCACATCTCTCACTCTCCTTCCCCCTGTCTCTTGCTCTCCTTCCCCCTGTCTCTCGCTCTCCTTCCCCCATGTCTCTCGCTCTCCTTCCCCCTGTCTCTCGCTCTCCTTCCCCCACATCTCTTGCTCTCCTTCCCCCTGTCTCTCGCTCTCCTTCCCCCACGTCTCTCGCTCTCCTTCCCCCACATCTCTCGCTCTCCTTCCCCCTGTCCCTCACTCTCCTTCCCCCACGTCTCTCGCTCTCCTTCCCCGACTTGCGCTCTCCTTCCCCGTCTCGTGCTCTCCATCCCCCCGTCTCGCACTCTCCTTCCCCCGTCTCGTGCTCTCCTTCGCCCCCTCATCTCTCGCTATCCTTGCCCCACATCTCTCGCTCTCCTTCCCCCATCTTTCGCTCTCCTTCACCCACGTCTGTCGCTCTCCTTCCCACTGTCTCTCGCTCTCCTTCCCCCACATCTCGTGCTCTCCTTCCCCCCGTTTCTCGCTCTCCTTCCCCCCGTTTCTCGCTCTCCTTCCCCCCGTCTCTCGCTTCTCCTTCCCCCCGTCTCTCGCTCTCCTTCCCCCATGTCTCTCGCTCTCCTTCCCCCACGTCTCTCGCTCTCCTTCCCCCTGTCTCTCGCTCTCCTTCCCCCACATCTCTTGCTCTCCTTCCCCCTGTCTCTTGCTCTCCTTCCCCCACATCTCTCGCTCTCCTTCCCCCCTGTCTCTCGCTCTCCTTCCCCCACGTCTCTCGCTCTCCTTCCCCCCTGTCTCTCGCTCTCCTTCCCCCACGTCTCTCGCTCTCCTTCCCCCACGTCTCTCGCTCTCCTTCCCCCACATCTCTCGCTCTCCTTCCCCCTGTCCCTCACTCTCCTTCCCCCACGTCTCTCGCTCTCCTTCCCCGACTTGCGCTCTCCTTCCCCGTCTCGTGCTCTCCATCCCCCCGTCTCGCACTCTCCTTCCCCCGTCTCGTGCTCTCCTTCGCCCCCTCATCTCTCGCTATCCTTGCCCCACATCTCTCGCTCTCCTTCCCCCATCTTTCGCTCTCCTTCACCCACGTCTGTCGCTCTCCTTCCCACTGTCTCTCGCTCTCCTTCCCCCACATCTCGTGCTCTCCTTCCCCCCGTTTCTCGCTCTCCTTCCCCCCGTTTCTCGCTCTCCTTCCCCCCGTCTCTCGCTTCTCCTTCCCCCCGTCTCTCGCTCTCCTTCCCCCTGTCTCATGCTCTCCTTCCCCCCCGTCTCATGTTATCATTCCACCCCCGCGTCTCGCGCTCTCCTACCCCCCCGTCTCGCGCTCTCCTACCCCGCCATCTCACGCTTTCCTTCAGCCCGTCGCGCGCTCTCCTTCCCCCCGTCTCGTGCTATCCTTGCACCCCCGTGTCTCGCGCTCCCCTATCCCCCCGTCATGCGCTGTCCTACACCCCCGTCTCGCACTCTCCTTCCCCACGTCTCGCGCCCTCCTTCCACCCCACCCCCATCTCAAGCTCTCCTTCCCCCGTCTCACGCTCTCCTCCCGTCGCCCCCCCACCCCCTCTCACGCGTTCCCACCACTCCATATCTCACTCTCCTTCTCCCCCATCTCATGCTCCCCACGTCCAGACTCGCACTCCACCCTGCTGTCTCGCATTCATCTTTTCATGCCCCAGGTCTCCTATCCGACGGTTTCACCTCAGCCAGCCCACTCCCATCTCCCGCATTCCCTCCCACCGTCTCGCACTCTCCTTCCCCCTGTCTCTCGCTCTCCTTCACCCCCGTCTCTCGCTCTCCTTCCCCCCCCGTCTCTCGCTCTCCTTCCCCCCCCCGTCTCGCACTCTCCTTCTCTCCCGTCTCGCACTCTCCTTCCCCCCCGTCTCTCGCTCTCCTTCCCCCCCGTCTCTCGCTCTCCTTCCCCCCCGTCTCGCGCTCTCCTTCCCCCCCGTCTCGCGCTCTCCTTCCCCCCCGTCTCGCGCTCTCCTTCCCCCCCGTCTCGCGCTCTCCTTCCCCCCCGTCTCGCGCTCTCCTTCCCCCCCGTCTCGCGCTCTCCTTCCCCCCCCGTCTCGCGCTCTCCTTCCCCCCCCGTCTCGCACTCTCCTTCCCCCCCGTCTCGCGCTCTCCCTTCCCCCCGTCTCACGCTCTCCCTTCCCCCCGTCTCACGCTCTCCCTTCCCACCGTCTCACGCTCTCCTTCCCCTCGTCTCTCGCTCTCCTTCCCCCCATTTCTCGCAGTCCTTCCCCCCCTCCGGTCTCGCGCTCTCCTTCCCCGAATCTGGCACTCCCTTTCCCCCCCCCCCCATCTCGTGCTCTCCTTCGCAGCCACGTCTCTCGCTCACCTTTCTCTCGCTCATCTTCCCCTCTCCCCGCCCCCATCATCTCACGCTCTCCTTCCCCCCCCGTCTCCCAATCTCCTTTCCCCCCCGTCTCATGCTCTCCTTCCCCCCATCTCACGCTCTCCTTCCCCCCCCGTCTCCCACTCTCCTTCCCCCCCCCGTCTCGTGCTCTCCTTCCCCCCCCCGTCTCGTGCTCTCCTTCCTCCCCCGTCTCACGCTCTCCTTCCCCCCTGTCTCACGCTCTCCTCCCCCACCCCCGTCTCGTGCTTTCCTTCCCCCCCCCCGTCTCGTACTCTCCTTCCCCCCCCCCGTCTCGCGCTCTCCTTCCCTTCCGTTTTGCGCTCTCCTTCCACTCCGTCTCGCGCTCTCCTTCCCTCCTTCTCGCGCTTTCCTTCCCCCCCTTCTCACGTTCTCCTTCCCCACCCCGCCCCATCTCGCGCTCTCCTTCCCCCTGTCTCTGATTCAGATTTACCAGCAGAGTGACACTGACTGCTGTGTCCTTTAAATAAACTCACCTTGTTGCATGCGGCTCCTTTAATTACACAGATCGGTGATTGGGGTTCCTTTAAATGTGCAGATCGGGTCGAGTGGCTCCTTTTAAATAAGTTGATCGTGCTCTGGGGTGGGGTGGGCTTCTGTAAAAACCCATCAGCTTCTTGGGGTCCTCTAAATTTGCACTTCAGTTTCCGGGAGATATTTAAATACACAGATCGGTGTCCGGATTCAAGGGGGACCTTCAATTACTTACATCGGTTTCCAGATGGTCCTTTAAATACCTAGATGGGGATCCCGGGGAAACCATTAACACTCAGATCAGATTCCAGGGATCCTCTAAATACGTAGATTGGGTTTGGGGTGGTGGTCCTTTAAGTACACATCTGATTCTTGGGGTCATTTATATACAGATCGTGTTCCAGCGGTCATTTCAATACACACTCCGGGGATGGGGGGTTACTCTAAAGTGGTCCCTTTAAGTAGTTAGATCAAGTTCAAAGGGTCCTTTCAATATAAACATGGGGACGGGGCTCCTTGAAATATACAGATCGGGATCCCGGGGGAATTTTACAAAGAAATATCATATAACGAGTTTCCTTTAAATGCATAGAACAGTTTCCATGGCGTCTTTTTATATACAGGTCAGGGTCTGGAAATAAGTTAAATAAACAGATCTGGTTCAAGGTTTTTATTTAAATATCTTGAATGGGTTCCAGGGGGTTTTCCAATTTTAAATGCATCAATCGTGTTCTGAGGGGTAATTTAAATACACGGACCAGTGTCCTAATGTCGATAAATGAGCAGGTCGGTATCGGGGACCTTCCAAAAGGCAGATCCATTTACAGGGCTCCTTTAAATAGATAGATCGGTTCTGGGGCACCCTATAAATATACAGGTCGGATTTGCGAGGGTTATTTAAATATACAAAACCAGTTACGGGAGAGGTGTCTTAAATATACAGATCGGGAACTGGAGGTTCCGTCAAATCCACAGAGAAGTTGATATGATGAACCTGTATAAAACATTGGTATGGCCTCAACTGGAGTGTCATGTATGTAACCAGCATACTATTGTAACTCTTATACAATTGTAACCCTCATGTAACATACTGGAAATACTTACTAGAAATGCACACCTTGACCACAGTGGGTGCACTTGTGGGAGACACTCCTTACCTGGAGATTCAGGTAAATAAGGGGAGGTCCCTCGCATGGCCAGCACTCCTTGGTCCAGGTAATAAAGGTGAAGGTCGCAGAGTGACTGTGTCTGCAGTACGTGCCTCGTGTGATTATGTTTAAGAGTTAAGGTGTCAACACTTGGCGACGGGAAACGTGAATCACTGAACCCAGAGGATGGCCACCGGTAGCTCAGAGGAACGTTACTGTGTGGGTGAAGACTCGGACGATTTTGTAGAGAGACTCCAGCAGACCTTTGTCACGAAGGACTGGCTGGGAGAGGATGTGGCTGACAAGCGGAGGGCGCATTTATTAACGAGTTGTGGGACAAAAACGTATGCGCTGATGAAGGACTGCTCGCACCCCACAACCTGGCTGACAAGACTTTTGAAGAGCTCAGCCAGCTGATCAGCGAACACTTAAAACCGGCGAGCAGCATACACATGGCCCAGCACTGGTTCTGCACACACCAACGTCGGGAAGGGCAAAACATCTCGGACTTCGTGGCAGACTTGCGGCGCTTGGCCAGCCTCTGTAAGTTCTCAGACGCCTGCAGGTGGGAGATGTTGAGGGATTTTTTCATTGAGGGCCGGGATCTTCAGGAAGCTCATAGAGACCAAGGACTTAAATCTAGAAGGGGCAGCATTGATAGCTCAAATGTTCATAGCCGGGGAAGAAGAGACCAAGCTAATTTACGTGAGTAGTCCTGGGTCCAACGTGGCAACGGACCAAGGAATTAACATGATAAACACGGCTCAAGATCTCACAGTCAGGCAAAGGCATTTTGAAACTGTAGCCATCAGACAAAGGTATTTTGTAACTGCCCAAGCTGAAACCGACTCGAAGGTGGGCCCCCGACAGGGACAATGGAGAGGGGAGCGGCAATTCACGCCATCAAGGGGACCATTCACACCCACCATCAGAGTGTTTAGAAACAACCCAGGGAACAATCAGAGAGCAATGCCTGCTAACAGTCCTTTTGTGATCAACGATCTCAGCCAATGCTGGAGATGTGGGGGCAGACATTATGTGAACAGCTGCAAATTTCAGCACATCGTCTTTAGGAATTGTAATGCCAGAGGACATTTGGCTAGGGTTTGCAAACAGCCAGTTGCAAGTTTAATCTCTGAAACAGAGGAATCAGGCGAGGGGCTTGCAGTGCAGGACAATCCCTGGGGTAAAGCCATGGATGCTGAAGTTCAGCGGGTTCATGTGGCTGACGTCCACAGCTCATACACCAAAACGCCACCCATGATGATGAAAGTTTTATTGAATGGCATCCCAGTGCACATGGAACTGGATATGGGAGCTAGCCAGTCCGTCATGAGTGAACAACAATTTGAGAAACTATGGCCACACAGAGCTAGCAGGCCCAAACTGGAACGAATTAATACACAGCTATGGACATACACCCAAGAGATCATTCCAGTGCTAGGCAATGCAAAGTGGTGGTAACACACAATGTGTCACAGAACTGGCTGCCACTCTGGATTGTTCTGGGAAATGGCCCCGCACTTTTGGGAAGGAGCTGGCTAGCTGAGATGAACTGAAAATGAGGGGGTGTGCATGCCATTTCATCTTTGGAGCGAAGCTCATGCTCACAGGTACTACAAAAATTCGGGTCACTGTTTCAACCCGGTGTCGGATCGTTCAAGGGCACAAAAGTAGTTATAAACATCACCCCGGAAGCCAGACCAGTGCAGCACCAAGCCAGAGCGGTGCCGTACGTGATGCATGAGAAAATAGAGAGTGAACTGGACAGACTGCTCAGAGAGGGCATAATTTCACCCATTGAATTCAGTGACTGGGCAAGTCCCATTGTCCCTGTCCTTAAAGCAGATGGCTCAGTTACGATCTGCGGTGAATACAAAGCCACCATCAACCGGGTGTCCCTGCAGGATCAATACCCACTCCCGAGGGCAGAGGACCTTTTTGTCATGTTGGCAGGTGACAAGCTGTTCACTAAATTTGACCTCACTTCGGTCTACATGACTCAGGAACTGGCTGAAGAATCCAAGCTTGTGACCACCATCACGACGCACAAGGGTTTATTCATCTACAACAGGTGTCCTTTTGGCATCCATTCTGTGGCCGCCATCTTTCAGCAAAACATGGAAAGCTTGCTGAAATCCATTCCCGGCACAATCGTATTCCAGGACGACATCCTAATAACGGGTCGAGACACCGAGGAACACCTCCACATCATGGAAGAGGTGCTACGCCGACTGGACCGGGTAGGCCTGCGGCTGAAGAAGGCCAAGTGTGTGTGTTTGGCCCCAGAGGTCGGGTTTTGGGCAGGAGGGTTGCCGCAGACGGGATCCGGCCTACTGAATCCAAAACAGAGGCGATCCGTCATGTGCCCCGTCCTGGCAACACATCGGAGTTGCGATCGTTCCTGGGACTTTTGAACTATTTTGAGAACTTCCTGCCGAACTTAAGCGCATTGTTGGAGCCGTTACACATGCTCCTGCGTAAGGGTTGCGAATGGTTTTGGGGGGACTGTCAAGAACGGGCTTTCAACAGGGCGTGGAACTTGCTTTATTCGAACAAACTGTTAACGTTGTATGACCCCTGTAATAAATTGGTATTAACATGCGAAGCATCATCATACTGGGTTGGGTGTGTGTTGCAGCAGGGTAATGGAGACGGACAACTCCAACCGGTGGCTTATGCCTCCAGGTCGCTCTCCCAGGCAGAGCGTGGGTACGGCATGGTCGAAAAGGAAGCACTCGCTTGCGGTTCTGGTGTGAAAAAAATGGATCAATACCTTTTCGGCAGACCGTTCAAATTAGAAACAGACCACGAGCAGTTAACTTCTCTGTTGTCCGACAGCAAGGCGGTCAATGCAAATGCATCAGCTCGCATACAGCGATGGGCTTTCACGCTGGTTGCATATGACTACACCATACGGCATTGGCCAGTCACCGAATACTGCGCTGGCGTGCTCAGCAGGCTTCCCCTGGCCACCACCGAGGGGGCGGCAGAGCAAAGTGCTGAGATGGTCATGGCCATTGAGGCTTTTGACACCGCAGGCTTCCCAATCACAGCCCGTCAGATCAAACACTGGACCAACAGGGACCCCCTCCTATCCATGATAAAGAAATGTGTCATGACGGGGGATTGGGCGCCCACGCACAGGGCATGCCCCGAGGAGGTCAGACTGTTTCAGAGACGGATGCATGAGCTCTCCATCCAAGCCAACTGCCTGCTTTGGGGCAGCCGAGTGGTCATGCCCCAGAAAGGGAGGGAAGCATTCATTAGGGAACCACAGCGAGCACCCTGGCATTGTGTTAATGAAGGTCATTGCCCGGTCACATGTGTGGTGACCGGGGATTGACTCAAACCTGGAACACTGGGTTTTCTGGTGCACAACGTGTGCCCAGCTGGGCAACGCCGCCAGGGATGCCGTGCTCAACCCGTGGCACTGGCCCACCAAACCTTGGTCATGCATTCACGTGGACTATGCGGGCCCGCTCATGGGAAAAATGTTCTTGATAATTGTCGATGCATACTCGAAATGGATTGAGTGCATCATATATGCGGAGTCAGAGGAAATGTATTAGCATGGAGCGAGAATTGACTGGCTAACATAAAGCAAAGAGTCAGGGTAAATGGGTCCTTATCAGGTTGGAAATCGGAGGTTAGTTGTGTGCCACAGGGATCGGTGCTGGGACCACAACTATTTACAATATACATAGGTGATCTGGAAGAGGGGACAGAGTGTAGTGTAAAAAAATTTGCAGATGACACAAAGATTAGTGGAAAAGCGGGTTGTGTAGAGGACACAGAGAAGCTACAAAGAGATTTACATCGGTTAAGCGAATGGGCTAATGTTTGGCAGATGGAATACAATGACAGAAAATGTGAGGTCATCCACCTTGGGAAAAAAAAACTGTAAAAGGGAATATTATTTGAATGGAGAGAAATTACAACATGCTGCGGTGCAGAGGGACCTGGGGGCCCTTGTGCATGAATCCCAAAAAGTTAGTTTGCAGGTGCAGCAGGTAATCAGAAAGGCGAATGGAATGTTGGCTTTCATTGCGAGAGGGATGGAGTACAAAAGGGAGGTCCAGCTGCAACTGTACAGGGTATTGGTTAGGCCGAACCTGGAGTACTGCGTGCAGTTTTGGTCACCTTACTTAAGGAAGGATATTCTAGCTATGGAGGGGGAACAGAGGTGATTCACTAGGCTGATTCCAGAGATGAGGGGGTTACCTTATGATGATAGATTGAGTAGACTGGGTCTTTACTCGTTGGAGTTCAGAAGGATGAGCAGTGATCTTATAGAAACATTTAAAATAATGAAAGGGATAGACAAGATAGAGGCAGTGAGGTTGTTTCCACTGGTCGGGGAGACCAGAACTAGGGGGCACAGTCTCAAAATACGGGGGAGGCAATTTAAAACCGAGTTGAGAAGGAATTTCTTCTCCCAGAGGCTTGTGAATCTGTGGAATTCTCTGCCCAAGGAAGCAGTTGAGGTAGTTCATTGAATGTATTCAAGTCACAGGTAGATAGATTTTTAACCAATAAGGGAATTTAGGGTTATGGGGAGCGGGCGGGTATGTGGAGCTGAATCGACGGCCAGATCAGCCATGATCTTATTGAATGGCGGAGCAGGCTTGAGGGGCTAGATGGCCTACTCCTGTTCCTAATTCTTATGTTCTTATATTAAACTCGTGCATGACATCCATCACCGTGGAGAGCCTGCGCATGGTTTTCGCGACCCACGGCTTACCGGACATCTGGTCAGCAACAATGGCCCGTGTTTCACCAGCCATGAATTCCAGGAGTTTATGTCGGGTAATGGCACCAAACATGTCCGGATGGCGCCGTTCAAGCCGGCTTCCAATGGCCAGGTGGAACGTGCGGTCCAAGTCATAAAGCAAGGCATGCTGCACATCCAAGGACCCTCTCTGCAGTACCGCCTATCGCGCCTCCTGCTGGCCTGTAGGTCCCAGCTGCATGCTCTCATGGGAGTTGGAGCTCCTCATGAAACCTACGCTCAAACCGTGGCTGTCCCTCATCCACCCTGGCAGACATTGTTGAGGGCAAGCGCCAGTCCCAAACCGATTGCCACGATCGTAACTCAAGGGAGAGGTGTATAGAAATGGATGATCTGGCACTTGTACTTAACCATGCATTGTGACCCAAATGGCTGGAGGGCACCGTAATTGGTAAATAGGGAAACAAGGTCATAGTGGTCAGACTCAATAATGGGCAGGTATGCCGCAAACACTTGGACCACGTAAAGAAAATGTTCGGCATAGACACCGATGAACATGAAGAGCATGAGATGTCAACCACACCACTGCCAGTGGACGAGCAACAAGGACAATCACCAGCATGCACAGTCCCTGCGGCCAGCCCAGACAGGCCGGAATCACCTCAGGTGACAGAGACGCATGCCAAGCTCAGCCACCAGAGCCTCAACTGCGGCACTCCATGAGATAGCGTCGACCACCTGATAGACTTAACCTTTGAGTCATAAAGACGTGAGGGGGGAGGTGATGTCATGTATGTAACCAGCATACTACTATAATCCTTATACAATTGTAACCCTCATGTAACCACTGCATACTGTACATCCTTATTAGAAATGCACACCCTGACCACAGGGGGTGTACTTGTGGGAGACACTCCTTACCTGGAGATTCAGGTATATAAGGGGAGGTCCCTCGCAGTGCCAGCACTTCTTACTCCAGGTAATAAAGGTGAAGGTCACAGATTGACTGTGTCTGCAGTAGGTGCCTCGTGTGATTATGTATAAGAGTTAAGGAGTCAACAGGAGTATTGCGTCCACTTTTGGGCACCGCAGTGTAGGAAGGATGTGAAGACTTTAGAGAGGGTGCAGAAAGGAATTGCGAGAATGATTGCAGGTATGTGGGACAGCGAGTGGTTAGCATCTGGAATGCACTGCCTGAAAGGGTGGTGGTGCCAGATTCAATTGCTGCTTCCAAAAGGGAATTGGACAAGCACCTGAAAGAAAAAAAAATGCCGGGCAATAGGGAAAGGGCAGGGGAGTGGGACGAGCTGAGGCGCTCTTGCAAAGAGCCGGCACGGGCTCGATGGGCCGAATGGCTTCCTTCTGTGCTGTAACCATTCTATGTGGCGTGAGATTCCGTGAGTAAGGGGGACTGAGAGTGAGTGTGTGTGGGGGGGACTGAGAATCAGGGAGTGAGGGGGGACTGAGAGTCAGTGAGTGAAGGGGACTGAGAATCAGTGAGTGAGGGGGGACTGAGAGTCAGTGAGTGAAGGGGGGACTGAGTCAGTGAGTGAGGGGGGACTGAGAGTCAGTGAGTGAGGGGGGGACTGTGAGTGAGTGGGGACTGTGAATGAGGGGGGACTGTGAATGAGGGGGGACTGAGAGTGAGTGAGTGAGGACTAACAGTGAGTGAGGGGGGACTGAGAGAGAGTGAGTGAGAGAAGAATGAGAGTGAGTGAGGGGGAACTGAGAGTCAGTGAGTGAGGGGGGACTGTGAGTGAGGGGGGGACTGCGAGTCAGTGAATGAGGGGGGACTGAGAATCAGTGAGTGAAACTGAGAGTTAGTCAGTGAGAGGGGACTGAGTGTGAGTGAGGAGGGGACTGAGAGTCAGTGACTGAGGAGGAGATTGAGAGTGAGTGAGGGGGAACTGAGAGTTAGTCATTGAGGGGGGGACTGAGAGTGAGTGAGTGAGGAGGGGACGGAGAGTCAGTGAGTGAGAGGGGACTGAAAGTCAGTGACTGAGGGGGGACTGAGAGTCAGTGAGGGGGAACTGAGAGTGAGTGAGTGAAGAGGGGACTGAGAGTCAGTGAGTGAGAGGGGACTGAGTGTCAGTGACTGAGGGGGGACTGAGAGTCAATGAGTAAAGGGGGATTGGGAGCGAGTGAGTGAGAGGGGACTGAGAGTGAGTAAGTGAAGGGGGACTGAGAGACAGTGGGTGAAGGGGGATTGAGAGCGAGTGAGTGAGAGGGGACTGAGAGTGAGTGAGTGAAGGGGGACTGTGAGACAGTGGGTGAACACATTGTTTTGCAGAGCAAAACAATTATTTAACCAGACCCATAAATATGTTCCCTCTGATACAAAAATAACAGATGCTGTTGTGGATCAGAGTGATTTCTCCAACTTTATTCATTCTATCTCATTGGCTGTCACGCGCTTGGAAAATCATGAAGTGGTAAAAGGCGCTTTATAAATGCAAGTATTTCATTCTTTCTTCCTTGTCCTGAGTCAATCCCCAATCCAAACTGACAAGGTCGCTTCACACATTATTGTATGTGTTACAGACAGATAGACAGATAGGTACATAGATGGATAGAGAGACAGAAAGACAAGCAGACAGACAGACAGACAGACAGGAATGGATAGATATGTTACAATGTCACAGAACTATAATGCAGTTAGACAATATACGATGATAGTTAGTAGATAAACTAAGTCGGAGTGAGAGAGAATTAAGATCTGTCGTTTCAATCATTTCACTAACTTAATAATTCGATCAAAGGAACATTTAATCACATTCATCAACTGCCTTCTAAACTTACTCTGCGCTGCTGCATATATAAATGTATTTGTGCAGGAACTCAGACTCTGAAGCATGAGCCCAGTTTCTTGCATGATGGTGAGAGGGTTATCGGAATATGTAAAAATAAACTGAAAGTCTATAAGTTGTACACAGAAGTCATATATAACATTCACCAACCATAACAGGATAAAACTGCCCGAGATGGCGAGCAGTAAAATTATAGATTTTCTCCGACTCTCCATCTCTGGATCTTTGTGGTTCTCAGTATTGCTATTACTCCTCAGTCCCCTCCTGACTCTATTGGCCGATAGAATGTGCCTGATGGTCAGAGCATTGAACAAAAAAATCAACACAAATGGAGCGAATGGGGTTAAAACAATGTCAAACCAGATAAATGCTACCCACAAGGGGGAGGTATAGATGATTGATTTTACAGCACAGAACCACGATTCTTTGTCAATTATTTCCGGATTTTCAACTGTAAAGAACATTGGAATATTCTCTACAAAGTTTAGTGCACACACTGATGCTATGACGAAGGCTGCAGTTTTTTCGGTGCAATATTTGACTCTCAGATTCTGGTAACAAATTGCCACAAATCGATCAAAGGTGAAAGAGACGGTTAACCAGACAGAACAATCATTGACAGCAAAACCCAGGGTCAGAATGAGACTGCAGACAGGAGTGTAGTTCAGGAATGAGTACGTGAAATAAATATTAATAATCTGAAAAAGTATCACATTAATTATGATGAACATTAAATCCGCCGCTGCCATGGCAACCAGGTACCGAGTTATGCATTTGGAGAGGCCGCACTTTCCCCGGGAGAGGATCACAATTGTCATTAAATTCGCTGCAAGATAGAGGAAAATAATGAGCGATTCTCACAACAAATGGATCATCATTGTTTGCAATGAATAATAATATTGCGGGTTGTTCTGACTTTCAATCAAGTCGTTCAGTCAGTATGTGAGTGATAATTCCAGAGCAAAACAATTCTTTACCCAGACACGTTAATATATTCCCTCCAAGACACAAAACATGATGTTGTGGATCAGAGTGATTTCCCGGACTTTCTTCATTCTATATCTGTTTTGTTACGCAGATCGCTTCACACAATGGAATCAATTATTAAGGATGTCATAGCAGCGCATTTGGAAAATGGTGACATGATAGGTCCAAGTCAGCATGGATTTGTGAAAGGGAACTCATGCTTGACAATCTTCTGGAATTTTTTGAGGATTTTTCCAGTACAGTGGACAAGAGTTAACCAGTTGATGTGGTATATTTGGACTTTCAGAAGGCTTTCGACAAGGTCCCACACAAGAGGTTAATGTTCAAAGTTAAAGCACATGGGATTGGGGGTAGTCTGCTGACGTGGATTGAGAACTGGTTGTCAGACAGGAAGCAAAGAGTAGGAGTAAATGGGTACTTTTGAGAATGGCAGGCAGTGACTAGTGGGGTACCGCAAGGTTCTGTGCTGGGGCCCCAGCTGTTTACATTGTACATTAATGATATAGACGAGGGGATTAAATGTAGTATCTCCAAATTTGCGGATGACACTAAGTTGGGAGGCAGCGTGAGCTGCGAGGAGGATGCTATGAGGCTGCAGAGTGACTTGGATAGGTTAGGTGAGTGGGCAAATGCATGGCAGATGAAGTATAATGTGGATAAATGTGAGGTTATCCACTTTGGTGGTAAAAACAGAGAGACAGACTATTATCTGAATGGTGACAGATTAGGAAAAGGGGAGGTGCAACGAGACCTGGGTGTCATGGTACATCAGTCATTGAAGGTTGGCATGCAGGTACAGCAGGCGGTTAAGAAAGCAAATGGCATGTTGGCCTTCATAGCGAGGGGATTTGAGTACAGGGGCAGGGAGATGTTGCTACAGTTGTACAGGGCCTTGGTGAGGCCACACCTGGAGTATTGTGTACAGTTTTGGTCTCCTAACGTGAGGAAGGACATTCTTGCTATTGAGGGAGTGCAGCGAAGATTCACTAGACTGATTCCCGGGATGGTGGGACTGACCTATCAAGAAAGACTGGATCAACCGGGCTTGTGTTCACTGGAGTTCAGAAGAATGAGAGGGGACCTCATAGAAACATTTAAAATTCTGATGGGTTTAAACAGGTTAGATGCAGGAAGAATGTTCCCAATGTTGGGGAAGTCCAGAACCAGGGGTCACAGTCTAAGGATAAGGGGTAAGCCATTTAGGACCGAGATGAGGAGAAACTTCTTCACCCAGAGAGTGGTGAACCTGTGGAATTCTCTACCACAGAAAGTAGTTGAGGCCAATTCACTAAATATATTCAAAAGGGAGTTAGATGAAGTCCTTACTACTCGGGGGATCAAGGGGTATGGCGAGAAAGCAGGAAGGGGGTACTGAAGTGCATGTTCAGCCATGAACTCATTGAATTGCGGTGCAGGTTAGAGGGGCTAAATGGCCTGCTCCTGCACCTATTTTCTATGTTTCTATGTTTCTATATTGTAGTAAATACAGACATTGTAAAGCAACAGCCATTCATCCCCTGAGGCTTTAATCTAAATTACTGCAATGAGAAGGGTCACCACACACAAATATCTAGTGCATTTAGTACAAGTAACCTGTGCGATACATTTTACCGTTCCGTTGTGTGATAATAGGACCCACAATGTGACACTTCACAGAGCGGGTAAGGAAACAGATGGAATTCATTAGAAAGCTGTTGGCCCCCGACATGCCCTGTGAGCAATGATGTTGGTCAGGTGGCACAATGTAAAACTGAATAATTTCACACCGGACTCAGAACCAGTAACAAACAGCTGAAATTAACCACATTTCAGCAATTTGGCACATGGATGACTGGACATACTGAATGTGTGTCCGTAAAATACCAATTCAAATGAATTATTAGCAACTTGCATATTACAATAGAACATACAATATTTTAATCACCCGATTGACAAGTAGATTACTTAGAATGACCAAAAAGTATTGCAATGACACGTCAGCCCATGAAAGGTACATCAGCTTCTTGTAACATGGAGACGGATATTTATAACAGGTCAGTAGTGCCCAGTAACAGGTGTTTAATGGCAGACCCAGTCTCGTCCAAGGAGTGACATTATATACAGAGTAGGGCCGGTTAAATAACTTGTTTTTTGTTGACCTTATCATTAGCAATACAACAATGTAGAGCTGATTATCTAAATCAGTACCTTTGCATCCACCCAGGGATGACCGTCCTGCTCAGGGACATGGCCCGCCAAGTTCCTGCCCCTTTAGTGCTGCCCAGGGATGTGCCAGGGAAGTTGAGCTGAGCATACAGGTGGTATATGAGCAAGACCCTGATGGTAATGAGATGGAGGTGGATTTCCCAGTCACGGTCTCATTGCCCTGGTCTACCTCATGCTCTGTGCCACAAAACAAGGTGGGGGCAGAATGGGGCATTGCGAGCTGCCCTGGACTCCTGCTGAGCCAAGTCTCCGGGACAGGGTGGGCAGACTGCAGATTTAAGCTGTGCTTCCAGAGTTAGTCGAAGTCCTTGCCAGCATCCTGAAGCCTCGGCGGGAACTGCTGGCTGCCGGAGAGCTGCCGGGACGGCTGGGCTCCGATTGTCTTCTCCTGACAGTCCGGGCCATGCTCGCCAAGGCCGGGGGTCTGCTCTGTGCTACCCGCTCATCATTTAAACGGAATGGACATCTAATGGCGATCGCAGAGCTGGAAGGAAACAGTGCAGATCAGGTGGGCTGCTGCTGTCGAGTGCTGCGGCACCGAAGGCAATAAACTGCGTTAATATTATGACCGAGAATAAAATTGGTACAATTGTGGGTTTTGGAACATCAGAAAAGATCCTGTTATCTGTCGGATGATGATATTGAGAACATGCTGCAATATGGGAACATGTTCCTGATTCATCTGCTATCAGAAACTAATGACTGTAAATCAAACACATCAAAACAAACAAACAGCATGATTAGACAGGCAGCAAGAACAGTAATACAGTTACCACTGAGAGAGGTGTGACTTACCAGCAACACCAACCACTGCCAGAATGGGATAGAATATTGCCGAAATCTGAAAAATTATTGGACGCTGCATTTTGCTCAGAGGTAACGTTGTCCATCAGCGTGATTGCCGCACAATGAAACACCATCAAATCAAACCTACATTTATTAAAGAGAGAAATCTCAAGTGTACTGAACACTTGACATTAGTTGCAGTCATTGAACAAACATATTAGGCAACTTCTTCACAGTAATGCTAATCAGGGAATAGATTATTTTAATAACATTCCCTGGTGGAAATCAGAAGAACAATACGACTGAATATTACTGTTTTTTTCAGGTTCAAAATACCTCCGAAACTCCACTTCAAGAGCACTAAGATTTTCTGTTCCAATACAAGGACTTTAATTTATGAGATCAGTCACATTGACATATACTCTTACGATGTCTTTACTGAAATAAACGTATCTACTTATATAAAAACATAGAAACATAGAAAAATAGGTGCAGGAGTAGGCCATTCGGCCCTTTGAGCCTGCACCGCCATTCAATAAGGTCACGGCTGATCATTCCTTCAGTACCCCTTTCCTGCTTTCTCTCCATACACCTGGATCCCCTTAACCGTAAGAGCCATATATAACTCCCTCTTGAATATATCTAGTGAACTGGCATCAACAACTCTCTGCGGCAGGGAATTCCACAGGTTAACACACTCTCTGAGTGAAGAAGATTCTCCCCATCTCAGTCCTAAATCGCCTACCCCTCATCCTAAGACTATGTCCCCTGGTTCTGGACTTCCCCAACATCGGGAACATTCTTCCCACATCTAACCTGTCCAGTCCCGTCAGAATCTTATACGTTTCTAGGAGATCCCTTCTCACCCTTCTAAACTCCAGTGAATAAATGCTCAGTTGATCCATTTTCTCCTCATATGACAGCACAGCCATCCCTGGAATCAGTCTGGTGAACCTTCGCTGCACTCCCTCAATACCAAGAACATCGTTCCTCAGACTAGGAGACCAAAACTGAACACAATATTCCAGGTGAGGCCTCACTAAGGCCCTGTACAACTGCAGTAAGACATGCCTGCTTCTATATTCAAATCCCCTAGCTATGAAGGCCAACATACCATTTGCCTTCTTTACCGCCTGTTGTACCTGCTTGCCTACTTTTAATGATTGATGAACCATGACACCCAGGTCTCGTTGCACCTTCCCTTTTCCTAGTCTGCCGCCATTCAGATATTATTCTGCCTTTGTGTTTTTGCACCCAAAATGGATAACCTCACATTTATCCGCATTTTACTGCATCTGCCATGCATTTGCCCACTCACCTAACCTGTCCAAGTCACACTGCACCCATTTAGCATCCTCCTCACAACTCACACCGCCACCCAGTTTAGTGTCATCTGCAAACTTGGAGATATTACACTCTATTCCTTCATCCAAATCGTTAATGTATAGTGTAAAGAGCTGGGGTCCCAGCACTGAGCCCTGCGGCACTCCACTCGTCACTGTCTGCCATTCTGAAAAGGACCCGTTTATCCCGGCTCTCTGCTTCCTTTCTGCCAACCAGTTCCCTTTCCATGTCAGTATATTACTCCCAATACCATGTGCTTTGATTTTGCACAATAATCTCTTGTGTGGGACCTTGTCAAAAGCCTTCTGAAAGTCCATATACACCACATCCACTGGTTCTCCCTTGTCCACTCTGCTAGTTACATCCTCAAAAAATGCCAGAAGATTCGTCAAGCATGATTTCCCTTTCATAAATCCATGCTGACTTGATCCGATCCTGTCACCGCTTTTTATTGCACACTGGGTACTAGAATTATAAGCAACCTATTTTTCATGTTTAAATATTTTCCATTGCAGATGTAATATATTCTTATACACACTAAACACATGGCATCTAAGAACTTTCTCACAATCCTACAGACTGCACAAATGCACAAGTGTACAGTAGTTAATGTGCAAAATAGATATAGACGCCAAGGTTCTTCTCTCCCTTCTCCAGCGTGCTGGTCAGGTGCAGTGCACTTGAAGTGTGCTATATCTAATCTGACCTATCCTGAAACTACCCGGATTTATGTCTTTAGAATACCCCGTGATGCAGTGCGGACGGGCCCTTGGCAGTGGCCGACACCCATTATCTGCAGCAGAAATGAAGCAACTGCTGCAGGTGCATGAAACCAGGAAAGACCAGAAGTGTTCCAGTCTCGAGGGTCGAGGCGACAGGGGGCGGTGGGGGGGTGGAGGTGGGGGTGTGTGTGGAGGGGGCGATGTGTAAGTCCATTCATGGCTCTTGCAATGCCGGAACGTTTGTGCAGGAGATCTGCCTTCCTTACCCGGTTTGGCCGATATCTGATTCAGACCCACAGCAATGCCATTGGTGCTTAACTGCCCGCTGGAATGGCCTAGCAGGCTATCCAGTTGCACTACCCCACTATACAAAACAATAATATGAGCAAAACCAGATGGACCACCCAGCATTGACCTAGGCACCGGATTCGGACACAACAAAGGCATACACAACCCAATCGGCCCTGCAAAGTTCTCCTCACCAACATCTGAGGCCGAGTGCCAAATTGGAAGAGCTGTCTCACAGACTGGTCAAGCAAGAGTCTGATATAGTCATACTCGGATTCATACCTATCAGCTAATGTCCCATGTTCATCCGTCACCATTCCTGGGTATGTCCTGTCACACCGGCAAGACAGATCCACCAGAGGTGATGGCAGCGTGGTATACAGTAGGGAGGGAGTGGCCCTGGGAGTCCTCAACATTGACTCCAGACAACATGAAGTCTCAATGCATTAGGTCAAACATGGGCAAGGAAACTTCCTCCTGATTACCACCGACCGCCTGCCCTGAGCTGATGAATCAGTACTACTCCATGTTGAACACCACTTGGAAGAAGCACTGAAGGTAGAAAAGGCACAAAATGGACTCTGGGTGGGGGACTTCAATGTCCATAAAAATGTGTGTCTTGGTAGCACCAATACTCCCCGAGCTGACCGAGTCCTTAAAGATATAATTGCCAGGCTGGGCCTTTGACAGGTGGGGAGAGATCCAACATGAGGAAAAAAACTACCTGATCTCATCCTCACTAATCTACTTGTCGCAGATGCATCTGTTCATGACAGTATTAGTAGGCTGGACCACTGCACAGTCCTTGTTGAGACCATGTCCAGTCTTTGCACTGAGGACACCCTCCTTCATACTGCGTGGCACTATCAGTTTGCCAAATGGGATAGATTCAGAACAGATATAACAGATCAACACTCAGCATCCATGAGCAGCAGAATGATATTCCACCACAATCTCTAACCTCATATCCCTCATGCGACCAATACAATCAAGCCAGTTGACCAACGCTAGTTCAATGAGGAGTGTGGAAGAGCACCCCAGGAGAAGGAACAGACATACATAAAAACGAGGTGCCAACCTGATGAAGGTAGAACACAGAACTACAGGCATGCTAAACAGCGAAAGGAGCAAGCTATGGACAGAGCTAAGTGATCCCAAAACCAATATTTCGATCAAAGCTCTGCAGGCCTGACACCTCCAATCGTGAAAATAGTGGACAATTAATGAACCAGCAGGAGGAAGATGTGCAGTTCGGGTCTCGTGAACTCGATCTTTGTATTTGAAGAACACTCTGACACCAGATCTACGTATTTAGAGTAACACCCACTCCCGAACTGTATATTTGAAGGGTCCCTGGAACACGATTTATGTATTTGAAGGATGTGGAAAATGCAGTCTGCATATTTAATGGACCCACAAAACCGATCTGCGCAGTTAAATGGCCCACAAAACCCGACTTGTGCATTTAAAGGATCGCACAGACTTCGATCTGTGTATTTAAGGACCCTCCGGAATCCAACACATTTTTTTTAACAAAAGCAGTATCTGGAACTGATCTGAGTGTTTACCGGAAATCCCGGAACCTGATATGCATATTGAAAAGACCCCCGGAAACCGATTTGTATCTTGAAAGGTATCGAAACCCCAATGTGCATATTTAAAGGACTTATGGAACCCAATCTTTGTTTTAAAAGGAAAACTGGAAACCGATTTCTGTAATTATATGGATGCACTTACTTGTACTGCAAAAATGGCCACCATGCACCATCCTTTGTCTATGATTGGTCCCCTTGGAGGATAAGCTACACCCTGACGTTTCAAAGGAATGTGTAACTGGAACCGCCCATCCCAAGATCTCACTGACTTTGCAAATTGTAACTAGGTCCACTTTGACTTCCTGAAGCGACAGAGGACAGAGCTCCCGGGAAGACAGTAAGGGCCAGCCAAATGCCTTATCCAGTCCAAGTACATCCCTCCCCCAGCCAAAGTGCCTTACCCCAGTCCAAGTGCATCCCTTTCCCAGCCAAAGTGCCTTCCCCCAGTCCAAATGCATCTCTTCCCCAGCCAAAGTGCCTTACCCCAGTCTCGCGCGCTCCCTCCCCATCATCCCGCGCACTGCATCCCCCATCTCACAATCTCCCTCCTCCTGTCTCGCACCCTCCCTCCCCACATCTCGTGCTCTCCCTCACCTGGTCTCACGCTCTCCCTCCCGCCCATCTCACGTTCTCACTGTCCCCCCCGTCTCGCGCACTTCCTCCCCTATATTGTGCTCTACTTCCCCCCGTCTTGCACTCTCCCTGCCCCCCCGTCTCGTGCACTCTGCCCATCTCGCGCTCTCTCCCCCCCTCCACATTTAATGCTCTCCATCCCCCGTCTCATGCACTCCCCCCCCATCTCGCGCTCTCCATGCCCACGGCTTGCGCTCTCCCTTCCCATGTTTCACGCTCTCCTTCTCCCATCTCATGCACTCCCTCCCCCCGTCTCAAGCTCTCCTTCCCCCCATCTCATGCTCTCCTCCCCCCGTCTCACGCTCTTCCTCCCCCGTCTCGTGCTCTCCTTTCCCCCATCTCGCACTCTCCCTCCCCCCGTCTTGTGCTCTCCTTCCCCCATCTCGTGCTCTCCCCCCCCGTTTCATGCTCTGCATCCACCGTCTCATGCACTCCCCCCCATCTTGCACTCTCCCTCCGCCGTGTTACATTCAATTTCCCCCTTCTTGCGATCTCCTTCCCCTCCCGATCTCATGGTCTGCATTCCCCCTGTGTCATGCTCTCCACCCACCTCTTCTTGCAATCTCTCTCACCCACTTCCGATGCTTTCCCTCCTTCCATCTTGTGCTCTCCTCCTTCACCATCCCGGCTCATGCTTTCAATTCACCCATCTCTTCTTTCCCTCCTTTTTGCACTCTCCCCTCTCCCTCTCTGTGCCTGCCTCTCTCTCCCTTTCTCGCTCCCCAACCTCCGCACTCTCGCCACCTCTCTCTCCCCCTATCAATCCCCCTCTCTCTCCCCCTTTCACTCCCCCTCAGATGTCCCCCCCTCTCACGTTCCCTATCACTCTACCCCTCTCTCTCTCCCCCTCTCTCTCTCACCGTCCTCTCATTCCCCACTCTCTCACACCTCCCTCTCTCTCTGCCATCTCTCTCCCCCCTTCCTTTCCCCTCTTCCCTCCACCTTTTCCTCCTCCCTCTTTCATAAGCCTTCCCTGATTCTCCCTCCCTCTTCATCTTTCCTGTGTGTCTTTCTCTTTGTCCCAGTCTCTCAAACTCTCCTTCCCTGTCTCTCTCTCTCTCGCTCACACTTCTTCATTCCTTAACCGAAGTCGACCTGAGACCAGTTGAAAGACTTCACGGCTATGACTGCTCCCAATCCAATTCCCGAGGAGAGAGCTCGTCGGGTCAATAACGTCGCATTGGAGTTTCTGGTGGCTGCAGTGGAGAGAAGGAGGGAAGCGTTGTTCCCGGCCAGTGGAAGGTCACCATTGCTCCAGGTCTTCAGAGCAATGTGGAGGGACGTGGCCCAGGAGGTCTCAGCCAGGAGTGACATGGAATGCAGTCTGACACTATGCCATAAAAAGTTCAATGGCCTCAGTCAGGTGGTGAAGGTTGTTATGTACTGAATAAAGAGTCTGACCAGATGTTGTGAGCTCAAAGTTAAATGTGATCTTAGTCCTTTATTACAGGTCTCCAGAGTGCCTCTCAAGCCTGTGAGGTCTCCTTATGTACAGATGCTGCCAAGGGATTATGGGATGCCTTGGGACTCCAGGGGATGAGCCCTCTGGTGGTTAATCAAGGTATTTACAGGATTACATATATAACAACACTCCCCCCAAAAGTCAATAGTGTAACTATTTACAATGTGAGTCGATCTGGAGCCTTTCTTTCCATGGTTGATCGTCTCGGTGCAAATGCTGGTTTTGTTGAGTCGTTTATTGTGCTCTCGCTGAGCTGCTGTGCAGCTGGCCTTGCTGGGCTGCCTGGCATGGTGAGTCCTGCTGGGCTGCTGCGGGTGATGGGTTCTGCTTTGTGGTCAACCGCTGGATCGGTTGCCACTGGTGTGTGTGTTGCGGGGGTCAAAAAAGGTAGAGTCTATTGTGGGTTGCTCAGGGTAGTCTGTGAATCTGAGTTTGATTTGGTCCAAGTGTTTCCTGTAGGTGAGTCCATTTCAAAGTTTGACCAAAAACACCCTACTTCCCGCTTTGGCCACGACAGTGCCGGAAAGTCACTTGGGACTTTGTCCATAGTTCAACACAAATACAGGGTCATTAATCTCAATTCCGCGTGACACATTTGTGCAATCATGATATATATTCTGTTGAAGCCGCCTGTATATCCTGTTGAAGCCGCCTGCTCTCTACCTGTCCATGTAGATCAGGATGGACTAGCGAAAGCCTTTTCTTAAGTGCCCTTTTCATGAGCAATTCAGCAGGGGGAATCCCAGTGATTGAGTGGGGTCTTGTGCAGTAACTATGCAGGACTCGGGAGAGGCGAGTCTGCAGTGAGCCTTCAGTTACCCTCTTCAAGCTCTGCTAGATTGTTTGCACTCCTCTCTCTGCCTGACCATTGGATGCTGGTTTAAACGGGGCAGATGTGACATGTTTGATCCTATTACAGATCATGAACTCTTTGAAATCGGCACTGGTGAAGCACAGCCCGTTGTCACTCACAAGGACTTCAGGCAGGCCGTGTGTGCCAAACATGACCTGCAGGCTTTCAATAGTGGCAGCGGACGTGCTTGCCGACATTATCTCACATTCAATCCAGTTGGAGTACGCATCTACAACGACCAGGAACATTTTCCCCAAGAACGGGCCTGCATAGTCGACATGGAACCTAGACCACGGTTTGGAGGGCCAGGAGCAAAAACTTAGTGACGCCTGCCTGGGTGCATTGTTTCACTGTGAACATGTATTACAGTTATGCATGCAAGACTCTAGTCTGCATCGATAGCTGGCCACCCCAAGTGGGATCTGGCTATCGCTTTCATCATTACAATGCCAGGGTGGGTACTGTGGAGATCACTAATGAATGTGTCCCTGTCCTTTTATGGTACCACTACCCGATTACCCCAAAGAAGGTAGTATGCCTGTATAGACATTTCAACTTTGCGCCACTGGTACAGCTTTATTTCTTCCTGCATTTCTATCGAGACACTGGAGCAGTTCCCGTGGAACAAACAGTTTTTTACGAAGGACAGTAAGGGGTCCTGGCTCGTCCAGGTTCTAATCTGTCGGGTGGTAACAGGTGATTACTCACTCTTGAATGCTTCCAATACCATAACTAAATCTGTGGGCTGTGCCATCTCTACTCCTGTGGTGGGCAATGGCAGCATACTAAGAGCATCGGCACAGTTTTCTGTGCCTGGCCTGTGGTGGATAGCATAGTTGTATGCGGAAAACGTGAGTGCCCATCTCTGGATGGGAGCCGATGCATTCGTATTTAGCACCTTACTTTCAGAAAAAAGGGATATCAGTGGCTTATGGTCACTTTCCAATTCAAATTTGAGCCTAAACAGATATTGATGCATTTTCTTTACCCCATAAACACACGCTAATGCTTCTTTTTCGATCATGCTGTAGGCCCTCTCAGCTTTAGACAGACTTCTAGATGCAGAAGCAACCAGTTGCAATTTCCCAGATTCATTTGCTTGTTGCAATACACACCCGACGCCATATGACAATGAATCACATGCTAGTACCAAGCGCTTACATGGATCATACAACACAAGCAATTTGTTTGAGCATAACAGTTTTTTAGCTTTTTCAAAGGCATGTTCTTGGCTTTTACCCCATACCCATTCATCTCCCTTACGCAGTAAAGCATGCAGTGGTTCTAACAGTGTGCTAAGACCTGGTAAGAATTTACCGAAGTAGTTTAGGAGTCCTAGAAACAACCGCAGCTCCATCACATTCTGTGGTCTCGATGTGTTCTCGATTGCCTCCGGTCTTCAAATCGGTGGGCCTGATGCCATCCACCGTGAATTTTCTCCCCAGGAACTCCACTTCAACCGCCAGGAAAATGCACTTCGAGCATTTTAACCTGAGCCCCATGCAATTAAGCCAACGAAGAACCTCCAAGTTCTGCAGATTCTCAACGGCATCCCGACCTGTAACCAAGATATCATCCTGGTTGACCACGGTGCATGGGACCGACTTTAGTAAGCTTTCCATGTTTCTCTGGAATATCGCCACAGCTGATCGAATCCCAAACAGGCTTCTGTTGTAAGTGAAGAGACCTTTGTGTGGGTGAATGCAGGTAAGGCTTTTCGATGATTCCTCCAGCTCCTGTGTCATTAGGCCAAGGTGAAGTCCAGCTTCATGAACGTTTTTCCTCCCGCCAGCATCGCAAATAGGTCGTCAGCCTTTTCTACTGGGTATTGATCCTGTAGGGAGAAATGATTGATAGTTACTTTGTAATCACCACACATTCTGACGGTGCCGTCTCCCTTGAGGACTGGAACAATCGGACTGGCCCACTTGTTGAATTCGATCGGCGAAATGAAGCCCTCTCATTGCAACCGGTCCAACTCAATCTCCACCCTCTCTCTCATCATGTACGGTACTGCTCTCGCCTTGCGATGGATGGGTCATGCCCCGGAATCAGGTGGATCTGCACTTTTTCTCCTTGGAACTTCCCGATACCTGGTTTGAACAGTGGGGGAAACTTGTTTAGGACCTGGGCACATGAAGTGTCGTCGACGGACGAGAGCAATCGGATGTTGTCCCAGTTCCAGCGTGTCTTCCCCAGCCAGCTCCTGCTGAGCAGCGTGGGGCCATCGCCTGGCACCAGCCAGTGTGGTAACTTGTGCACCGCTCCATCGTAGGAGACGTTTACGGTAACACTGCCAATTACGGGAATCAGTTCCTTTGTGTATGTTCTCAGTTTTGTGCGAATGGGAGTCAGGACTGTCCTTGAGGCCTTGCTGCACCACAATTTATCGAAAGACTTTTTGCCCATAATGGACTGGCTCGCGCCCGTGTCCAGCTCTATTGACACCGGGAGTCCATTTAATTCAGCCTTCAGCATTATTGGGGGACACTTTGAGGTAAATGTGTGCACCCCATATACCTCGGCCTCCTCGATCTGAGGCTCTGGTTCATCATGATCCACCGTGGATCTGTCCTCCTCTGCAACATGGTGGTTTGTAGGATTAGCAGTGTTTGCAGTTCGCCTGCACATACATTGGATATGTCCCATTATTCTGCAGCCCTTGCAAACGTGTCCTTTGAAGCGGCATGAATGGAAATGATGACCACCTCCACAGCTTCAACAAGGTGTTAATCGCCTTAATTCACCACACTTAATGGTGGACTCTAAGATATGTGCAGACGTGCGGCTGCAGGCATGTGAGGCCTGCCCTGTACGTAACGATTCGAACACAACATTACTTTGTTCACCGTACTTTTAGCAACACTCATGTGCTGAGAGATTCGTTTGCTATTGTCACTGGTGGTGATGAACGCCTGGGCTATCACTATGGCTTTACTTAAGTTTGGGTTCTCCACAGTCAAAAGTTTGCGAATTATTACTTCATGGTCAATGCCAAATAAAAAGAAGTCACTGAGCATGTGCTCCAAGTGTCCTTCAAATTCGCAATATCCTGCAAGGCGTCTTAGCTCGGCAATGTAGCTCGCCACTTCCTGGCTTTCAGACCTCTTGTACATGTAGAACCGGTACCTCACCGTCAGAACGCTTTCCTTCAGGTTTAGATGCTCCTGGACAAGTGTGCACAAATCATCGTAGGACTTCTCTGTGGGTTTCGCTGGAGCAAGCAGATTTTTCACAAGTCCATACGTTGGTGCCCCGCAAAAGGTGAGCAGATTCGCCCTTCGTTTGGCAGCATTCGCTTCTCCTTCCAGCTCATTGGCCACAAAGTATTGGTCGAGTCGCTCCACGAAGGTTTCCCAATCATCTCCCTCTGAAAATTTCTCCAGGATGCCCACTGTTCTCTGCATCATTGTGGTGGGGTTCATCATCTGTATCTCGTCATCAGTTGTTATGTATTGAATAAAGAGTCAGACCAGATGCTGTTAGCTCAAAGTAAAGTGTGACCTTAGTCCTTTATTACAGGTCTGCAGAGTGCCTCTCCAGTCTGTGAGGGCTCCTTATGTACAGATGCTTCCAAGGGATTGTGGGATCCATAGTGACTCCAGGGGATGAGCCCTCTGGTGGTTAAAAAAGGTATTTACAGGTTTACAGAGATAACAAAGGTGAGTACATGTTTCAGCAGCTCCTACATACCAGCATCTGAACCTCTGTCTGTGCACAGTGAGCAAGCCATCATTCCCCAATCACTCACCCACCAAACATCTGCAACTACTCAAACTCACATCCTCATCTCATGCCTCGCCTACATTCGCAGCTAGTCAACCGTGACAGGCATACTTCCCACACACACAGCTGGACCCTTACACAAATTCCTTTCTTTTGCAGGACAAGATGGCATGCAATGGGAGGAGCAGCAGAGGACAGCCGAGGTGAACCTCAGCTCCAGCAGCTCTCCGATCTGGAGGAAAGAGTGCTGCGGCTCATTGGCCATCAGCGACATGACCCCGTTTGGAGGCCACAACGGTATCTTCATCCACTCTCCTTCTCTCCTCCCACTTTCCCTTCACACCAGAAAGCTTTATCACTTTCCAGCTTCTGATACATTCTGCATTCCTTGCTCCATTCCTGCCCTCACACTAACGGGAGTCTTGTGCCATTTATGCTTTCAGATAATCAGCCATCAGATGAGCAGTCTGTCGCTGAGCCCCCCCCCCCCCCGCCCCATTGAGAGTGATAATGGAGAAGAGGAGGAGGACCCAAGCACCGCATCACTGCATCACTCAACCGCGGGCACCAGCTTAGAGACAGGCACTACACGTTTGTTAGAGGCAAGCTTAGTCAAGCGATCCGCACTGGGCGATGCACCAGGGATGAGCAGGCTTCAGCAAAGCCAAGGGTAAAGGATAACTTGGAGACAGCTCCCTGGAGGATGAGTTTGCGCATGAGTTCTGCTGCACAGGGCTCAGATGAGGACCTCAATGGGGAGGCACTCACAACAAGGGTGATGGCCATGCATTCCACCAATGACAACAGTGCCTGAGAGCCTCTCGGCAATGGTAAGGTACATGGAGGAGTCCACCTCCAGCATTGCACAGAGCTCTGTGCACACCATAGAGCCCATCATTTCCAGTCTGCAGATGATGGTGGACTCCCAGAGAGACCAAGATAATGCAGATCTCCTGACATGTGTCATGGCGATGTGGCAGCTTCCATTGCTGCACAGGGGGAAGCAACACAACGTCTTAGTGCTATAGTGCAGACAATGGTCGCTGGCACCGAGTCTCAGACTGCTCTCACACAGTCTCAGCTGGATGCCACACATTCTCTGACTGATGCCAACGTCCTTGGGCCCACCACAATTGACCAGGAATCTCACAGTGTCGCAGCAGGCCAGCAATCTGTGCTCGAGCAACAACCTGCTGTCCTCTCTTAGGATGGCAGAATTCCTGACTCCACTACTGTCACTCCGCCATTGCATGTGTCACTGCCTGTCATCCAGCCAGCCCAGACTGCCGCCACCCAGCCTGAGGTGGTGCAGTTTGCAGCTAGGCTTCGAGGCCCAGAGCTGGGGAGCGTGTCCTGCAAGTCTATCTGTAGTCTCTGGCCCTGACATCTGCAGTCTTCCACCAGCCAAGCTGCAGCCACTGGAGAGACACTACGTTGGAGCAGTGGAATAACTAAAGGCAGTGTTGTCAGAGGTACAAGCTTTTGCACAAGGGTGAGTAGTAAATGTAATTGTTGTGTGTATACACATAATCTTATTTCATGTGTTCTGATAAAAATATAATTGTAATTGGAATGTTGCATATTTTGTAGTTTCTCTCATTTCACTTTTGGCGAATGAGAAATTGATGTAATGATGGGGATGTGTAGAGCAACCTGGAATTGGAGTAGAATTCACTGCAACTGACGTCTGATGAGATGGTCGTGGACCGCCCTTGCAGAAGGCCAATTGAGTGCCTGCCTCCTCTGTTGCTGCTTCTGCTGTCCCTCCTCCTCCTGCTCCTCCTCATCCTTCCCCTGCTCTTCCTCGTCCTCACCTTCCTCCTCCTCTTCCCCCTGAGATGGTGGAACTTTTCCTGGTGGCAATGGCAGCGCCCTCACGATGGCCATGTTGTGCAGCATGCAGCAAATGACAACGAAAAAGGCCACCCGCTCAGCCGAGTACCGGAGGACACCTCCCGAGCGATCAAGGCAACGGAACGTTTGCTTCAGCACACCGATGCTCTGCTCAGTGAAGATCATGGTGGCAGCATGACTCTCATTATATTAGTGCTGGGTAGCTGTGTTGGGGATGTGGAGAGGAATCAGGTGGAGAGCGGATTCCCCTTGTCTCCGAGCAGCCAGCCACGAGCTTGATGTGGTTGCTGGAATAGAGTTAGCACAAGATGAATGCATTTGGCTGCTGCCAGGCTAGCGGGCATTGACGGCGAGGATTCTGTGTGCGTGTGCTCGCACACCAACTCCACATTCAGTGAGTGGGATCTTTTGCAGTTACGGAATACCTCAGGATTGTGATGCGGTCACGAGAATGCTACGTGGGTACAGTCAATGTCGCCCTGCACCCTGGGGAAACGCACTATCCAGGCAAAGCCACATGCTCGCTCGTGCTGCTTCTGTCTGGTGATGGGGAAGGAAATGTAGTCCCTCTTCCTTCTGTAGAGAGCATCTGTGACCTCGCGGACGCAGCGATAGATAGCAAACTGGGAGATGTTGGAGATGTCTCCTGTTGCACACTGGCGTGGAAATTGAGCATGATGTTGATCTTGACTGCAACTGAGCGAGCTCTCCTCACCCTGGTCTGAGGCTCAAGGGCTGGTTACAGGAGGCGGCTATGCTCTGTGACTACGTCCTTGCTGAAGCACAGCCTTTGAAGACAATGCTTTTAAGTGAAATTGATGCAGGAGAACTGCTGCCGGAATACCCTGGGAGAGTACGTTCTCCTGTTGAGAGCCCTGTTGTGCCTTCTCCCTCTGGCCATATTGTGCTGTCTTTCTCTGTGCCTCAGTTACCTCTGGTGTTGAGACTGGAGCACATGGTCCAGTGCGAGGACTGTCCCCATGAAACGCTATAAATGTTGGACATTCAAATCTGCCCTCAATGAAAGTCACAAAACTTTAAGAGCCACAGCACTCCTTCAACTGCAAATCGGTCAAAACGTCTGCATTTTTGAAACTAAGAAGGAAACATTATTGCTGAGTGAAATTTCCCCGGATGCTGTCGCCTTTAAATAACGCTCCTCCGGTCGACATCCGACTGAAACCCGGCTGCTGAAGCTGTCATTGTCAGTGCCAGGCACTAAACCGGGGGCGCGGGACAATTTTTGTTCCGGAGCACTGCGCACGGTTATGCGTGTTAACGCCATTGCAAAGCCCCCGACAAATCTCGCGTGATGAGCTGTTCATGCCACGCTCAGTCGCAAACACATTTGCGTCCTGTTTGCACATCCTGTTAGCACCCCTGGGGGTGCTGAGTGGCCTACTTCCTCCCCCTATAAATCATCATTTTGAATGGCACGGATTATTCAAGGATCATCAGCATGGAATTGATAAAAGAAGGTTGTCTCTGATTAACTTGATAGAATTTCTTGAGGTAACTAAGATGGTGGATGAGCATGACACATTTGATGTGATCTACATGGATTTTTAGCAAGGAATTGACCAGGTCCACATGGCAGGTTGGTCAAAAATGTAAATACCTATAGGTTCCATGAAAATGGCAAGTTGGATCCAAAATTGGCTCAGTGGCAGCAAGCACCATTATCATAGGCAGTTCCTCGAAATCGAAGAAGACTTGCTTCCACTCTAAAAGTGAGTTCTCAGGTGAGTGTACAGTCCAATACGGGAATTACAGTCTCTGTCACAGGTGGGACACACAGTCGCTGAAGGAAAGGGTGGGTGGGGAGTCTGATTTGCCGCAAAGGGTTATGGTGATTTATCATTGGAAGGTTGTTTCCAGTGGGATTCTGCATGGTTCATTGCTGGATCCTTTGCTTTTTGTGGTATATATCAATGATTAAGATTTCAATCAATGAAGGCATTACACAAGGTGCCACATAATAGGTTACTGTACAAGATAAAAGTTCACTGGGTTGGGGGTAATATATTAGTATGGATAGAGGATTGGCTAACTAACAGAGAGTCTCAATAAATGGTTCATTCTCGGGTTGGCAATCAGTAAATCGTGGGTTCCGCAGGGATCAGTGCTGCGACCCCAACTATTTACAATCTATATTAATGACTTGGAATAAGGGACCGAGTATAATGTAGCCAAGTTTGCTGACAATACAAAGATGGGAGGAAAAGCAATGTGTGAGGAGGACATAAAACATTTGCAAAAGGACATAGACAGGCTAAGTGAATGGGTAAAAATTTGGCAGATGGCATATAATGTTTGAAAGTGTGAGGTTCTGCACTTTGGCAGAAAAAAATCTAACAGCAAGTTATTATTTAAATGGAGAAAAATTGCAAAGTGCTGCAGCACAGCGGGACCTGGGGGTACTTGTGCATGAAATACAAAAGGTTAGTATGCAGGTATAGCAATTGATCAGGGAGGCCAACGGAATCGTGGCCTTTATTGCAAAGGGGATAGAGTATAAAAGCAAGGAAGTCTTGCTACAGTTATACAGGGTATTTGTGAGGCCACACCTGGAATACTGTGTGCAGTTTTGGTTTCCATATTTACGAAAGGATATACTTGCTTTAGAGGCAGTTCAGCGAAGGTTCACTAGGTTGATTCCGGAGATGAGGGGGTTAACTTATGAGGAAAGGTTGAAGAGGTTGTGCCTATTCATGTAGGATATCAGAGGAATGAGAGGTGATCTTTTCAAAAAGTATAAGATTATGAGGGGGCTTGACAAGGTGGATGCAGAGAGGATATTTCCACTGATAGAGGAGAATAAGGGCCGCCCATTTAAAACTGAGATGAGGAGACATTTCTTCTCTCAGAGGATTGTAAATCTGTGGAATTCACTGCCTCAGATAGCTGTGGAAGCTGGGACATTGAATACAATTAAGACAGAGCTAGACAGTTTCTTAACTGATAAGGGAATATGGGGATATGGGGAGCGGGCAGGGAAGTGGACCTGAGTCCATGATCGGCTCAGCCATGATCGTATTAAATGGCGGAGCAGGCTCGTGGGGCAATATGGCCTACTCCTGCTCCTATTTCTTATGTTCTTATGTTCTTCTGATTAAGAAGTTTTCAGATAATACAAAAATTGGACGTGTGGTTGTTAGTGAGGAAGAAATCTGTAGACTGCAGGAAGATATCTATAGTCTGGTCAGGTGGTCCAAAAAGTGACAAATGGAATCAATCTGGACAAATGTGAGATAATGCATTTGTAGAAGCCTAAAAAGGCAAGGGAATACAGATTAAATGGTAGGAATGGTTCCCTTTCCCTCCCCCATATTATTTTTGTTTTCTTCTTTCTTCTTTATTTTTCTCTCTTTGTCTATAATGGCAGCTAGACATTACTACGCCATTCACACCCAATCCAGATTAGCCTTTTGTTCACCTCTATCATTACCATTTCAATTTGGGCCATCATCCTTTTGTCTCTCTAATCTCTCCTGCCTTCCACCCTGCCACAGACCTTCCCTTTTGTTCTTTCTTCCCCTCCCCCTTTCCGTTCTTAAGGATGTTCTCTTTCCGAACATGCGGCAGTTCTGATGAATGGTCATTGACCGGAAATGTTAACTCTGTTTTTCTCTCTACAGATGCTGCCTGACCCATTGAGATTTCCAGCATTCTCTGTTTTTATTTCAGATTCCAACATACGCAGTATTTTGCTTTTGTATTAGTGTTTAATTCACTGCCACTTCTCTTCGAGGAATGCCAACCTTGAATAAGTTGTGCGATCCCTCAGGCGGGATTTCCATTTGTCTCTTTTACCTTGTTTATCTTTGCTTTCTGCTTCCCTTTTCATCTTTGATTCAGTATTTGCCAAGAATCGCTTTGATCGCCACATATCATTGCTCAATATCTGTCTCCGACACAGACTTAATCCACGTAGATTCCAACTGAAATTCCACCCTTCGTGTTTTGGATCCACCCAGGATTACAGATATCTCCGAGATGCTCAGCATTCCTTCAACCACTGCTCTTGCAGCATCCTGAGATACACACTTGACGCTATGCGCCACCCCATGCACACTCTCGACCTCTGTCTTCAGGAGCACCGACTCACTCTATCTCTAAGCTGTTCTGGTCTGCAGTTTAAGATTGTAAATTCGTGGAAACCCCCTCCCCCCCCCCTCACGCCCCGCCCCCGCAATGTTTGGACTCATTGGAAAGGAAATTTGATTTGGGACGATCAGAAAGTTTGGGATCCTAAAAAGCATGTGGAAGAAGGGATTTTAAAAGGCATATTGGGTCCGTGTGGAAAAGGACTGCAAAACCGAGGGACAACTAACCTCTATAGAAGCCAGTCTTTGGATATTGAAGCCGTCTGAGGTATTGAAGCTAAACAAATTGTCTGGAGAATTGTGTAAACTGGAAAACCCTTCTCCCCAGGAGACATTAACATAGCAACAATCGACCCAGAGATAGCCAGACATAGCTCTAAGCATCAAACCCATCCACCGCCTGCCTAATGTTAATAGCTCATCCAGCCCGCATGGAAAACCCAGGCCTAGGCAGACAACGCAAATACCAAAACTCAATTCCCTAAATCGAAAACGAATCCAACCGATCGGCACATCTGAAACGAGTTATCATTAACGAGCCCGCCAAAATATGAGAAAGAAATATCAAGCCCGCCAAAATTAACACAAAGAATTGGGGTTGATTTGGCGCATAGATTAGAATGACTCCCAAAGTATAACTGGGGTCCTGTTTTATGGTTTAGACTCAGCCTCAAGGAGGCTTCCAGAGAGCTTGCTGCACAGCCTTCTACGCAGCTCTCTGAACATCATCATCTTCAGCCTCGACGATATCCCTGGGCCACACTGCTCTGCTACCGAAGAAGAAGGAAGAATATCAACAAGGCAGAGAAAAGCAGTTCCCAGTAACTTCGGATATCATCATCACGGCAACAACTGACCACAGCCAACGTGGTAACATTGAACCACCGCGATATACAAATTCCAAGGACAAAACTCCTCAAGAAGAAACCGATAGATTCAAAAGTTTCCACTCTACAATCTGTTCCTAGCTACCAACATGTTAAACATTACCTAAAAGAACTTTAAAACCTACTGCTGACAGAAGAAAGTGGGTACTCACCCCATAAAATCCAATATGCACCGTACTGAATCAGCTGACACTATCCAACTGAAGACTATGCAGTAAGAAGTCTTCCACGACGTTCGGGGTACGGCAAGCAGAACCTACAGAGTCCAGCGAACCCCGAAACCGTGAACCACCGCTAACTGAGTGATTGTGTGTTTTGACATTGTACTTTCTTTTCCTTAATAAAATCGAAGTTTCTTGCACCAAAATCAGTTATCTCTTGCACTTTGTCACGTCCCCAAATAAATCCAAGGTCTAAAACCCAGGGAGTGGGAGCGATTCGAACCGCACAGACCGTCAAGACATGAATCTGACACCTAGATCATCCCCGACAGAATGGCGACTGTGGCAGGACTTTCGTACAAAGGATGTGATGCAGAGTGCTGTTTTTGAGGAAAGAATTAAGATGAAAGAAAGGATTTCCTCTTACGTGTACAAGAAAGTGAATGTCACGAAGGAATGTGTGCTTGGTCCATTGCCTGCTGAGCGTCCGGGAGATGCTGCGGCCCAGTTGATTGCAAGCAAATACCATAAGGAATCAGTGGAACGGCAATTTGGCTGGCCTGCTTACAGCGACAAGTCCAGCTCCTAGACATGAACATCGAGTCATTGCAGGCAGAACTATAGGAATGTGCAGAAACATCACATGCAAGGGCTATGCCAGGAGAAAGGTTATGGGGAGAACTCCGTAAGCTAAAGCACAGACAGGCGCAGCTGATGGAGAGGTTCAAGAACAGCCAGGACTATTTTCAGTGTCAGGTCACAGAGGCTAAGAATAACGAAAAGTTACTGCGGGAAGAAAATACTCGCCTTACCCTTCAAGTTAAAGAGCAGGAGGAGAAGTTAAGAGACGTACAGGTAGCTTACAAAGTAGCCAGCACTAATCGGTTTGAGTTGGGAGACCATGGTCCGTACCAGCAACAAACCAAAAGTTTAACCCTTGCTCTTTCCAAGGCCAAAGGCATGGTATGTCTAATAAGCCCGGGTACAGCCCGGGTAAAACTGGAAGAGAGGGAGGAAACTGTTCAACCACCACCTGTGGCGCCGGTGTCGGTACCGGTTCGGCAGCAGGAGGGGCGAACGAGTCGTGAGGTGGACAGGGATAGCAGACCACCATCACCTGTGGTGCCGAGGTTCAGCTCGGTTTGGCAGCAGGGAGAGGTGGGCGAGCCAGAGCTCGAAGAGCCAGAGCCGGGGCTGATGTGCCGCCCGCCCAATGATGGTGGGGATCAGGGGCCCCTAGGCAGTAGGATCGTGGTTCCTCATACTACCCAACAGCTTAGGGTTATGATAAGGCACCTGGGTAAGCTTACTTCGAAGGGAGACCCCTCGATCCGCTTTATGGAAGTGGAGCAGGCAGAGGATATTAACGGGTGTGATGATGCCGAGGCAGCAAAAATGCTCCTCCTCTCACTGGATGGCAAGCTGTATCAGTCCCTCTCTGCTGAGAGCAAAAGGGGGCAGAGTACATATGCTGCCATCCGGGAGGACATTTTGGAAGCCATGGGCTGTAATGATGGGAGTCCCTTCTCCCGAGTGGAGAAGACAGTGCAGCTCACACGGGACACCCCATAGGCTTTCGCAGACAGACTGAGACTTGTGTACCAGAACACCTGTGGTGGGGACCTCAACCGGATTCGCCTAACCCGGAACAAGAGAGCCCACTGGCTCCGAAGCCTGGTGGCAAACAGTTCACCACCAATCAGAGCAAATGCTGAGGCCTGGTTTGACCCGAGAGATCCCCATGCTACCGACGAGGGAGTGGTCAGGCAACTGAACCTAGCTTACCGGAACGGAAGAGCAACCACCCAAGGGAAGTGTCCACGAAATTAGACCTAGTCAGGATAAGAGGGAATGGCACCAGGAGGGGGGCAACCCCTGTAATATGAAGCAGACCTGCTTTGTGTGAGGGAAGAGTAGGCACGAGAGGAAGGATTGTAGGAATCCGTGGAAGAGCAGCATAGGAAAGAATTCTCCAGCCCCTGCCCGAAAGACTGAAACCGGAAAACCTGTCTCTCCCCACATGTTCGACACATTTATGACTGCGCTCCGAACAGTGCTAGATGGCCCTGGGAGGGGGGCGGCTGCCACTGGTACTGTAATCGCATCTGCCACATCCCAACCAAGACAGTGACTAGGACAGACGCAGCCTATTCACCTGTGTCCCCTCGAGTATGATGCGTGGGGGAGACCGACCGTTCAGATGGAAGTGGAAAAGTTGAAAGGGACTTATCTGCTGGATACCGGTGCATTAAGCACCCTCGTCTATGCAGCTAACCCCGCCGTCTCACCTCTGTCCAGTGGTGTCCCATACAGCTTAGTGGGGTTCACAGGCACCGAGCAGGCTGGCTCATTCTCCATTCCGTTCTCTATTCATTTGGGAACACTCCACACCAAGTGAACTTATGTCGTAATGAAGTGGGAGCAGGAAGGGAAGGGGATCCTGGGGGCCGACTTCATCCTAGGTTACGGGATTCTAGTGGATTTAAGGAACCGCTGTCTTTGGGGGTCGATCTGTACAGGACAGGAGAGTGAGGTGGTGGTTGTCCCAGAAAAACGAGGTAAAGGGAGGGTTTGCACCATGAAGCCAAAGGAGGGTTACAACCTCGAATCGATGGTCAGTAACACTCTGATAGAATACCAAGAATAATTGAGTAAAAACCTTGCAGCTTTTGCCACTCTCAAACATGACTGTGGAAGGATAAAGTGGGTCGGGGTTAGTGTAAATGGGGACCCCACGACCCGTCCACAGAAACAGTACAATTTCCCCAGGAAGGCAGAGGCAGACATGGAAGCAGCCTTGGGTTCTCTGGTTAAACAGGGGGTATTGAGACCAATAGCTAGCCATGTGAACTCTCCATTGTGTGGGGTTAAGAAACCGGGCAACTCCTGGAGAGCCACGGTGGACTATCGAATACTCAACCATAACACCCCGCCTGTGCACCCATCGTTACTGCTGTCGCCGACCTCTTTGGAAGTATCCCAGCCTCCGCGACCACCTTCACGGTGCTGGGTAGTTCCAACAGGATTTGGTCCATCCCTTTACGATTACAAGTTTGCTTTTACCTTTAAAGGCCAACAATACACTTGGAACTGTCTCTCGCAGGGCTTCCACAACAGCCCCAGCATTTTTCATCAATGTATGGCCAACTGTTTAAAGAGCTTCAGCAGACCCCAGCAGCTGGAACAATATGTGGACGACCTGCTCTTTTTCACCGATGAGGAGGAGGAGCATGGCCCACTGCTGGCGGAACTGCTGCAGCTGCTGAAAGAAGAAGGCTTTAAAGTCAATCCCAAAAAGGCACAGATCAGCCAGAAGGAAGTAACATTTCTGGGACTGACTGTGTGCACTGTGGAAAGAGCCATTGATAAAGCTAGAAGGGAAGCAGTGCAGAAGTGACCAGCCTCCAACACAGTAACAGGAGTAATATCTTTTCTAGGGCTAACTGGGTAGTGCAGAGATTTTATTGAGGATTATGCAGCCACAGCAGCCCCTCTGCTCCGACTCCTACACAAGGGAGTGGAGTGGGATTGGGACGACGGTGGCGAGGCAGCATTTATCCAACTCAAGAAAGACCTGCAGACCGCGCCAGCTCTAGGGGATATTGATGGGTGGAATGAGTTTTTCCTGGAAGTAGCAGCCAACGGGAACAGTCTGAATGTAATACTACTCCAGGAACGGCACGGCCGGCTGAAACCAGTGCTTTACTCCTCCAGGATATTCACGGACGTGGAGAAGGGATGCTCCAACTGTAAGAGTCACCTTTTAGCTGGGCTGTGAAAAGGTCATTGATCTTCACAGGGGGTTCCCCCATCACACTCCGTACCCATCACACGCCCACCCAGATGCTCCTGGACGGGAGGATCAAGAACAGAACAGTGAGCATTGCCCGCATTGCACGCTGGACCTTACTCCTCTTTCAGCTGGACCTAAGGGCAAAAGGCCTCTGCGAGCCGAGGCTCGCCACCAACATGATCTATCCCAGCACAGCCCACCGCTGTTCAATAGAAGGTATATGGGAAGTTAACCTAGGCTTTCGAGCCGGGTTCCACCCCACAGGCCGAGAGATCGATGTAGACGGTTCAAGCACAGTATCTGCGGGTGAACGACTCACAGGCTGCGGAGTTTACGACCCAGAGGCAGACATTGCCCTGGCGATTAAGCTCCCCCAATATCATGAGTGCCCAGCATGCTGAACTATCGGCTGTATTGTACCTGGTCACACACCCCAAGGAATTCCCCACCCATACACAATTTGCTTGGACAGTATGTTCACATGCAATTCGTCTACGGAATACCTGGCTATCTGGTCCCGTCGCGGATGCACATCTGCAGACGGGAGACCCCTGGCAATTAAGCCTTTACTGAAAAAAATCATTGGCAGCCGTAGGGGAGGAAGGAAAGATCTATATACACAAGATGAAGGCACACTCAACCACTGAACCCCGTAGTTAGGGAAACCAGCAGGCTGACATGTTTGCCAAGCAAGGTGCTTGCATGGGCAAGCTCTGGGTTCCTTACAACCCACGCCCCATTGCAGTGGTTAGAGGCAGGATTGGGACAACAGGGAGGGCAGGGATAGCATTGCTCCCAGACCTAAAAACGGTTCAGACCCAAGACCCCATCCTCAAAACTGTCCTGAACATGCTAGCTAAAGGGGAAAAGGTAGATGACCTATACGGCACCGCAGACATTGCCATTCAGGAAGGCATGCCATTCAGGGGGGAGCAGTGGGTGGTACTGCAACAACACCAGAGAGAGTTCATCCAGCTGGCCCATGAGGGACAGGAGCAGGACACCCCGGACCTGAAACCACCTGGAAACGGGTGGAACAGGCAGGGTGGTGGCAGGGCCTCGGGAGAGATGTCCGCGAGTTCTGCGCCGGCTGTCTGGTGAGCGCTGCCAACAACCTGCACCTGGGCAGGACCGGAACCAATGTCCTAGGGGGAGTGTTTGCTAGTGCTGTTGGGGAGGATTTAAACTGATATGGCAGGGGGATGGGAACCAATGCAGGGAGACAGAGGGAAACAAAAAGGAGGCAAAAGCAAAAGACAGAAAGGAGATGAGGAAAAGTGGAGGGCAGAGAACAAAAAGGGCCACTGTACAGCAAAATTCTAAAAGGACAAAGGGTGTTAAAAGAACAAGCCTGAAGGCTTTGTGTCTTAATGCAAGGAGTATCCGCAATAAAGTGGATGAATTAACTGTGCAAATAGATGTTAACAAATATGATGTGATTGGGATTACGGAGACGTGGCTCCAGGATGATCAGGGCTGGGAACTCAACATCCAGGGGTATTCAACATTCAGGAAAGATAGAATAAAAGGAAAAGGAGGTGGGGTAGCATTGCTGGTTAAGGAGCAAATTAAGGCAATAGTTCGGAAGGACATTAGCTTGGATGATGTGGAATCTATATGGGTAGAGCTGCAGAATACCAAAGGACAAAAAACGTTAGTGGGAGTTGTGTACAGACCTCCAAACAGTAGTAGTGATGTTGGGGAGGGCATCAAACAGGAAATTAGGGGTGCGTGCAATAAAGGTGCAGCAGTTATAATGGGTGACTTTAATATGCACATAGATTGGGTTAACCAAACTGGAAGCAATACGGTAGAGGAGGATTTCCTGGAGTGCATAAGGGATGGTTTTTTAGACCAATATGTCGAGGAACCAACTAGGGGGGAGGCCATCTTAGACTGGGTGTTGTGTAATGAGAGAGGATTAATTAGCAATCTCGTTGTGCGAGGCCCCTTGGGGAAGAGTGACCATAATATGGTGGAATTCTGCATTAGGATGGAGAATGAAACAGTTAATTCAGAGACCATGGTCCAGAACTTAAAGAAGGGTAACTTTGAAGGTATGAGGCGTGAATTGGCTAGGATAGATTGGCGAATGATACTGAAGGGGTTCACTGTGGATGGGCAATGGCAGACATTTAGAGACCGCATGGATGAACTACAACAATTGTACATTCCTGTCTGTTGTAAAAATAAAAAAGGGAAGGTGGCTCAACCGTGGCTATCAAGGGAAATCAGGGATAGCATTAAAGCCAAGGAAGTGGCATACAAATTGGCCAGAAATAGCAGAGAACCCGGGGACTGGGAGAAATTTAGAATTCAGCAGAGGAGGACAAAGGGTTTGATTAGGGCAGGGAAAATGGAGTATGAGAAGAAGCTTGCAGGGAACATTAAGACGGATTGCAAAAGTTTCTATAGATATGTAAAGAGAAAAAGGTTAGTAAAGACAAACGTAGGTCCCCTGCAGTCAGAATCAGGGGAAGTCATAACGGGGAACAAAGAAATGGCGGACCAATTGAACAAGTACTTTGGTTCGGTATTCACTGAGGAGGACACAAACAACCTTCCGGATATAAAAGGGGTCGGAGGGTCTAGTAAGGAGGAGGAACTGAGGGAAATCCTTATTAGTCGGGAAATTGTGTTGGGGAAATTGATGGGATTGAAGGCCGATAAATCCCCAGGGCCTGATGGACTGCATCCCAGAGTACTTAAGGAAGTGGCCTTGGAAATAGTGGATGCATTGACAGTCATTTTCCAACATTCCATTGACTCTGGATCAGTTCCTATGGAGTGGAGGGTAGCCAATGTAACCCCACTTTTTAAAAAAGGAGCGAGAGAGAAAACAGGGAATTACAGACCGGTCAGCCTGACATCGGTAGTGGGTAAAATGATGGAATCAATTATTAAGGATGTCATCGCAGTGCATTTGGAAAGAGGTAATATGATAGGTCCAAGTCAGCATGGATTTGTGAAAGGGAAATCATGCTTGACAAATCTTCTGGAATTTTTTGAGGATGTTTCCAGTAGAGTGGACAAGGGAGAACCAGTTGATGTGGTATATTTGGACTTTCAGAAGGCTTTCGACAAGGTCCCACACAAGAGATTAATGTGTAAAGTTAAAGCACATGGGATTGGGGGTAGTGTGCTGACGTGGATTGAGAACTGGTTGTCAGACAGGAAGCAAAGAGTAGGAGTAAATGGGGACTTTTCAGAATGGCAGGCAGTGACTAGTGGGGTACCGCAAGGATCTGTGCTGGGGCCCCAGCTGTTTACACTGTACATTAACGATTTAGACGAGGGGATTAAATGTAGTATCTCCAAATTTGCGGATGACACTAAGTTGGGTGGCAGTGTGAGCTGCAAGGAGGATTCTATGAGGCTGCAGAGCGACTTGGATAGGTTAGGTGAGTGGGCAAATGCATGGCAGATGAAGTATAATGTGGATAAATGTGAGGTTATCCACTTTGGTGGTAAAAACAGAGAGACAGACTATTATCTGAATGGTGACAGATTAGGAAAAGGGCAGGTGCAAAGAGACCTGGGTGTCATGGTACATCAGTCATTGAAGGTTGGCATGCAGGTACAGCAGGCGGTTAAGAAAGCAAATGGCATGTTGGCCTTCATAGCGAGGGGATTTGAGTACAAGGGCAGGGAGGTGTTGCTACAATTGTACAGGGCCTTGGTGAGGCCACACCTGGAGTATTGTGTACAGTTTTGGTCTCCTAACCTGAGGAAGGACATTCTTGCTATTGAGGGAGTGCAGCGAAGGTTCACCAGACTGATTCCCGGGATGGCGGGACTGACCTATCAAGAAAGACTGGATCAACTGGGCTTGTATTCACTGGAGTTCAGAAGAATGAGAGGGGACCTCATAGAAACGTTTAAAATTCTGACGGGGTTAGACAAGTTAAATGCAGGAAGAATGTTCCCAATGTTGGGGAAGTCCAGAACCAGGGGACACAGTCTAAGGATAAGGGGGAAGCCATTTAGGACCGAGATGAGGAGGAATTTCTTCACCCAGAGAGTGGTGAACCTGTGGAATTCTCGACCACAGAAAGTTATTGAGGCCAATTCACTAAATATATTCAAAAAGGAGTTAGATGAAGTCCTTACTACTAGGGGAATCAAGGGGTATGGTGAGAAAGCAGGAATGGGGTACTGAAGTTGCATGTTCAGCCATGAACTCATTGAATGGCGGTGCAGGATAGAAGGGCCGAATGGCCTACTCCTGCACCTATATATAAAAAAAAAACCCTGACCCCCAGAAAAGGAAGGTGTCTATGCGACATATCAGGATGGTAGAGCGACCCTGGCAGTCGATCCAGGTCGACTGCATCGGGCCTCCCATTGCCCTGGGAGGTTACAAGTACTGCCTAGTGTTGGTGGATGTGTTCGTCAAATGGGTGGCAGCCTACCCATGTCGAACAGCTACTGCTCTGGGAACAGCTAGGATTCTATTCAGGGAAGTGTTCTCCCGCTGGGCACTACCCCAGTAGGTGGAGTTCGACCAAAGGAATTACTTCACCGGGCAGGTGATGCAGGAGACTTTTAAGATGCTCGGCATCGAGGGGAAATGACATGTCGCCCACAACCCGCAGTCATCAGGGCCCGTGGAGCATTTAAACCGCACTATTAAAGAGAGGTTACGAAAAGAAACGGGGGACTCACCCAAGAAGTAGTTAGAGGTCTTACCACTGGTCCTTATGGGGATCCGAGCCAGCCAGTCAAAGAGTACGGGGTACTCCGCGTACGAGCTCATGACCGGCAGAGCCATGCAAACCCCCACCCATGTACTAGCCCCGGCGCTCATGGTAGGTCAGCTCAGGGAAGCGAGCTGGGACAGCTTTGTCAGAAATCTGTTTGAACACCTTAAACAGATTCACTGGCAGGCGGCCAACAACATGGGAAAACCGCATCGGAGCAACCGACTGCTGCTAGAGCCCCGCAAACACCACGAATGGGAGATAGGGGACCAGGTTATGGTACGGAACTACGCTCGAGTAGGGGGTTTTGAGGCACTGTACATGAGGCCGTACCACATTGTCGACAAGGCAAGCCCCATGCTCTATGTTGTAAAGATACCCTGCCGTACAAAGTGGTTCCATATAAACCAGTGTAAACTGTTTAACCCCGGGATAGCTGCTAAGCGCAAGGGGCAGCTAGGAACAAGGAACCGTTCTAAGGATAGGCACCTTCAGCCAGCAGCCCCTGACTGTAGCAGACTCACACTCTGTACCTAGAGGGGCGGTGAACTGTGTTACTAGAGGGGCTATTCCTCCAATCATTTAGGACTCGGACGCAGCCCCAGTAGTCAGAGCCTTAAAGAGTACTCTCCGCACACCACAACGTAAGGCACCGTGGTCACCAGCACCCCAATTTCAGTGGTTCAGCCCCGGGAGGTTGACCAGCCACAAAATAGCACCAAAGAACAGGGATTAATCTGCGAGCAGGGACCCTCCAGCTGGTAGTCCTGAGTGGCGAGCGATTCACGGGAGAGGTAGTAGTAGACCAGCCACCAACTGAGAGTCCCCAGCCTCTAGCCCCCCGCCATGCAGAACCCTCAGATAACGAAATGAACTTTACAGCCACCCCACAAGGAACAGTGTGCTGTAGCATCGGAGGGGCCTTACCCCCGATAATGTGAGACTCAGACCCACCTCCGGTCAGAACATTCCAGTTCCTACGCTACAGGCCATCGTACCGCTAGCCGGGCAGGAAGCCCAGAGGCCCAAGAAAAAATGAGAAGAACAGGGATTAACCTGGCCACTCGGAGACGGGTGGCAGATGTACATAAATAAAATGATGGGAGTTTTAAGAATGTATAAGAATTTAGCTTAGTGTAGGATTAATGTGCAATGATTTCAGGTCACCACGACCTGATGAAGAATGATTTCAGGTCACCACGACCTTAAGAGAACCATGCGTAGAGAAGTAGTGAAACGAATATGAAATAAGATCTGTTATGAAAGGATTTCGGCCGGCAGCCGGTGTCCAATTAGTGACCGAGACCTGGTGGTATCTGGGAAAGGTGTGTAAGAATTCATTCGGAAATAAGAATAAGAATCCACCTGCAGCTATTAAAAGAGGCACTAGGGGCCTCGACCTGCTAACGTCCAGGAGTATGAGTAAGAATGTACCTGTACTATTAAAGCTATTAAAGGAAGCACTGGAAGTATTTTGAGGGAAAAGAAAAGACCCCACCTTCGTAAAAGAGTCACTACAAAGACGTTAAGGTTGAAATAACCAAAAGACAGAAGTTAAAAACAGACACCAGTTCCGAAGTAGAAACTGGGATGAAGACAGCCAGTTAATTAAAGACTTTATTAAGCGTGCAAAAAAGAAATGAGTTGATCACCTTTTGTCAAGCCGGAGAGCTTTTCTCAGGACTGGGCTATCTGTTTTACGTGTCCTTACAGGAGGGAGATTGACATGAAAAGAGTCTTGCTCCTGCTCACCCTGATGGGGATGAGCATCGTGACTGAGGTGACGTGGAGGAATCCCTCATTTATGGGTGATCGGGAGAGAGAGAGAGCATCGATCGTGACTGCAGGGTGTGGCACACTGGGTGTGGAAGAGCTCGCCGTTTATTCCCACGAAGGAAGGTGGCCAGGGTGGATAGGGTCTACCTCCACTCGATACTCCAGCCAGGAGGGCATTACCTATGGGGAGGCTTCCTTCCCATGCCCCAGGGCACAGGTCGTTGCTGCGCAGGTCAGTGTAATGGAAGGAAAACGTGTGTGTTTAAATTGTTAAGGACAGATTCCCCTGAGTAGATGCTTGTGGCTCAGGAAGCTGAGCAAGGATGTGGGGGACCAGGAATCTGACTGGGAACAACTCGGTAATCATAGGTACTGGACCTTCAGGGGAACATGGGGGGGGGAGTGAAGGTGTGTTGGAATAAGTGGTGGGAGTCTGAACGGGGAATTTATGTCTGCATGTGGGAATCAGAGAAGATCTGTCCCACAGGCATATCGATCGCCTTCGCCAGGCAATATCAAGATGACGGGGATAGGATGGGGTGGGATTCAATCCTACACGGGTGTGCGGTCCCGCACTGCCCACTCCCAATTAACACCACTGAACTTGTAGCACACATTAATAAACCGCTGCCCACGACCCTGACAATGCGAACAATAATAGAGAGGTGTCCTACCACCAGCAAGGCACTCGGGAATGGATTAGTATTGGTACCGACCGAAAAGGTGTTATACCAGGGGGTACACTATGCAGTAGCTTCAGTTATTTTAAACCTTACCGAGGTGCACTTACCTGACTGGTGCCCGAAGGAAACAGAACAGCTGTACCAGGCCCTACTCAGAGAAATATTCAAGAAATATTACGAGTTAGACTTTGGCAACATAGACAAAGCAGATTTATACATCCTAAATGCTTGGGACACCACGGGCATGGGGCGACCAAGAAGGGGAACCTTGATCGAAATTTTAATGCATATAATACAGGATCCTCTGTGTTAAATAGCCTGGACGATATAGAACTGCAAACACAAATAAATGGTCTAAAGAACCAACTAAGAAAGTTCTTAAAGAGGAAAACACAGTGGTGGGCTCAGAGCTACATGAGGACCAGGCTACGACAGTGCATTTAAAGGACATTATTGCTGAGCTGGAATTGCTGAATAGTGAATGCACTCATCAGGGAGGATAGGAATGCTTCTGACCAGGCTGCACAGAATGGTGTGTGTGTGCTGTATGGGGCATGGGTGTTGGGCGAGGGCACAACAACCTGGAAGATCTAAAGCTAGGTGTAGTCCCCTCCTGGATCAGCAACATGCACCTCGCAACCCATCACCCGTATAGTAATTCACTAAGCCCCTGTCAGATCCGTCTAGCTTCTGAAGCCTACCCTGTCCCAGTAGATTGCGGGCATTCTAATCACACCATGATGGGAATAGTACTAAGGATGCCGGTCATGGGTGGGACAGCCCGACCCGCACAGGTATACAGGGTGGAGAATACTGGAGTCATTCAAGGAGGTGCACACGTTCGTTCCACAGCGGTCGGATCATATGTCATAAAGTGGGAACATTCTAGGACAGGTACTCACCTCTCCAGGTGCCGGAGGCGGGGTGCACATATAATACTGTGACCCCAGCACTTGAATGCCTATTCTAAACCACAGTGCGTTTTTAAAGCTGCTGGCGCACAGCCTATTAACTGCACCATGGAGGTAATGGCATAAGACCGTGTTCCTCCACAGGTAGCATACATATTGTGTCACCACCAGTGCGCCCCACTACCAGCATGGACAACACTCCTACTGTCCGGTGAGTGACAGCAGTTTTTGCTTTAAATCCGAGGCAGAAGTTCAAGTAGCCCAGGAACGGATTGTCCCCATTCCTGAACCCACCACTGTTCACCTCACTGTGAGCGAAAACATCACCCACCTGCAAGATTATGTTGCACATTGTGGCTATGAAATTCCTCCTCGACCCGAACATCTTACCCGTCTACTCAAAGCTGTAGTCATCTCACAAAAACATTTCTATACACTAGAACAGAAAACATTTGAGATATGGAGCAAATTTCTGGAGATCACAATTACACCTTGGTGGGACATTTTCAGAAACATAGAAGTCCCAGCCGGGGTCAGAATAGCTTCCCATATTTTAGCTGTCTGTCAACTCACAATTATCCTCTACTTGTGGTGTCTCACTTGCCGAATGAAACACAGAGGCCGTCGAGTCTTGCACCAAAGGGTGCTGTACGCTCCCTGGCCAAATTTGTGGACCGCACAGGGAGGCTTAACACCATATTATAATGTCTGATTTGTTCTCGGATCAATATTTACCTGCTGTAAAAACCAGAGGCCAATTGTTGTAAGAGTTTTTTTATTTATGTGTTTGACAATGTATCTTTATTTTCTGTAAAATCGGAATAATGGAGGGACATCGGACCCTCTCTATGCTGTAGTATAAGTGGAATAACTGTATTTGCCTGTAAACTGCATTACATTTCAAAAGGGGTATGCTCGTTTAAGTTTTGGCTAGGTAAATACAGCGAAAGGTTGGCTCTCGGGAATCAAGACTTTTGCTCACCTAGCATGACACTCTAGCATGTAGAGTAACACGGGGGAATATAAGATTGCATAATTCGTGGAACCCCTAACACCCCCCCCCCCCAACCCAGCATTTGGACTCATTGAAAAGGAAATTCGATTTGGAACTATCAAGCAGAGAGTTTGGGATCTTAAAATGCATGTGGAAAAAAACTATGAGTTTTGACCAAGTTTAGGATTTTAAAAGGCATATTGGGGGCGTGTGGAAAATGACTGAAAAATTGAGGGACAACTAGCCTCTATAGAAGCCAGTCTTTGGGTATTGAAGGCGGCTGGGGTATTGAAGCTACAAAATTGTCTGGAGAATTGTGTAAACTCGAAAATCCTTCTCTCCAGGAGACACTAACATAGCAACAATCGACCCAGAGATAGCCAGACATAGCTCTAAGCATCAAACCCATCCAATGCATGCATAATGTTAATAGCTCATCCAGCCCGCATGGAAAACCCAGGCCTAAGCAGACAACGTAAATACCAAAACTCAATTCCCCGAATCGAAAACCAATCCAACCGATCGGCACATCCGAAAGGAGTTATCATTAACGAGCCCGCCAAAATATGACAAAGAAATATCAAGCCCGCCAAAATTAAGACAAAGAATTGGGGTTGATTTGGTGTGCAGATTAAAATGACTCCCAAAGTATAACTGGGGCCCTGTTTTACGGGTTAGATTCAGCCTTAAGGAGCCTTCCAGAGAGCTTGCTGCACAGCCTTCTACTCAGCTCTCTGAACATCAGCATCTTCAGCCTCGACGACACTCCTGGGCCACACTGCTCTACTACCGAAGAAGAAGGAAGAATATCATCAAGGCAGAGAAAAGCAGCTCCCAGTAACTTCGGACAACATCATCACATCAACAACTGAACACAGCCGTCGTGGCAACATCGAACCACCATGATCAACAAATTCCAAGGACAAAACTCCTCAAGAAGAAACTGAAGATTCGAAAGTTTCCACTCTACAATCTGTTCCTAGCTACCAACAGGTGAAACATTACCTAAAAGAACTTTAAAACCTACTGCTGACGGAAGAAAATGGGTACTCACCCCATAAAATCCAATACGCGCCATATCGAATCAGCTGACACTACTCAACTGAAGACTACGCAGTAATAAGTCTTCCACGACGTTCGGGGTACGGCAAGCAGAACCTACAGAGTCCAGTGAATGCTGAAACCGCGAACCACCACTAACTGACAATAAAAGGATTGGTGAGTATAATTCCTGTTTGCCCTGGAGTTCAAGCTAGTCAGAGTTAGGCATTGGGAGGTGGGAGGTGTATTATTTTCTGTATCCCCTTTTGAATATGTGATAAAGTGTCCCTTATTCTAATGATTGTACATTGACATTACCTAAAAGACATTGGCAGTTTTGACATTGTACTTTCTTTTCTTAATAAAATCGAAGGTTATTGCATCAAACCAGTTGTCTCTTGCACTTTGTCACATCCCCAAAGAAATCCAAAGTCGAGAACCCAGGGAGTGGGAGCGATTCGATTCGCTCAGAAGGTCAGACGTGAATCTGACCCCGAGATCACCTCCTACAGCAGTTCCATTTTATCCTTCATCTCATCCAGCATTTGAACCAAAAACATTTTCCCTTCCTTTCAGGTGACAAAAATCGTAAACTTCAAGATCTCTTGGACACCAATGCCCCTCTGGAACCTTCTCACCCCACACTTCCCTCTGATCTCAAACCTTCTTCCAATCTCACCCCCAGCAGTGTATTCACTATACCCTCTGCCCTTCCTCTCTCTGACCCCGAATGCTCAATGAATTTTGAGCTCGGCACGATGCTGAGCTCTTTTCCCGCTGCATTCGCCTCTGTGCCCACTTCTTCGGTCAGGAGTCTTCGCCCCGCACAGCGGACTCTTTCTCCCGTTTTCAGATTTCTCGCTCTACCTGGACCCCTCCCTCTGGCCTCTTACCCTCTCTGGACCTGTTCATTCCACACTGCCAAAGGGCCGTCGGCCGACTCAATTATTCTGCTCCCCTCACTCACTCCAACCTACCTTCCTCTGAACTTGCAGCACTAAACGGACTGACAAGGGTGGCACTGTTGTTTTTTGGCGAACTGACATCTACCTTGCAGAGGCTGATCGACACTCTCTGACACCTCCTCCTACTTCCCCCTGGACCATGACCCCATTCCTGAACATGAAGCCATCATTACTTATGGAAGTGGCCCTAGAAATAGTGGATGCATTGGTAATCATTTTCCAACAGTCTATCGATTTTGGATCAGTTTCTATGGACTGGAGGGTAGCTAATGTCACACCACTTTTTCAGAAAGGAGGGAGAGAGAAAACGGGTAATTATAGACTGGTTAGACTGACATCAGAAGTGGGGAAAATGTTGGAATCAATTATTAAAGATGAAATAACAGCACATTTGGAAAGCAGTGATGGGATCGTTCCAAGTCAGCATGGATTTATGAAAGGGAAATCCTGCTTGACAAATCTTCTAGAATTTTTTGAGGATGTAACTGGTAGAGTGGACAAGGGAGAACCAGTGGATGTGGTGTATTTGAACTTTCAAAAGGCATTTGACAAGGTCCCACACAAGAGATTGGTGTGCAAAATCAAAGCACATGGTCTTGGGGGTGATGTACTGTCGTGGATAGAGAACTGGTTGGCAGACAGGAAGCAGAGAGTCGGGATAAATGGGTCCTTTTCAGAATGGCAGGCAGTGATGAGTGGGGTCCCTCAGGGCTCAGTGCTGGGACCCCCAGTTCATTACAATATACATTAATGATTTGGATGAGGGAATTGAGTGTAATATCTCCAAGTTTGCAGATGACACTTAGCTGGGTGGTGGTGTGAGCTGTGAGGAGGACTGCAGGGTGATTTGGACAGGGTAGGTGAATGGGCAAACGCATGGCAGATGCAGTATAATGTGGATAAATGTGAGGTTATCCACTTTGGTGGCAAAAACATAAAGGCAGAATATTATCTGAATGGCAGCAGATTAGGAAAAGAGGAATTGCAATGAGATCTGGGTGTCATGGTACATAGAAACATAAAAACATAGAAAATAGGTGCAGGAGTAGGCCATTCAGCCCTTCTAGCCAGCACCGCCATTCAATGAGTTCATGGCTGAACATGCAACTTCAGTACCCCATTCCTGCTTTCTCACCATACCCCTTGATTCCCCTAGTAGTAAGGACTTCATCTAACTCCTTTTTGAATATATTTAGTGAATTGGCCTCAACAACTTTCTGTGGTCGAGAATTCCACAGGTTCACCACTCTCTGGGTGAAGAAATTCCTCCTCATCTCGGTCCTAAATGGCTTACCCCTTATCCTTAGACTGTGTCCCCTAGTTCTGGACTTCCCAACTTTGGGAACATTCTTCCTGCATATAACCTGTCTAACCCCATCAGAATTTTAAACGTTTCTATGAGGTCCCCTCTCATTCTTCTGAACTCCAGTGAATACAAGCCCAGTTGATCCAATCTTTCTTGATAGGTCAGTCCCGCCATCCCGGGAATCAGTCTGGTGAACTTTCGCTGCACTCCCTCAATAGCAAGAATGTCCTTCCTCAGGTTAGGAGACCAAAACTGTACACAATACTCCAGGTGTGGCCTCACCAAGGCCCTATACAACTGTAGCAACACCTCCCTGCCCCTGTACTCTAATCCCCTCGCTATGAAGGCCAACATGCCATTTGCTTTCTTAACCGCCTGCTGCACCTGCATGCCAACCTTCAAAGACTGATGTACCATGACACCCAGGTCTCGTTGTACCTTCCCTTTTCCTAATCTGTCACCATTCAGATCATAGTCTGTCTCTCTGTTTTTACCACCAAAGTGGATAACCTCATATTTATCCACATTATACTTCATCTGCCATGCATTTGCCCACTCACCTAACCTATCCAAGTCTGCAGCCTCATAGCATCCTCCTCACAGCTCACACTGCCACCCAACTTCGTGTCATCCGCAAATTTGGAGATACTACATTTAATCCCCTCATCTAAATCACTAATATACAGTGTAAACAGCTGGGGCACCAGCACAGAACCTTGCGTTACCCCACTAGTCACTGCTTGCCAATCTGAAAAGTCCCCATTTACTCCTACTCTTTGCTTCCTGTCTGACAACCAGTTCTCAATCCATGTCAGCACACTACCCCCAATCCCATGTGCTTTAACTTTGTACATTAATCTCTTGTGTGGGACCTTGTCAAAAGCCTTCTGAAAGTCCAAATATACCACATCAACTGGTTCTCCCTTGTCCACTCTACTGGAAACATCCTCAAAAAATTCCAGAAGATTTGTCAAGCATGATTTCCCTTTCACAAATCCATGCTGACTTGGACCTATCATATTACCTCTTTCCAAATGCACTGCTATTACATCCTTAATAATTGATTCCATCATTTTACCCACTACCGATGTCAGGCTGACCGGTCTATAATTCCCTGTTATCCCACTCCCTCCTTTTTTAAAAAGTGGAATTACATTGGCTACCCTCCACTCCATAGGAACTGATCCAGAGTCAATGGAATGTTGGAAAATAACTGTCAATGCATCCACTATTTCCAAGGCCACCTCCTTAAGTATTCTGGGATGCAGTCCATCAGGCCCTGGGGATTTATCGGCCTTCAATCCCATCAATTTCCCCAACACCATTTCCCGACTAATAAGGATTTCCCTCAGTTCCTCCTCCTTACTAGACCCTCCGACCGCTTTTATATCCGGAAGGTTGTTTGTGTCCTCCTCAGTGAATACCGAACCAAAGTACTTGTTCAATTGGTCCGCCATTTCTTTGTTCCCCGTTATGACTTCCCCTGATTCTGACTGCAGGGGACCTACGTTTGTCTTTACTAATCTTTTTCTCTTTACATATCTATAGAAACTTTTGCAATCCGTCTTAATGTTCCCTGCAAGCTTCTTCTCGTACTCCATTTTCCCTGCCCTAATCAAACCCTTTGTCCTTCTCTGCTGAGTTCTAAATTTCTCCCAGTCCCCAGGTTCGCTGCTATTTCTGGCCAATTTGTATGCCATTTCCTTGGCTTTTATACTATCCCTGATTTCCCTTGATAGCCACGGTTGAGCCACCTTCCCTTTTTTATTTTTGCGCCAGACAGGAATGTACAATTGTTGTAGTTCATCCATGCGGTCTCTAAATGTCTGCCATTGCCCATCCACAGTCAACCCCTTCAGTATCATTCGCCAATCTATCCTAGCCAATTCACGCCTCATACCTTCAAAGTTACCCTTCTTTAAGTTCTGGACCATGGTCTCTGAATTAACTGTTTCATTCTCCATCCTAATGCAGAATTCCACCATATTATGGTCACTCTTCCCCAAGGGGTCTCGCACAACGAGATTGCTAATTAATCCTCTCTCATTACACAACACCCAGTCTAAGATGGCCTCCCCCCTAGTTGGTTCCTCGACATATTGGTCTAAAAAACCATCCCTTATGCACTCTAGGAAATCCTCCTCCACCGTATTGCTTCCAGTTTGGTTAACCCAATCTATGTGCATATTAAAGTCACCCATTATAACTGCTGCACCTTTATTGCACGCACCCCTAATTTCATGTTTGATGCCTTCACCAACATCACTACTACTGTTTGGAGGTCTGTACACAACTCCCACTAACGTTTTTTGCCCTTTGGTATTCTGCAGCTCTACCCATATAGATTCCACATCATCCAAGCTAATGTCCTTCTGAACTATTGCCTTAATCTCCTCCTTAACCAGCAATGCTACCCCACCTCCTTTTCCTTTTATTCTATCTTTCCTGAATGTTGAATACCCCTGGATGTTGAGTTCCCAGCCCTGATCATCCTGGAGCCACATCTCCGTAATCCCAATCACATCATATTTGTTAACATCGATTTGCACAGTTAATTCATCCACCTTATTGCGGATACTCCTTGCATTAAGACACAAAGCCTTCAGGCTTGTTTTTTTAACACCCTTTGTCCTTTTAGAATTTTGCTGTACAGTGGCCCTTTTTGTTCTTTGCCTTGGGTTTCTCTGCCCTCCACTTTTCCTCATCTCCTTTCTGTCTTTTGCTTTTGCCTCCTTTTTGTTTCCCTCTGCCTCCCGGCATTGGTTCCCATCCCCCTGCCATATTAGTTTAAACCCTCCCCAACAGCACTAGCAAACACTCAGTCATTGAAAGTTGGCAGGCAGGTACAGTAGGCGGTGAAGAAGGCAAATTGTATGTTGGCCTTCATAGCTAGGGGATTTGAGTATAGGAGCAGGGAGGTCTTATTGCATTTGTACAGGGCATTAGTAAGGGCTCACCTGGAATATTGTGTTCAGTTTTGGTTTCCTAATCTGAGGAGGGATGTTCTTGCTTTTGAGGGACTGCAGCGAAGGTTCACCAGACTGATTCCCAGGATGGCAGCACTGAAATATGAGGAGAGACTGGATCGACTGAGCCTGTATTCACTGGAGTTTAGAAGGATGAGAGGGGATCTCATAGAAACGTGTAAAATTCTAACGGGACTGGACAGGTTAGACGCAGGAAGAATGTTCCCGATGTTGGGGAAGTCCAGAATCAGGGGACATAGTCTAAGGATAAGGGGTAAGCCATTTAGGATTGAGGTGAGGAGAAACATTTTCACTCAGAGAGGTGTTAACCTGTGGAGTTCCCTACCGCTGAGAGTTGTTGATGCCAGTTCATGGGATATATTCAAGGAGGAGTTAGATATGGCCCTTACGGCTAAAGGGATCAAGTGGTATGGAGCGAAAGCAGGAAAGGGGTACTAAGGTGAATTATCAGCCATGATCTTATTGAATGATGGCGCAGGCTTGAAGGGCCGAATGGCCTTCTCCTGCACCTATTTTCTATGTTTCTATGTTTCTATGTTTCCCAGACTGTCACTGACCTAATCTCCTCTGGAGATCTTCCCTCCACTGCCACCAACCTCATGGTTCCCCAACCCCGCATAGCCCACTTCTGCCTCCTTCCCAAGATCCACAAACAGGACTGTCCCAGGAGACCCATCATTTCAGCCTATTCTTGCCCCACAGAACTTATTTCTTCCTATCTCAACTCTATTTTTCCTCCCTTTCTCCACTCTCTTCCCACCCACATCTGTGACTCCTCCAACGCCCTCCATCACTTTAACAGTTTCCAGTTCCCTGGCCCCAACCATCTCCTTTTCAGCATGGACTCCAATACCTCTACACTTCTATACCCCACCAGGATGGCCTGAGGGCGCTCTGCTTCTTCCTGGAGCAGAGGCCCAACCAGTCCCCATGCACGTCCATCCTCATCTGCCTGGCTGAACTTGTTCTCACATTGAACAACTTCTCCTTCAAGTCCACTCACTTTCTCCAAATTAAAGGTGTTTCTATGGGAACCTGCATGGTCCTAGCTGTGCCTGTATTTTCTTGGGATATGTGGAACATTCTTTGTTCCAGTCCTACTTGGGTCCCCTCCCTCAGCTCTTTTTCCAATACATTGATGACTCTATCGGTGCTGTTTCCTGCTTTCGCCCTGAACTTGAAAATTTCATTCACATTTCATCCAATTTCCATCTTCCCTCTCCTTCACATGGTCCGTTCCCATCCTTGACTTCTCCATCTGCATCTCTGGGGATAGGCTTTCGACCAGAATCCACTATAACTCCACTGACCCCCACAGCTACCTGGACTACACTTCCTCCTATCCCGAATCCTGTATGGACTCCATTCCATTCTCCCAGTTTCTCCATCTCCGTCACATCTGCTCTGACACCACCACCTTTCACACTAGTTCCTCTGACATGACTTCCTTTTTCCTCCCGTCCGCTGTTTTTAACATGGCCCTCGACCATGTCCGTTCTATTTCCCGCACCTCTACTCTCACCCATTCTCCTCCATCTCAGAACCATGACAGGGTTTACCTTGTCCTCACCTTTCACCCCACCAGCCTTCACATTGAACAGATCATCCTCCGCCACTTCCACCAACAATCACATCTTCCCCTCCCCTCTCAGCGTTCTGAAGGGACTGCTCCCATCCACAGTCCCCCCCCAGCACCCCATCCCCTTCTAACGCCGCCTTTCCGTGCAAGCATAGGAGATGCAACACCTGCCCTTTTGCATCCTCCCTTCCCACTATCCAGGGCCCCAAATACTCCTTCCGTGTGAAGCACCGATTTACTTGTACTTCTTTCAATTTAGTAAACTCTATTCGCTGCTCACGATGTCGTCTCTTCTACATTGAGGATGCCAAGCGTAGATTGGGTGAATGCTTTGCTGAATACCTCCTTTCAGTCCGCAAGTGTAACCGTGAGCTTCCGGTCGCCTGTCACTTTAATTCTCCATTCCACTCCCATTCTGATATCTCTGTCCTCAGATTCCTCTACTATTCCAATGAAGCTCAACGCAAGCTTGAGGAACTGCACCTCATCTTTCGTTTAGGCACTTTACAGCCTTCTGGATACAACATCGAGTTCAACATTTTAACAGCATAACCTCTAGCCATATTTTGTTCCCTTTCCCTCCCCCCATCTTAAGTTTCTTTTTCTCTTTGTCTATAATGGCAGCTGGTCATTACTTATGCCATTCACACCCTATCCAGATTAACCGTTGTCTAACCTCCTCATTACTATCTCAATTCGGCCCACCATCCCTTTTGTCTCTCTAATCTCTCCTACCTTCCACCCTATCACAGACCTTCCCTTTTGTTCTTTCTTCCCCTCCACCTTTCAGTGCTTAAAAATGTGATTTTTTTTCGTACATTCCGCAGCTCTGACGAAGTGTTATCGATCTAAAACGTGAACTCTGTTTTTCTCCTCACAGATGCTGCATGACCCGCTGAGATTTCCAGCATTCTCTGATTTTATCTCTTTCTCTGTCCCTGTTTCTGTCTCTTTCTTCTTGTCCCTCTCTGGCTCTTTGCCTCTCCTGTCTCTTCCCCTCTCTCTCCCTTTCTCCCTCTCTCTCTCTCATTCCCTGTCACTCCTTGTCTCTCCCTCACTCCCTGTCTCCCTCCCTTTTACTTCCCCACACTCTTTCTCCCTTCCATCATCTTACTCTCTCCATCTCACTGTCTCTCTCTCTGTCTATCTCTCCTTCTGTCTCTCGCTCTCACATTTTTTATCTCTCTCTCTATCTCTCTCCATCCCTGTCTCTCTCTCTCTCTCTTTGTCTTTCTATCTTTATGTCTGTCTGACCCTCACAATCTCCCTCTCCCTCTCTCTCTCTCCCTATCTCTATCATTGCCTCCCTGTCTCTCTCTGAATCGCTCCCTATCTCGCTCCCTCTCCCCCTCAGTCTGTCTCACTTCTCCCTGTAGCTCTCTGTCTCCCTCTCCCTGTCTGTCTGTCTTTTATTACTAATTCATTCCTGAGATGTGAGCATGGCTGGCAAGGCCAACATTTATTGCCCATCCCTAATTGCCCTTGAGAAGGTGGCGGTGAGCTGTTTTCCTGATCCGCTGCAGTCCGTGTGGTGAATGTACTTCCACAGTGCTGTTAGGTAGGGAGTTCTAAGATTTTTAACCCACTTCGAAGGAATGGTCAATATATGTTCAAGTCAGGATGGTGTGTAACTTGGAGGGGAATGTGTAGGTGGTGGTGTTCCCATGCGCCTACTGCCATTGTCCTTCTAGGTGGTAGAGGTCACAGGTTTGGGAGGTGCTGCCGAAGAAGCCTTGGCGAGTTGCTGCAGTGCATCTTGTTGATGGTGCACACTGCAGCCATGGTGCACCAGTGATGGAAGGAGGGAATGTTTAAGGTGGTGGATGGGATGTCAATCAAGCAGGCTGCTTAGTGCTGGATGGTGTTGAGCTTCTTGTGTATTGTTGGAGCTGCACTCATCCAGGCAAGTGGAGAGTATTCCATCACAGTCCTGACTTGTTGCTTGCAGATGGTGGAAAGGCTTTGGGGAGTCAGGAGGTGAGACACTTGCCGCAGAATACCCAGCTTCTGACCTGCTCTTGTTGCCACAGTATTTATGTGATTGGTCCAGTTAAGTTTCTGATCAATGGTACCCGCCAGGATGTTGATGGTGGGGGAGTTGGCGATGGTAATGCCATTGAATGTCAAGGGGAGGTGGTTAGACTCTCGCTTGTTGGAGATGATCATTGCCTGGCAATGTGTGGCGCTAATTTTAATTGCCACTTATCAGCCCAAGCCTGAATGTCATCCAGGTCTTGCTGCATGTGGGCACGGATTGCTCCATTATCTGAGGAGTTGCGAATGGCACTCAACACTGTGCAATCATCAGCAAACATCACCACTTCTGATCTATGATGGTGGGAAGGTCACTGATGAAGCAGCTGAAGATGGTTGGGCCTTGGACACTGCCCTGATGAAGTCTTGCAGCGATATCCTGGAGCCGTGATAATTGACTTCCAACCACACAACCATCTTTTTTTGTGCTCGGTATGACTCCAGCCAGTGGAGAGTCCCCCACCCCTGATTCCCACTGACTTCAGTTTTACTAGGTCTCTTTGATGCCACACTCTGTCAAATGTTGCCTTGATGTCAAGAGCAGTCACTATCATCTTACCTCTGGAAGTAAATTATTTTGTCCATATTTGGACTCGGTTCTAATGAGGCTTGGAACCGATATGTCTTGGCAGAACTCGAACTGGGCATCAGTGAGCAGGTTATTACGTAAGTGCCGCTTGATAGCATGTTTGATGACACATTCCATCAATTTGCTAATTGAGAGTAGACTGATATGGTGGTAATTGGCTGGATTGAAGTTGTGCTGTTTTTTGTGGACAGGAATACTTGGCCAGTTTTGTAGCTGTACTGGAACAGCTTGGCTAGAGGCGCAGCTAGTTCTGTAGCACAAGTCACCGGTATGTTGTCGGGGCACATAGCATAAGAACATAAAAAATAGTAGCACGAGCAGGACATTTGGCCCCTCGAGCCTGCTCCGCCATTTAATCAGATCATGGCTGAACTGATCATGGGCTCAAGTCCACATCCCTGCCCGCTACCTATAACCCTGCACCCCCTTAATCGCTCAAAAATCTGTCTATCTCCACCTTAAATATATTCAATGACCCAGTCTCCACAGCTCTCTGGAGCAGAGAATTCCATAGATTTAAAACCCTCTGAGAAAATAAATTCCTCCTCATCCCAGTTTTAAATGTGCAACACCTTATTCTGAGACTATGCCCCCTAGTTCTAGCTTACCCCACGAGGGGAAACATCCTCTCTGCATCTACCTTGTTGAGCCCCCTCAGTAGCTGATATGTTTCAACAATATCACTTCTCATTCTTCTAAACTCCAATGAGTATAAGCCCAAACTACTCAATCTTTCTTCATAAGTTAATCCGTTCATCTCAGGAATCAACCTAGCGAACTTTCTCTGAACTACCTCCAATGCAATTCTATCCCTCCTTAAATACAGTTGAAGGAGGACTTCTCTGCTTTTATGCTCCAACCACTTTGCAATAAAGGACAACATTCCATTTGCCTTTCTGATTATTGCTGTAACTACATACTAACTTTTCGTGTTTCATGCACAAGGACCCCCAGTTCACACTGTACTGCAGAATTTTGTAATTTCTCTCTCTTTAAATAATAATTTGCTTTTTTATTTTTCCTGCCAATGTGTATAACCTCACACTTTCTCACATTATACTCCATCTGCCAAATTTTTGCCCACTCATTTAGCCTGTCTATATCCCTTTGCAGATTTTTTGTGTCCTCTCAACTTGCTTCCCCACCCATCTTTGTATTATCAACAAAGTTGGCTACATTACACTTGGTCCCTTCATCCAAGTCATTAATATAAATGATCAATAGTAGAGGCCCCAGCACTGATCCCTGCGGCACCGT